>NC_044549.1:66673098-67281801 GCF_007565055.1 Rhinopithecus roxellana | reverse complement strand
GACTCCTGAATAAAAATCAGCCTAATAAACTTTATTTTAAAATGAAAAATTAATATATTGAAATTATTGTTTCTGTTTCTAGTAATAATCGTCATAGGCGACAATTTTAAGGGTTTTTTTCTTACTATTATTTTTGAAAGGTCCCATTAAATTGTGACTACATTGTAATGGTCACAAAAACAAACACTGTCACAAAGGAGTAATGAGAAATTGAATGCGTCTATGAAATTAACAAGCTTTGGATTGAATTCTCTCAATGTCACATTGTCAGTGCTCCACAGTCCTAGGAACATCAATCATCTTTTCAGTGTTAATCAGAAGTCATTATAACACACTGTTGTTAAGAACACTGATACTTTAATATATTCTGTGTTCGCTTCCACTTAAACAGCATCCGCTTGTGACATAATTTCTCTGTGCCTTTTATGATTACAATGGGATTTCTATTAGCTGACATGAAAGGAAATCAACGCCTCTCAAAAGTCACACAAGTCCTGTTAGCTATCAAAACAGTCATTCCAAAATGTTACTAGTTCACAGGTTTTAATTAATAATTCACATTTTAAAACCGTTTAATAGCACATAGATCATAGACAAGATATAATTCTGCCTTATTTAAACTATGTGTCATCTTATGTGAATATGCTTTGAACAAGGTCTATTGTACAGATCCAATCTGTATTTCAAATACCCTTCTGCTAGCTGGAAACAAGATTTAATTCAGATCATTTTCTGAGGCAAGGGTGACTGAATTAGGTAGTCATACAAGCATCCAATGAATACTTTTTTGCTCTGTAAGACCTTTAAGAACTCTAGATTTATTCTTCTACAAGGAGAGGCCAGAGAGAACCACCAGTTTCTATTTTTGTCTTATCCATTTTTGCTTAAAAGAAAATTGCTTAGAATGAGATCGTTCTCTGAGATGGTCTCAAATTCTATAATATTTGGAGATATTCTCATAGACCACAAAGGTGACCTGCCCAGCCTGCCCTTGCACACGGGATACAAATCCTGCAGTGATGGTTGCTATTAATGACTTCAATTGTTGAGGTTGCTCTCATTAAACCATTCTGATGGCCATGGCTTATCAGGTCCTGTGGTTTTATTGCTGGTTTTGGAGGAAGCATTTGGCAGGAGCATAAGCAAAAATGCAGTCACAAACAAGGCTCTGTTCCAGAGGCCAGTAGGAAGTGCCTGAGAATGGCCCATAAAATGAGCTTTAAAGAATTACTGGGCCATATGCTGTCTCTTGAAGCAACTAAGGTGCAAAGGAGGGACAAGGGCCACCAAAATGTACTTAAAATTAAGGTTTAGGCAATACAAGTATTGTAACATCTAATTGTAAAGAGAATATATCTTTGCAGCCGCCACATGTAGGAATGAATCTCAGCCTAATTAAAGCAAGAAAACTGTACATCTGCTGCCAAGACCTGAGGATTACAATCAGTGGATGTGCTTGGCAGTGCCAACCCCTGACACAGAAGGAGGCCAGTGGTTTGCCAAGTCTCATAAGCTTTGAGGAAGGCTATGGGTACCCAGGGCCCATTGATCAAGACCAAGAAGACAGCACTTGAAAAGCTGGAGATAGGGAAAATATTCACCAGAAAAATGTGCATGCTTAGAGAAGGACATAGTACACTCAGCTCAGTTGTTAAAAATCTGAGTAATGATATTTTTTCCCCATTTACTCTGTATGAATTATTTCATTATAATGTTTTAAATTTTTTCTTTGTTCTTTCATTTTTTTCATATATGGAGAATAGCTATTATATGTCAGATGCTCTGATAAGTACACTCATTGAATCCTCAGAATCACCTGTAATCCTCACAATCACCTGTACTATTGTCAAGTTCATTTAGTAAAGGAGGAAATTGAGGTTCACAGATGATTGGCCATTGTTCAAAGTTGACTCAGTTTCTATGAGTCCAGATAAGGTTGAAAAAGAGAGTCTGTGTATTAATCCATTTTCATACTGCTATGAAGAAATACTTGAGACTGGATAATTCATAAAGAAAAAGAGTTTTAATGAACTCACAGTTCCACATGGCTCAGGAGGCCTTATAATCATGGTGGAAGGTGAAGGAGGAACAAAGGCACGTCTTACATGGGGGCAGGCAAGACATTGTGCAGGGGAACTGCCCTTTATAAAACCATCAGATCTTGTGAGACTTATTCACTATCAGGAGAATAGCATGGGTAAAATCTGCCCCCATGATTCAATGACCTCCCACAGTGTCCCTCCCATGACACATGGGATTATGGCAACTACAATTTAAGGTGGGATTTGGGTGGGGATACATCCAAACCATCACTCTGGTTCCAGTGCTCACACTCAAACACTGTGCTGTCCTGCTCTCCAGATGTTACCTGGGGCCTCTTTGCCACTTATAATTTATAAAATTAACATAAACTAATACTTCATGTTCAAACAAACAATTAAAAGCCTAGCACTTTTCCAAAGAGTTGTACAAATTTCTAGAGGAGAGGTAAAGGTGCTTTCTTTCCCCCCAAGAATTTGTAGTTTCTAGAAGTGGCTCTGTTTCTAATGTTCTGAATCCTCTGAACCCTTTGTACATCTCTTTATATTTCTTGATTTATCTCCACTCTTACATCTCTCCCTGTATCTGCATGTGAACATAGAACGTAGTCCCTTATTTTGACCAACACAGAGAGGTATGCACCCCCGCAGCACATACACAGAGGTGTGATGCACCACCACTACCAAATTTTGAGCCTATGTCAGCCTTACTGATATATTCCTATACAGCTTGAACACCTTAGAATCAAATATTAGATATATGGTTCCTAAAGGTCCTTTAGTTACTTCTCTTACTTGCTTGTGTCTGCTGTCTCTCTTCTATAACTTCCCTACTACAAGTTGCTCTTTCAGGAGCAGAGGGAAAAATGTCCCTCCGCTTTCATCTGCCAAGAAGTTCAGCTCTCTCTGCTCCCACTCTCTCATACAGAAATTAATTGATCTGTATGAGTTCACACAGGTAATAAGTAAAGGAAATAAAATTTAATTCCAAATGCTGTGGCTCTAGACAAGGTGCCATGGCTCCAGCCTGTAATCCCAGCAATTTGGGACGCCAAGGTGGGCAGATCACGTGAGACCAGGAGTTAGACACCAGCCCAGGCAACATGGTGAAACCCTGTCTCTACTAAAAATATAAAAATTAGACTAATGTGGTGGCATGTACCTGTGGTCCCAGCTACTCAGGAGGCAGAGGTTGCAGTGAGCCAAGATCACACCACCGCACTCCGCACTCTAGCCTGGATGTCAGAGCCAGACTTTGTCTCAAAAAGCAAAAACAAACAAACAAACAAACAAACAAACAAAGACAAAGTAAAGAAATAAATATTGTGGCTCTAGAGGGCATCCACTTAACCACCAGACCATATTGCCTCTCTATCTAGAACGTCACCCAGACAGACCTTTTCTCTCTTTCCACACCTCAGAAGAAATTTCAATTATTGGTCACTTCAAATACATTAGATCTCATTTTAAACTCCATGATTTATTTTACCCTGTTTTCTGCTTTCCGCCAACCAAATATTATTTCCCCCCTTCGAGAATCGTTCTGAAGAAGTTTCTGCACTGAAAGCTTATTCTGGAGTAAACAAGATTTTGGGGCACTTGGTCACCTTCGTGATGTGGTTCCCATGTTGAAGATATGTATTTTGTTTTGGCCTACAGCCAAACATTTTGCTGGGCAAGGAAATGTCGATACTCTTCCCAACGAAAGAGAAATGGTAAAAGACACCAAGAAAACAAATCCCTAATTCTACATAAGTCTCACAGAACTCCCAGATATAATATACGCAACTTTCAGTATTAAAATACTCTTAAGAATCTCAAGACATTATAGTGAGGTTATTCTAAATTTGTATCTCTCCATACTTCTTTGAAGAGGACCAGTTATGAATAATACTAAAATTGTTCATGTTGCTATTTCCTATTTCTTGAGTGGAATTGTTTTGGTTCTATACGAATTAATTTTCCCATGCTTTTATTAATTGGCACAGAGAAATGTCTCTACTGAAACCAGTTTCATTTGCCACCATCATTTTCTGGATGCTATATACTCAGTCATGGTGTTCATGATATTATTATGTTTCCTAGCATAACTCAGTAACACAACACGACATAACCTAATCAAGCACAATGCTATTGTCAAACACTGTAAAAGAGGCAACAGCTAACTCTTAGAATTGGTCATACATTTGGAATGCTAATATCCAAGTAGGAAGTAAGAAGTTATTTTAAGAGTTCCTGGTGTCAAATCCATTTACAGTCCAAGTTAAAATTCCTCACTTTTGGGGGTGTAAAAGAATTCTTATAAAAATTTATATGTAAGTAGAGAGAAAGTGAGTTGTTTCTTGTTTTTCTGGGAATATAATGAATTCACTGAGAAGCATTTTTTTATGAAAAAATAGGATAATAGTAAGGAGCACATACTGCATGTTTTTTCCTAACAGCCCAGCACTTAAGTTTTCAGAGAGGTAAGCATTTCATAAATTAAACAAGTACACAAATACGAAATATCAATTAGGTAATTGGTCTATGATAACATACATGTCAGATTGGATTTGATTTTCTATAATGGACTCATTTGCCCGACAAATGGTGGTAAGAACAGTGACACTTACGACCAAAATAAAAATACAAGTGCTAGATGTGGGCTAGACTCAAACTTACTTCTTACTAAGCTGGCATATTCCCTACATTTAAAAGTAGATGAGAGAAACAGAAGAGAGTTATGGAATTGCATAGGATACATTGAGTTGCCAGATTACTTAACTAGTAAAAGGCAAGTGGCCTTTGGTGTTCCTGAAAGGAAGGTGATGTAGGTAGCATGCAAAATAGATTAAATAACCCACTAATGAATTCCTTAAAAGGCTTAGTGATGGAACAAAATGATCAAAAATGCAAGTTTAAAGTCAGACTATCTGTATTCAAATGCTAACTTGGCCATGCCTGCACTAGCTATTGATTTAGGGTAGATTATTTAGTATCTTTCTACCTCCGTTTTCTTCACTTTCAAAATAAGCTAGCTAACAATAGTACCTGCCTCAGAGAAAAAAATGACATAATATATTTAAAGTGTGTAGAAGATGTTAAGTACAAAATACACTGTGTGAGGGACTTTAATTATATTATTGATGATATGAGGGCACATCAACAAAAATAGGATGGTTTGAATTTTTATTTTTACATTATTATTTTATAATTTTTGAGACAGGGTCTCACTCTCTTGCCTAGGCTGGAGTGCAGTGGCTTGATCATAGCTCACTGTGACCTTAAACCCCTGGGCTCATGCAATTCTCCTGCTTTAGCCTTCTGAGTAGCTAGGATTAGAGGTGTGTGCCACCAATCCCAGCTTGAACTTTTAAACTGGATTTTTTTTTCAGCTTTCCTCTCGGTGTTGGATGATGTAACCAGACATATTTTCTTGAAGACTGAGTCAGGACTTACTTCTATGCCCATTCAGTAGCAGCTTAAATGCTCGTAAATCAATGGAAAAAACAAAAAGGAGACCTAAAGTAAAAAATATGTGAAATTTATTCCAAACACTGCCACATCACACTGTATTTTATGCCAGAGAATGTTTCATCAACTTGACACAAGTTGTTAGACTGACAGTGAGTGAGCCTCACTGCCTAGTAAGCTACACAGCCCAGCTGGAGGCAGAAGTGACCTCTTGGGTGGTCATACAATAGCCAGAACAATCCTAGGCTGCCCTGCTTCTCATAGTCTTGAGCTTTGCCTTTTGGCAAATGTTAATTTTCTCATCTTTTGTTCTGCAGGGAGGACAGTGTCAAAACCTTTGTAGTCAATAATCTCTAAAGACATTTCTTACGGGCAATTTGTGCTTCTTGGGATTAATAAGTGATATAAATATTGTTCAAGGGCAAAAACGGGACTATCCAGAAAAGGCCAAATCTTCAGGTAAATCATCCTCAGGGTGCACTGCAGCATGTAGGAAAGTGTGGAATCAGTGGTGTCATCAGGGATGTGTGTGTGTTTTTTTTTTTTTTTTTTTTTTTTTTTTTTTTTTTTTTTTTTTTTGCAGAAAGAAATGTGAAGTTTCTGCTGAGGAAGCCCTGAATGGCAACAGAAACATGTATATTGCATTGCCATTGCAGATACTAAAGTGATTCATCCAAAGATCAACTTGTTGAGTTCATTATTCCTAGGAGACCTAAAACACAACTCACTTGCTCTCCACTTATTTGTTAATTTCTATAAATATTATTTTACCTTTCCCAAGAAGGAGAAATTTTAACTTGGACTGTAAATGGATTCTACACTATAAACTCTTAAAAAACCTTCTTACTTCCTACTTGGATATCAGCATTTCAATTTTTGTCCAATATCAAGTGTTTATTAGATTTTGGTTAAATTGTTTGATGGCAGCAACTAAGAGCTATGGAGGTGTACCACGAGAGGGGCTTCCTAGACAGGAGCCAGGGAACTCATTGATATTTCAAAAAACACAAAGGTTTTTTGTGAAGTTTCAGAATTCCTGAACTTCATAAACAAAATGAGATGTGGGTACCTCATGTGTCTCCCATTTCATAAATATACACACCAATGCTCAGAAAGGTTAAGCCATTTGCTCAAGACCACATAGCTAAAAAAATAAAAGTAGGCCTTTTATTGGATAGGGACTCCTACCTACCCAGCTCTGATTCATTTTCAGCTCAGGATACCACTTTGCCTGCTCAATGGTGGGAGAGGGAAAAAAAGTAAAGGAAGGAGAGGAAAACAAGGGCTGCAAACAGTTTCTTTTTACCCAAGAGCAAGCAAACACAGTCTGCCCTGTCACTTGGGGAAGTACATCCTGACCTTGTACTTAAGTCTTAGCATGTGATAGGTAACAAAAAATTCGGGCTATTCAAAAAATTAGCAGGGCGTGGCAGCATGCACCTGCAGTCCCAGGTACCCAGGAGGCTGAGGCAGGAGAATTGCTTGAACCTGGGGCGGAGGTAGTGGAGACAGACTTGTCTCCAAAAAAAAAAAAAAAAAGGTCAGCCTGACCACTGGCTTCCCATTCCCAGAGGTCTGAGGGGGAGTATGGCCAGAAGCTCACTTGTAATTAGCTCCTGTGCCAGGTCATCAGCAAAGAGGGTTGAAGGTATTGGTTTTGGTGGCAAATTAGGTGGACCTGTGCCCTTTCAGGAATAACTGCATTTATAGTTCCCTCTTGATTCACATGTGTGACTCTCATTAGAGTAAAGGAGAGTAATTTCAATGGAGTGAGGCCCAAGGCCACTTGGAAAGAGTGGTTTACGCGAACCATTATACCAGCTATGGTCTTCATAGACAGAGCCCTTAATAAGCCCTTTTATTCATTGTGATGGTTTAATCAGGAAGTTAGATTGCAAAATTTGCAACCTAAGTAAAACACAAAAGGTCGAGTTTTGGAGGTAATGGGACAGAGCTCCTGGGTAAAGGTCTTAATGCTTCTGTTTATACAAGAAGTGTGAAGCAAGAACATTTTTTTAAAGACCTCCCGTGGACATAAACTCTGAGTTTACCAGACATTTTTATCCTACTGGTTTCAATTTGCAAGAACTTCCCCAATTGGAATTAGGGAGAGTGACTTCAGGGTTGATGCTAAATACTGACATTTTTCCACTGAATTGTTTTACTCCAAGCAAGGTCTTTGGAGTCACAGCTGCAATCTGCATTTTCTTTGCAGCTTTCTCCAGCTCAGAACTAAGGAGAATTAGGTTCAGTGATAAGGACCCTTGCATGCATTATCATATAGATAAAGGGAGGGAGGGAAAGAGAGACTATTAAATAAAATCTCATTTTTTTCCCAAAGCACTTTCATTTCTGTCATCATTTTTAATGTTGATAGTAACCCTGAGAGATAAGCAGAAGAGACATTACCAATGTGTGGGAGAGATATCACTGGTTGTATGTGTGATGCACTTAGGTGTTATGCAAACAAATACCTTTAACTTTTCATAACTATGTATTGCCTTTTAAAGTTTTGTTCTATTTGTGATGAATGACACTGGCTTTCTAGAAACAGTGGTAATAAAGATGGTTTTTCAAACAAATTTACTCGTTAAAAAATCAAAGCAATTTGGGAAAAATGAAAAATATTATAGATAGTACATTGATATTTCAAAAAACACAAAGGTTTTTTGTGTTTCAGGCTGACGCTAAAAAACCTTGTTGAGGAAAATGGGCCGTCTGAGCTCCAGAGGACATGACATATCAGAAGACAAGACATCTTCGAGACAACCAAAGTGGTCTGACTGCACTTGCCATGAAGAAGAACTTGGAGGGGAGAGAACAGAAACAAAAAGAAAATAAAGATCTAGAATGCTGAAGGACTCTTAGAAATAGTCTTTTCTGCTTGTAGTAATTTGTGTTTTCTTATGCCAATACTCCTCCACTAAATGTCTACAAACATTTTCTTACAAACAAAAATCTATAGGCATGTGTTTATTTTATCAAGTGTGTTGTTTGAGGGACAGAATTAAGAAAAGATTTCTACTGTTGAGTAAGAACCAGGATGGAGAAGGAGGGAAAACTGTAAGACCCAGAGCATAGAATGAGACTTCAGCAAAAGTTGGAGCCACAAGTGGTCATGGAAATGTCTGTTCATTGGATTACACTGGAATTATCTGGACACTGATTTTCCCAGAGAACAGTGACTAGGTTTCATCTAGAGGTGAAGACACAGAGAATACTAGCTGAGACAACTAATGATAGAATTACCATATGATCTAGCAATCCCACTTCTGGTATATATCCAAAGGAATTGAAATCAGTATGCCAAAGAGATATCTGCATTCTGGTGTTCATTGCAGCATTATGAACAACAGCAATGATATGGAAGCAAGGTAAGTGTCCATCATCAGGTGAATAGATAACAAAAATGTGGCATATATACACAATAAAATACTATGCCTATCCAGCCTTAAAAGAAAAAAAAAGGAAATTCTTTCATTTGTGGCAAGATGGATGAACCTGGAGGACATTATGCTAAGTAAAATAAGCCAGCAACAGAATGACAAATACCAAATGATCTCACTCATACAAGGAATCAGAAAAGTTAAATTCATGTAACTAGAGAGTGGAATGGTAGCTACCAGAGGCTGGGGGAGAGGAGTGCTTGGGAAATGGGGAAATGTTGAGCAAAGAGTGTCAAGTTTCAGTGAAACAGGAAGAATAAGTTTTAGTAATCTATTGCACAGAGTGGTAACAATGACAAATAATAATGTATTGTATATTCTAAAATTGCTAGAAGAGTAGATTTTAAATGTTTTTACCACAAAAAATGACAAGTATGTGGGGTGACAAATTTAATTAACTTGATTTAACCATTCCATCATCTAAAGATATGTCAGAACACCACATTTTACCCTATAAATCTATACAATTATTAGTTGATTAAAAATCAAATTTAAAAATAATTTAAAAAATATAAACGAAGCTGGTTTAAGTTATAGGTTACAGTCAAAGCTGAAACTGGAACTTTTAGTCCCAAATGACATCAACTAACCCCTCAACCTCTCTCTCTATGGCTGCTCCTCAAAGACAGGTGGCTCAGGACATGTTGGTTGATTCAATAAGTTTAAAAAGAGGTGAACTGCTTGCACTGCATTATAATTTACTATAACAATAATTTAAATGTAGAGTTTGTTTACTAACTCATGTATTTATAAAGTCTTTTTAAAAAATAACCCTACTTGACTGTCACTGTGTGTTTGTATCACCACCTTTCCACAAAATGTGTACAGGTTTCCCTTTGAAGTACCAGTAACTGCTGGCCCATAGTAGGTACTCAAAAAAATTTGATTAATGATCAATCAGCTCAGAGAAATAAAGATGACTTTAAATAGTTTACTAAGTTACTTAAAGTCCCATATGATATGGCCCTGTTTACCCCATCCTTTCATCTGGGTTCAGAACACTCCAAATACAGTTGCCATTTTATTTTCCTGTTTTTCACAACATAATGAGTTTCTTCCCCCCGATGGCCCTTGGTCTTCTTGTTTCTTCTGCTTGAAAACTTACCCCCAGATCTTCTTTGCATGGCTAGATTCTTTTTGACATTTAGATCTCAGCCTACTTGCTACTACTACTTAGTGAAGCCTCCCTTGGCTAACCAATCTAACGCAGCAGTTCCCTATCACTCTGTATTTTCCCCTAAAGGCCCAGTTACTGTCAGCAATGATTATTGCTTTACTTTATTTCAATGTGCTCTAAATAGACTACAAGCTTCATGAAAACAGGGACCTTGTTCTCCCTCAATAACTAGTTCAGTGCTCACAAAAAGCAGGTATTCAACAAGTACATGTTTAATAAATTAATAATTACACCTTTAAAGCAAGTGAGTGGGTAGAAAATACTACAAACATAGTCTACAATATTTCCTTTAGGAATTGAAGAGAGGAAAATACAATACCTGTTTGATTAAAGATTTCTTAGAGAAGAGGCTAGGATCGACCCAGAAAAATGATGTGGTAGCTAGGCTGCAAAATGGCCCTGAATGAACCTCTTCCAGTATTCACCACTTTGTGTATAGCCACATTGTGTCAGCATTAGTCTGCACAACCAACTGAGTCTGGTCAAATTATGGCTTGTCACTTCCAAAATTAGGTTATAAGAGACTGGGGCCCAGGGGAGCGAGAAAAACCCTCGAACAGACGGAAAGCTTGCTTATTTTACATAAAAAGAACAAGTGTTCACATAGTTGAAGGAAAATGTTTGGGCTTTGGAGTCAGATAAATCTGTGCTTGAATCAAGTACTTGGATTTATAGGCTGTGAGACATTTAAAATGGTACTTTTCATTTTTTTTTCAATGTTCCTGAATATGCTCAGTGTCTAATACACAAAGGGCACTCAAGAAACATTTGCTGAAAAGAGGAATGGGTGGATGTATCTATAAAATGTTCTAAAATATGTATATTATTTGCTTGTTGTGAGAATTAAATGAAATAAGTAACTTGTTTAAAAACTACATGTCAAATGGTCCTAAATAAGTTATAACTGTTACAAAGATTTGGAGTTGATTTAACTGATACGTAGATTTATTACATTTATTTTTATTTTAGTTATTTTTCTTCTTATTATGTTCTTGGATTTATTTATATTTACATTTAATCTTCATAAAATTTATACTATATATGTGGGTACTATATAAGCATGTTGTATAGTAAATATTTATTATTATTACATATATTTTATACATGAAATGCTAAATCCCAGAAATATTCAAAAAAAGTGCCAAAAGGTCACTGAACTGGTTATTAATTAATAGAATGAAGATTCAAATCCCAAGAAGTTTAACCTACAGTCTTTTTTTTTTTTTTTTTGAGACGGAGTCTCGCTCTGTCGCCCAGGCTGCAGTGCAGTGGCCGGATCTCAGCTCACTGCAAGCTCCGCCTCCCGGGTTTACGCCATTCTCCTGCCTTAGCCTCCCGAGTAGCTGGGACTACAGGCGCCCGCCATCTCGCCCGGCTAATTTTTTGTATTTTTTTAGTAGAGACGGGGTTTCACCGTGTTAGCCAGGATAGGATGGTCTCGATCTCCTGACCTCGTGATCCGCCCGTCTCGGCCTCCCAAAGTGCTTGGATTACAGGCTTGAGCCACCGCGCCCGGCCTAACCTACAGTCTTTAGCACAATGCCATAAGGCCTAAACGACCAACTGGTTGATTTTCTAGTTCATTTCGGTTTCTGCTACGATGATTATTGTGTGTTCATTGTTTGTGCCAGGTCTCTTTACATGCCAGGAAACAAAATTCACTTAAAGTAGTATAAACTAAAGCGGGGGTGGAGTTAAAAAGGATCAAGAGACATCTCAGACCAACAAAGTACAGGAGACATATCTGGGAACAGGAAGGACACGTGCCAATTATCCTTTTCCTCCCTCTCTAGGTTCCTTTATCTACAGGTGTCCCAGTCTCTGTTAACTCTGCTTAGCACGAATATCTGCTCCACTATCTTCCCAGTAGATCAGTCTCCTTGTTTTTACTTATAGTTCATGCCCCCATAACATCTCAGCCTGCATATTGCTTTGGCTTATCCTACCCACAACACTGCATAAGCTTCTCTGCCTCTGAGCCTACCATGAAGTCCTCTTGTGACTCTTACTTCAGATGTTTGATATGTTCAATGCCACACATCTGTAACTGCAGGAAAGAGGTTCCCATTTGGCAACTGAGGACTGCTCATTTATAAGACAGGCAGAAACTGTAATTATCATCTTCAGTATAATAATTAATCCAGGATATCACTATCCAGTTGTCTCAATTAGGTTTTTCATTTATTTGAAGGATAGCATAACTGCAGTTCAATCACATATCCAGTAATTTACCAGGAACAACTAAAAAATAACCTATTTACTCATAGAATTACTCGAGCCAAGTATATGGGAAAAAATGTGAAATTCCTGAACTGCTATCTCTGAACTTTTACATCTCTTCTTGTCTTATTAGATAAGATGTGATCTTTTAAATTAAAATTATGTGATAAAATGTAAATATCAAGCTAATTTCTTGAATTTTCTCATATTATGACTGTTGCATGGGAAACCAAAAGTGTTACAGTTCTTTTAAGGTATAATTGTAGCAGCCACTGTAGGTGCCCCATATCCCATATCTATTCAACACATTTAGGAAGTTATCTGTCACATTAGGGGAAAGTTACTTTAGAGGGTTTGCTGCCTCCAGCACTTGGATCGCTCTGCCTGAGATCGCTTTGAGAAATTATTTTTTATTCCACAGATACATACTTGTCTACATAGAAAGCGGGCCAGATTACTAGCAACTGAAGTCCTGAGGACTGATCCTTAACCAGTGAGGTACAGAAGGTAATGAGTAAATGTCCCAGTTTACTTGGCCTATGTTGGGCTAATAATGAGATGTGCTTGATAATTGTAGGGGGCACTCAGCTGTACAGAGCCACAATTGCCCACAGTGACAACCAATTAATTACCCTATTCTTCCTGAATTTTTGGGTTTTCTCCTTTCCCTATTTACCTACTCCTTCACTGTACTTCTGAAAATACCACCTAAATACACTACATAGTTCATGTCTTTACCATGAGATCTGCTTTCACAGAAAGCCAAAGAGAGTGTGCTGTAGACATTTAAGGCAGGTCTAATCTACCAAATTTATTAAGCAACTACAAGGTGCCAAGTACTGCTCTAGCAGCTGAAAATGCAACAATGAACTAAATAGACAAGATTGGTTAGTTTCCACTGGTGGCAAACCAATGTTTCTCTAATTTTATTTCCCCATGGCACATAGAGTTCTCTG
Organism: Rhinopithecus roxellana; assembly: GCF_007565055.1. Lineage (NCBI taxonomy): Eukaryota > Metazoa > Chordata > Mammalia > Primates > Cercopithecidae > Rhinopithecus > Rhinopithecus roxellana. The sequence goes on along the minus strand of NC_044549.1, from coordinate 67,268,510 downwards.
ATACTTCACATTAAGTTTGAACAGCCAGTTTCTTAATTTTTTCTTCAAAAAGTAGAGAATATAAAGACATACCTGACACCGGGTAATTTATAAAGGAAAGAGGTTTAATTGGCTCACAATTCAGCATGTCTGGGGAGGCCTCAGGAAACTTACAGTCATGGCAGAAGGGGAAGCATACACGTCCTTCTTTAGATGGCGGCATCAGGGAGAGGTGCCAATCAAAAGGAGACAAGCCCCTTATTAAATTATCAGATCTCGTGAGAACTCACTCACTATCAAGAGAACAACATGAGGGTAACCGCCCCCATGATTCAATTACCTCCCACAGGGTCCCTCCCACAACAGGTGGAGATTGTGAGAACTGCAATTCAAGATGAGATTTGGATGGGGCCACAGCCAAACCATATCATAATGTATTATAAAATCACCTCAATTTTTGCTTTCTTTCAGGGAATTATTATCTAAAGCACCAATGATAAGGAGGGTGATGTGGTTACTGCTACGAAACTGTCAAAGATAGGCACAGAAATTCGCTATGATATTCAGCAACCCAAACATCAAACATCTGCCCTGAATCTATCTTTGGGACTACACGGTTAATGGTATAAAATATTAAGACTCACCTCTAGACACTAAGAGGTGTTATGTTGCATATTAAGTACCGATGGAGACTCTGGATGTTTTCGATCGGAACCCCCATCTGGAAGCCACAGGCACACAGGCAATTGACTCACGAAAACAAACAAAAAAATTGTTTTTGATATTCTGTGTTTGTGAAAAGTTCTCTTGCTTGTCATCACAAAATCACTTGCAATCAGGGAGTCAATTTGTATTCAAGAGGTTCTCTTTCTATCAGCAAATGGTTTATAGGCACTTTCACTAAATTGCTTCTCTAAAAGAAATAGACAGGATCTCATCTGCATTGGCTTAAGGATATCTCTTCCTGAAGACAGAGGCATGGCCTACATGACCCTCAAGAACTCTTTATGCCTCAGAACCTGTGAAAATCTACTCTAAAATTTTGATCCAAATTCATAGCAGTTTTAACTTATATCATTTAAACACAGAATTTCTTTACTCCTCTAAAAAAATGACTATTTAATACATACTATTGTGTGTTTGTGTATATGTGTTTGTATATATATGATATATAGTATACTGTAAATATTATTATATATGTATACATCTATACAAGCATGTCTACATTTAGTAATTTAATAGATTCTCAAAATAATTTTAATGTAGATGTAGAGCTTGTGTTTTTCTAGTTTCATGAATGAAAAAATTAGGGCTCAGAATGTAATATGCAAAGTCATACATTGTAAAGGATAGAGCCAGAATTTAAAGACTCAACTCATGTAAGTCCAGATCCCTGTCTGTTTTCATCTCTTCACGGTGACGTTATGTATCTTGTATCTAGTCCTTTTTGTTTTTCCACTGCCAATAAATTCATGGTTAATCTTCCCAAAATAGAAATTAAACAGTTACATTTGAATAATAATGGTAATCTAGTATCCTGTGAATAGTAAGCTGAAACATATGTGACACTTCATTTATTAAAAATTTTAAAAAACTTACTTAGACAAAAATATCTTAACAAAATGGATTTTCACAGCATTTGCATTTCTATTAATTAATTAGAAAAGCATTATGGCAGAGTGGTTAGAAGCTTAGGCCCTAGAGCGAGACTGAGTTCAAATGCCCTTCTACCATGTACAAGTAAATTACTTGATCTCTGTCTTCTTCAGTTATTTATCTATAAATATGGTTATAAATAGTACCCACACTTTAGTTTTAGTAAATAATATGAGAAATGAGATTATCTAAGGAGAATTTTTAGCAAATGCTTAATAAATGTTAACAGTCATCATTGGCAGGACACATCTATAAAGTGTTCTGAGTGAACTCCAGTGCTCTGCAGACTGCAATCCATGAGCTAAATCCTACTCACTGTCTGTTTTGTGAATAAAGTTTTATTGGAACACGGCCATATTCATGTGTTTATGGGTGGCTGCTTTTACCCAATAACAGCAGAGACATTGGCCTGGAAATCAAACATATTTACTATTTGGCTTTTTACAGAAAAGGTTTGCTGACCACTGGATCTATCTCATAACCAACACTCCAGATTAATATCTTAATCAGGCATGCTTGGCTAATCTATGACACAGCTACAAAGTGCATCTGATAAAAGAAAATGAAAGCACTCTAAGAAAAAAGCAGCTGCCCCCATGGAGCAGATAAAACCTGAAACTAAGCATGCCAAGATGAACTGGAGATATAGGTCTTCAGGGAACCTAATGATATTAAAAAGGTGACATGAGGAGAAAAAGTTGAGAAAGTTGACTTTTAAACAGCCATGATCCCCAGACACTCAAACTTCTTTTATTTGAAAGACTAAGCTGCTTCATCCCACACTTTTTTATTAAAGGTATTTATGAGTACCCTTCCAGTCCCTCACACATAAACCACGCAATGCCAGAGTCAGGCCACTGCACACTCAAGCTTTGTGACTTGTATGAAGCAAGATTTACCTGCATTATAACAGTGAAAGCGAAATAAATTGAGTGATTTCATTAGTTTCTGTTCAATGAAATCTTATTTTATTGCTAAGCTTTGACACTTTTTGCAGAACCTCAACTCTCTTTCCTCTTGCTCACTAAGAAGTAGCAACAGTACCAAAAAATCATCCGGACATCTGGATATTGCATTCAATAATTTATTGGTATTTCAGTCACACCGCTACAATGAGAGTAGAGGAGATAAAAGGAACTTCATCCACACTACAAATAAAATAGCTGGAATAATAGTTTTTTTTTTTTTTCTTCCTCCCTTCAAAATATTAAGTTTTATCAATCAGAATCTAACAGCTCTGGGACCAGAATTGGCTTTGTTGTTAACAATATCTCAATCACATATATTGCTTTTCCAATACAAATTGGAGGGGACTGATTTGTGATGGATTTGATATAGGAAATGCAGAGGGGGCAAACATATAGCCAAATAAATCAGGTTAAAATGAAATTGACAGAATGGACTTCAAGGCAGCTCCTCACTCACTTTCTCTAGTTTAGATGCTGCATTTGGTCTTAATGCTGACTTTTAAACCTTTGTATCTGACCTGTTTACAGAAAGAATAAGGCACCAGAAACCACTAAGATCTAGGCAGTGCTGCCATTTTAAAAGTTTGTCTTTAGTTGTTAAATGGGTTTTCTCTAGAGGAGAAATATGACCCTTTGGTGTAGCTTCGAGCTTTGTAGAACAGCTCGCTCTCACCAGCTAGTGTTCTACCCTGCCGGGAGGGATGCGAAGGGGGAAAATTATTTAGAGTAATTGGAAACTTCACTCTTAACTACTATATTGTACTGCCTCCACAGCAGAAAATCTCTTGGATTTGAAGTGGAAAATGGCCTCTGCCAACACTGAACTACTTATTAAATGGAATTGGGGAAATTTCACAGGGTAGCGGTGGGGAAGCAAGATTGGGTGTTTACCTCAGGCTCATTACATAATATTCTAGGTGAATCAAAGGCCTCGAAGTAATTAATGAAATTATAAGAGTACTGACCAAAAATGCTTTTTATTATCATAGGGCTTAAATAATGTTTCTGCATGTGCCATGAAAAAAATTATAAAGAAAATGAGAGAGAAATTGAATTACAAAACAATGTTTTTGCCAAAATTTCTGTATCATAAAAATACAACTAGCAAAGTTAAAATAAAAATGGGAGTATTTCACATAATTCGTAAAAGAAAAATATTAACATATTTAAAATAATTCCTGGAAATCAGTTTGAATCCTTCAACAGAAAACTAAGCAAAGACCCTATTTAGGAAATTTACAAAATAGTTTTAAGTTGCCAATAAGCAGATGAGAAAAATTTGATTTTACTAATAACCCTAGACATCCAAATGAAAACAACAATAATTTGTCACCCATCAGATTGCTAACAGTACATATTAAACAATATATAATATCAAGAGGGATTGATGTAATAGCATATTCAGGTGGTGCTGTTGAAAGTATCATTTGGCATAACCATTTTTCAAGGGTTGTTAATCAAGATGCATTCACATTTAAAATGTATAACCTATTTTTCCCAGCAATTCAACTTCCCAGTGTCTACTGTGCACATGTAATTCGCAAATGAGTAAAGAAATATATAATAGTTATTTTATTACTGTCTAATGAAGCCCAACAAAGTCCAATAAGAGACATTTGTTTAGAATAATTATGATAAAGACATATAATCAGATGACATGTAGCCATTTAAAAGCATGAACATTTCTATTTATATTTCCTGATGTCTAATCATTGGAATTATTTTGGATTTATTTCTTTGCCTTCTTTTCTTCTTGATTGAAAAATTTACTCTTGGTGACTTCAATTACTCCCAAGGCTTCAAGTAACATTTATATGTAGATAATTCTCAGATTCATATGGTTAGCACAGATTTTCTGTTGGCAATCCAGACCCTTATATCCAACCTCAGGACATCTCTGAAATTGAACTCTTAATTCTTTATTCAGAGTAGTTCTTCAAGTCTTCCTCATCAAAGTAAATACTAAACATTAATTATCCAGTTGGCCATATTTGATACCGTCCTCTTTCTCAAAACCCCCATCCCACCTTATAGCAAATGTTATTGGTTTAACATCCAAAATTTCTCAACAATATCTCACTTTTTTTAGTCTCCATTGCTACCTCTCACCCACACTTTCACGTCTTAACATCTTAATGACTCAATAGCCTCCCAGATTATTTCACAGCTTACAAAATTATAATCCTTAAGATATTTTAATACAGATAAACCAAAGAACTTTAATTAAAAATTAGATTCTATAATAGGCTTGGTGGCTCATATCTATAATCCCAGCACTTTAGGAGGCCAAGACAGAAGGATCATTTGAACCCCAGAATTCAAAACTAGCATGGGCAACATAGGGAGACCTTGTCTCTACAAAAACATCTTAAAAATTAGCTGGATATGGTGGCACATGACTGTATTTCCAGCTACTTGGGAGACTGATCTGGGGTGGATTTCTTGAACTTAGGTAGATCCTGATTGTAGTTAGTCTTGATCTCTCCACTGTACTCAAGCCTGGATGACAGAGCGAGAGTCTGTCTCAAAAACTAATAAAAATAAAAATAAAACAAAACAAAATAAAATAAAATAAAATAAAATAAAATAAAATAAAATAAAATAAAATAAAATAAAATAAAATAAAACATTAGCTAGGCATGGTGGTGCAAGCCTGCAGACTCAGCTGCTACTCAGGAGGCTGAAGCAGAATGATTGCTTCAGCCCAGGTGTTTGAAGTTGCAGTAAGCTGTGATTGTGCCTCTGCACTCCACCTGGGCAAAAAAAATAAATAAAAATAATTTGAAAATTAGATTATATATAATCTATTAAATCACATAATAAATTAGATAATGTCATCACTTAAATAATACATTTCTTAAAATTGTATGGAGTTCTACTGTTCCTAGGATACAATTCAAAATCCTGAATGTTAGCAACAAGGCCAGCATAATATGGCCCGTGCCAATCTCTCCAGCTTTTTCTGACACCATTCCCTTTTTTCTTCAATATGCTCCACAATTCCTTTCCTTCCTTCCTTCCTTCCTTCCTTCCTTCCTTCCTTCCTTCCTTCCTTCCTTCCTTCCTTCCTTCCTTCCTTCCTTCCTTCCTTCCTCCCTCCCTCCCTCCTTCCCTTCTCTTCCCTTCCCTTCCCTTCCCTTCCCTTCCCTTCCCTTCCCTTCCCCTCCCTTCCCTTTCCTCCCTCCCTCCCTCCCTCCCTCCCTCCCTCCCTCCCTCCCTCTCTCTCTCTCTCTCTCTCTCTCTCTCTCTCTCTCTCTCTCTTTCTTTCTTCTTTCTTTCTTTCTTTTCTTTCTTTCTTTCTTTCTTTCTTTCTTTCTTTCTTTCTTTCTTTCTTTCTTTCTTTCCTTTCTTTCTTTCTTTCTTTCTTTTTTCATTTTTGAATGTCTTAGCCCCTTCCAATTTCAAAGGCTTTAAATATGGTGTTTCCGTCTATGGAATATTCTTACCCCATTCCTCATATCACTATGGGAGATTGATTACAACTCAGTCCTAATTTTTCACCTTCCTGTATCCTATTGCAATATGACTTTGCAGCATCTTCCATCAGAGGTATAGTCTCTTTCACCATTCCTCAATCTGGTCTGGCTTTGCAAAAAAAAAAGCAATAGAAGTGACAACATATTGGTTCTGAACATATGCCTCAAGTAGCTGTGTAGCCTTCTATCCCCTTGCTCTTGGATCCCCACTCAGCTACCATGGTAAAAGCCTGGAATAGCAGGCTGGAGCGTGAGAGACCATGTGCAGAAGAAATAAATCACTTCAGTTGCCTCAGCCTGGGCCAACAATACATAATGAATTAGCCCAGCAAAATCAACGTAACTGCATATGTGACCACCAATGTATAACTGAACCCCGACAAGACAAGAGGAACCATCGAGTAAACCAAAATTTGTGACCAAAAATAAATGTTTACTGCTGGACATCATGGGGTTTTTTCATGCTTTATTTCAGCACATTATTGTGGCACTAGATACAAAAAACTGCAATAGATAACTAAGTTTTGATGAACCTTAATTTTCACTCATTGGAAATTTCATCCATCTTGATCCTGCTTTCTTGAGCCTCCAATAAATAACTCTTTCATTTTAGTCTCTCAGAGTTTCCTCAGAATATTTATTAAATTTTTTTAAGCTGTACATACTTATGTGATCCCTCTCCTACTGCTTACATAGACTCATGGCAGGCAAGGATATGTTTGTTTTATCAGCACTGTAACTTCCACACATGATAGAGTGTGACACATGATAATAGCTTAATAAAAACAAGTGAAATTGATGTATATAAATAAAAATACCTTTATAGTGTATTGTTCCTGAAAAAAAAGGATTAAATTTTATTTTCATTCCTTTGTTGAAATGAAATAAACTTCTTTCATTAATTCAATGAAATACTACACAACAGTTAAAAGAAGTAACACGTAGAAATACAGCTGAATTTCAAACACTGAATGGAGAGTGAAAAAAGTGCCAAAGAAATTGTACTCTGATGACATTTATCTAAATATTATAAACAAAGATAATAAAAATTCCAAGCCACACTTCAAAAATTTATCACCAACTTCAGGAAAGTTGTTACTTCTGAGAAGGGAGGGAAAGAAAGCATGAGATGAAAATTGGCAGTATTGGTACATTTTATGTCTTTAAAAAAGATATGAAGTAAAAATGCAAAAACATTAACACATATTTAAATAAAAATATGTTTATAATATTTTTCTAGACATTTCTGTATGTGTGAAATTTTTTATAATTTAAAAGTTTTAAAGAAAAATGTTGATTACTAGAACAATTCCATTTATATAAATTCATGTGTATGTGCAGAGACATGTAAGCACATGCAAAATGCATACATACAAAAATCATTTTTATATAATACAGTTACGGTTGTTTTGGATAGAGAGAGACTAAGATTGAGATTACTCCTTAGATCAGGAGTCCTCAACCCCTGGGCTGTAGTGCTGGTCCGTGGCCTGTTAGAAATCTGGCTGCACAACAGGAGGTGAGTGTCAGGTGAGAGAGCATTCCCACCTGAGTTCTGCCTCCTGTCAGATCAGCAATGTCATTACATTCTTACAGGAGTGTGAACCTTATTGTGAACTGCGCATGCAACGGATCTAGGTTGTGCACTCCTTAGGAGAATATAATACCTGCTGAAACCATTGCCCTCCAACTCCCCATCCTGTGGAAAAATTGTCCTGCCTTAGATGACCAGGTAGAAGTTTAATAATTTTGATAAGTCAAGTCAGTTGAAAATGATGTTATTAATATGCATAACTGCTTAACCAATTTATATGTAATTAGGAGACAAAATTACCTGCAAGGACTTTTCCTCCCAGTATGCAGCCATTACATAACCATTTATCAACATATAACAATTATAGAGTATACGAACACCAACCAATAACTATTTATTTCATGGAAAAGGGTGAAAGTCTGTTTCAATATCTATTGAGACCTCAAATTTTTGCAGAAAAAGACTAGTGAGATAAAAAAATGAATAATAAAAATGCATGTATTTCTTCTTTTGCTTTCAAAAACATAAGGGTAAAGGACATTGTATCACAATGCTGGGCTTGGTAAGGAGAGGTGGTAGAAGGACTGAAGTTAATGAAATATACAAGTCCTCTGATGAAAACTAAGACAGGAGTCTGGAATAATAATTAGGTATTCTGAAGGGGCTTTGCCTCCTGGCAAAATAGAAGAGGATGATTGAAGTACACTAATTAGATTAGAGCATGCACATTGGACCCTACCTGTCTCTAAATACAATCTTAGCAGTTCAGAGGAGGAAAATGTAGAAATTGAGCATTCTGATTTCCCAATATTGTCCATGCAATATCTTCTTTCAATACGGAATCTTCATTAAGGAAATGTCGTAAGAACATTACTTATGCCCTGGGTTGAGTCAAATCCAGTAGGATTTACAGTGACCCAGCCTGAAGGTTCTCGGAGATGCATCTTCTCACTATTTGTCTCTTTCCCTAGGTCATATTGGCAAGAAGGACTCTCTTATTTGCTTCCAGAGTCAGCCTGTCTTTCCCCTTTAGTGTGGTATCCACAAAAACTTATTTCTCTGCATTAAAATAAGCATCTTAGGAGACCTGAATTTTAAAAAACAGATCATGAATATGCAAACTTTGCAAATTCTGAAATCTTAATTGTTCTCCATATTTTATTTTTTTGTTAAAATATTCTCTAAAATGACTAGTAGGGAAAAAGCTTTAAAGTGCTTGTTGTATTATTTTTGTAAAGTGAAATAGTTATCCACAATTAATATTCATCCATCTGTGTGTGTGTTTATGATTTGTATAAGGAAAAATTTTTAGAAGAATCTACTAATGTTAACAGTGGCTGTCTCTGGCTCAGGTGATATTATTAATAGGCTTTCCTTATTTTTAAATGTTATATATCGTCAGGAATCACAATTGTAGTAAAAACTGGTAACTACTAAGGAGGAAAAAGTCACACAAAAATAAGAAAAAAAGTGCTTCTATGTTTGTCCTCAGAGAACAGCACAATGAAAAGACTGTTCTTCCCACAGTTAGATGTAGGAAGAGATAATTTCAACACAGAAAGTGATTGTTGGTGGATTTTAAAAGGGAAAGGCAAGCTAGGCAATGTTTAAGAAGTGGGTCTCGGTTGTGAGATAAAAATAAAAGGCCAAAACTTTCAGGACTTTGTAGCAAAACAGAAATCCAATGGTGTGTGATAGATGGGATTGGAAAAAGAAACGGGCTGCCTTTATTGTGTGTTTTAACGTTTCATTGGAATTATTTTGGGGGAAATGACTCTAGAGGTAAGCAACTGAAACACATCTAGTTAGTCAGAGTGCCAAATTACCTTGACATCACAAGTACAGGCAAAGTCCATCCTGGCTCAGGAACTAAGCAATGAATCAGACCTGAATCAGAACTAAGTATCAAGCAGTTTATAATGTAAATTATATTAAAGCATCAGGAAAATGTTGTTTGAGATATGTGAGGATGAGTTAGTTGACGTTTATGGGAGAAAAATACTAACTCATACTTTTTTCCACACACAGAGGACCTTTCTAGACTAAAGATGCCAACAATACAGTAACATCTTTGAACTTCATGGTGACTTAATGTCAGGCAACATTAATGGCCCACTTAATGGACCACTGATGTCAGTGGTCATTAATTGGAAAGTGAAAGCAGGTGTCATGGTTGGATTTTTCTCTAGATTGAAATTTTCGTTTGGATTTCACCATGGCTTAGATTTCACCAGATGAATGAAATAAGGGGGAAAGTGAATCATTGACTTGCAAGTGATGAGCAAGCGACTTAAAAGTCAATAGGAAGAAGTGTTTTTTGCTTTTGTCTCAGTATAGAGGGAAAGACAAGATGAAGCAGGAGAAGGACAGGAGTAGTTGTTAGGATTCGTGAATTATAGTACCCAGCAGAGTCAAACTATTGTTGGAGTCCATGGACTATAGAGAGTGAGTTAGACAGTCAAAAGTTGGGAAGGTTGAAAATCAGATTATGGGTGGAACTGGCAACTTTAGACATTGACAAAGTCTTAAAGGAGTCATCTCAGCAGCATGGCTATTGGCTAAGATGGGTCGATAAACAAGGGCAATGGAAGGAAAGAAGTCAAGAAACTGGCAAATCAGGATATTGAGTACTGAATACCAAATTCGCCAAAGGCTGAAATGGCCAAGATATATGACAGGAGTATTATGCAGAGAATTACAGTGACCTAAGGGTAAAATTTTCATGAAATGTTGGAGTTTAGGGGATGAGAACATGATTGCAATAAAGAAGTTATGAGTAAAGTGGGCTCATGGCACGATTTTAATGGCAGAGGAATTAGGTATGAGGGAGGAGGGATCATCTGGAAATGGCATGGAGGAGATGGGAAGACTCTATCCCTACTGACAGACCTAGTGGTAAGAGGGGTATTGGAGAAAAGAATCAGCAGTTCAGCCAGAGAAGAGAAGCATCTTCAGATGGAAGCCAAACGTCAGTTGAAACAACACAGTCAGGGTGACTTTCAGGGGAAACTTTAAGTGTGCAAAGATTTTCCTGATGATTGACTTTGGTTTTAGGAGGCGCAAGGAAGAATTTCACAAGCTGTGGAGGATTGGGAAGTAGTGTCAGATATGGGAACATGCAGAGCTATATGTAGATGAGGGTTTGGGCAATGAGGGGTGACCTAAGAATTGTAGGCTTGCTGCCTTATGTACACAGGAGTCAAGACCTTGTGAAAGCAGAGATGATGATATCAAGGCAGATGTGGGAGTGAGGATGTGTGTTTTGAGTGTGTGTTTGTGGGAGTCTTGCCAAGACACCTTCTTCACTCCAGCTGTGAAAATGTGGAGCTCAGGGGAGGACAATTTTATCCAGTGCATCACAGACTCTGACATTTCCCCCTGTTAACCACAGAAGACACGTGGAGGATAGAGTGAGATAACTGGAACCACAGGTAGGAGTGAGATGCTTCCTTAGGACATCTGCCACATGGGAGATGCTTTGAAATGCCTGGGCTGTGTTTGAAGCCTGACTTCTCTTGCCCATCAGACCCAGGTTTAAAGTTCTGCCTCTGCCATTCACTTGCTGTGAAAATTTAAGCAAGCTCAGGAAACACTTTGCCCATATTTTGGCTCACTGGACACATATAAGTTTTTATTAATTTTAATATTTATAGCAATAATAATATTCAGGGCCCATAGTCAGCTAGACTTGCCAAAAAGGAATCATAAACTTTAAAGTTTGAATCAGCCACATTTCCTACCTTTTTAAATGAAAACAATAGGATTACTTTCTAAATTAGTACTGAGAAAAGGACAAAAAAAAAAAACAAAAAACAAAAAACAAAAAAAAAAAACAGAAAAAACAGAGAGCCTTCCAGAAGGCTGAGAGGCAGCTGGCAGAGGGTGCAGCCTCCAGCACAGTTGTTTATATTTGATTACTTTTGCTTAAAAATGGATGAAATAATTAAAATAAAATCCTTTGTGCTCAAGGGATATACCCTAGTAAGAAGAACTCTAGTAGCTTGTTTGGATGGGATTTCTGGAAGAATTACAGGAGGGTTATATAATCTCCATTCATAAAAATAGAATTGATTTATGCAAAACAACTCATTAATATGTATGTGAAAGTAGATCTCTCAACTGCACAATTCTCAAAAAGGAGGAAAAACACCTGCAATTGACTTGTTAAATCACGTCCATAGATGTAGACTCTTCCTTATTTGCATTTTCTGTCATGAGTAGAAACATTGCCTAGGAGGATAGTATTTCTGGCAAGGAAATACAGTTTGAAAACCTATTGCTTTGGTTAATGCTCAAGCACATTTTTTTCCTGGTGTTTTATTCCAATGACATTCATATAATTCCTTTTTTAAAAAGCAAGTCTGCATTTATACTTGGGCAAATGCACAAATACAGAAAATAGACCTTATTTTGCTTACTGCTTGCACCTGTGTTTGACACATATGGTAGATGTTTAACAAACATGCATTGTTTGGATGCATAAATGGATAGTTGAATGACCATCTTAGTGGTGGGAAATACCAATTATCAATTGTTTTTCTGCCTAAGATTTGTTTACATCATAATAGAACTATTCTTTCTATCACCTTGTGTTGACCCCTATGGTAATGCTGCTATTTGATTGTCTTTAGACATTAACCTAAGGTTCACTTTGAGACTGTTTGCTACCCACCATCTGATATCTGTCCAGGGCAGCACCATCAGTGTTACCCGTGATCTTGTTAAAAATGTAGAATATTGGGCCCCAGTTCAGACCTACTGAATCAGAATTTGCATTTAATAAGATTTCCAAGTAATTCCTGTACACATTAAAATTTGACAAGCATCAGTTGGATGATTAAGGAAGTGGTTAAAATGTCAGAATATCTGGCATCAAATCCCAGCTTCACTATTTATTTATTCTTTTTTTTGAGATGGAGTTTCGCTCATGTCGCCCAGGTTGGAGTGCAATGGTGCGATCTTGGCTTACTGCAACCTCCGCCTCTTGGGTTCAAGTGATTCTCCTGCATCAGCCTCCCAAGTGCTGGATTACAGGCGCCCACCACCACGCCTGGCTAATTTTGATATTTTTAGTGGAGACAGAATTTCACCATGTTGGCCAGCCTAGTCTCGAACTTCTGACCTCAGGTGATCCACCCACCTTGGCCTCCTAAAGTGCTGAGATTACAGGCCCAACTTCACTATTTCTTGATGTCCTTGGGCACATTGCTTCACTTCTCTGAACTTAATTTTCCTCATATATAAAATTGAAATTATAATAGTAGCTTCTATTTTACATGATAGTTTTGAGGATTAAACTAGATTATGCTGTTTAATTAGAAATAACTGTAGGAAGGTTGGTACTTACTTTGAGGAAGATACAACTAAAGCATACATCATAGAGAATGTGTTCAACATCACAGAACTTGAAATACTCATGTGCTTTATTTGTATAAATTCCCATTATTCCCTCACTGCTACAAAAATAGAGAAGAAAGTAACATGAGCGTACTGATATCAATTTGAGAACTAGAACATGTTACCTTTCCAAAGTATCCATCTTGGAAATAGGGAAGGAGGCTTTGCCTCATAAAAGCACATGAAGGAATGCTCAAAGGAAATACTCTAAACCTAGTTTTCTGAAATTGGTAAGCAGAAGCTCTGGAGTCAGTTACAGGTTGTGAGCCTTCCATCAAGAAGAGCCAAGTAACACACCAAAAAATTACATTCACTTAAAGTGTGACAAATTTAGCAACTCGTTTCTATTGTCTGCATTTTAGAGAATCTATTGATGCTGTTGTAACAGCTACAGTCAGAGAATAGTGAGATGTCTGGTGACACTGGCTATAGTGGTAGTAAACCGGGCATATAGTTTGGGAAGTTTTCTAACAAATATTTTGTAAAATATTTATGTAATTAATTACATAAATTTTAATTATGTAATTAAAATATTATGTAAAAGGCTTACTAAATACCTAATACATGGTAGCTATGATTTTTGAGGTATGCTATAGGAAGCTACCATAAGAAAGCCAGCATTGTCTGTCTGTGAGGGGACTGTAATCCACTGAATTACCCACTACTCTTGATGCAGGTTCACAGGAGAAGCTTCCCTCAGGCTTTTTACACTCAGAGTGCGTGATTACACTCATAGAAACAGTTGTTTTATTTTTAACCCATGAAAGATATGTACCCCTCTTCGCTTTGGTCACTAATTCTAAAGCTTTTTAAAGCTCAATTTTCATAATGGATTGGATCTTATGGCATGAATTTTTATTCTCCACTGGTTCTCTTTGGATTTTATTCTCCTTGGGTTTCACTTACAGTTCAAGCCTCTTTTTTTAAAAAAAAAAAAAAAAAAAGAAAACAGTGGCCGGGCGCGGTGGCTCAAACCTGTAATCCCAGCACTTTGGGAGGCCGAGACGGGCGGATCACGAGGTCAGGAGATTGAGACCATCCTGGCTAACATGGTGAAACCCCGTCTCTACTAAAAAATACAAAAAACTAGCCGGGCGAGGTGGCGGGCACCTGTAGTCCCAGCTCCTCGGGAGGCTGAGGCAGGAGAATGGCTTAAACCCGGGAGGCGGAGCGTGCAGTGAGCTGAGATCCGGCCACTGCACTCCAGCCTGGGCGACAGAGCAAGACTCCGTCTCAAAAAAAAAAAAAAAAAAAAAAGTGTATTTTAATAGCTACCAGACATTAAGACTTTTTGTAAGACTGCAGTAATTACTAGAATATGGCATTTACACAAGCAAGACAAATACAACAAAGGAAGAGAGAAAAAAGAAGTCAAAAGCAGGCTCAAGCAGGCATGCAGAATTAATTCCCTTTAGAGATGACACTAGAACAGCAAAGAAAGGATTGTATCATTCATATACGTTCTGGCTCACTTGGACCCCATAGAAAAAAAATGTATATTGAACCAATTTTACACAATACAAATAAATGAATAAATATATAAAATTCAGGTGCATTATAATTTTAAATATGCAGGACAAAATACACTATAGAAGATAATATAGGAAAATATACTTATGACCTCAAGACAGGAAAATAGTTCTTAAACTTTTTACAAAAAACATCTTAAAAAGAAAAAGACAAATAGATTGAACTGTGTTAAATTTAAATTGTTTTGTTTATCAAAAGACATGATTAAAAGAGTGAAAAGGCAAGCAACACAGTAGAAGTGGTTTCCTACACATGAAAGCAACAATCTGCTCTTCTCTAGAATCAATCACTAATGAAAACAAAGACAACTCAATTAAAATACGGAAAAATGAATTAAGTTATTCCTAGAAACCAAAGGGAGGGAGGGACATTTCCAAATAGCCAATATATATGTTAATAAAAAGGTGTTCAATTTCATTAGTGATCAGGAAACAGAAGCTAAACCAAAATGAGATACTTTTTACTATGCCCCCCCAAAAGGCTAAAATTTTTTAAAAGACTAATCATATCAAGTATTGTCAAGAATATAGAAAAGAAATTACTGGAAAGAGTAAAAATTAATAAAACCACTATAGACAACAATTTGGTGTTATCTTTTAAAATTGTCCTATGCATGCCCAATTGCCCTATAACTCTGCTTCTGGTATACAACAGAGAAACATTTACACAGATCTACCAAAAGATATGTGCAAGAATAATCATAGAAGAACGCACTTAGAAATGATGCAAATTTCCAATAATAGTAAAAGTTCCACATAAACTGTATTATATTCACACAATAAGATGTTATATGTGATGAGAAAAATGAACTACAGCCACCTACAACAATATAAATGGATCTCAGAAACATAGTTGGCTAGCAATTCAGACTTGAAGAAATATGTTATATACTGCATGGTTTCATTCATATAAAGTTTAAAAAGCAATAATAATTACAAATTCACAAATTGAGATATGGCTTATCTTTGAGGCCGAAGGAGGAAGTCGTAACTAGAAAGGGACATAATGGGTGGACCTTCTGGGGGTGTTGGTAATATCCATTTCTGGATCTGGCTTAGTAATACTTCATCGATCTATCTGCTCATCTTTTTTGTACTTTTCTGTATGTATTATACTTCTAGGAAAAAGAAGAGCATAAATTAATGCCTTAAAACAATCTTGTCCAACCTACAGCCCCTCAGGCTGCATGCAACCTGGGATGGCTTTGAATGCGTCCCAACAAAAATTCGTAAACTTTCTTAAAATGTTATGAGATTTTTTTGTAATTTTCTTTTTAGTTCATCAGCTATTATTAGAATTAGTTTATTTTATATGTGGCCCAAGACAATTCTTCTTCCACTGTAGCCCAGGGAAGCCAAAAGATTGGACACTCCTGCTTTAAAACATAATTAACATTTCAGTGGATTTCCATCAAAACTCTTTATTATTTGTATTTGCTGTTTATTTGTTTTTGGTTTTCTTGTTGTTCCAATAATGTTATTTATTTATTTATTTTCCTTTTTTTTTTTTATTTCAGTAGGTTTTTGGGGAACAGGTGGTGTTTGGTTACATGAATAAGCTTTTTAGTGGTGATTTCTGAGATTTTGGTGCACCCATCAACTGAGTCATGTACACTGTACCCAATACATAGTCTTTTATCCCTCACCACCCCCCACCGTTTCCCCTAATCCCCAAAATCCAATGTATCATTCTTATGCTTTGTGTACACATAGCTTAGCTCCCACATATGAATAAGAACATATGATGTTTGATTTTCCATTCCTGAGTTACTTCACTTACAATAATAGTCTCCAGTTCTATCTAGGTTGCTGTGAATGCCATTATTTCATTACTTTTTATGGCTGAGTAGTATTCCATGCTATATATACCACATTTTCTTTATCCACTTGTTATTGATGGGCATTTGGGCTCGTTTGATATTTTTGCTATTGCAAATTGTGCTGCTATAAACAAGTGTTTGCAAGTTTTTTTTTTTTTTTTTTTTTTTTTTTGTATAATAACTTGTTTTCCTCTGGGTAGATAACAAGTAGTGGGATTGCTGGATCAAACGGTAGATCTACTTTTAGTCCTTTAAGGAACCTCCACACTGTTTTCCATAGTGATTGTACTAGTTTACATTCCCACCAACAGTGTAAAAGTGTTCCTTTTTCAATACATCCGTGCCATTGCCTATTATTTTTTGATTTTTTGATTATGGCAATTCTTGCAGGAGGGATGTTGTATTGCATTGTGGTTTTGATTTACATTTTCCTTATAATTGGCAATGTTAAGTATTTTCCCATTTGTGCTTGTTTGCCATTTGTATATCTTCTTGTGAGAATTGTCTATTCATTTCCTTAGTCCACTTTTTAATGGAATTGTTTTTTTCTTGGTGATTTTAGTTCCTTGTAGATTCTAGATATCAGTCATTCGTTGTATAAATAGATTGTGAAGATTTTCTCCCACTCTGTGGGTTGTTTGTAAACTCTGATGATTATTTCTTTTGCTGTGCAGAAGCTTTTTAGTTTAATTAAGTCCCATCTATTTATCTTTGTTTTTGTTGTGTTTGCTTTGTGTTCTTGGTCATGAAATCTTTGCCTAAGCCAATGTCTAGAAGCGTTGTTCCAATGTTATTTTCTATTATCTTTATGGTTTCAGGTCTTATGTTTAAGTCTTTGACCCATCTTGAGTTGATTTTTGTGTAAGGTGAGAAATGAGGATCCAGTTTCATTCTTCTGCACGGGGTTTTCCAATTATCCCAGCACCATTTGTTGAATAGGATGTCCTTTCCACGCTGTATGTTTTTGTTTGCTTTGTTGAAAATCAGTTGACCATAAGTTTTTGGCTTTATTTCTGTGTTCTTTATTCTGTTTCATTGGTCTATGTGCCTATTTTTATACGAGTACCATGTTGTTTTGGTGACTATGGCCTCAGAGAAAAGGGTGAAGTGAAGTAATGTGATGCCTCCAGATTTGTTCTTTTTGCTTAGTCTTGCTGTGGCTGTGTGGGCTCTTTTTTGGTTCCATATGAATTTTAGGATTGTTTTTGCTAGTTCTGAAAAGAATGTTGGTGCTATCTTGATGGGAATTGCACTGACTTTGTAGATTGCTTTTGGCAGTGTGGTCATTTTCACAGTATTGATTCTCCCCATCCATGAGCACGGGATGTGTTTCCATTTGTTTGTTTTGTCTATGGTTTCTTTCAGCAGTGTTTTGTAGTTTTCCCTGTAGAGATTTTTCACATCCTTGGTTAGGTGTATTCCTGAGTGTTTGCTTGTTTGTTTGTTTTTGCAGCTATTGTGAAAGGGGTGGAGTTCTTGATTTGATTTTCAGCTTGGTCACTGTTGGTAGATAGCAGAGCTACTGATTTGTGTACTTTAATTTTGTATATGGAAACTTTGGTGAATTCATTTACCAGTTCCAGGAGCTTTTTGGATGAATCTTTAGGGTTTTTTAGGTATACAATCATAACATCAGCAAACAGAGAGAGTTTGACTTCCTCTTTACCAATTTGGATACCCTTTATTTCTTTCTCTTGTCTGAATGCTCTGACTAGGACTTCCAGTATTATGTTGAATAAAAGGAGTGAAAGTGGGCATCCCTATCTTGTTCCGGTTGTACATTTTACTGGTTTAATCTAGGAAAGTTGTACATTTCCAAGAATTTATCCATCTCCTCTAGGTTTTCTAGTTTATGCGTGTGAAGGTGTTCATAGCAGCCTTCAATAATCTTTTGTATTTCTGTGGTATCAGTTGAAATATCTCCCGTTTGATTTCTAATAGAGCTTATTTGGATCTTCTCTCTTCTTTTTATGGTTGATCTTACTAACAGTCTACCAATTTTATTTGTCTTTTCAAAGAGCTAACTTTTTGTTTGATCATTCAGGAGCAGATTACTTAATTTCCATGTATTTGCCTGGTTTTGAGGGATCCTTTTGGAGTTGATTTCCAATTTTATTTCACTGTGGTCTGAGAGACTACTTGATATAATTTTGATTTTCTTCAATTTACTGAGACTTGTTTTGTGGTCTATCATATGGTCTATCTTGGAGAATGTTCCCTGTGCCCATGAATGGAATGTATATTCTGCAGTTGTTGGATAGAATTTTCTGTAAATATCTGTTAAGTTCATTTGTTCTAGAATACAGTCTATGTCCATTTTTTCTTTGTTGACTTTCTGTCTTGATGATTTGTCTAGTGCTGTCAATGGAGTATTAAAATCCTCCACTATTATTGTGTTGCCATCTATCTCATTTCTTAGGTCTCGTAGTAATTGTTTTATAAATTTGGGAGCACAAGTGTAGGTGCATATGTATTTATAATTGTGATATTTTCCTGTTGGACTAATCCTTTTATCATCATATAATGTTACTCTTTTTGTTTCTTTAAACTGCTGTTGCTTTAAAGTATGTTTTCTCTGATGTAAGAATAGTTACTACTGCTTGCTTTTGGTGTCCACTTGCATGGAATATCTTTTTCCACCCCTTTACTGTAAGTATATTTGAGTTCTTCCGTGTTAGTTGAGTCTCCTGAAGACAGCAGAAACTTGATTGGTGAATTCGCATTTATTCTGCCATTCTGTATCTTTTAAGTGGAGCATTTAGGCCATTTACTTTCAATGTTAGTATTGAGATGTTAGGTACTATTCTATTCACCATGCTATTTGCTGGCTGAATACCTTGTGGTTTTTTTGATTATTTGTTTGCTTGTTTTCATTGTGTTATTGTTATGTAGGTTCTGTGAGGTTTATGCTTTAAGGAGGTTCTATTTTGCTGTATTTTGAAGACTTGTTTCAGGATTTAGAGCTCCTCTTAGCAATTCTTGTAGTGCTGCCTTGGTAGTGGCAAATTCTCCCAGCATTTAATTGTCTGGAAAAGACTGTCTTTCCTTCATTTATGAAACTTACTTTAAGTGGATACAAAATTCTTGGTTAATAGTTGTTTTGTTTAAGGAGGCTAAAAATAGAACCCCAATCCCTTTTAGCTTGTAGGATTCCTGGTGAAAAATCTTCCATTAATCTGATATGTTTTCCTTTATAGGTTACCTGATGCTTTTGTCTCATAGCTATTAAGAGTCTTTCCTTTGTCTCAACTTTGGATAACCTGATGACTATGCGCCTAGGTGATTATCTTTTTGTGAAGAATTTCCCATATGTTCTTTGAGCTTCTCGTATTTGGATGTCTAGATCTCTAGCAAAGCTGGGTAAGTTTTCCTGGATTATTTTCTCAAATATATTTTCCAAATTGTTAGATTTCTCTTCTTCCTCAGGAACACCAATTATTCTTAGGTTTGGATATTTAACGTAGTCCCAATCTTCTCAGAGGCTTTGTTTATCTATTATATTATTATTATTATTATTATTGTTTTGACTTTGATGGACTGGGTTAATTTGAAAGGTTTGTCTTAGAGTTCGGAAGTTCTTTCTTCTGCTTGTTTCATTCTATTGCTTAGACTTTCCAGTGCATTTTACATTTCTCTGTGTCCTCGATTTCCAGAACTTGAGATTGTTTTTTATTTACACTATCCATTTCACTGAAGAATTTTCCTTTCATTTCCTGTATCATGTTTTTAATTTCTTTAAGTTGGACTTCACCTTTCTCTGGTGACTTCTTTTCTCTTTTTACTTTTTTTCTTTTTTCTTTTTTTTTTTTTTTTGAGACAGAGTCTCGCACTGTTGCCCAGGCTGGAGTGCAGTGGTGTGATCTCAGCTCACTGCAAGCTCTGCCTCCTGGATTCATGCCATTCTCCTGCCTCAGACTCCTGAGTAGCTGGGACTACATGTGCCTGCCACCATGCCCGGCTAATTTTTTGTATTTTTTAGTAGAGACAGGGTTTCACCATTTTAGCCAGGCTGGTCTTGATCTCCTGACCTCATGATCCACCTGCCTCAGCCTCCCAGAGTGCTGGGATTACAGGCGTGAGCCACTGTGCCTGGCCTCTGGTGACTTATTGATTAGCTTAATAATTAACCTTCTGAATTATTTTCCTGGCAATTCAGAAGTTTCATCTTGGTGTGGATCCATTGCAGGTAAGCTGGCATAATCTTTTGGGGGAGTTGAAGAATCTTACTTTGTCATATTACCAGAATTGTCTTTCTGGTTTCTTCTCATTTGGGTACATTATGTCAGAGGGAAGATCTGGGATTCAAGGGCTGCTGTTCAGATTCTTTTGTCCCATGGGGTGCTCCCTTGATTTGGGGTTCTCCCCCTTCCCCTAGGAATGGGGCCTCCTGAGAGCTGAACTGTAGTGATTGCTTTGCTCTTCTGGATCTAGCACCCAGTGGAGCTACCAGGCTCTGGTTGGTACTGGGGAGTGTCTGCAGAGCCCTGTAATGTGATCTATCTTTAGGTCTTGCACCTGTGGATACCACCACCTGCTCTGGTGGAGGTAGTAGGGGAGTGAAGTGAACTCTGTGAAGGTCCTTGGTTGTGTTTTTGTTTAGCGCTGTTTTTGTGTTGGTTGGCCTCCAGCCAGGAGATGGCACTTTCAGGAGTGCATCAGCTGTGGTCCTATAGGGAGGATGCAAACATGCCCTAGGGACATTTTGTTAAGTATTCAGGTTTCTCAGGTGGTGGGCAGGGTGATAGTACTTTCAAGAGATTGTGATTGTTGTCTTTGGCTACCAGGACACATAGAAAATGATCACCAGATGGGGATAGGGATAAGGTGTATCTGAGCTCAGCCTCTCCTTGGGTGAGGCTTGCTGCAGCTGCTGTGAGGGATGGGGGTACATTTCCCAGTGTGATGGAGTTATATTCCCAGGAGGATTAGGGCTGCCTCTGCTGAGTCATAAAATTCACCAAGGAAGTGAGGAAAAGCTGGCAGTCACAGGCCTCACCCCCCCCACACACACAGCCTGAGTCCTAAAGGCCAGTCTCACTCTCACCATGCCCCACCCGCCCCCAACAGCACTGAGTCTATTTCCAGGCAGCTAGTGACCAGGATTGAGAACCTGCCCCAGACCACCAGCCTCCCTGTTGAGAAAGCAAGCAGACTCAAAGCTTTTCTGCATCTCAGGGAGCCTGCAGCAGTGATCCAGTTCTTTCAAAGGGTTTGTGGATTCTGTCGGCTTTCCTGGTATGTTCCTGGGGTAGTTTTGGGGGCAAACGTTCATGATGTGAGTCTCCACATGCTGCTCTGTTCCTCCCGGCAGGAGCTGCAAGCTAGTCTTGCCTCTTACCTGCCATCTTCTGTCCTGTATTTACTATTTAAACACCTGAATCTGATTTACTTTGTAGACAATGTTGGATATATATTCAGATAATTATATATAAATTATTACTTATAAATGCTCTTTGTATTATGTATTTATTTATACATAAATAAACAACAGAAATATTTGCCTCATCCTTTAGTGCAAAAAATGTCACTGTAATTTGAACCAATCTTATAAATCTTAGAAGCAAAATCTTTACGTGCTATGTTCATAAATTCCTTGAAACCATTTGTCAAATAACATGAGTAATAAGCAAGCATTTCAGCTTGTGCATCTGTCTCAGTTTTGTAAGTCAGAAACTCCCAGTTTTGATAGAATGGATCCCTTACTTTCTGATCTTTTCCTCTCCCATCCCAACTCTTAGCCTGTGCAATTTTATTCAAATGAACTAAAAAGAGTAGCTCCTGCTGAATATAAGTAGAAGTAGGCAGTGGAAGAAGGCCTGAATTTTGAAAAAGTACCATTTCTGATAAGATACATAAATAGATTTCCAGCAGCGATAGTGTGGAAAAAATGAGGCTAAAGCATTGAATAATCTGCTTCCCTGTTGATTTTAAATATAAATATAACAGTGGCTTGCTATAATTTAACCATGCAACTGCTTACAGTCTATTTGTTTAAGATCTGAATTATTTTTAAAGGCAAAGACAAAGTTTTCTCCTTGATATGATACCAATTCATGGTTATGCCGTGATTTCATTAAGACAAATTGAGAATATTAAATCCGTTGTAACATTGTTTATGCTATTTGAAAATGATACTGAAAAAATCAATACTAATTTACCAACTTTTTTAATTTAAGAAATTAAAGAAAAAATATTTCTTCATGATTTTTGTTCAGCTAGTTCTTTTCTGATGTAGAAAAAAGGTTAAAACCATTTAGCATTTTCATTTATAATTAGGTATGCATTACCCACTTAATACGCACTTCACAATGATCAGAGACTTTACAATTGCCAAATGCATTTTTAAGTGTTATTTTTAAAGCTTCTTCTCCTGGGTATTAATTTCTTTTTCTGATATAAATGCACTTTATCACCTTATCATTGGGATCATGTATAACTGCTTTTACATTTCTTATGTGTGAAAGAATTTTAAAGACATTTGGAAACTCTTAACATTTATTTCTAAATGTGAGGCGTTTTGTTTCTGCTTATAAGACCCTAGCCGAAAGATAGAAATAAAAGTATATATCACCTTTAAATACACAAACATCTTAGAATCCTTCTGTAAGGAGGCAAAGACCTTTATGTTATGACTTTACCTTTTTTTATTTTTCTTTGAATATGGCATTAAATTCATGAGAATTCTGATTTACTTCCCCTGTCTACAAAATAAATATATATTTAAAAAGTTGTTTCAAGATGTTAGAAATTCTGGGTCTGCTGTAGGTTAGTTGACCCTGGGCAAGTAACATAGTTGTCCTGCCTTTTAATGTCTTCACCTGTAAAACATGGTTACGAATAGCTTACAGGTATAGAATAAAGATGAATGGCATGGCAGGTGTAAAACCCTTTGCATTCCTCTGGAAAAAAATTATGATGATTGTAAATGCCTACATGTTTATAGCCCTTTAAAATGCATTCTTACTGCATTTTAACCTTGAACCATTTAAAATCAATCCTGTGATGTGGTACAAGAATTCTTTAACTCCATCATATAAGTTATGATAAATCTGAGGTTTGGTATTCCCCCTAAGTATGTGTACTATGGTTTTAATAATATTAATAGTATCAAAACATGTCAGACTAACATATTTAAGGAAATAGTATGTGGTATTTAAAACTACTTTTTTTTTTTTTTTTTTTTTTTTTTTGAGACAGAGCCTCGTTCTGTTGCCCAGGCTGGAGTGCAGTAGAACGATCTCAGCTTACTGCAACCTCTGCCTCCTGGGTTCACACAATTCTCCTGCCTCAGCCTCCTGAGTAGCTGGGATTACAGGAGTACACCACTACACCCGACTAAGTTTTTGTATTTTTAGTAGAGATGGGGTTTCACTATGTTGGCCAGACTGGTCTTGAACTCCTGACCTCGTGATCCGCCCACCACAGCCTCCCAAAGTGCTGGGATTACTGGTGTGAGCCACTGAGCCCGGCTTCAAACTTCATTTTATAAACAACTTCAACATCCTTAACATTGTTCAGGACGGTTCTATTGCTCTTAGGATAAGCAGTAAAATACAAAACTTGGCCTATTAATAGTTGTGTGGCCAGACCCCTGCCTATCTCGCTGTCTTCAACTCATACCAGTCTATCAGTTGCCCTTGCCGTCTGCTTTCCACATAATACATTTGGTCCTCATAGTAACCTTATATGAAATGGGCAATCCTGGCACACCCATTTAACCATAAATTAACATATGTACACAATGTCATACTGAGTGTTGAATTTTGTACTATGATGGATTTTTGCATGTTTCTTTGGCATCT
The DNA here is from genome assembly GCF_007565055.1 of Rhinopithecus roxellana. Lineage (NCBI taxonomy): Eukaryota > Metazoa > Chordata > Mammalia > Primates > Cercopithecidae > Rhinopithecus > Rhinopithecus roxellana. The sequence goes on along the minus strand of NC_044549.1, from coordinate 67,244,349 downwards.
CATAATATCTCTAAATTATCCTATTGCTTGAAGATTAGGCTTGGATATGAAGGACTACCTATAAGTGGTTCCAAATTAGTTTTCAGTCTCAACCTAGAAAACCAGTCATTTCTGAATGGTTTCTAGAATAATCCCTAGCTTTCTCCATTTCAGTTCTCAGGTCTTTTGCCCACCTCCCCAAACTTTCTTCGATACTTAAAGATTGTTCACACAGCTGCATTTCCTCTTAGTGTTCTTCCAACCTGTACTTTCTTCACCCACTTTCTCTGTCTAGAACACAAACTAACATGTCAAGGTTCAATGCAAGCCCATTCCCTTTGAAAGGCTTCCCTTGCCTTTTCTCCAATTCAGACAAACTTCACTACTTCTCACTTTGAGCTCCACTCTGTTATAGGTTAATTTCACCTTTCTCACTTCACTTGATGTTTTGAGACAGTGCAGTAGGTGGTAGGAGCATGGACTCTCCACTCTGTCTGGATTTGAAAACGGACTCTGCCGCATACTGTGTGTGATTTTAGGCAGGCTAGTTCATTCTTCTATGCCTCAATCTCTGCTTATCTGAAAGTGAAGATTGTGATACTCTCAGAGGGTTATCCTGAGGATCAATGGAGCTAATTTACATAAAGAGTTTGGACCAATGCCTGCCACATAATACTTTGTAAGCGTTAGCAATTTCTTTTATTTTCCTTTTCTTCTTATTTTTAATTGTATTAAAGGTTTCACCTGTCTGCTCTGTGAAGACAGGAAGTAGCTGTTTCTTATCTACCATTTAATCTTTAGGACCTAGTGTAGTGCTTGATGCATATAAATTAGGTGTTCTCTGGTTGCTTGGAGGATGAATAAATGAAGGGTCAATTAGGAGGCTCCAGCCCAGCTGCCTTTCCTTCTGCAGTAATGGAACAAACTTATTTGAAATGCTAGCTGTGATTAAACATTAAATAGTGCAGGATCAAAAAGTCCCATTCATGACTACCTTTTATCATAAATGTTTATCTTTTCATTGGTAGAGTTTTATATTATAAGGGCCTTTAAAAATTACATCTGAGTGATATCATGGGTTTCTTTCAAAACACCTATTTTCTCAAGGATGACATTTTAAACAGCAATGACAGATGTAATATTCTCATACACAAGTACAGAGTAATTCATTAACATACATACAAAAGGAGGAGGTCTACATTCAAACTTTACCACCAAAGTCTTTGAGAAATAAACGAAATTCAAAGTAGCTACAAGTGATTTTAGAAGTCAAACTAGTTTTATCATTCAAGAATGCCAGGATGATAACAAAATCCTTTGGTGACTAGACACCTGCTGAATTTGTTTTAGGGTAGAGTTTGGGTTGGGGAAGAAAGAGATACTTAAATTAGGATCTACCTGAGCATTTGGAAGGACAGATTATATGACAACAGTGGAAAGAGACTTTTGTAATCAAATAATTCAAAATATACTTTAGCTAAGTCCAGAGAAGTGAATGACTTGTCTAAGTTACGTAGTTGGTTAAAGACAGATTTGATTTAGGAGTATATTTCACCACAGGTAGTTTTCATACACAGGCCACATTTCAGGATGATTTCACGATGAGACGATTCATGATGAAGCAGAGTGTTACCGTCTGTGTCTAAAATAAATTCAAAGTGTGCGTTTGGATTACTGAATACCAGGATAAAAGTGACAAACAAAAGCCATCAATTATCTAGAGGTATGTCCCTGCAGCATTTCTACCACGGACAGGGTACATTCTGAAAGGTTGTTCATAAGACCATTTGTTCTGAAGGTCAAAGTGACATTTTGCAATGGACTGCCAATTGATGGGAAGCAAGGGGTTGATACATTTTTATTTTGATGCATAGCTGGTTCTTATCCATGAGAGTTCATAGGAGTGGGGCTTCTGGACCCGTTTTTTCTATCAGTAAGTAGATCAGCGATCTCATATTAAATGTTTAATCTCTGTCTCACTTTGGATTCCTTAGAAGCAGAGCCTGAGGCAAGGATTCAGGTGCATATGATTTATTGAGGGAATCCTCTTAGGAGAAAGGCAGGGGAGGATGAAGGAAAAAGCAAATGAAGAAGCTAATTAAGGTGTCGCAGCTGTTGTCTAGTTTCAGCCTGATCCCATGGAGAGGTTTGGGGCATGAAATGCAAAAAGGGATATCTGTGGGTATTACTAGCCGAGGGTTGGCATATCACTTGCAAAAGCGGATGTGGACAAGGAAGCACCGGCATCTACTACCAGGCTTATTTGAACCATTCTGTCCTGAAGATATGGTTTATTATTTAGACAACTACCGTGCCAGCAAATGAAACAAAGAAAGAATGCCCACATGAAGTGTGTGGTCAGTGTTTGAGAAGGACTCAATACCGTGAGATGAAGTGCATGAGTTTTGGAGTCTGAAGTCTTTTTTTTCTATACACAAGTTCCAACTTTTCTCTAACAACATACTGTAAGAAAGCCCCAATCTCAGTGAGCCTCAGGCTTCTAATCTGTAAAATGGGGACAATGATAGCAACTGCCTCCTACAGCTGTTGTCCAATTCAAGTGAAATAATATATGTCAAACCACATGTATTATATTTGACATGAAAACAAAAGAACAAGAAACTAGCCTTATAGAAAGTTTTAAAATGTAAACTAGAAGAGTTTTCCATAAGAAACTCAAGTGGTTTGAAATATATAGATGTTTGTCCAAGTTGAGAGAGGTATAATAGTGAAAGGAAGAATTAGAATTGTCATTTCCCTAGGGTCCATAATGGATCAGGGACTTGACATTCATTTTCTCAGTGACTCCTTGTCATTGTCCTATGTGGTGGCCACTGCTGTATTCTCATTGTATAGATTTCTTAACAGAGGCTTAATGTTGTTAAGAAATGACTTAATTTCATACTACTAGATATTTGACGAAAAGAATTTGAACTCAGACCTCTCTATTCACAAAATCTCAGCATTTAACTACTGTGGTTATCCTAGCAAAGGCCTTGTCTATCAAAATTGATATTGTTAAAAATTTATAAAAAAATATAAAGGAGGTTGTGAGGAATTATAATGAAGATGAAGATACAGTTCATGCACTTTAGGAACTTTTCATTTGGTTGGGGACTTGCATTTATACCCTTTACTCTGTTTCCACACTCTAGCACATGTCTCCCTGGATATAATAAGAAATATTTCAGACATGACACCACCACCATGTTGTGGTTCTTGTTTTTGCAAGCTCTTAGAGCCCAAGATGTTCTAACTTTGCAGAAGAAAGATTAGTTAATGGATATAGGCCATTTTACTTTCTGCATTAATGGTAATAGAAATGCTCTTCAAGAACAACAGTCATACACCTTCTGCCCCAAAACGGAAAATGTTATGATAAGATGGGGAAGTTAATAAGGACAGAAAAATTGATTTGTCCCATTTAGCCAGATGAAAGCATATAATTTCTTCTTAATTGAGACTTTCTCTGATATGGCATAGACAAAATAAGTTTTAACTAGGGAAATTTCTAGTTGCAAGAAATTTTTAAAGCAGAAAGAAGGTATGATATAATAATGTAGGGCATTTTAAAACATATTTTTGTTAAAAAGTACAGAACAAAGGAGAAGAAGTAATATGGTTATATAAAAGAGTGCATTAATTTGAGATGTAGACATTCAACTGTTTTCAAGAGTAGACAGAATCATAACTCTAGAGAAACTCGAGGGTATAGCCAATAAATATGCTATATAGAGTACCCTTTACCAAAAAGTCAAATTTATGATTATGGAATCTGATTCATATCATGTGTATGTTGTAGGGTCATCTCCTACCCAAGCAGGAGAAATAAACAATTGCTGTGGCAGAATCATTCAAAGTCTGGAACAATTCTTCATTTCTATAACATAAGTTTCTATGTTATTTTGTTCCCTATTATTTTTCCAGGTGATAGTCTTAGCTGACATGAAGAAATCAAGTGTTATAAATATTTTTATCCTATGTCTCAAAGTAGCCACTGGCCCTTTTCCACCTTCTATTTAGGTAAATAGACTTCCACATTCACTTCTTACTTCCATAGATACAAATATATTTGGATACAGTTAGCAATGTATTTATGTGTGTATATCTGTGTATATGTTTATGTGTGTGCATGTGTGTATGTGTATGTGGTGTGTGTAAAATCAGAAGTAAGGCCATCCTCACAATGGTCAACATAAAGAGAACTCTGTGTAGACCAAGTGATCTCTGGTGTAGAATAACCTTTGGAACACAAGACTTGCAATGAGAAATAGACCCAGTTATTAATTCATGTGTTTACTGATGACTGAAATAGTTTCACAAGGTGAGTTTTGGGCATGTATTTATTAATAAAATTTCAGAACAACAATTACTTTTTCAAAGTAAGAGATAGTGTAGACATTTCTATGAGCCCTGCAGGTATAGCAGCTCACTTTTTGGCTCCTTGGATAGATCCTCCAGGACATAATGGTTGGTGCAAAGGGAGAAATGCAAGCCTTCTACTTTATCCACATCAACAGATATAATTACTCTCAAACAAGGCCTTTGCTGAATCCAATATGAAACATTTCAGTCCCTGGAAACACTATATATAAAGGATATTAGACGCAGTATGTCTATTGTTCATCTGCTAATGTCCCCAAATGTCACCAAGGTAATTACTTGGATGACATTTATGTGATGCAGCTGGACATTGTTACAGTTAATATAAAACCTGCCTTTGGCAACCACTTTATTTCCACCTACATCAAACTGTGGGTGCATGATCGCTTTTCTTGGGAGAACGCCCACCTCCCCCAGATGACATCTCTGCCCTCAGCTTTTTCTTCCTTTGCTCTCCACATTAATATCCAATGCAAAAGGAAAAGAAAAATAATGCTATATCATATATCTTTATATTAATATTTATGTTTGGAACTTTTAGAAATGTTTCTGAAAATAATTCACAAAATATAATAATGTTGATCTTTTCTCTGTTTTTTTTTTTCTTTTTCAGAAGCAGGTTTCTAATATACACAGGAATCTAGATTCACAAAATGAAGATTGTCAAAAGCCCATAAATTCACATTCATTCTCAAATATATTATTGGCAAAGTGAGATTTTTAAAATGTGTGTATCAGAAGAATATTATATTTTCAGAGACACAGATTACAAAATTTACCCCCAAACTCACATGCAAATTGGAGCTTTGCCTTCCGACTCAGAATTGTCCCCAGAAGATTGGTGGCCAGGCACTGGTACATGCCAATATCTTGATCTGTGTAGGGGCTACTGATTGCAAGACTGCCTCCATCCAACCTGTAGTGATAACTCATAGTAAAATCAATGTCTGTGCCATTTTGCTTCCACCTTCAAGGAAAAAAAATAAAATTATGCTTATAATATACAGAGTCAATCACTCTTTGACTCAAACAACATGTAGTTCTAATTCCTGAAACTATAAAAAACACCAAAAAACAAAACATGATTACATGTGGAGGGAATCCTACCAGTTTTACCAAAGGTGACTGTCTTCGTGGGTTTTGGTGATGTCAGTAACTAGATTATTTGAAAGATATACTCTTTATACATTACATTCACCCAAATGTATACAAAGAGGAAACAGAACTCTTGACATGAGTAATAAAAATTAGACAGTCAGTCAATAATACTGGCCAACCTATTCCTTTAGCGACTTTTCAAATAACATATACCTTACCTGAATATCCACAACTGGTAGCACAAAATTGAATGTCAAAATGATTTAAAGATAGGAATTCAAGAAGCGTATATTAAAAATGGAAAGAATAATTTTACAATGCCAATTCAAGGCTGAAAACAAAACAATAATAATCTGACTACTTTAGAACATGATTGCCTCTGTTAGTATGTTACTTGCAAAATTAATCATGTTGAAAATATTTCAATGGTACTTAGAAATGCCAAACTAAAATTATACTTTAGCAAAGCAAATGCTGTTTGAGAGGTTTTTATTTTGAGAAGGAAACATTCTCTTGGCTTAGCTATTAGTCAACAATTCTTTAGGACATGAATTAACTAGCTGAAGGGTCTTAGAGTTATATTTACTTTCAAAGATTCCTAGCTAGTTTTAGAGATTTTATTTGGTCATTTTTAAGACAAATGAATACCTGATAATTATCTCTAACCAGACTCACTTTTCCTACCTTGAAACTTCCAACTCCATCAAAATCTCCAAATATTGTGAAGCATGATTCTTACATATCTAATGAGATACATTCTTAGGGCAGAGGCTGTATGTAGTTGCATAGACCATTTTTTAAAATAGACACTTAAAAATATTGAATAATGACAACCAGTTGTACATGTGGAAAAATGTCTTTTCTCACTCATTGCTAGGTTCATGGCTGAGGTCTCTAAAAGAAAAGGAAGATTAATAAGACAAAAACATGCAATTTTATTTAATATAAATATTCCATGACATGAAAGCCTTCAGAAAAAAATAATCCTAAAAAACAGGAAAATCTGTGTGTTTTTAATGCTAGTTTTGATGAAGAGTAGATAGTCTTGCAGAAGTATAATTATAAAAAGAGGGTATGATCTAATGGTAAGAAACTGACAGGAACTTAGCAAGGCCTTTTTTTCCAGTTCTTCTTGGTTTCTCTGTGTCTTTGAGGAGGAAAAGGGTGTTTCTTTCTTCTGGGTACAGAAAGGATACCTCTGGAATAAAGGTTTTATGACCTGCTTCAGAGAAGAAGAGTGAGGGGAAGGTGAGAATGATCTTCCTGCTTCTGCTATTTTTTCAAATGCCAAGATGCCATATTTTGAGGTAGGGTGTCTTAAACCCCATCACAGTCATCTAGGAAAACAAGTGAAGGATCTTTTCCTATGGAATGTAGCCAATTTCCAAACTGTGTTTTTTAGAGTTTATGCCAGCTTTGCTATGATTCTCCCCTTTATACCAAAATCATATTAAAAATATTTTGGTGGCAGTGGTTAATTTTTTTAAAAATGGCATTTTACAGAATTAATTCAAAGAGGTTGGGCAGATGCCTGTAATCCCAGCACTTTGGGTGGCCGTGGTGGGCAGATAACTTGAAGACAGGAGTTTGGGACCAGCCTGGGCAACATGGCAAAACCCCATCTCTACTAAAAATACAGAATTAATTCAAATGTCATTGACCTCTTCAGGTGCATCTTCAAACATCCCATGGGGAGAATCTGACAAATGCCTACCAAAGTAGAAAAGAAATATGAACTTAGGTAATCCTCTACCCTGTTAAAGACGTGATGTGATGGATCAGATGTCAAATCAATCAAAGGTTTTGAACCAACTCTGTTAACTTGCAAATTATTTAGCCATTTCCTGCACACTTGAAAGTTGAAAGACAGCAGTCAAAGAGTACATTTCATTTGCCTATATTTTCTGTGATCATTTTTTTTCTAGTGGAATTTGTAGAGGCTGCTACTTGTTTTCAATATTAGGGTAAGAAAAAAGTAAAGAAAAAAAAAAACAAAAAACAAAAATAAAACCCTTCAAAACTTTTCTTTCTTTAGGCCTGTCTCAAGACACCAATATTCTCCTTGCCAGCACTCTAATATAGTTTTTGATAATTTGCTTACAGGGCAGGATCTTTAGACTTCCATGTTCCCTATCGTTTTCAAAGCATAAGATGTACCATACTTAGTTTGCCAGCTCTTTTTAATTTTGGAATCAATCACTGAAATAACTGCTGTCATCATTACATGCTCCTAATTAAGCTCAGTAATTGTTTTTCAACACAAATTCAAAGTTGTTGGCTTAGCTGCAGCAAATGAATTTTTCACAGTATCCCTTCTGATCACTATGGTACAATGATTATTAAACTGCGCATATAGATCAGGGGTTCAACTCCTGGTGTGGGCTTTGTCCTAATTAATATGTCTAAATCAATGGAGAAACAGTATTAATGAATTCAAACGATTGTCATGCACACATTTCTGATAGAATTGCACACTGACAAGTGTCATCCTATGATGCAACCTAGGAAGTGTGTTTTAAATGATTACTTTTAGCATCTGAATTAATATCATATTAGTTCCAGAAAACATAATGGATGTGAACTAAAACCTTGACCCTTTGTTGGGAAACATCCTTCACTTTTACGTAGTTCAGTCCTGTGTCAAGAATAATGGCTGGGCCAGGCATGGTGGTTCACGCCTGTAATCCCAGCACTTTGAGAGGCCAAAGCAGGTTGATTACCTGAGGTCAGGAGTTCGATACCAGCCTGGCCAAAATCATGAAACCCCGTCTCTACTAAAAAACCACAAAAATTAGCAGGGCATGGTGGCACACGCCTATAATCCCAACTACTCGAGAGGCTGCCGCAGAATTGCTTGAGCCCGGGAGACAGAGGTTGCAATGAGTTAAGATCGCACCACTGCACTCCAGCCTGGCTGACAGAGTAAGACTCTGTCTCAAAAACAAAAACAAAAAAGAATAATGGTTGTGGGCTGTGTTTGTTGGCTGTCTTTCTGTAATGTGTGTGTGTGTTTTTGTGTGTGTGTGTGCGCGCGCGCATGTGCGGGCTTGTGCATGTTGGTGTTTTTCAAAATTAGGCTTTGCTTTAAAATTACATGGTATATTTGTTGAAAGTATGTGTTTCTTTTCTGAGTTTCATTTATTTTTAATTGACAAATAATAGTGGCACATATTTATAGGGAATAATGTGATGTTTTCATACATGTACGCATTTTGTAATGATCAAATCAGAGTAATGAGCATATTCATTACCTCAAAAATCTATCATTTGTCTGTGGTGACAGCATTCAAAATCTTCTCTTCCAGCTATTTTGAAATACACAATATATTATCACTAACTATAGTCCCTCTACTGTGCAAACGAATCCCAGAACTTATTCCTCCTGTCTAAAGATCACTTTGCACCCTTTGATCCAGGTGTCCCCTTTCCCTTCCTGCCCCTCCCTGACTCGGCCTCTGGTAACCTCCATTCTACACTCTACTTCTGTGAGTTGATTCTATGAAATCGACATTTTTTAGCTTCCACATATGAGTGAGATCAGATGATATTCGTCTCTCTCTGCCTGGCTTATTCCTGAGCCCATCCCCAGACCTCTGAAAGAGAACACCAAAATCTAAATTTTAAGTCTCTCTGGGTAACTGTGATGTACACTGAATGTGAGTCTGTCACCCCTGTGGAAAGAATCCTAGTCCTAGCTTTAACATTCCTTTGCTGCATATACTTGAACAAGCCCTCTGATTTCTCCAGAAGTCATTTCACAAATTATACGATGTGTGCAATAATGTATATTCTGCTTATCTCACAGGGTTGTTAAAAGGACCAAGTTGGGGGAAATGAATAAAAAGAATAGAAGGGCAGAGTGACCACATTTACAGTTTTCTTTCTTAGAGGCCTAGAACTTCTCCAGACTTAAGTTTGTGTTCATGACTAGGGTAGAGTAGACTAAATTACAGAAAGGAGTCCCTCTGGTGACCAGGTAGAGAGGATTGTCAGAAATCCTTTTTTCTGATAGAGAGTGTATCTGGTTTAGAAATAATTTATGTGCATGTTATTTCATTTTTCCAAATGAAATATATATTCTGAGATAGAACTAAGTTCATTGCTACATGATTTTGCTAGATTTTCCAGGTATAAACAATCCTTCCAAAGCACCATCTTTGGGTAACCCATTTCTCTTCCCTTTGCACGGCTTCAGGGCTGGACTTCATATTCTCATGTTATGTGATCTTTGAAAGAGTAAAGGAGGCCGGGTGAGGCGGCTCAAGCCTGTAATCCCAGCACTTTGGGAGGCCGAGACGGGTAGATCACGAGGTCAGGAGATCGAGACCATCCTGGCTAACACGATGAAACCCCGTCTCTACTAAAAAATACAAAAAACTAGCCAGGCGAGGTGGCAGGCGCCTGTAGTCCGAGCTACTCGGGAGGCTGAGGCAGGAGAATGGCGTAAACCCGGGAGGCGGAGTTTGCAGTGAGCTGAGATTCAGCCACTGCACTCCAGCCTGGGCAACAGAGCGAGACTCCGTCTCAAAAAAAAAAAAAAAAAAGAAAGAGTAAAGGATAATTGTTTTTTCATGGGAAAGCTTAAGCTATTTCAAAAAGTTTGCTTTTCATATTGCTTATTTTCCCTGAGATTTCATTTGCTGTATGGAATTTACTAAAAGAAAGAAAACACATCTTAAAATCAAACCCAGCCTCATTTATGAATAAGGAAGATGATGCCATGGGAGAAAAATGATTATTCCAAAGTCACCAATAGATTGATAGAGCTGTGACTAGAAATGATAACTCAAAGTCAAGGATTCTTTTATGTTGCTTTACACTATACCCAACTAACCTCAAATAATGTTAGAATCTGTGAATTTTAAAGGCTTTCCTTCTAAGACACACACATGCACACACACAGACAATCTAAGGTGAATATAGTTGTGAGGCTTTTTAGAAAATAAAATTTAAATTAGAAAGGGTCATATTACAACTAAAATTTTACATTTTGTTGCTAATGCACATTATCTGATATACCTCTGTCCTTTGCTTTATTATCAATAAAATTGGGTCTGAGTCTGACATTTAAGCATTAAAAACTTAATTCTTTCCTCACTCTCTTTCCACAGTTTCTTGCCTATGAGTAAGGGGAACAACAGACACTGGGGTCTGCTGGAGGATGGAGGATGGGAGGAGAGAGAGGATCAGGAAAAATAACTAATAAGCACCAGGGTTAGTGCCTGGATGATGAAATAATTTGTACAACAAACCCCCATGTCACAGGTTTATCTATAAAACAAACCTGCATATGTACCCCTGAACTTAAAAGTTAAAAAAAAAAAGAAATGAGCCAAACCAGGTTATGGGGGCTGGAAATAAGCACCTAAGTTACTTGTCTTTAGCCTTTTAGCTTAGAAGTGTCTTAGAAATAAAAGCCATTTAACAACATTGAAAAATGTCATCTTCATTCTGTGTAATTTTTCACAGATAAAACTAATTAGCAAGTTATCTTGAGAACCTATTTTATATCCTTCTACCTGTTAAAAGCCAATAGATATTTTATATAAATATGTAATTTATTTATTTATGTATCCATCTTATATTCAGCAAACTTTCAAAAAAAGGTATAGGAATTCTTATATTCTTTCTCTCCTAACCCCTAGGATCAACCTAATTAGCTCTCAATAATAAAATTACTACTTTAAGTATTAGGTGATCTCAATAAATGTATTAATCAAATTTTCATATATTTAACCATATATTAAACTAATAAGACAGCTCATCATTTGAGAAAAACTAACAAATCAACGAACTCTGAATTGAGTGTCCCGAACTTGTAAAGTGAAGGATCTTCTCCTAACAGATGAGTTTCATTGGTTTGGGTAAGATAAAGACAAGGAAGCTTTAGTATGTGGAATGAGAAGACATGGTTCTTCAGTTCCTTTGTTGTAAAAAGAAGATGCTGAAGTTAGCTCAAAAAAATACAAGATAAGGTAGAACTGCCTTTAGCTTTGAAGTCATTTAGCTAATTAAGTGCATTTAAGTCATTTAATTAATTAATCGAGACAATTTTAGGATCTAAATAATTATACACATCAATAGTGTACTTTTACTGCAAAATAAAATTAGGCTAAACCAGCTTATTTTGTCAAAATGAACTGAAATTGTCACTTTTTGTGTGTATCATTTCAACTTCACATCTAAAAAACAAGACTTAAAAAAATGCTTTTAAAACCCAAAGCTACAAAAGTTTAATATGTATTTTCTTTTCCTGTATTAACACAACATATGAAGTTTCTACCAACTATCTTTATTATTTACCTATGTATATTTATGTATGCATATATTTTTAAATTTGTAAATTCCACCCACAATATGAATCAAATTCTGCCTTTGCTGCAACTTTGTAAATAAGAACAAAAACTTACTGACCCTTTCTCCCTATAATTCCACAAATAATATGTGAGAAACAAATATAGTTTTGTTTTTTTTTTTTCCTTATTTGCCCAGAGTAAAAATTCCCTTTCTGCCTTAAAGGGTACATGGCTGTCTTCAACATATTTTTCTAAAATCAGTATTTTTGGGCCACCAGTGAAGTCACATAATTTTATGTGATGAAATAAATCTAGATATCCATCTTGATTCATTCTTTATAGAACATTTTCATAATCATTGTATATGTAGCAACTGAGGCTGCAGTTCCACGTCGAGGTAGGGGTGGGAAATGCAAAATAAGCTTACATTTTAGTCGTTCAAATTGAGGAAACAAATCTTTCTTTCCTTTCTCTTCATTTTTTTTTTCTTTCTTTTTATCTTTCTTTTCTCCCTGGCTTCCTGTGTTACTTGCTTCCTGTCTTTCTCTCCTCTCTCTCCCTTTTCTCTCTTTCTCTCTCTCCCTCTCTCTCTCTCTCTCTCTCTTTCTCAATTCTGACCATAATATGGCAATGCACGGCACCAATCTCAAGAATTAATGTTCTAAGCAGACCTAATCAGTAAGACAGAGACATAATTATGGTTACCTGGAGCTGATGGGTAGGCGCTTAATTATTGCCTGGAAAGTGGCATGAGGGAACACCCTGGGGTACTGGAAATGCCTATATCTTTATCTGAGTGATTGTCACATGGCTGCATAACCATAGAGAAATTTCTTGAGCTGTACACTACAAATTAGGACATTTTATAAAACACTTTATTTTGTGTATGTTTTGGTTCAGTGACGAAGAATAAAATAGTGTCATGCCCAGAGGTAGGATTTTACCTATAATGAGGTGAAGGGTAACCATTAGCAGCGCATTTCAGGATGACCTCAGATTTTGATAAATCCAAAGGAAAAATGACATCATGTGGCTCCTGAGTAAAAATAGGATGGCTTAAAAGACCATCACCTGGGAAAAGAAAAGAAAAAATCACATAAAAAAAAGAAAAAAGGCCCTGTTTTGAATGCAAGTCTATATTAAATATAAATTCAATACACATATTTAAAATTATTTTATTTTAAAACAATCTCAAATTCACAGAAAATATTATAAAAATTGACAAAGAATTTTTTTCTCTTGTAAACCAGTCCCCTATACCCCAAATTAATTAGTTTATATTTCCAACAAACAAAGGGCATAACACCCACAAAACCAGCAATAACAAGAAATTAAGATTGATTCAGCACTAAACATCTAATCTTCAGGTCCCATTCCCCATTTTTTCTAATAAAATACTTTTTTTGTTGTTTCATTTTTATTGTAGAGACAGTGTCTCACTCTGTCACCCAAGCTAGAGTGCAGTAGTGTGATCGTAGCTTACTGCAGCCTCTAACTCCTGGACTCAAGTGATCCTCCCATCTCAGCCTCTCAAGTAGTTAGAACCACAGGTGCCTGCCACCATGCCTGGCTATACGGAGTCACCTTGTGTTGTCCAAGCAGGTCTCAAACTCCTGACCTCAAGCCATTCTCCTACCTCAGCCTCCCAAAGTGCTGGGATTACAGGCTTAAGCCACTATGTCTGGCTCCCAGTAAAATCTTTTAAACTGAAAGAATCCAGTTGATAATTTTTTTTTTTTTTTTAGACAGGTTGTTATTCTGTTATACAGACTAAAGTTCAGTGGCACAATCACAGCAGCCTCAACCTCCTGGGCTCAGGTGAACCTTCCACCTAGGCTTCCTGGGTTAATTTTTGCCACCATGCCAGTTTAATTTTTGTTTTTTTGTAGAGATGGTGTTTCACCATGTTGCCAGGCTGGTCTTAAAATTCTGGGCTCAAGCATTCCATTCACCTCGGCCTCCCAGTGTGCTGGGATTATAGGCATGACCCACCATGACTGGACTCTCTTAATTATGCCTCTTTAGTCTATTTCTATGCCTCTTTAGTCTATTTCTATCTGAAACAGTTCCCCAGTCTTTCCTTGATTTCCCTGACTTTAACACCTTAGATCACAAGGTGGTTATTTGGTAAAGTTTCACCTAATTTGGGCTTATCTGAACAGTCAGGTATCAATGGCAAGTCACAGACTCTTCCCTGTGGGGGTAGGAGCTATATGCCAAGGGCACATATAATAAAAGGGTCTGTAAAGATGTTTAAAAATAATAATAAAAGCAGTAAAAATTGGCATTAAAATATCACTATAAAAAACACTTCTCCCAGCCAGCAAGTACACTGATCCCATTGTCTTGCCCTCTCTTCCTCTAGCCCCTCCTCCTTTACTGGATACACCAGTGGAGGTAATAAAACACTTTCGTTATAATTCGATTCAGGATGGCGTGCTCTTTACGTTTCATTCTGTCAGGTAGAAGGTTAAGACTTCTATTTGTCCCATTGCTCTTGAAGTTAAATAATCTTTTGACTAAGGTGGTGCCTGTCAAACTTCTCCAGTATAAAAGTATTTTTTTTTTCTTTATAATTAGTGTTTTGTGGCTAGGGACTTTAGACAATGCAAATATGCCTCATTGGACATTTAAACTTTTTATTCATATATTTCTGTGAGGATGACCTGCTTTATCGGTGTGAATTCAAGCTTTCTTATTTTGGTCAATGAGTTATAATACATTTGCTATTTACTCAGTGCTTTCAAATGGCCTGCCCTTTGGCATGTACTTATCATTCTTTGAATTTTTCCTATCTCATACAAGAAAGAGTTCCAGGATTATCTTGTATTTCATGTGCTCTGCCAGCACAGTAGCTGTTGTTGTTGTTGTTGTTGTTGTTAAAAACAAAAACAAAATGGAAAAAACCTGGTTTCCTTTATTCGAGATTGGTATTTAGAGACCATCATGAGAATGCTCAATGTACTCATTTTTATTGAGCTGCTCTTGCCCTGAGCCTCTCAGCAGATTTGTGTGTGTGCATAGATTTTATATGTGTGTGTTGTGTTCATTTATGGTGATTTATAGTTTTCCTCTATTTATATTTGCAACTCCCATTTAGACTGTGAGAACTCTGGTGCCCATTATCTTTGACATATTTATGCATTTGCTCAATTCTCCTGCATGTGACTAGTCTGTTATTACTGTCAGCATCCTCTTCTGCCTGCTCAGGTCCTGATGTCCACTCCCAGTTTTACTCCCACACCTGCCCTGACACCACTTGCTGGGCGGTTCATCCCTCCTCACCTCATTCAGATTCTGATCCTGTTTAGGGTCTGCCTCCAGTGTGGATGCCCTCCTTCACCCCACTCAGGTTCTGACACTTGGTACACACATATTCCTGAATGGATAGCTTTCTCACATCATTCAGATTGCACGGGAGCTCTCTTCCCTCCAGAAACCGCCCTCTTTCTCCTCGGCTCCAAAACCAGACTCCAGGCTTCTGCCTTCAGCACCCTCCCCTAACAATGGAACCCTCCTCCCCCTCCTCAGGCTCTGATACCCTCTGCTAGGCCACCCCACCACAGGCATGGACCTTACTTGGTCTCACCTTACTTGGGCTCTGCCACTCACACCAAGTCACCACTGCCCTAACCCCTGTCCTGCATGGATGCCTCTTTCACCCCACTCAGGTTCCAGCATCTCAGACTGGGCTGTGCGGGCTCTGCTCTCCCACACACACATGGATGCCTACCTCACTCAGCTCCAATTCATGGCATTTGGACTAAATTGCTATGAAAGAAAGGGAAGGGGAAGAGGAGGAGGAAGAGCTTAGTACTCACGTGTAAGGTGAAATTCTGTGGTTTTTATTTTTTAATATCCTGAAAGAAACCAAAATATTTCTTCCCCAAATATTGAGGATTGTTGAGTTAAAGGTACTGAAAAGCCAGGAGAACACCTGGCCTCAGCCTCTGTTTGCTTGATGGCAGGACATCCATGTTTCCTTCCTGGAGACAGCACTTGCTATCAGCCCAGAGAAGGCACCAGCAGGTACCAGAGGAATCTGAGAACAGATTTTACTATCCTCTGACATTTTCCCACCTTTTAAAGAACTAAAACTGTTCTTTCCTTTGCCTTGTTACTATGTAGAATTTATGGCTTTTTGATAAAATATTATTGAAACATCACCCCAAGCCACTGCCTTGAGAGAAATGCCTTTGAATTGAGGTCTCTTGGTATGATGGGTCCAGCATGTGTTAACACATTTCTGCTTTTCTTTTGTTAATTTGATTTTTGTTTGTAGGAGAGTGTCTCAACTAAACACGTAAAAAGGGAAATAAAAGAAATTATGTTTTCTCCCCTACAGTGCATTGTGCATCGAGCGTAAACCTGATCATGTTAGGACTTAATCTGAAGTCCAGTCTGTAATTCTCATAATTGTACTTGAGTGATATGTGAGGTTGCTTCTCCTATATTAACCCGTAGTCATTTCCTTCTATATCAACCACAGCACTAAAGAACCTCAAAGTTGGAAGATCTTTTACAGACCATTCAGGTGAGACTTCTTGGTTGGAAAGACAATAGAGCTACTGGTTAAGAATGTGTGCTCTGGAATCAAATGGGCCTCAGGGGATTTAAGCAATCTTCTGTGTCCTTGTTATTAAAATAGATGCAATGTCTGTATCAGATGGTTGTTTTGAGATTTAATAATATATTGTTTATAAAATATGTCACATTGTGCCTCATAATGAGTAGATATATAGTCATCAAATTATGACAATCATCAGCATCACCATCATCATCCATCATCATTAGTACAGAGAAGGAAATTGAAACCCAGGAAGTTGAATCATCTTTTCCAAATTTACCATCTGTCTTAAGAGAGAGCAAGAGACTAAACTTTAGTTTCCTGATTCCCTCTCTGTTGTTTTCACCATACACTCAGATCTGCTACCATACCATTAGTCTTCTAAAATATTTGCAATTGGGTAAAATAAGTTCTTTTATTAACTTCATCTTAAAATTGTAATTTCGGTACCTCACATCACTGACATGGGAGTGTAGATAGATAGAGGTTCTAATTCTAGCCTAGTCAGTTACTGGCTCCTCAGTGCTGGACAAGTTACTTTACCACTCTTGTTCTCTGATTTCTCAGCTGTTAAAGGAGGATGCTATGTCGTATATCTTAGTGTTCCTGTAAATGATAATTGAGCAAGTGGATTGAAGATGCTTTACCGACTTTTCTTACATCAATGCCTAATGAAATGTGCGAGACATTGTGAGTACAAATAACAAACAAACAGAAATTAACAATGCCTGAAAAGAAAAGGAATGTATCCTGACAAAATTACTTAAAGAAAAAAACCAAAAACAACTGTGGAATAAAAACAGTCTGGTCAGGCTCAGAGAAGGGAAGGAGTTCTTGATTTCCTAATGTCCTCAAACCCTATAGAAATTACTGGTGAAATAACACCATTCTGAGAATTCTCATTATAACTTCTGAATCTGGAGATAAGCAGATTCGTAGGTACATAGACGGAAGGGTCTTATCTTTTTCTTTTACCTCTTCCTGGCTGAAGAGCAATGAAAAGGACTTCTGGGCAACAATAACAACAACAACAAAAGGTAAAGTGGGGGAAATATGGATAGTAAACTTGACTCTATTTAACCAGTTAATAATGTCATGCCCATGCACTCAGGGGTGAAGCCTCTGAAGCCCATTAGAAAGGTACTGCATCTTCCAGTGAAGTATACTCATGTCTCTTCCAACAATAATCTTGCTACAATTCATTAAAAAATAAATCTTAGGATAGAGAGAAGCACCCAGGTATCCCAAAGAGGCTGAACTTTTCTTGGCTCCATCATTCTCTCAGGCTACAAAACATGGGTACTCACGATATATCCCGTCTCCAAACTGGAACTAAGAAGGAGAAGAAAAAATGTTCCCAGATATAATAAAAAGAAAGTTCAAAAATATATATTTCCCCATTAACTAAAAAGTGAATTTTCTGTACACAATCTCTCAAGCATGAACAATATGCTCAAAACGGTTTTATGCTATAGAATAAGAACATGAGTTTTTAAAAATAGTATAACAATGTCAGTATGAAAAAAATACACAGACAATAGAACCAGATAAATTTGGAGACCGTGAACCTAAGGATGCAAATTGTAACCCAGGCAGCATCAATAAATAACAAATAAATCAATTGGAATAGGCAAGCAACAAAACAAACACCCACTGAAAGTCACATTACTGCTATAATGTTTTGAGATGATTGCAATTATCTCACATCATTTGAAAAAAGCACAGATAATATAACAATGAGGAGAAGGTAATGGATAAGAAACATAGATGAAGATGATTCAACATAAAGATCCTTGATGTCACTGAGTTACAGAATCAAACACATGTCTCAGTAAATACCATTAAGAAATTTTGAGAGCGAGGCTGGATACCATAGGGAGACCCTGTCTCTACCAAAAACAAAAAGAAAAGAAAAACTAGCAGTGGTGGGTGCCTGTAGTCCCAGCTATGCAGTGGGAGAATCTCTTGAGCTCAGGGATTTGAGGCTGCAGTGAACTATGATCACACTGCTGTACTATGACCTGGGTGACAGAGCAAGACCCCATCACACACACATAAGCACACAGAGTGAAAGAGAAAACTCAGAATAAGCTGGGATTTGAAACAGTGCCATTTTATACCAGAAAACAAAATGCATTTTCAAATACTTCTGCTTTAAGAGTATATTTGGGAATAAGTATGGTGTTGGTATTTTTGAGCCACTGTAACAATTAGTGAGTAATTGTATTGAAAACACATACTACTATACAATCACCAATGATTATAACGGTACTCTCTACAAAATGTTTTATTAGAGAGGCTGGGCATGGTGGCTCATATCTGTAATCCCTGCACTTTGGGAGGCCAAGACAGGCAGATTGCTTGAGTCCAGGAATTCAAGACCTTATCTCAAAAAAAAAAAAATGTTTTATTTGGCAGTAAGACAAGAACATTGGAATAGGTGGACACTGAAAAATAAGTGTTTCTAAGTGATAATTAAATAAAAATTGTACAATATTGTTGAAAATGCATATAGGGTTCTGCCCTACCTTTCTTCTATGGAATTAAAAAGTTAATTGCATTATCTGACTACAATATTAGATCTAACCTACCAGTATCTAACGTTTATTATCATTCCCTAAATACTGAGAACTTTTTATTCTAATGCAGTCACATTCTGGCATTTCTGAATGGCCCATGAACCATTTCATAGGGAAGTAGCTCTTAAACTATGGAGATCCTTAAAGGCATGTTCAATCTGCTTTCGGCCATTCTTTGGGCCATGGCTGACTGGACGAGAAGTGAATATGTTCTTCTTGGGCTCTTGTGTTTTTCTCTCCCAAGAATTTAGATACAATATTAAGAGATGCTGGTCTCTGCTGGTTGCTTGAGCAGAGATGAGGATGTTCATAACTCTTATAATATCCATCATCCATAAAACTCACAAAGAGGTAGAGAATA
Organism: Rhinopithecus roxellana; assembly: GCF_007565055.1. Classification (NCBI taxonomy): domain Eukaryota; kingdom Metazoa; phylum Chordata; class Mammalia; order Primates; family Cercopithecidae; genus Rhinopithecus; species Rhinopithecus roxellana. Next base: position 67,225,086 of record NC_044549.1, on the reverse strand, counting down.
CCAGTCTACAGAAAGGCAGATAAGTAGATGGTAGAGAGAGAGGGTGGAGGAACAGAATGATGGAGAGAATGACTAATTTAGAGAAAGACTTTATTCCCTGAATTTTTAGATCTTTGGTTTCATCTAGTGAGATCTGCCTCTAGGTTACATGAACCACTAACTGCATGGTTTCTGTTTCTTACAACTAAAACAGCTTTAGAAAGACAGCTTTAAATAAACCATAGAAAGGGACCAGTGTTTTGCTGCTTTTCCTCTCCAGGGCTTTTAGAGGAAATCATAAGGGGAAACTCACATACATTAGAAAGCCTGTATCTAAAAGAACACAGAACTAAAAGTCATATTATTTTTGGTTCTACCTGAATCACATTGTATGAGCATGGGCAAATTTCAGGTTTCACTCAGGGATAAGACTAGAGAGCTCCAAGATCATACCCAGATATAAAGTACCTAAGATCTTTCTGTGTTAGAATTTTGTCCTTCCCAATATATTTCCCCAACCCAGCTCCAGGAACCTCCAGAATATCTTCTACTGCAGAAGTCTAATTTGCACAAATGTTGCAATGCCTTTGAGGATTTTCCATTTTTGTGAGTTGGGGCTATGAGCTGGGACATTGCATATTGGTTAGGCAGCTGATGAAAGGAAGAACCTGGAAGTCAGTGGGTCAGCAGTGGGTCATATTTACACTGAATGGTGGGGAAAGTCCCCCAGGGCATGCGAGGGTCACTGAAAAAGTATTCTTATGAGGAAAATGCCATTAAAAAGCAAATAAAAAACATCATTCCAGACCAAGAAAGATACTAGGGAAGTAAGAAAATGTTTTATATTTTAATAACTTTAATGGCAATTTTGTTCTGCCTTTTGAACAAGGGACCTCACATGTTCATTTTGTATTGGGGTCTGCAAATAATGTAGTTGAACCTGACTAAAACTTAAAGACATTAAATAATTAGCTCAAAATCACATCCTTATTAATAGTCCAGAGCTGGCATTCAAATCCAGGTTTGACTCCAAGTCCAGAGTGACACAAATTATACATCCACTTGAGTTCCGCATACTTTCAGTACTATAAAAGCTCTACCCTCCCTGATTTATTTTTCTTCTATTACCAAGCTTCTACTTTAGTTTTTCAAGCTCATACTCTTTAACCTGTAGAGCTTAACCTAGACTAAACTCACTTAATATCTTTCTTGGAATGCAGGTTCTATAAAGAGTTAAGCCTTTTTTCCTTTCCTTTCCTTTCCTTTCCTTTCCTTTCCTTTCCTTTCCTTTCCTTTCCTTTCCTTTCCTTTCCTTTCCTTTCCTTTCCTTTCCTTTCCTTTCCTTTCCTTTCCTTTCCTTTCCTTTCCTTTCCTTTCCTTTCCTTTCCTTTCCTTTCCTTTCCTTTCCTTTCCTTTCCTTTCCTTTCCTTTCCTTTCCTTTCCTTTCCTTTCCTTTCCTTTCCTTTCCTTTCCTTTCCTTTCCTTTCTTCCTTCCTCCTCCCCTTACCACATGTATCTATCTTTTGTCAATTTTCTTTACACTTCCAGTCAAGTCACAAAATTTTAAAATAGAAAAAATACTTAGAGAAATATTTGCCTAATTTACAGAAACAACAACAACAACAACAAACATAAAAAGTAATTCTAGAGGGGTCAAGTGTCCTATTTAAGAACTAGAGGCAGACCGGAGTTTTAAATCAGAAGACCAAGCTCTGAACTGAGATCTCACTACCTGTTGATGTTTAGATTTTGAAGGGTTTTATGCAGTGAAGATATGTCAGACTTATTTTATAGGAGAAAGAAAAAAGGAAAAAAAGTAAACTTTGTCAGCTATGTTCAAAAATAAAGATGATAAAGCTAGAGTTTTAAAAATAGTTATGAAATTATTATACTAGTGTAAGTAGAGATATACATCTTACTAAGGTGGTGGGAGCAAGAACTGAAAGCAACGGTAAAAGGTGATTTGCCAATTAACTGAATGTGGGAGCATGATTAAAGGAAAAGGAAACAGTAAGGATTGCTCAGAGATTTGTTGTTTTTCAACACAGAGGAATAAAGAAAAGAGGAATGTTTGTCCTAGAAAAAAATACTAATGCAGATATAAAGATATTTATGGGCACTGGAGCTTACAGGCTTAGCTGTCCAACTAACAACTGGAGACACTGATGTTGCTCAGTATTAAGGGCTGGGATGGGAGACTGATTTTTGAATTGTTGCTTTTTAAATTGTAATAAAAAGAAATTTTTATTGTAATAATCATTTGATAATACTTTCAACAAATGTATTTGGAATTGTTTCGAAGATATATGTTCAAAATAGCTTGAACATCAAGCATCAGTTAGATTCAAGCCATACTTGAAATCAGCACTCATTTCACAAGATGCAAAGCTGAACTGTGTCTATGGACTGGACACTCAGTGGCCTCTTACTCTGCAACACTGAAGATGTGAAGAAGAGGAGCTGCACAGTCAGTCACCTGACAGTGGCCATGCTTGTTGTTTCTTACATGCAGTAGACATTTGTGAAGATGATTCTTAATGTGAAGGCAGCTTTTAACATAATGGAGTCATTCTGGTTGTTTTTATGTTACTCTAGCAGAATGAACTAATGGTATATGCATGGTGTAAAGTTGAAGATCTGCAGTATTTCAGTCCAGTCAGACATCTATGGTGACCTTATGATTTGAGGTTAAGCATTAAACCTGCCTGAAATGTATATGGCATATTGGAAGTGGCATGCAGATCATAAAGTAAATTATAATAAGAAGAGTTCATTAGCATATATTTCACATTCTGTTGATCTCTTTAGGTTAAAGCCAGACTAAAATAAAATTCTACATCATTGCTTATCTAGATATTGCCAGCACACAGTGATAAATCCAACATAAGTAAACTCAACCAACTTTTATTAGCTCTAACTCTGTGTTGAACCTTCTTTATGCACTGACAATGCAAAAATAAATAAGTGGATTGCATTCAAGAAGCTGACACTCAAATAAGAGTAATTTGGGAGCATAGTAAGTACCAGGAATAAAGTTAAACTTGTACATGAATTATCTTATTTGGTCCTTTCGAGAACTCTGTGAGGCAGATTTTAGTATTTCCATTTCAAAGATGAAGAAAATGAGGTTTAGAGAATGGAAATAACTTGCTCTATATCAAATGGCTAAAGAGCAGTGAGGCTCAATTTTGAATGTAGGCAAACTGACTCCAGAACTCATACTGTAAATCACTATGATATATACTCCAGAAAAGGAAGCCAATAAGAAAACAATTAACAAACTATAATATTACAGGATAAGTGTTACGCCAAAAGTATAAAAATAATTTTAAAGGAGCCCAGAGGAGGAAGCACTCAATTCTACCTAGAGGTTTTGGAAAAATGCCAAAAAAGGCAACATTTGAGCTACGTGTAAAAGAATGAAAATAACAATGCCATTGAAACAGAAATTATAGTAAGGAAGTTCTAAGAAGAAGAATAGCTTGAATAAAGATATGAAAATACCTGTCATTCGAAAGAATATAACCAGTCTGGAAGGTGGGAGAGTCATGAAATAGAAAGATGGAATGGTAGATTTAGAACAGTTTTGAAGGACCTTAAATGACACGACAGAGGTTTGAATTTGATCTGTAAACAGTTAGAAAACATGGAAGTGTTTTCAGTTTTAAGCAAGATTATGATATGTTTAGATCTATGACTCACAGGAGGAAGGGTGGGGCAAGAGAAACCACAGATCAAGGAGATTATTTATCAAACATTTGAAAACACTGAGATAATTGGGCATTGTCGGTAGGAATAAAGAGAACAAGAATGATGTGAGAACTATTTTGAAGGATGTAGGCACAATAGCAACAAAATATTAGAAATGATTTGATGTGAGGAAAGAGGCAAAGACAACATTAAAGATTACTCTGAGTTAGCTATTGGGGTTGAATGCAAGAATGCATGTATGTTAAAGTCCTTACCTGTTAAAGGAAGAAAGAGAAGAGAAAGATGAGGAGCAGTGAGAATGAAAAAAGATGAGAAAGGAGATATAAAGTTAATTTATTTTTTATTCATTTACTGAACAATCATTTATTTGTGGGATTACTATGTGCAAGAATCATCTTAGAGCCTGAAAATACAGCAATGAACAAAACAGATAACTTTGAGTCTGTGACAGAGCTTGTATTCTAATTGAGGGAGGCATAAGATAAATGAACAAATAAACAGATGGCATAAGAGATTGTTGTGAGTGCTATGGAGAAAGATAAAGGGTAAGGGAGCTAGAAATGCTGAAGTGAGGTGTTAGTTTATAAAAGGCAGTGAAGGAAGGCATCACTGGTCTGGTGACATCTGAACAGAGATCTAAGGAAAAGTGGATAATAAAACATGCACTGAGAAAAATTCTAGGCAGAGGAACAGCAAGTGTCAAACCCCTGAGGCTGAAAGCATGGATATCATTTAAGCGAAAATAATGGTGACTGGGACCAAAGTATTTGTGGTATAGATGTATAATAATTGGATTCTAGATTTCCTTTTGTATATTCAAGCAATGAGATTTGTAATATGTTGGATAAAAATTTGGAAATCATGAACGAGTATAAGGTATTCAACCTAAGGAGATGGAGGGATAGGTTTTCCATTTTCTGGGGAGAGAAAACACTCACGTAGAACAGTTTGCTTGTGCTGGGGGTTGGGAGGAGGATCAAGAGTTTGGTTTTATAAATGTTGAATTTGAGGTTTCTGTTAGACTTTCTACTAAAATATCTAAGGTGGCATCCAATAGATGAATCTGGAGTTCTGGAGATAATTATCAACTGAAGGTATATGCATTTGAAGGTCATCGGATTGAGTGTATACAAAGCAAAACAAACTAACAAAAGACCCCAAACTCATCCTGAAGACACAGAACAACTAAAGATCACACTGGTGAGGAGGAACAATAGCCAGTGTTGTAGGAGTGTCCTATGAGAGTGATGGACTAGAATCTAAAATTAAAGAAGCTGAATGGTCAGCTTTGACAAATAGGGAAGATAGGCAAATAAGATGAGGGAAAAACATACCACTGCTTTTAGCAATGTGAAAGAGGTTACTAAGGACCTAGCAAGAGTTGCTGAGTGGAGTGTACATCCTGAATGGAGTTAGGATATGGAGCGTGTGAAGAGAGGAATTGAAGACAATGAATTTGAAAAAAAAATTTCTATGGAGTTTCTCATAAAAGGGTCTAGAGAAATAGGGTTATACTACAGGAAGACATGGGGTCAATGGTGCATTTGGTTGAGATGGGATACTACATTATATTGACATCATTCTGGGCATGACTCAGTTGCATGAGAACATGATGATACAGGAGAGAGAGAGGACAATATCTTGAGTGACACCTTGGAGGCGATGGGGAGGCATTGAGTTCACAGTGTAGAGGTTGGCCTTAGAAAGAAAGCTTCCATCCACAGTAACAGGAAGGAAGGCAGAGTAAGTGGAGACAGATGGAAAATACACTGATGCCTGTGGGGTGGAAAGCAAGTTAAAATTATCTTCTGATTTTTTTCTTATTTCCCTGGGAAGTAGGAAGATCATCAGCTGAGACAGATGATAGGAGAGGAAGTATGGGAGGTTTAAGAGGGATGTATGTGTGAAATGATCTTCAGAAGAATGAGAAAGTATTTGGACTAGAGATATGTGATAGGACACATCAGGAAAACTTGTGAAAATTTCAATATGGACATGGAAAGATTGCAGAGTACCCTGCCTAGTTCACTTTTTATAAGATTAACCCTGCCTTTCAATGACTCTTAACAACTTTACAACAATGTAAAGACAAGAAAACTATTAAGAATGCAAATAATTTTGGGTCATTGAAATGCAAATAAACTGTGTCCAATGAAATGCAGGTGATTATTTTTCCCTAATGGATAAGCCAAACTATTTGCTTGTTTGTTTTTGTAACAGTTTTCTTATAATTCACATACCATCCACTTTACCCATGGTAAGCCTGTTCTGAATCTATTTATATATTTATTTTAGCATTCCTTATCACCTACACATGTGTGGTACTTTGGATTCTTCTTTGAACAAGTTGCAACATTTTACTGATCCCTTCATTAATCAGTGAGTTAAACAAAATCTTTCATGTGTTCATTTACATTTGTTTGAGATTGATGACTTTGCCATTTTAAAAACAATCATACAACATGTTAAATTTGGATTTTGTGGGGGACTTGTAGATGTAGATAGGTAGCTACAAGCATGAGTCTGGTTGGGGAAAGAGACCAAATTTGATGGTATTGCTTTATAAAAGGCAGTAACAGCATGAAATTGAATAAAAAGAAAGCTAAGGATGAAAACCAAAGACCATCAACATCTAGGGAATTGACAAAAGAGAGAAAACAGTCAAAGGTTCTGAGGAAGATCTGCATGAAAAGTTGAGACTGTTTTGCCAGAGCACCATTGTACTATTTTTCTATTGTTGCCATAACAAATTACCTCAAACTCAATGGTGTAAAACAACACAATTTTACTGTCTTATAGTTTTGTAGGTTTGAATTCCAAAATGGTTCTCACTGAACTCAAATCAAGGTGTCATCAGGGCTGAATTTCCTAGAGGCTCTGGAGTGAAATCCGTTTCCTTGCCTTATATGGCTTCTAGAGGTTGCCCACATTCATCGGCTTGTGGACACCTTTCTCTGTGTTTAAAATCAGGAACAAAATGTTGAGTCCTTCTCACATTAAATTACTCAACTATTCCTCCATAGTCATATTTTCCTTTGGTCCTTTTTCTCCCTCCCTCTTCTACTTCAAAGGCCTCCCCAGCTAATTCAAAATAATCTCTTTATATTAGCAACCTTAATTCCATCTTTAACCTTAGTTTCCCTTTGTCTTGTAATCTCACATTTTCCAGTGATTAGAATATTGACATCTTGGGGGCCAGTATTCTGCCTACCCCATCCATCATATGGGAGGCCAAAACAGGAGAGTTTTTAACAAGGAGGATATAGTTAAGAGTTATATTGGTTACATATGTTAAGAGTTATATATGTTAGAGAGTGACAGTGAAAAACAAGAGCAACAGCAATAAGGCACTAATGTTGATCATGAGAAAGTCTCTTGTTTCTTCTTTGGGAGAAATTTCACTCTCAAATCAAGATGAATTGAGACATAAAGGCTAAGCTTGAGATAAACTGAGGACTGAAATAAAACTACAGAATGGTATACAGGTTACTCTATAAAGAAGTCAGACAGCAAAAAGAAGTGAGAGATGAGCAGAAACAACAGCAGGACCTAGAGAAATTGTTTGCATGTATGTATTTCAGTTTTGATTATTTATCTTTTTAAGATGAAAGAGAGAAGCGAGAAGCCTATTTGTACATTGACACTGAGGGACCAACTAAGCAGGAAACTCAGGTTCTTTCTTTTGAATTTCTGGGTGTTTGACCCTATTACTTTCCCAATTTTAGAACACTTCAACATTAACCTTTGAAAAATAACAGCCCCTTTGGGGAGCAGGAGGCCAATAAAAAGTTCAGAGCTCAAAAAAAAAAAAAAAAAAAAAAAAAAAAAAAAAAAGAAAAATAACAGCATACTGTCAAGTACACAAAACAACTAAAAGCGCTTTTAAAAAACGTCCCAGAGTAAAGATGCTAGAAACCCTGAAAAAACTTTTATAATCATTGAGATATTACAGTGTGGTCCATTGGCTCCTCTTTGAGATAAGATTGTGTCTCTCTGAATTGTCATTGGCTCTGTATATATATACGAATAACAGAAACATTTAGAAAAAGTAAATACAGTCATGAGTGGCTTAACAATGAAAATGCATTCTGAGAAATGTGTCATTAGGCAATTTTGTCATTGTGGGAACATCACAGAGTGCACTTACCCAAACCCAGACAGTACAGCCTGCTACGCACCTAGGCTGTGTGGTACACAGCCTATTGCTTCTAGGCTACAAACCTGCACAGCCAGCATGTTACTGTACTGAGTACTGTAGACAACTGCAACACAGTGGGAAGTATTTGTGTATCTAAACATACCTATACATAGAAAAGGTATTATAATACTAAGGAACCACCATCTCATGGGGGGAGTCAGTCATTGACCAAAATGTCATTATGCGGTGCATGACTGCAAATAACTGACGAGAATACTCTAAAAAAAATCTGGAATGGCAAACATACATATGCACCCCTAGCGTGCATTATTTGATGATAACAGACATAATTTTGCCACGATGGTTTCACTGCTAAGCATGCCAGTCCATCAACACTGCTTCATGTTTATTGTCAACATAAATATCTTAATGAAATCAATGCATTTGGGTTAAATGTCTCCCAGGTGGCCTCCTTTGGAAAGCTAAGATCGTACCTCATTCTCATGTATATCATCAATGGTTTTCTGCCTTCTTAAGTTGAATTCTATCCCTCATTCCTGTCACGTACTTCTCCTGCCCCATGTGCCATGCAAAAATGCCACCAAATTTGTCAGAAAAGATTTGCCCTTTGTGAAACTAGCCTGATTAAGTTTTATCAGCTCATATCTCTCTGGATGTTTGGTAACCTCATTTCTTATTACTGTCTCAGAGATCTTGCCTACAGCCAAGGGCAAATCTGCTCATTTATAATTTCCTGGTTCTTTACGAGCTCTTTTCTCGCAGATGGGGGCAGGTATTTTTATTTTTGTTTAGCCTCTGTCTGTAACTGTGGGACAGTTTTGCTACTGTTGTTCTCATTTTTCTTTAAAACTAACATATTTATAAATAAATTGATTTTTTTGAGTGGAACTCAATGAAAGCATCTCATAAATTAAAATTATGGGCTTATAAAACCTCTTACATATTTCCTGTACTTGGTAAAGTTATCTTTCTTATCAAGAAATGCTCCTTATCATGCTGAGAGTGGATGATCAGTTATTCACCCTATTACTCTCTTGCTACATCAGTTTAAACTTCATAAACACCATAATTATACTAGACTGAATTCAAATATGAAATAAGAAAATGAAATAGCATCCCGTTCTTCATTATGCTATATTATCTTCCTCTTGATATAAAGATAAAATGACAGGGAGAGTTTACGGAGATGACAAACATGAGGAAGTTCATTTTTTTTTTTTTTTTCAGACTCACACTCAACATTTTTGTTTTCTTTTATGAATAGGAAAACTGGTTCATTCCCTGTGTGAGAAAAGCCCTTGACATTTACTGTTTATTCCTTCAAGGTTCAGTTGGTTCTGAATTTGGGTTCCTGTCTTTCTTACTTCAATGTTTGAACACAAATAGTTTCCCTGAGTTGTTACATTGACTTTGTAAAAATTTTATTTTTTTTTTAATTTTTCGTGAGACAGAGTCTCGCTCTGTCGCCCAGACTGGAGTGCAGTGGCGAGATCTCGGCTCACTGCAAGCTCTGCCTCCCAGGTTCACGCCATTCTCCTGCCTCAGTCTCCTGAGCAGCTGGGACTACAGGCACCCACCACCACGCCCAGCCGATTTCTTGTATTTTTTTAGTAAAGATGGGGTTTCACCGTGTTAGCCAGGATGGTCTCCATCTCCTGACCTCGTGATCTGCCCGCCTTGGCCTCCCAAAGTGCTGGGATTACAGGCGTGAACCACTGTGCCCAGCCCAAACATTTTACAGCTGAGTATGCATCAGGCTTTTCCTTCTCCTCATTCCTAATCATGCACTCTTTCTTTGTGTTCTTTTATCAACATGTTTCTATGTTTTTCACCATAGGGGAACAGTTAGACAAGAGAAATATGTGACACTTCCCAGTGCCATGAACTGGCAAGAAAATGCAGGAAAAAGTTTTATTTACTCAACTAGCATTTTTTAAAGATTAAGATTATTGTTTTATGCCATTATAAATGTAATGGATGCTTATTATGGAATATTTGCAAGACTTGGAAAAATGGAGAAAAAATACCCAATTTTTACATTGCAAAATAATTACTGTTAGGATATTTGCACCCATAATTCCAGGATTTTTCGTCTATACTATCCCATCAATTTTTAATCCCTGCTGTTATTCGGTTAACAGTATAACACAGAGATTTCTCTGCTATTAATTGGTCCTTGTGAATTTTTATTTTTAATGGAATAATATGTTTCAGAAGGTTCCTAACAATCCATCACATGACTGATAAGTCTAAATGAAATGAAAATGTTTGTGTGGCTCCATATTTCTGTTTTCCATGATAAATAATGCAATAATAAATGTTTTTTCCTAAATTTAGAATTACTTTCTTAGCAAAATTTTCTAGAAGTGGAATTATTGGATTTAAGGGAATTGATGATGGGGGTTTTCTAATAATTACAGCTAATTTTATCTAATTGAATCTTGTAAGATTCAGGGAGTGTTTTTCAGTGCAAATGGTAATTAAGCTGGGATATGAAAAATGAGGATGATGATGATATTTTTGACAACTCTATGTAACAACTTGGCGTTTATTATCCGATTCTAATCTCAACAAAACTCCATGAGAAAAAAAGCTAATTTTCCCGTTTCATGGAGGGGAGAATTTAAAACCATTCAGTCAAACATTAGAAGCTGTGATGCTAACCCAATCATAGGGAAATAAAGAGCGAATTGATTCTTTTAGAAAGAGAATAGGGGGCTGAGCATGGTGGCTCACTCCTATAATCCCAGCACTTTGGGAGGCCAAAGTGAGTGGATCACTTGAACTCAGGAGTTTGAGACCAGCCTGGGCAGCATGGTAAAACCCTGTCTCCACAAAAAATACACACACACACAAAATATTAGCTGGGCGTGGTGAAAGGGGAAAACAAAAAGAAAGAAAAGAAAGAAAGAAAGAAGGAAAGAAAGAGAGAAAGAAAGAAAGAAAGAGAGAGAGAGAGAAAGAGAGAAAGAGAAAGAGAAAGAAAGAGAAAGAGAAAGAAAGGGAAAGAAAGAAAGAGAAAGAAAGGGAAAGAAAGAAAGAAAGAAAGAGTATAGGGTAAGTAAATGCATATGCCTTGAGAGAAATAAAGGAGTATTTAGAGAAGTCAAGTTAATCTTCTTAAGAAAAAGTCGACAAGAAGTGGGGCTAGAGAGATAACCAAAGTGACATGAAGTTATTTTGAGCCTCCTTAAAGAATGAGGAAGTAATCCTGAAGGCTTTGGGAGACATACATTTTACTTAAGTCTGTGATCACATTTACAATTTGGAAAACATGTCCAAACTCTGTATACACATATGCATAGGAAGTAGAAGCTGCCATGCTTGCATTTATGGAGCTTAAAAAAGAGAGTCCAGTTATGAGCTATGAGTCAGTGTTCAGAAGAGAAGAAACTAGACTCAGGTCAAATCTAGTCTTTTCTTTATTTGCCTGCCAGACCCCAAAGGGTCCAAATGCCTCTGGCTTCCTTTGATGCCATGGCATTGGCTGTTCTTACTGGAGCTTTAGAGGTATCACAGGTGGCCTCCGTCCACCAAGATTCACCTACACAGTGAAACCAAGCCCATGCAGTGCTCAGTAGATGCAGCTCTCCAAAGAGCTGAATTAAAAATATGTGCTGAGCCGGGCACGGTGGCTTATGCCTGTAGTCCGGGCAGTTTGGGAAGCTGAGGCAGGCAGATATCTTCAGGCCAATAGTTTGAGACCAGTTTGGCCAACATGGTGAAACCCCATCTCTACTAACAGTACAAAAATTAGCCACATGTGGTGGCACACACTTGTAATCCCACCTACTCGTGAGACTGAAGTAGGAGAGTCACTTGAACCCAGGAAGTGAATATTGCAGTGAGCAGATATTGAACCACTGCACTCCAGCCTCAGCAACAGAGCGAGACTCCATCTTAAAAAATGTATATAGATATGTCTAAAAAAAAGACATATATATATATGTCTGAAATGTCTGAAAAAAGACATATATAATATATATATGTCTCAAAACAAAATTTTCTAGCTCTTTATCTATGAAAATGTAGGCCTTTATCTTAATTTTCCATACAGATTTCAAAGCTAAGCAGAGTGAAAAACTTAATTTTAGTAAACATTGCTATTGTCTTTGTCTATTATTTATTTTATTTGTTTTTTTTGGTGGTAGCATGGAAGAAGTTGACTGTTTAAGAAACTTTTCACAAACACCAAAATGATTCACAAGTGGCAAGTACTTATATTGACAAGAACACAAGTGATAATACAAAATATAATGGAGAGTTTTCTTTTTAGCCATGAGTGAGCTCTTAATCACTCACTTAGCAGCGAGTGCTTCTTATCTCCTCCCCCCTGTGTTCCAATTCCTCCATCTACCTCAAATTGCCAAAAAATGGAACCAAAACAAATGAGCAGAAGAGAGAACAAAGTTTTTAATTGCAATATAGTTTACGGCATTTTTTTTTACATTTCAAATAGCCATTTTAAAAATACTAAATATGAATTAGTTTCCTAGTGCTGCTGCAACAAATTTCAGCAAACTAGGTGGCTTAAAACAACAAATTTGGCTGGGTGTGATGGCTCACACCTGTAATCCCAGCACTTTGGGAGGCCAAGGTGGAAGGATTGCTGAGCCCAAGTGTTTGAGACAAGCCTGGGCAACATGGTGAGATCCTGTCTCTACAAAAATTACAAAAATTAGCTGGGCATTTTGGCATATACCTGTAGTCCCAGCTACTACGGAGGCTGAGGTGAGAGGGTCACCTGAGCCTGAGGTGGTTGAGCCAGCAGAAAGATGTGATGGTGTCACTGTACTCCATACTGAGTGACAGAGGGAGACCTTGTCTCAGGGGGGGAAAAAAAAGCACATATTGTCTTTCATGATTCAGGAGTCTAGAAGTCTACACCCCAAAACCAAGAAGTCAGCAGGGTTAGTTCCTTCTGGAGACTCTGAAGGAAAAACCATCCCATGACTTTCTGGTTTCTTTTGGTGGTTACCAGCAATCACTGCCATTGTTTGACTTGTAGATGCATCACTTCAATCTCTGTCTCCATCTTCACATCACCATCTTCTCTGAATCTGTGTGTCCTATTATTTTCTCATAGAGACATCAGCCACTGGATTTAAGGCCCAGTCAAAATCCAGGTTTTAACAAATTACAAGATCTTTAACAAATTACATATGCGAAGACTCTGTTTCCAAATAAGATCACATTCTTAATTTCTGGGTGGTTGTGAATGCTTTGGAGGACACTATTCAACCTACTATGTTGTAGCTCAGCATTTTTTCTTTCTTTCTTTTTTTTTTTTTTTTGAGATGGAGTTTCACTCTTGTTGCCCAGGCTGGAGTGCAATGCTGCGACTTTGGCTCACTGCAACCTCCATCTCCTGGGCTCAAACAATTCTCCTGCCTCAGCCTCCTCAATAGCTGGGATTACAAGCATGCACCCCCAGGCCTGGCTAATTTTGTATTTTTAGTAAGATGGGAATTCACCATGTTGGTCAGGCTGGTCTCGAACCCTTGACCTCAGGTGATCCACTCGCCTTGGCCTCCCAAAGCCCTGAGATTATAGGCGTGAGCCACTGTGCCTGGCCAGCATTTTTTCAAAATACAATTTATGTGGTAACACATGTGTGGGGTATTTTGGAAAAATTAGGTTAAAGGATTCAAAGCAATTCTTTTTATTCCTTTTGTTAGAGCTTTTTCTGATTTCTCAGGCCTTTTAACACCAAAATAACGATTATGATTCTTCACAGGGAAATGTAATACTCAGTGGTTTCCAAACTTACTTGAATGAAAAATTCTTTTTTTTGGTAGCATATCAAGGAACAAGTTTTTTGTTTGTTTGTTTGTTTTGTTTTTTATTAATAGTTCTTCGAGAAATGATGGGGAAATTCTGGGGAAGACAAATCTCAAGTACTTCATAGAATGAAGTTCATTTCATTTTCTGCCCGCCAGCATCTCTTCTAATGCTCGCCGGAACTCTAGTACAACTAGACACATCTCACAAAGTCCAGTGGAAAGAGGTAAGCTTGTCTGTCTTTGTTTTTTACCTGATTTCCTGTAAATATTGTAAAAGTAATTTTTTTTAATGTGAAGTATTAGAAATGTTCATTGTTTCTTTGCATGAGTTGGGGGAATAGGATACTTTTCTAGAATAATAGTAACTACCATAATTAGCACACATAATAGAGCAGACTTTGAGAGAGCTTATAAAATATTGTTTAAAGAAATAACATAAAATATTAATGTAATTTAATCCTTTCAATGTCCTTGTAGGCTTTAACATTACTTCAATTTAACAGATAAGAAGGTTCAGAGAGCAGTTACTTGCCCAAGCTCACACAGCTGGTAAGTCAGGAGCCCTCACCCCTTATCACTGTGTGCGCTTCCTCTCCACGTAAGTGTACATTTCTCTATTTTATCACTCTGTATGTGGTGTGTATGTGTGTGACTTACATCACTAAGTGTTGTAGATACTGCTTTCCTATTTACTTATTTACTTTTAATTTATGAGCTCCTTTGGTTTCACTAAATGAGTGTAATTGACTTGGAGATAAAAATGCCCACTTACTACCTCTCACAACAATTTGGCTTTAACAATTTAAACAATGGCACCCCTGGCAAATCACAAAGGCTGATTAGCAAGTTTTCAGGGCTGTGCTTACAATTGCTGCCACCTCTATCACTATTATTACATCCAGAGAACGGATGAGGTTAGAGACAAAATGGTCTAATTAACCAGGAGCTGCTTCAATATCCTCAATGACCAGTCAAAGATTAATCAGAAACCAGGACGTTGCTTTGCAGATGGCTGAGAGATGATGCTGAGAGGTATGTCAATGAACAATGGCACTGCAATGACTCATAGCCAATTACATCTGTAACCTGAAACAACTGGTTGAGAAATTCTCTCAGGCAAACGTGGGCAATCAAGAGGAGAGCCTGGGAATTATCTCTTGTCTCAGAGATAATGCTTTTGTATCTCAAGAGTTTTAGAGAAGCTGACAGATCCACAAATGGCAAAAGATTAATAAAAAAGTTAATGATCTGAATGCTTTATTTGTTTCACTGTTCTACAGGTTTCTTCTTCCGCAGCTATTGATCACTGATAGACATATGGGAACTCTAACCTGCGCTAGGCTGGACAGAAAGTTTTATAGGTGGTCATCTTTTACTTTTGGTTGTTTTTGTTTACCTCTGAATTTCCAGGACCCGCAATAATGCATGGTATACAGTGGTTGCTTCATACATATTTGGTGAATAAATAATTAGATGGCATAAATGGTAGTTTTTAATATTAAAATTACTAAATTTCCTGTGAACCCATCACCAAACCCTTTATTGAGTATGAAGCATTTATTTTGTTTTTGCTGTCATTGTTTTGGAAGGAATATCTTTCGAGGGCCTATGATACATCAGGTCTTGGTCCAAGAGCTTTGCATTATAATGTCAGTTAACCCTCATCATAACACTTCATTCATTCAACAACAAATATTTATTGTCCTCTCTCTGCCAAT
This sequence comes from Rhinopithecus roxellana, assembly GCF_007565055.1. NCBI lineage: Eukaryota > Metazoa > Chordata > Mammalia > Primates > Cercopithecidae > Rhinopithecus > Rhinopithecus roxellana. The sequence continues at coordinate 67,209,736 of NC_044549.1, read as the reverse complement.
CACTTTTAGAGACCAAGCATACAGCAGGAGACGAAACAGAAAAAAAAGAAAAGAAAAGAAAAGAAAAGAAAAAAATCCTCTTCTTCTTATGGATCTGAAAAGAAGGAAGTGTTATCATTATCATCCACTTTTTGACAGAGCAGTTAAGCCATTTGCTGAGATCAGAAGTATTTTGGCTCCAGAGAAAATGCAGGCCCCAACTGAAGAACCTTACTCAAAGCACACTGCCTCTATACCAGCCACTATGCTCAAGGTTTTCTGCACCATATTTCATGTGATATTTCTGCAGAGATTACTACACTAAAGAAAGAAAGAAGGCTCATACTCTCACGATGAATCTTCAGCCTGAGCAAATGCCAAATGCTGTTAAGCAATGCCCATCTCTAAAACAAATTCTTTCTGATTGAGTCGCCAAGGTTAAAGGAGACATTTCCGTAACTACAAGCAAATTAGTCTAGTTTTGCATCAACAATAATGAGATGGGGCAATAAGAACCTAACCTTTCATTGTCTCTTTTTACTTTATGACAAAGAGAGCACTTTTTCAGACTGGACAAGAAAGGAATTACTTGCTGCTGAGTTTTGTGCAAGCCTTGTGTTCACTCATGAAAAAACAAACAAACAAACAAACTTCTCTTTCGCTGCAGAAATATCTGGTATAGGTCTTGTATGGAATACAGAAAGTTACACTGATGTTTCCCCAAAAATGTAGAAATAAGATTATACTAAAGGTGAGAATAGTAAGATTCAATACATAATGAATGAGGTCAACCATCCGTCAAAATAGCCCCAGGAGTTGACTATAAATATATGCCTGAAAATGGTTGGGGGCACTCAGTTTCATTCAAAAGGTAAACTAAGAAGGCAGAAGAAGGTGGAGCCTAAACAAAGTCTATGAGTTTAATCAGTTACACTTTACTAAAAAGTCAATTAACTATAAAGATGTCTGCATAGACCCAGAAAAGAAAAGTAAAAAGAACAAGAGTTTGGTAATGATTTCATAGCACTGTTTGTAAGGAACAGCGGAATTCACAAGGCTTCATCAAAACTCTAACAAATACCTCTCAAGATTATTCATATTCTATACTGGCCAACCAACTCCCTGATACATACGTATTTTTAGATGTAGGTTTTATTACTATTCAGGTATTATGAAACCAAGAAATCAGAAGAAGATTACCATTGAAAAGATGGTTTATTACTCACAGGTCCCAAGAGGAGGGGGCATGACCCACCATGCAGGGTTTCAGGAGGAATCACCAGGCTCAGTTTAGAGGCAGAGAAAGTAGAGAAAAACATAGGCAAGAGCCTGTATAAAGGTTTCCATGGAAAATAATACAATGTAAGAAGGCTTAGGAGTGACTAGTTGGATCATCTCTTCAGATTCTGGGGTGCAGAGGCTGTCTTCAGTTGTCTGGAACCTGGCCCTGGAATAATTAGGACAAGCTGAATCTGGCATGGAGTGTAAAGGATCAGTAAAGGAGATGGTTGGGATGTGGGTTGTAGATGGTTTGGTTTGCCTATTAAAGGCATGTGAAAATGACGCTGGAAGGTGAGTCTTTTTTTTATCTCTAGGAATTGCCTAACTCTGAAAAAGGCGGCCTGTCTTGAGTCAGCAAGACCCTAGATGTCAAAGCATCAAAAATACAGAAAATAAAAAGGCAGGATTAATATAATATCTCATGCTGCCAGGTAGCAGGAAAAAAGGAATACGATACATGTTCTCAATGGAGTCGACATCACCCCCAAGGAGGTGAAAATTGGCTCTGGGGTATTGGGAGAAATGAAAGAAAATGTTACTTTCCATGTATAAAGCACAGAAATATATAAACAGATATATACAGATATACAGCACAAACGCAGTATCAAAATTTCATTGGCAGTGGTCTCAAAAGTCTCCTTTGTGAGGAGAGGAGGGTGATGATGAACTAAAGATTGAGAATAGGGAATCCCGGATAAGAGAAGTAAGTATACGGTAAATGAAAAAAGAAAACAACAAACTGCAATAATACATTATTAGCATATTAATATATTAATTAATGCTAGTAAATATATCATTTTTCTGATTTATATGTAAATGTTTTCTAAATTTTTTTGCAAGTTTTCTCCATAAATATCTGATCCACTCTGAGAGTGCTAAGATAACTCAGTCTCCAAGTCCACAGAGCTGAGAATCAGATTCTGAAGTGAGGAGTCTGAGAACATGATGTCCTGTATAGGCGCTTCCATTTCTCTAAGAGATATCCTGTCGTCTCCCTTTAAAAATATCAATAATGTTACAGTTGCATTTTATTTTAAAAGATTTTTCCCTTTAAACATTCTGGGGGCAATGCTCACCTAGACTGTGTTGATCTTCAATTCACTAAATAGCATTTCTGGATTAATTGTTGCTTTTTCTTCTTTATAATTTCTACTGGATTTGTGAGAAAAAGAGAGTGATCAGAATTGCAATGTGTCATGTCTACTTTGGTTGTGTGAACTAAAATTGACATGATTCAGAGATTAGCATAGGGCCTGCATAAGGATAACACATGCTTTGGATGAAAAACATAGATAAAAGGCATGAGGAATTTCCTACATATAAGAAAATGTTTCATATCTTGTTTTAGGTGTCAGTTTCATGGTATATACAATTGTTAAAATGTATTGATCTGAACACTTAAGATCATTGTATTATATTTACTATAAAATATGATTTGACTTTATAAAAGTGAGTTCAGTGGGAAGGCAATGATGATTGAAGTCTGGTGTTCACAGAGTGGACTGCATCACATATAAATAAGGTTGAACAAATGGAGCACTACCTGTAGTGGATTGTATTTTATAAAACAAATGAAACTGCATTGGAACATATTTATAAATTAAACCATAGAGTTCATGAGAAAATGGAAGCCCAGAGAGACAGTTTAATTTACATATTTGGCCATCAGAAGAAAGGTATAATAATGCTAGAGAAATAATATGCAGGAACATCCATTGATTGTGAACCATATGGTAGGTATCACGTAAGCATTTCAAATTTCTTATTTCATTAATGGTTATATCAATCCTATGAAGAAGACACAAATATTATTCCGTTTTTTACCTTTTTAAATAATGTAAGTCTAGACAGGTTAAGTGACCTGTTAGAGGTCGCATAACTAACAAATAGTGGAACTGAGCTTTGAAACTTATTTATGATGTCAGTCTATATTCTTCAGTGCCAAGACATAATACTTCCACTTAATGTTGGTTATCTTAGGTTACTCTATGCATGCTGAATCATTAGATGGCAAGCTGTGTCACACTGTGCACTCTAAATTTAAATATGTAAAAGTTATCTGCAACAATAGCACAGCAAAACCTGATTTTGTTAATCTGTGCTTAATTTGGTTAATTGCAAGACTTTAATAGCTCAATATGGCCAGCAGGTGGCAATGGTGTTCCATTAAGCCAACACAGCAACTTCAGGCAAATTAATGTACATACACAAAACTGCAAAAAAGTTAGAAGGAGTGGGCTATGTTTCCTGAGTAATTCTTGTTATCTAGGCCCTAGGATTTTTATGCACTTAGCCTCTTGCACATATGGAATTTTTTAGTTGTTCGAATACTTGGAGTTTAGTTGCTGTGTGGGTGAGCTAAGTTGAGGAAGCAATAATGGATGCATTGAAGGTAGAATAATTATAAGCTGGATAAGGGAGGACAAACATAAAAGATAAATAACTTATTTTCATATTCAAGGGAAGGTTTAAGGCTTTCTGTACAATGAGTGTATGTATACACATATGTACGTAACGGGGTGTGTGTGTGTGTGTGTGAGGCTGTCATTGCTATCTTTGTTGTTGGGGTGCAAATTTGAAGCCTAGCAGCGGGTGTGCATCTGTAACAATGTATAAATAATTTGGGCTTAGGTTCAAGCTATTTACCTCCAGAAGAACAGAACTCCTGAAAGCAGTTCTGGATTCTGTAGACTGAAAATGGAGCTCAATGAGCACAGTGTCCATTATACGTTTGCAGCAAATGAGGCATCTTTGCCTACAAATGCTGCAAATAACATATAGTATGATCCATGTGGACTCCAGTTTCCCAGAACCAGAATACTAGACAGGAAATAGCTTCCTGGCCAGAAGATATTAATTTTAAGTTTTGAAAGATTAGTAGTAGCTTGCCAGAAATACGTGGTAAGGGAAGAAATTATAGGAAGAGGTACTAACAAGTAAAAAAGATGTAGAGAAATTAAAATCATAGTGCCTTGGTAAAGATAAGCACTTCAGAAAAGTGGGAATTGGTAGTACCCTACAGAAAAGAATCAATGAAGGCTTTCTGGCTATGTAAGAATTTTGAGGCCAGGCGCGGTGGCTCATGCCTGCAATCCCAGCACTTTGGGAGGCCGAGGCGGGTGGATCACGAGGTCAGGAGATCGAGACCATCCTGGCTAACATGATGAAACCCCGTCTCTACTAAAAGTACAAAAAATGATCCGGGCATGGTGGCAGGTGCCTGTAGTCCCAGCTACTCAGGAGGCTGAGGCAGGAGAATGGTGTGAACCCGAGAGGCGGAGCTTGCAGTGAGCTGAGATCCCGCCACTGCACTCCGGCCTGGGCGATAGAGCTAGACTCCGTCTCAAAAAAAAAAAAAAAAAAAAAAAAAAAAAGAATTTTGAATATTATCCCATTGTTATCCACTAGATGAGTTTATCCATTAGAAGATTAGGAGACTTTTAACAAGAGATAATGAAGGACTGACCTAAAAGAATCAAAAGGAGGAGGCAGATTGAAGAGTTACTTGAGATGCAGACTAAATACTAGAGCACAACACCCCAATAAACTAGGTAGGTGTCAAAATGAGGCTCTGCTTTCCTATTATTGTGATCAGAATGTGTACTATAAGTAACAGTGATTTTTCAAACAATTATAATTTAGAGTGAAAGAAAGCTGTTATTCTACTTACAGCACTTTTGACATTAAATGCATGGGGTTTTCTTTTACAGCAAGTAATTCTCCAATTCTTTGCAAACGCCAATTGGGTGTGTCCTACAACTTAATTCAATTCAGACAGTAAACTACCTAGAGTAAGTGTAGCCCCCACAGGTTAGGAGCTCAATCCCACAAGAATACCTTCCATTTCAGATGCCAGTTGCAAGGATTGGGTACCCAGGGTGTCCACACTTCTGTTCAACTTGGCTATGAATTAGGAGTTTCAACAATTCCCTCTAGGATGAGATAATTTGCTATAACCTTAGTCACATTTACAGGGTTTTACAAAGATACAAATAAACAGCTGGATAAAAAGGTAAATAGGGAGAGATCCAGAAGGGTCCTATGTGCAGGAGATTCTGTCCCTGTGGAGTTGGGGTGCACCACCCACCTGGCACAGGGATGCATTTGCAACCCAGAAACTTTCCAAACCTCATAGTTTAGGGATTTGTGTGGAGGCTTCATCACACAGACATTATTAATTATTAACCTAATCTCCCCTTTTTGGAGGATGGGAGATGGGACTGAAAGTTCCAAGCTTCTAATCATGACTTGGGCTTTCCAGTGGCCAGCTCCCACTCTGGAGCTATCCAGTAGCCCACCATGAGTCACATCATTAGAACAATGTTTCTAATAGACACTCATATGATCCAGGAAATTCCAAGCTCTGGAATCAGGAGCTCCAGAGTTCTGTGTCAGGAACCAGGGTCAAAAAACAAATATTAGGACAAAAGATGTTCATAGCACTCTTATCACTCAGGAAATTGTAAGAGTTTTAGGAGCTCAGTATTAGAACCAGTGACAGAGACTAAATACATATTTATTCTTATGTTATCTGCAGTAACTTCCTTTCCTCATGCTGAAAGTACATGTCAATAACCATGCTCTGAGATGGTTGAAAGTAATGAAGTAGAAGTAACATATATTTTAAAAGAATAATAAAAGGAAGACAAGAAAAGTGGTGAGTGAGGACTTCTGGACTTACGTAACATGTACCCACCACCTGGGTAATAAATTGCATTGGGAAAACTAATCTCACAGGCTGCCAAGTGAGCCAAGAGAAGGGGATCCCTAGATAGTGAGTCACGCATCAAAAAGAACAGGCTGAAGGTGATATATGCTTGGTCAAGAACATATTTTATAGGTAGTTCATATTATCCCTCCCTCACCACTGTTCTCTGAGGAGTATTTCCTGTACCATTCTGCTCTCTTTTACAGCTTTTTTTTTTTCTAGAGAGCTGTGATTAAGGATTTTCTCAATTCTTAAACTTTGCTTAAACTCTCCTCTGCAAGGCACCCATTTTATAAACAGCCACTGCATTTGATCACATTGTGTTCATCACCTGTCAAACTACTCAACCCTGTGTATTTCCTAGAGGCTGTTTATAATTCTCCAAGCCTAAAATGATGATACAAAATGCAAGGCAGTTTCAGTGAAAAGAGAACTAGAGTCAGTCTAATAGGAGAAGAGATATTAAGTGCATGTGACTAATGTTATAGACTGAATGGTTATGTGCCCTTAAAATGTATTTGTTGAATTCCTCACCCCTGATGTGATGGTATTTGGCGATGGGGCCTTTAGGAGTAATGAGGTTTAGATGAGGTCATGAAGGTGAAGTCCTCAAGAATGGGATTAGTGAGCTTGTAAAAAGAGACATCAGAGACTTTTCTCCCACTCCCCTTCCTTTGTCTCTCTTTCTCCTGTGCAAACACACAGGAAAAGCCATGTGAGGATGCAGCAAGAAGGCTGCTGTCTGCAAATCAGTGAGAGCCCTTACCAGATTCACTGTGTTGGCACCCTGGTCTCAAACTTCCAGCCTCCAGGACTGTGAAAAATAAATGTCTGTTGTTTAAGACAGCTGGTCTGTGGTATTTTGTTATGGCAGCCTGAGCTGACTAATACAACCAGAGTCTGAGAACCTGAATTTGTATCATCATTTTGCTACCAATTTTGTGATGTGCAATAGAATGCTTTGCCACTCTGGTCCCCAATTTGTTTGCCTGTAAAAAGAGAGAATGGAACACATTCTGGTGGAGGAGAGTCACTTTATAGTAGAGATGGTAGCATTTTTTTCACTTCCTTGGGTTTGGCAGACGTTACTATTCAATCACAGGATTCTTTCCCATTGGGTTCAGATGTGGCCTTGAAGGCTTCTCATTGCAGTTAGTACTAAATGCAAGCATCCACAGTACTAAATGAAATTGAGTCAACATGAAGGAGGCAATGTAATACCAGTCAAGGTATATATAATCTAAAGTTCTGGCTCTAACAGTCCAAAACCATTATATGAATTATTTCGTATATCCATTTATTAGACAAATACTAAGTCTATTCAGGATGTGCAAGTCAATGTGGTAAGCACTTTAAAGGATTCAGGAAGGAATTGGACAAGCTCTTACCTCAAGGGACCTAGAGGCTAGTAGATGTGATGATGCCTAAACATGCATTTATACAAAACAAGGTGGACAGTGATAATGGTCATGAATGATGTTCAGAAATGGAATGGAATGTGTAGGAGTAGGGTAAGAGTGGTTCACTCAGATATTTGGTCTCTTATGGCACCAACAATTATAAACTTGGGTCACATGGCTCTTCTGAAATTGTAAGACCGATATAATCTCTGGCCTACTGCATATATTCTAGCTACACCTGTAGCTAGATGGCAGTCAAATCATGCTGAGCCTTGTTTTTTGTTAATTTTATTTTTTTTTTCAGCAAATGCCTTTTTCAATCTCTTTTCACATCACCTGTGGACATCTGCATGCCAAAGGTGAAGCTTCTTCCAGGTCTGTGTTACCAATCAAATAAAATAACTCAAGGCTAGGCTAGACGGATAAGCAATCACAAGTGTACAGAAAAAAAGCAGCCTAGCCCTAAACACCAGGGAATTGGGTCAATAAAGAAAACTGAATTGGAAGATTTGTAATAGAAAAGCAGTGGTAACAATTTCACATCATATTACTCAGCATAGGCTTGGGAGGAAACCTACTGTTCTCTGGAAGTCAAGTTCCCTTTTCCTATATTTAAATTGAGATTTTTCACTGTATTTTTGGCCATCATTTATCTCTGTCCTTGGCAATATTCACTTTTGATGTTACAGTGTTAATTATTTCTCATTATTTATTGTTGGGTTTGTTGAAAGAGCAGGCATTTTTCAAAACCTCAATTGATAAATTTGCCTTTTTAACCAAATTTCAGTCCATGGAGACCACAGAAAAAGCAAGTGTACACAGGCGTGGCTCATTCCGTTAATGCAGTATCACTCATTTTTTTCTAATGCAATTAAAATGTAAACTTTTAACAAATATAATTGCATTATCAACTTCTGCAAATTCCAAAGAGTTAAAGTCCTTGCTAATCCTAAAAGCCTTAATACATGAATGTACAATGTTTTTGAATATAAAAATCTCCTTTTGGGGGAAAGGGTTATAAGAGGTGGTGCCTTGTAAGAAGTCTTTCAGTTCATTCTAGAAAGGAGGAGGGGAGAAGTCTTAAATGAAGAAATGCAAACATTCCCTTCCAGCTCCGAGGGTGCAGACCAGCCATTGAATTCATAAAGACTTCAGTCCTCTCTACCCTTGAGGTGGGTATATGGTTTTTCAGTTGCTATTTATCATTGCTTGACTATTTGCTTGCATAATTGGGTCATTATTAAGGATTTTGCATGTATGTATTTGTAGGGGGTGTGAATAAATGGCATTTAAATAGAAAAAAAAGAGTAAGTTTTGGCGGGAGTGGCGGGTGTGCAAAATTTAATAAAGGTGGTGCTGTCCTCCAAGGAAGGCGGTACAGTGTGGGGCTTTTGAGGTGTGGACCACCACAGGAGGCACAGGAACTGCACAGGAAAGAATAGACTGCCCAACCAACCATACAGACTTCTTGTTTCACAGAAGAGCAGTACAAAGGGTCCCTGCCATCCATGTGCCCAGGAGAGACTGGCACAGTAGGGGCAGAGCCAGCTTCTTGGGCATCTGACCTGTGTGACTTCACAGCACACTGTGTATAAAAAGACCCACGTAATAATTTATGAACAAGAGGTCCTGCGTTTGCATTTTTCCCTTGGCCTCATAAATTACATAGCGAATTTTGGGTAGGGGCAATGCTGGATCCCTGCTGTGACACTTCAGACCACCACAGCCTCCCTGTGAAAACTATGACAACCAAAAATGAAACCCAGACACCTGCTGGGCTAGAGGAGGGAAACTACTGAACTTATGCTCGGAGAATAACACCAGGACTCTGGAGAGCGGGAAATGAAGCCTTTGTGGCCTGACACCATGGGCCTATAACTGTGTACATAAAGACGCTATGTTTCGTACAAAAGATCAAATAAAAACAGAGCCTATGGAGAATGATTTTTGTACAGCAGGCACAAACTTTAATTATTTCATCCTCATTGGCTTTCATAGCTCAAAGGAACGTAAGGCAGGGGGTAAAGGTGTCAAAAGAAAAAAAAGTATGTATGGATAGAACTGGTGTGGGCTACAAAATACATACTTCATTACACATCAGGCAGTTTCTTTGAGTTGCTTGACTCCGAAAGGAAGGTTTTCACTTTAAGGGGAAAATCGACCATTGGAATTTATCAGTGGGAAGTCTATGAATTGTAAAAACAACAACAACAAAGGCTTCTTGCAAGTCATTCTATGTGATAAAATAGGTAAAAATCCTCACGTTGGGCCATTTGCTAGGACACACGGAGGTACTACCTGTTTTGCTGTCATTTCTCCTAATTGGCTTCATTTCTCAACTTCTCTTTTCCTCTTAGGTCACATGAAATAGAACCTTTATAGATGGGAAGACTTCTTTTCTATCTGCATTTGGGCAGAGGGAAGGTAAAGGAATCATACTGTCAAGGGCAGTTTATCTTGCCTCCTTTTTTTTTTTTTTTTCTTTTAACCCCTTTATTAAAAAAAAAAAAAAAAAAAAAAAAAAAAAAAAAAAAAAAAAAAAAAGATGGGACCAGGCGACTTCAGAAAGGCTACTGAGTTTGGTAGCCGCTTAACCATTGAGAAAGGGGCTCCATCCACACTGTAAAAGGTCTCCAGCCAGCTCCACCAAGCAGCACTCCTCCCACAGCTACTTTCAGGCTGTCTTTCCCCTTCAGAAAGCTAAATTAGAAGTTAAGAGGCGTCAGTTTTGCTTTTCACACTGCAAATAAAAGATGAAAGAGCCCTAACGCCCAGGAAATATTCACGAAAGAAAAACACCTAAGTAGGATGCAGAGTAGTGAAATAACTTGCATTTGGATTTGACTTTGCCAGTCAATCTGTAAGCCCCAATATTTAAGTTATTCTAAATTAAAGATTTTTTTTTCTTTTCCTGAAAGTTTCTCAAAATGGCCAAAGTGAAACAGGTCATTTTCTCTCCTAAGTAATTTTGAGAGAGTAGTTGGAGTGTGTGAAGCCAGCTGTGAAAATCGGGTTTGAGTTGACACTAATATCTGAAGATACGAAACATTTCCATATTTAAACATGTACCTACGAATCTCTTTTCCAATGATAAGTAACCCTTGGTAACATCAGCCATCTCTGTGGCTCAATTCTAACAACCTTCTGAATACTTCTTAAAGTGATTTTCATAAATACGTAGAATTTACTTTTTTCTCTTCTCTTGAGAATTTAATCTCTTGTGCTGCCTTTCGTTTTCTTCCACATGCTACTAACATATATGTAAATATATTATATTCTATAGTAAACAATAAACACTTCCTTCACAAAAATCACATTTATTTTCCCTTTTGTATTCTTCATACTGTTTGGTGCAGTGTTTTGTATGTAGTAGGTGAATTAATTGATATTTGTTAAATGACTGAAAGTAACAAAGGCCTAAAATGTATTAAGATTATATCTGTCTCTAGGAACTAAATAATAACAATGATCTTTTAAATTATATAGTGTTTAATGTGATCAACGCACTGTGTTTTTCATTTAAATAATATTCACAAGTTGTTATTACTAATAACTCAGTGTTACAAAGGGGAAGAGTGAGGTACAGGAATTAAATACTTTATTCATGTATACAGAGGGGCAGAGGAAGGATTTGAACCAACGCAGTCTTCAGCCTGTACTCTCAATTACTATGCTACATGTAGCTTTTCTAACACATAATATTTATTGTGTCATTAATTGTTGTAAGTACATTACATGCACTATCTCATTTATATCATGAAATCTATTAACTGATGCTGACTACATGCCAGGATGGCATAGATTAGCACATTCATTGGACTTTATACCAAACATAGACAAAGTGTTTCATACTTCCAGGGATTTGTGCTAATGCAGTGGTTATCAAACCGTGGAAATGGAACCCCTGGAGGTTCTTAATACTTTTTTAGAGAATTTGTATAATCAAAGTTCTTCTTGGTATCAAAGTAAATATTTTACACTATTTTTTCTCTTCATATATTTTAGAAACATCCTTTTCAAATAAATAATTTCACTGTGGAAGAAATAAAAATCTTTAAGTATAAAAACTACTGACAGTAAATAGAAAATTTTTCAAAAATTATGAAACTCCTTAATCCAACACTTTTAAGGAGATGGAATCTTAAGGTACCTGAATCAAATAGGATGTATTCTATTAACTTCTGAACCATCTGAAATTTCTTATTAGCTAAAAATTTTATAAGCAATAATTATTCCACAAATTTTAGAAATAATTCTTTACTGTCTAACTGCGCTTAACAGAATGAGAAGACTTATGCATAAATATCTTATTTTTTACTATTTCTTGTAGTTAGAACTGTTTACTCCTCTAATATATGCCAAATGTACATTAATGTAATGCTAAAATGAGTACAACTTGTTCCTAATGCGATAAACACAGCCAAAATATTTTTATATATTTGAATTAATTTTATATCCTCTTAGGATTCCCTAATTTGGACTTCTAGTAGAAAATACCAGTAGTGAAAATGTTCTAGTAAATAATGCATTATTTCATAAGATTTGCCCATTCAAATATATACTTAATGCCTAAGCTATATAAGTTTTATTCAGACCATATTTAGCTATCCAAAACATTTCCTAGGATAATCAAATAGTTATTATTTATTTTCAGATGTCCATATTGAGAGTCATTATTGTATTTCAGTGTACTCAATATGTTATGGTGGTGTACCAGAACTAGTAGCAAATTTGGACTTCAGTTTGTTTAGTACTTTTATATAAATTTTTTGTGTCCTTCAAATATGGCCTATTATGAAAACAAATACCTGACCTTCATAGACAAATATCCACAATTAAGTTAAAGAGAGGCATCTTTATGATACACACCAATCTCAAAGAACATTCTTCTCAATAAAACATCATTACAATTCTTGGTAACAGGTAGGACAAATAATAATGAAACTGCCCATCCTGTCATATGAGCATTACCTTCACTGTAATTTCTGGGTTAGAACTACATTCAATGACATATAGAACTTCTTCTATTATACTTTTACAGTGTTCATTTGGAAAAATTACCAAACTACCAATTGTAAAACTTTAAAAGTGTGCTAGGAAGATTCTAGGATGACCCCCAATGATCCAGCCTCCTGGTATTCATATCCCTGTTAAATCCCTTGTTCTTGAGTGAAGGTGGAACCTGTGCCTTATTTCTAACCAACAAAACACAGAAAAGGGGACAGATATCACTTCCATGACCAGGTACATAAGATTATACCTTCCACCTTGTGAGAGAGTATCTCTACTACCTACTCAACTTGCACACTGTAATGAAGCAAGCAACTGTGTAGGAAAGGCCTTAATTGCAAGGAACTGAAAATGGCCTTCAGCCACTAGCCAGCTAGGAATGGAGGCCCTCAATCCAACAGTCAGTAATGGAGTTCTACCAACAACCACATGAGTTTGAAAGCAGGCCCTTCCCCAGTTGAGTCACCACATGACAACCCAGTCATGGGTGACTCCTGGATTGTAGCTTTCAGAGGAGAACTTGAAGCAGAAACTCAGACGAGCTGTGTCCAGACTGCTGACTCACAGAAAAGGTGACATAATAAATGTGTTTTTATAAGCCACTATGATTGTGGTAATATTACTATACAACAACAGAAAATCAATGCAGTGATTCAGACTAGAGTTCTCTTGGAAGGTTGCCAGAAATGGAATAAGGGATTTGAATACAAAAAGTACTCTTTTTATAAGATGTAAAAACCATTTAAATAAACATGTAGGAATATGTCCAGAATGTGCAGAAAATAAGTAATGCCGAGGATTATAAAAATATGAAATTTAGTTGTGTATTGTACAATCAATAGAATACTGGCCTTTGTGAAATACTTTGGTGCTTAACTAACACTGAAAAAAAAATATGGTCATGGCCAAGAGGCTGATTACCCAGTCTCTAATCAATCCATTTATTTTTAAATTTAAAATTTTAGTTATACGTTTTTCATACAATGAAAATTACTAATTGATTAATAATAGGTATTAAGCCATAGTATGTCTTCGAATGCCATTGTCTTTTCACAGAAGAGTTTGAACCATGGTAGCTTCAGATTCACAGGTGTCTTTTATTTTACCATATTTATGTTTTTCTGATAATAATTTTGGTGTTAGAATGAATTCTGTTTCTTTGAAAACTGTAATTTTCAATAGGAATTCAGTAGCATTATACATTGCCTTTAAAATATTTTATCTTTGTATACAGGACAGTTCATCTTGGCCTTTTAAAAAGATCACAACATTAGCACACACATGAAGATAAGAAGAAAAGAGGCCATACCTGTGGAATTATACCAATGCTTTTCAGTAAGTTAACAATACAGTTAAAATTTTTTAAACAATAATCACTTGAGACAATACATTTTATGCATTCAATCTGGACTTTTATAGAGCTGGTCTTTTGATGAATCTGTTGAAAAGATACAGAATAGACCTCTCTAGGATTACTTTTTTCAAAGAAGAAATTAAATTGTTCATGCAACACCATTATGCATGCAAGAAAAAATATTCATAGATGCATGATAAACATTTTGATTTTTATCAAAAGTGTAAAACATATTACACTTTTATAGCTGAAACTGAAATATAATTTTATATCACAAGCATTCAGGCATGTTTCATCAATTTTCTGTTCTTTTACTCATATGAAATGTGTGATATATGGTACAACTATAGGCATACTTTGTATATGAGTTACATTTCTGCAACTAAAAATAACAACAACAAAAAAAAAAAAACTAAGGAAAAGGAGAATAGAATGTGAGCAAATGATTGCCTTTTTCTTAATACAGAATGCTGATTAATGCTGTCATTTAAACCAAGAGAATACTCACTATAACTACATGCTTGTCATCTTTTCTTAGGATGGTATTACTATTTTGAATTACAGTAGACTTAACAAGACTCGGTCAATATAAACTACCAAGTAACTATAGTTCTATATTAATTTCAGAGAACAGTATCCTCACCTCCATGATTCACTTTCTAGGGATCTATAGAAAGTCAGCTACCTGGAGTACCTCCTTGAAATCTGGAGAACAAAGATGCTCATCATCAGATTCCAATTCTAGTGGGGAAATAAAATTACTAAAAGTTCATACACAGGGATGTTGAGCTAGTTTTATTTGTCTCCCTTGGATATTGGTACAAAACAGTGAGTAGATTCTTCTACAATTCCTGAACGAGGTGTTTAGAAGAGTAGCTGAAAATAGTTAAGAAAATATTAGTAGAATTAATGAATATAAAAATACCTTGAAATTACTCAATATATATTGAATACCTAGAAAGAATAAAGCTTTGAAAAGCAGAACAATTAAGAAAAAAAAAGCACAGTTGCTGAACAAAATGAGATGTTCTGGGATGAGTGTATGAGGATAGGGGTTTGGCAGCGACGTTGTCACTGTGATGATAGGCAGAGGAGGTATTTTATGATGGAGTGTATGGAAAGAAACAATGTGTGGCATAGATACACACTGCATATTCTATTCAGTAGCTTTTGGTAAATGTTATCGCTGTTTTGATTCCTTATGAACAATAAGCCTGACTGAGCAGAATAAGATGCTCTGAAATATCAATTTTCCACACCCATGAATAACCTAGCTGTGTAAGCCATGAGTCATTAACACACAAACCAGTCCCAAGGGATATACCCTATGTGCAGGGCACATACCTCTATAGAAAGAGGTCACCTTTCCAACTGGAAACTGCATAAATGTAATACCTGGAGACACACATACACACAAATACAAATAGGTATCCATAATATTGTGTCTCAACAAGATGCACCCTCAAAATTAAGGTGTTTATGTTATTCGGCTCATTAAAAATACACAAAGACAAATGCTATATTTGTTTTGCCACCTTTGCTACTCAGTTTTATGTAAAACAGGATGAAATAACAGAAAAACCCCTAAGTTTTGGAATAATAAACAGCTTGCATAATTTGATGATACATGCATAATCCCAATATCTGAGAAGTCATTTCCTTTTTCTCTGACCTTTATAGATAGAGAGCATCCTCAGGATTTTTCCTCCTTCATGGGATGTGAGTTAGTGAGTGTGTAGGGGAGAATGTGTTTTATTCATTGTGCATCTCTAGAGAAAATCAGGTCACCTTCAATGATCTTATCAGTCAAAGAAAATAGTACTGCTTCACAGAGCTATTAAAATGGAAGAGAATTAGAATGTATAAAAAGCTTTCAGATGCCAGGATCAAAGGGAAAAAAAGGTCATAGACTAGGCAGGGACTGTTGCCTTTGCTGAAATTCACGATTTTGATTAACATGAAGTTGTAAATGACTGTAACATTGTAAGCAGTCGTAATAAAATAAAGTAAGAAACCAAGGCCAAGGACATTACAAAAACGCAAAGAGAAAATTTTAAAAAAGATTAGAACAAGTGAGTAAGAAACTAGAAGAGAATTATAATAATACGCTCTTGGATCATTTGTTTGTGATTCACAAAGCACTTTATCATATAACAGGGAATTTAACTCTAGCAAATGAGGAAAGCATTGTTATCCATACTCCACAGAGGTGGAGGCCAAGGCTTAAACAATATAAATTTGTGCATGTACAAGGGACTGAGAGGCAGCAGAGCTACTGTTCACTCCCAAACCTCTTATATAATCAATAGAATGCTGTAAGATCTCCATAAATATTGGTGAAATGAATAAGCTTGCATTTAAGCCTGTTTTCCAAAATTCCATGTCTAATACTCTTTCTAATTAGCTGATGAGTGATGAATCTATGTAAAAGCATTTCTATTCTATTTGAAACATTGCTGACAGATAAGTAGATAAAATATTTAGTAAACCTGCATTTTAAAATAGAGTTAGCAAGATTACTATCTTAGGGTAACAATGTCAAACTAGAAAGGGAAAAAAGTTGATTCATCTATTTTGGTGGGAACTAATAACAATAATAATACTGTCATTCAGCAAATTATGTCCTAATTACATTCAAGGTAATTGATTGAGCACTGCCTGTGTGTCAACACAGAAATGGAAAGGAAAGTATTATGAATACCCATATCCACTGCATCTTGATTCATTAATTCTTGATGCATTGCTGCATTTGTGCTTTCATTATATATCTTTCTCTCACTGTCTCTCTCTTTATCCTTCTCTTTCATTTACTCTTTCTCTTTCTTTTCATTTTTTTGCTGAACTATTTGAAATTAAGTTTCAAAGACTTCCAATTTCTGCTTGGGATGAACAAAGCTGGAATAAAAAAGTATTATGCCCACTCTCAGCATTAAAAAAGAATTGGACAAATTGCAGATTCATAACTTTTCTTGAACTAGTCAGAGAGCTGTGATTGCAGGAGTCCCAACTAACTTAAAACCTAAAAAAAGATACATGCCTATGGGGAGACAGGGTAAGCTAGCATTTGCTCACCTGATAACAAATTAGTAAAGAAGGAATGTGATTCAGTTGGCTGCAGGCATAAAACAAATTTTAACTGGCTTGTAGATTCTCACTGTAGAAAATCTTGGGGCAAGAGATAAAAGGGAAATCTGCACTCAGAATAGGCTCTTTCCTTGGGCCTCACCAGAAGCTCATGCACACAAAAAAATGACTGTGCTAAAATCCTCATTGTACAAAAAACGGGGAGGAGAACAGCAGCCACTGCAGGAAAAGCAAGAGGTCCTGCTTGTATCCCACCCTCCCCTAATTCTCCTTGGGAGAAAAACTTTTAACTGCAGGAGAAAGTGTCTTAGGGAACTAGGGAACAGCCATTGCAGCTAGAGATTGGAAGCATTAAAAATAAAACTCTACTTCCTTCCCAGAATTACAGCTGTGGGAAACACTGGAACACGGAGGCAGCCATCTTTCTGAAACCTAAGGACTTAATTCGCCTAAAACCAAGGCTTAATTAGAACAAAAATGCCCCTCTTACCACCACACTCCCAGGCTGAAAAGCCTTGAGTGACATCTAACAGTGATTAAGAGCTTTGAGAGTTACAAAAGTGTGTAGGTAGAGACTCCAAGATTGATATAGTTTGGATATTTTGTCACCTCCCAATCTCAAGTTGAAATATGACCGTTAGTGTTGGAGATGGGCCTCATGGGAAGAGTTTGGGTCACGGGGGCAGATCCCTCATGAATGGCTTGTTGCTGTCCTTGTGGTAATGAGTAAGTTCTCACTCAATGAGTTTATGCAAGATTTGGTTGTTTAAAAAGAGCCTGATAAATACCTCATCTCGTTCTTGCTGCCTCTTCCACCATGTGATGCTCCTGCTCCCATTTTGCCTTCTCCTATGAGTGGAAGTGTCCTGAGACTCTCACCAGAAGATGTTGGCACCATGCTTCTTGTACAGCCTGCAGAACCATGAGCCAAAATAGGCTTCTTTTCTTTATAAGTTGCACAGCCGCGGCCGGGCGCAGCGGCTCAAACCTGTAATCCCAGCACTTTGGGAGGCCCAGACGGGCGGATCACGGGGTCAGGAGATTGAGACCATCCTGGCTAACACGGTGAAACCCCATCTCTACTAAAAAAAAAAGTACAGAAAACTAGCCGGGCGAGGTGGTGGGCGCCTGTAGTCCCAGCTACTCCGGAGGCTGAGGCAGGAGAATGGCGTGAATCCGGGAGGCGGAGCTTGCAGTGAGCTGAGATCCGGCCACTGCACTCCAGCCCGGACGACAGAGGGAGACGCCATCTCAAAAAAAAAAAAAAAAAAAAAAAATCGCACAGCCTCAGGATTTCCTTTTACACAGGAATGCAATGCAAATGGACTAACAGAGAGTTGCAGTGTGAAGAGATGACCCTAAAGATGGGAGTGAAGCAGACTACTCTCTGGCAAACCAATCCTCACTCTAAACACAAGTATAACCAAAGGAAGTGGAAGTCTGTAGTAGAGTGCAAACATAACAAGCCCAAACCCAGCACAACTCCTGACTATATTGCTCAAACTTCCACACTAAAGACCTACCAGAAGTAAAAACATGCCTATTCCTAGGTTTAGAAACTATATTTAGTCTCTACTCTTTCAGACAAAATGTTGAGCTTCAGCAAAAAGTTATTAAGTGTATGAGAAAACAGTGGGGGGAAAGAATCTACCAAGAGACAAAGCAATCAACAGAATCAGGTCAGATATGACACAGGTATTGGAACTATCACATAGAGAATTTGAAATAACTCTAATTCATATATTGAAGCTCTACTGGAAAACACAGACAATATGCATCGTCAGCAGGCTAATTTCAATAGATAGATGGAAAAATCAAGTAGAAATCTAGAAACAGAAAACATAGTAGCAGTGATGAAGAAACCTTCGTCTTATCAGTAGACTTGACATATCAAAGGAAAGATTAGACTTGAAGATGTCATGAAGGAATTCCTGAACTAAAACGCAAAGAGAGAAAGAGTGAACAAAGCAGAACAAAGCATCTCAGAGTTGAGTGTGACTGGAATACCAGAAGAATAAAGTAAGAAAAGGGCAGAGGAGGCCAGACACGGTGGCTCACGTCTATATTCCCAGCACTTTGGGAGACTGAGGTGGGTGGATCATTTGAGGTTAGGAGTTCAAAATCAGCCTGGCCAACATGGTGAAACCTTGCCTGTACTAAAAATACAAAAAATAACAGGGTATGGTGGTTGGTGCCTGTAATTCCAGCTATTAGGGAGGCTGAGGCAGGAGAATTGCTTGAATCCAAGAGGCGGAGGTTGCAGTGAGCTGAGATTGCACCACTGTACTCCAGCCTGGGTGACAGAGGGAGACTTTGTCTCAAAAAAAAAAAAAAAAAAAAAAAAAAAAAAAAAAAAAAAAAGGAAAGGAAAGGGGCAGGGGGAGTTTAAGAAACTCAGTGAACACCAGTCAAGACAGCAGTCATCTTCAAATAGAAGTATCAAGACATACAGAAAATCTTACCAATAAAGAAAAAATTTATATACATATATACAGAAAAATAAAACAAATTAAAGAATATTTCCCTTCAGAAATTGTGCATGTAGGAAGAAAATATAGTGATATCTTTACAGTGCTAAAAAGAAAATAAAATTGTCTACCCACAATTCTATACCCAGTGAAAATATCTTTCAAAAATTATGGAGAAATAAAGGTTTTCTTAGGTAAACAAAAATTCAGAGATCACATTGTCAGCCGAGCTGAATTTAAAATATATTTTAAAAATTTCTTCAGGCAGAAAAAAGGTGATGCTAGATAGAATCTTGATGCTAGACAAGGAAATTAAGAGTTCTATAAATGGAATAAATGAAAACAAAACTGCAATTTAAATTTCTTACTTTTAATTGCTTTGAAAGTAAGTTGCAGAGTATCACATTTTATCCCTAAATTCCGCAGCATTATTTTCTGAGAAAAAGACTGTTCTCTTTCAATAATCATAACAGTATCACACTTGAGAAAATTAATGTAGACACAATACTTCATTATAAACCATGTTCAAGTTTATTCAACAACTCCCCCAAAAATCTTTTATATCTGATTTTGCTTTTTAATATCAAACCAACATTATGTTTACTGTGCAATCTCTAGCTTCTTTTAATTAGAACATTTTTTCCCACATTTTTTACTTTTATCACATTGACATTCTTGAAGATCCCAGGCCATGGAGAAGGGTTCCCAGTTGGAACTATGCGATTGTTTCCTCAGGATTAGATTCAGATTAAACATTATGGCAAGAATAGGACATGAGTAATATTCTACGCTTTCTGTTGTCATCCAGAAGTGTATTATTTCAGTTGGTCTCATTATTAGTGATGCAAAACTTGATCACTTGGTTGTAGTAGAAACTGCACCTCTTACCATTGAGGAGGCCTTTTACTCTGTTTGTAGTGAAGAAATAATCTGTGGGGCAATATTTAGAGATCACGTGTAGTTCATTTTACTCATTAATACGTTATTAGTATAAACATTTTAAAACCCTTCACAGCTAAATATCTATGAATTGTTGTCTACATCCATTGCTTCTATTTCCATACTTTCCACTTAGTAAATTCAATTTTACTCATCTCTTAAATAAACAGACATAGTTCAACTAAAGTTGTAGGTGACATGCTTGTCATGATACCTATAGATATTTTTTAATTCTCTGTATACTTGAATAATCAATAGTTATAAATTGTTCCCTCACCTGAAAACTTGCTTTTTCTTTACTTTTTATGGTTCCATACTCTCTAGTTTGCCTCCTATCTTTGTGGCTATTACTTCTCCATCACCTTTGTGTGCTAATCATTCTCTACCAGTCACTCTCTTCAGATAACCAGCTTGAATCAAAATAGCCTCGAGTTTGATCTGGGGCTTTTTTTTTTTTTTTTTTTTTTTTTGAGACGGAGTTTCACTCTTGTTGCCCAGGTGCAGTGCGTGATCTCGGCTCACCACAACTTCTGCATCCCAGGTTCAAGTGATTCTCCGGCCTCAGCCTCTTGAGTAGCTGGGATTACAGGCATGTGCCACCGCATCCGGCTAATTTTGTATTTTTAGTAGAGACAGGGTTTCTCCATGTTGGTCAGGCTGGTCTCAAACTCCCGACCTTAGTTGATCTGCCCACCCCGGCATCCTAATATTTCTACTATATTTTGTTTATATCCATGGTGTGATGATTCCCAAATTCATCACAGCTCTGACTCCTTTTCCTTCTTTTTGTTCCACAAACATCCAGTTTTTGTACTCAATATTTCTACGGGGACAATAAACTCAAAGCTTTTCAAATCAATATGTAGAAGGAAGCACTCATAATCTCACCCCAGATTTAGTTCTCTCCTTTTTTATTTCAGAAAATGCCACAACCAGTGAACCAACTGCTGAGGTTAGACACCTAAGAGTCCTCCTTGACAACTTCCTTCCTCTCCATTGTATCTACATAAAATGCAATACCAAGTCTCACCTTTAGCCCTTCAATTCCGTCCTAAATCTATTCAAATAGTTCTATTGCTACAGCAAGATTCCCGCATCACACTATTGCTATTTTGGCTTTGATTTCTATGACTGCCTTTTAATTCTCATTATTTCCATTCTCAAGATATGTTCACCGAAGAGTAGTCAATTGGGTCCTTTGCATATACAAATCAGATGTTTTTGTTGTTTGTGTCTCCTGCTCTACTCCCCTCTTGCAGCTAGAGAGTCTTTAATGACTTCATATTGTTTTACAATACAGTAAAATATCCTTAGTAATTTGTAAAAGGACCTACAAAGTCCTATATGGTTTGGTCCCTGCCTCTCCCTGCTGCCTCATCTGCAGTACTCCCAATTGCTATCTGCATTGCCCTGCTGTTAGCTTTGAGTAGACTGTGTTTTCTCCCACCTCATTTTCTTTTGTTTGTTTGTTTTTGCCTATATCCTAAAAGCCTATTCTCCATTGTGTCTAATCATTGGTAAAATTTTATTCACATTTTAATTAGAAAATCAATTGTTTATGGTAGTGTTATTTGAACTCCTTAGATCAAGTGAGATTTTCCTGTTACATGCTCTTAAAGATAGGTCTTTTTTTTTTTTTTTTTTTTTTTTTTTGAGACAAAGTATCACTCTGTTGCCCAGGCTGGAGTGCAGTGGTACTCACTATAGCCTGGACCTCCCAGCCTCAAGCAATCCTCCTTCCTCAGCTCCCTGAGTACCTGTGACTACAGGCACACCACTGCGCCTGGTTAATTTTTGCATTTTTTGTAGATGGGGTCTCACCATGTTGCCCAAGCTGGTGTCAAACTCCTGAGTTCAAAAGATCACCCACCTTGGCCTCCAAAAATGCTGGAATTACAGGAATGGGCCACCACACTCTGCCAAGTTTTTTTTTTTAATACACTGGTTATAGATGTGCTTGGGAGTGTGTCTGTGTGCGTGCGCACGCATATGTGTGTACATGAGCATAAGAATAAACAATTATTTCTGGACTATAAACTCTTTAAGGATTGGGGCAATGGCAGCTTTGTTCAGTACTTTGCCTGTACCACAGTGCTTGGCATATTAATTTAGTATTATTCATTGGGTTCTTCCTATGTGTCAGCCACTGATTTCA
This sequence comes from Rhinopithecus roxellana, assembly GCF_007565055.1. Taxonomy (NCBI): domain Eukaryota; kingdom Metazoa; phylum Chordata; class Mammalia; order Primates; family Cercopithecidae; genus Rhinopithecus; species Rhinopithecus roxellana. The sequence continues at coordinate 67,187,358 of NC_044549.1, read as the reverse complement.
CAGAAGTGAGCATGTAGGTGAAGCCATGAGTATTGTTGAATGGATGACAGAAATTTTAGGAGATTAGTGTGGACTCCAAAGTTCACACTGATAGTTACTAATCATACTTTGTACTACAATTATAATCTTGAATTTTCAATGCAGAAAAGAGAAAGAGAGATGGATTCAGTGGTTGTCATTTCCATTGTTCAGTCTACAGGGTCATATTTATGACAAGATCTGACAGGAGAATATTTGTGGTGAGAAAACTAAGAAGTTCCATGAGATGCTGCTAAAAATTTTCTGTTTGAGTAGTCCATTCTACAGTATGTGAAAGGATTCCATCTGAAAATACCTCCTCTATACCTTTGTATTTAACAAAATAACTCTTAATGTGACCTCTCAGAGGACATTCTATAAGCTCCTATGCCAATTAAAAGACATTTAGTAAATTGGGTGCCTCTGAAGAAATGTACAAATTTGTTAGCTTTACCTCTGGCTGTAGCTAAATGAACAAGAAATTCTTAGGGGAAAAAATAAAGCCTCTGTAAAAGCAAATGTATTGTGTGGGTACCAGAGAAATGCCTCAAGCTGAGATTTGCAGAGAAGACCCATTTTATAAAGGGCTATATTAAATTAAGTAAGTGCTTGGAGTCTCTGGAGAGAGGCACTATAGAGATATTTGAATGAACACAAAGTTAAGTAGCAATGAATGTAGAATTTTCTATTACTGGTATTTTCTCCAGTGTATTTTGTAGGCCCTTTGTGAGGCAGTAATACTCACTGCATCAGAAAATCATAGTGTATTGGAGATAGAAAGGAATTTAAAATTCATAATTCCAACCCCACCAGTTTGCAAATAAAGAAACAGAAGTCTAGAGAAGTACATGATTGTTCTGGTGTGAGGGAGCATGTAGTGGTATATCTGAGATCAGAATTCTCATCTAGCTCATTATTTTAGTTTTTTTTTTCTCCCAAGAGGAAAATACAGGAAACAGGCAGTTCCAGAGATGGTTTTGTTTGTAATCCAATTTCCACGTCAATTGAAGATTCTAGAAGTGCATTTATTTTGTCAACTGCCAAGCAAAATGAAGATGAAAATAATATTGTAGATCAGGCAATAAAAAAATAATCTCAACAGAAGCTCACAGGAAGGCGGTGTGATAAAGTGGAACATCCTTGGGCATTGGGATTGGATGGGTCCAGGTTCACATCCCAACTCTGTCACATACTAGTTGTATGAAATTTGACAGCTGTTAACGTCTCTTAATTAGTCACCTTTATCTAAAATGGAGATTATAATACCTCCTGTCCTTTAGAGGATTTTCTGAGGATTAAATGAAATAATTCATGTAAAGCACTTAGCACAATATTGAGCACATGCTGTAAAGCTTAATAAAGGCAGCTATTCTTACTAGAGCAGTCACACTAACCTCTCTGCAAACTGCCAGGTGATATAAGGACATTTAGCATAACAGCTAGATTTCCAAATGAAGAAGCCAGAGATGAAGTCCGGTTATAAGCAGAATTGGACTGATATAAAGTTTTCTAGGATGAAACAAATAGAGTGATCCTTCAAAATGTCCTCTCCTTACGGTATGCCTGGAGAGATGTCACAGATGGCAGAAAAGCCAGAAGGGAGAGAACATCTCCAAAAAGGAAGACAAGTAAGTTAAATGGGCAGTGACGGTGAGTCAGTTCTGATGTGATATAAATAGTGCTGAGTTCTGTCTTTATTTTGTGAGCAGAGACCTTGGTCTGAACTCATCCACTCCTGGAGAAAGATCTTCCAGTAGCAAGACATGTGCATTATCTGAAAATGGGCAGAGATTCCTGCCTCTGATGATGAATAGCCAAGCAAGACACCAACAGATTAGCAGACTAGAGGCCAGCTGCCTCTAAATCATTTTTAAAAAGAGACAGCTTGCCTCATGACAGGGCTATAGATAGAACCTTGCCTTTGCTCTCATGTATATGAGTTGCTTATCAGAAATCTGACTGCCCTTTCAAGAATATGTGATCCACAGGGACATAGTTCATTCCGGATTTTAGAGAGATGATTGACATTCTAAAACTGTGGATTAAGTTGTGATACACACACACACACACATACACACACACACAGAGTTATTGCAGACTGTCTTCACTTTTCACTAGGATTCTTGGATGCTCTTGGGAGATAGTACACTAAAGTGGCTGGAACAATCTGAAATGACTATTTACAAGATCACGTCAGAAATGCACTTTCTCTTGATCTCAAGAAAACTTCACTCGAAAGTTTCACTATACAGATTAAATGAAATAATATTATAGGTACTTAGTGCAGAGGCTGGCACGTGGTAGGTGTTTAATCATTGTTAATTCCCTTCTTTCTTGTTTTCCTCCTTCCTAATATACTGTTGTTACATTAAAAGTCAGTTTCAATTTTTATTCTTTATCACCAGTAGCATCTGCAGAGGGCAATATAATCCTGCTGTTTTTGAAGACCTGAATCTGATAAAAGAGAGAATGGGGGTTCAGAGAAGTGACTTTTTTTAAGCACCTCTGAGAAAGTAGGTACAAAGTTGAGAGGGAGAGAAGTATAAAGTTCATATAATTACTCTTCCGAGAGGGCTTTAAGGGAGTGGGTTTAATGGGAGACTTTCCTGAATTGTCTGTCATCTCCATGAGGAGATGGTCTGACGGGAGAAGGATAGGAGTTACCATGTCAGAGGACTCAATAGCTTCAGTGGGTTTGGACGGTGTGAAATTGAAGGCTGAAGCTTTATGAGAAGGCAAGATGCAACATGGTTCTTTAGAATTATGAGCATTCTAAAGTCAAGAGTATACAGCAGGCCGAGTGTGGTAGCTTGTGCCTATAATGCAAGCACTTTGGGAGGCTGAGGCAAGAGGATGGCTTGAACCCAGGAGTTCAAGACCAGCCCAGGCAGCATGGGGACTCTCCATCTCTACAAAAAGTTAAAAATATCAGCCAGGCATGGTGGCATGTGCCTGTAGTCCCAGGTACTTGGGAGGCTGAGGTGGGAAGATCACATGAGCACAAGAGGTCGAGGCTGCAATGAGTTTGTTCACTCCAGCCTGGGCAACAGAGTGAGATTCTGCCTCAAAAAAAAAAAAAAAAAAGGTATAGAGCAGTGGTTATTTTGCTCCAGTGGATTTGGGAGTCAAGCCATTTTTTGGTTGTCACAACCTGGGGTTGGTAGCACAACTGGCATCTAAAAGTACAGGCAGGGATGCTGCTAAACATCTACAGGCCCACAGAGCAAATAATTATTTGGTTCAAAAAAGTTACCCACTCTGTAGTGCTGAGATTATAAAATTCTGGTTTACAAATAGGATGTAGCCAAAATTTAAATTGTGGGTTATTTTAGCTGTATTTTCACATTTTCCCCATCTCTTTCTGGAACCTACACATATTATTTCCTCGTTTAAAGTTTTGGAGTTTGATCTATGGTCAAAATAACCCAGTTATTCACTTATGATAAATGAGATGGAGCATGACCCCCTGTCCATTTTAACATTGATATTTAGCTCATAGCATTAAGAAGTAGAAATTTAAGCCCAGGGATCAAAGAATGACAGCAAATTTCCCAGTGTTTGAGTCTTAAGATCTGGTCCATAGAGTTATGAACACAATCTGGTTGCCAATGGCATTGGCCATTGCTGCTAGTTCAACTGTTTTTAATGTAACTATTGGCACTACCCCTACCCCAGTCACCACTAGTCATTGTTTATCGAGCACTTTCTAAGCACTTTGCGTTCTTGCAAGCCTGTACAAATAGTACATGTCTGTACAAATAGTAATATATAAAACCCACTCTAAGGAGTGGGTACTATGGCTAATATAAGGGTAAAGAGATAGATTCTAAGCAAGGTTTGTAACTTACCAGAGGTAACCCAACTTCTTAAAGAGCAGAGATGGGATTGGTACCCAGCTATGTCCTTCCTCAAAGCCCATGTTGTCAAAAGTTAGGTACACGCCAGTATTTATAAGGAAAAAACAAGGGAAGGAGGGAAAAATTCAGAGGACATGGCTTATGTATCTTTTCTTTCGGTTTTTGATACACTTAATTTGGTTCTCAGTGTCCCCTGTGCTAAGATTTCGGTAATACAAACAATACAAAAAACGAAATTGCCGAGGTTTGTACAAATGTTTAAGCTTCACTTTGGTTATTCTTATTTATGTTAAGATCTCTATCTTCCTGGGATATCAGTTCTTTTGAAATCAAAGGGCTCTAGAGATTGGGTGTTTTAGCCCCAAGAAGGTTTGTTATTTAAATAGACACTCTGGATTTTCAACAGGTTCTGCTACTAACTGTGAGTCTTTAGCTCACTTTATCCATATTTTGGCCTGTATATTGGGAAGAATAATATTTGCTGTCCTTTCTACCTCATAGTTTTTAAATGATTACAATTAAAGATCTTTGAATAGTATAAGTGAATAAGCATATTAAAAGTATTCCTTTTTTTTTTTTTTTTTTTTTTTTTGAGATGGAGCCTTGCTCCGTCGTCCAGGCTGGAGTGTAGTGGCGTGATCTCGGCTCACTGCAACCTCTGCCTCACGGGTTCAGGCAGTTCTGCTGTCTCAGCCTCCCAGGTAGCTGGGGCTATAGGCTTGCACCACCACATCCAGCTAATTTTTTTGTATTTTTGGTAGAGACAGGGTTTCACAGTGTTGGCCAGGCTGATCTTGAACTCCTGACCTCAAGTGATCTGCCTGCCTCAGCCACACAAAGTGCTGGGATTACAGGCATGAGCCACCACACCCAGCAAAAGTGTTCTTTTTCTAATAAAACTTACGGTAAATATAATATGGGCTACCCATATCACTTAAAAATTGTAAGAAAATACACAATAGAGCTAAATATTTGTTATTTATCAAAGTCAGAATTTTTGGTGATATTTGGACATTCAGAATGACCAGAGTTTATCAAATAAGATAGAAAGCCTAAGCCAGTTATCTGATTAGCATAGTGAGAAGTGTCTCAGCTTTGCGGGCTATCTGTGTAATTGGCACAAATGTTTAAAGGCTTGACCATTTTTATTTTAAAAATAGTATAAATCCACTTGGAAAATTTAGAAAAGTGAAAAGAGGAAATAAAATATGCTGAAATTCTACTACTTGGAATTACTTTCCTAACTCAGCTCTGAAACTTGACCATAAAGCCTCTTTATATTATTTTTCTAGCCTCTTGTTAAATATGGTTTATGCTGAAGAAAGATGAATAATTCTCATCATTATCTGCAGTATCCCTGAAAAGCTAAATATGCAGTCAAACTCTGGATCATCTCACAAGCATTGAGGATTAAAGTGGAATGTGGACAGAATCAGAAAAGAGAAGACAGAGCTGAGGAAGGCGGTTGAATACAACCAGGAGGCTAAATGCTCCCCCCTTCCCCACACCTGACCGCAGCCTCTAGCTGGTTTGCTGTCTGCCTTTTAGATTATGTCTCCTTTTTTAAGTATTTGGAAAGAACATTTAATCTGGAGGCCTCTTAGGCTAAATAGAAGAACAAATCCTCTGCCAATTGCATGCTCTTTGATACGTTCTCATTGCTTTTAGAATTAAATCCTAACGCATGACTAGGGCCTCTGAGACTAGTATGTCTGCCTTTTCCCTTCCTTCTCCCTCATTTCATACCATCCTTCCTCTGTCACTCACTGCATCTCCGTCAGTCATTCTGGCCTGCTTTGTCTCCACAGATGAGTGACTTTGGCTTTCCCTTGCCAGGAATACACTTTTATAAACACCCTTCTCACTCACATCCACCTGAGTTATTCTGTATGTCAGCAATATGGTTTGATTCCATTAAAACATTTTTCAAAACCTGTGTTTTCTTAAAAAAAAATTAACCTATATATTAGCATTGCTGCCATTAGACCAGAAGCTTCTAGAACGTGCCTTTTTTCTGCTCATCAACTCCGCTAAGCCTAGAAATTGCTCTGTGCTTAGAGAGAACATGCAAAATGCAGGAGAATATATGTGTACTTGAGTTCAGATCTCAGCATCCCCAGGTACTCTTATGTTATCTGAGTGACACTGGGCAGGTGCCTTAACTGATACGTATCCCAGACTTGGGATCTGTTAAATGAGGTTAAAATATTTCCCACCCAGAGCCCCTCAATGTTCAACACTTCCAAGATAGCTCCTTATTGCACGTATTTGTGACTATATGTCTCAGAGCTTGTCTCTTGTTTAGTTGGTTCTTAGAACAGTTGATGTCAGTGATAAATAGGGCATTGAGGGGCAAGTGTCCCAGCTTCCTGGTCCTTTAGCAATACTCTGATAAGACGCTGAAGTGTGTTCTACACTACCTCCTGTATACAGAGTCTCAGCCATCACCAGATGTACTCTGCTCAATAACAAACCTCATCCTTTCTCGCCCTGTCTTACCATTTACTGGGGCTACTTGGGATTATCTTTTAAATAAATTACTTTCACTCAAATTTCTTTTCTGAAAGTCGGCTTCTGGAGGAGCCCAACCTAAAACATGGGGTTAATAACATTTCCAGGCCGGGCATGATGTCTCACACCTGTAATCCCAGCACTTGGGAGGCCGAGGTGGGCAGATCACCTGAGGTCAGGAATTCGAGACCAGCGTGGCCAACATGGGGAAACCCCCTCTCTACTAAAAATACAAAAATTACCCAGGTGTGGTGGCATGCACCTGTAGTCCCAACTACTTGGGAGGCTGAGGGTAGGAGAAATGCTTGAACCCAGGAGGCAGAGGTTGCGGTGAGATTGTGCCACTGCACTACAGCCTGAGTGACAGAGTGAGACTTCATCTCAAAATAAATAAATAAATAAAATGGAAAAAAATGGCATTTCCTATGTCATCAAATTATTTTGAGATCCTAACTCATCGAATTATTTGAAAGCACATATGAGTGCTCAATACATGTTGTGTGTTGGCATCCCTTCATTCTGTTGAGCAGCTGTTGAATCTAGCAGCTAAGAGGATAGATTCAGGAGCGAGACAGACCGCATTCGAATCCCAGTTCCACCACTGGCTCATTCTGTACCTTGGGGCAAGCTTCTTACCCTTACCTCGTTTTCCCCTGTCTGTAAAATGGGGCCAGTACAATTTGCCCACCTGAGGGACTTGTGGTATGTTTAAGCTACATATCTATATAGTCACCCAGGAGATTAAAAGAGTGTAAAAGTGCAAAGGAAATGTGTATGACTGTTTGTGATGATTATTGTGACTTCATTATCTTAATATGTACTTGCTAGCTAAACAAAAGATATTTACCAAAGCCATGTTAGGTACTTTGGAGACAGAGTAAAAAGATAAATCGGATACGGATCCCCATCTGGGCAACATTTAAGATGTGTCATCTAGATGAAAAGGAAGGCAAGATCTTCCCTTAAAGATCTCTAGTATAAGAAATTGTCAATTGATATGGAAAAATTACTGTCACTAATGAAAACTAGTGTGACTTGAATGTGTATCATGTGTCATGCAGTATATAAGACAGAGAGGGGTTCAGTAACTTGCCTTGCCACACAAGTAGTAAGGTGCCAGGTATGAACCAAGGTGTTTTTGTTTGTTTGTTTGTGTGTTTGTTTGTTTTTGTTTTATTCCCCCCACTCCTCCACCATTTAGAATTTGTCTTTCATCCCTACCATTCTACTGCACCTGCTCTCTCACAACCACTGTTTCTTTTTTTTTTTTAATTTTTTTTTTATTTTAAGTTTTGGGATACATGTGCAGAACATGCAGGTTTGTTACACAGGTATACATGTAACATTGTGGTTTGCTGCACCTATTAATCCATCTTCTAGGTTTTAAGTCCCACAAGCATTAGTCCTCCTAGTGCTCTCCCTCCCCTTGCTCCCAGCTCCCTAGCAGGCCCTGGTGTGTGATATTCCCTTTCCTGTATCCATGTGTTCTCATTGCTCAACTCCCACTTATGAGTGAGAACATGCAGTGTTTGTTTTCTGTTCCTGTATTGGTTTGCTAAGAATGATGGCTTCCAGCTTCATCCAAGTCCCTGCAAAGGACATGAACTAATTCTTTTTATGGCTGTATAGTATTCCATGGTGTATATGTACCACAGGTGTTTTTAACTGCAGAGCCTGTGTCCTTAATCGGTGTAAGAGTTCCCTAGCCCTACTGATAGATAAGCGCTGTGCTTCCTTCCCCAGTAACATCTATCATCTGGATGAGTTGTGTAGTTTGATTCATTTAAAACAATTTTAATTCTTGTATTTTCTTAAAAAAATGTTGATCTGTATCTTAGCATCGCTACCATTTGACCAGAAGCTTCTAGGATGTGCCTTTTTTTGATAATCGTTAACTCCACTAAGCCTAGAAATTGCCTTATGTTTGGCAAAATGCAGGAAGAATATATGTGTACTTGGGTTCAGATCTCAGCACTCCCACTCAGTGTTATCTGAGGGACATTGGGCAGGTAGCTTAACTAGTTTGTATCCTAGATTTGGGATCTATACAATGAAGTAAAACTATTTCCCACCCAGAACCCCCTCCACATCCATCACTCCCAAGATAACTCCGTACTGCCGGTATTTGTAAGTATACGCCTGAGAGCTCATCTCTTGTTTAGCCAGTGCTTAGAACAGTTGATGCCAGTGAACTGCCCCTGCATGTCAGGATCCAAGCAATGCACTGAGAAATGAGCACTGAATGTTACCACCTCATAAGTTATACCTCCCTTTCCTCATGCATCTTCTCAGAGATGTAGGAATTCAAAAGAGGGACACTTTCTGTGGGTAAGTGGTAAGGTGGAGATGATGGAAGACTTACTGATTTTGCAGTGGCCCTTGAAGGGAAGGAAGAAATCAAAATGCGCATTTGCAGGGATCAGGCACTCTAAGAAATGGGGAGTGCTTGAAGAAAGGTGGTGGCACAGAGAGTTTGAGAGTGTCATTTTTAAATTCAGTCCATGCTAAAATACAACTTCTGTTACTGACCTGCCATGTTATCTTGAGTAAGTTAGTTAACCTCTTCAGCTTTGATTTCTTCATTACAAATGGAAACAATAGTAATATACATCTCATATGGTTATTGCCCGGGTAATACAGGTAAAGAACTATTGAGATACTCAGCACCTAGTAAATGGTCAATGCAGGTAGCTGTTGTGATTATTATTATTATTATTATTAAGTCCTTGCAGAAGTGAGTGTGTGTGTGTAGTGAGGGTGACGCACTCAGTTTGGTCAGCACAAAATGTCTTTATAGAAGAAAGGTAGGAAAAAAGTTTGAAAAAACTCATTGGAGTCCTGACAGAGCTTCAATAGAAAGTTGAGAAGAATCTACCTGGTTCTGCAGCAAAGGGACAGCACTTGAAGTGCTTGATCCAAGCAGATGGACCATCGGAACTAATTTGCAAAATGAGAAACATAAAACTATTATGATTTCCTATTGGTGTAATGGGAGGAAGAGTGGGGTTGGTAATAGGAGAAAAGATGATTGCAGAGTCTTCCACAACAGCCTAGATGAGCGGTAATGAGAATGGGAATGGGAAGATCCGATGGCTTCATTAAAAAGCCAGATCTTTCAGTGAAATGAACACTAGGATATGAACACTTGGTTGGTTTCTAGTTTCTCCAAGCCACACAAATGACCATGGACAAGCATGTAACATCTCTGTCCTTCTAATGACGTCATGAGAAATCATGAACTGTAAATGAGGTGAGGCATGAAAATACCCTATATTCTGTAAAGCACTATAAATGATACCACTGAAACAATCCTTATTACCTTATTACAGCCCAATACCCTACAACATATGCTTGCATTTTTCTTTATTTGGGTTACAGCACTAAAAATCAAGGTTAAACCACAAGAAAATCCACTCAGAGGTACAGTGATTTAATGTACGCTGAGTCCTTACTTTTTATGCATGAATTAACATGCTCCCTAGGTAAAGCACAATATTGGGGGACTTAAGGTCAAGACTGGCTTTTGGGGATTTTGTAAGGTTCAAAAGGGGTTTGGATGGTAAGCAGGAACTGCTGCCTGACAACTAAATGGCACAGGGAAGCTTCACGATACAGAGGAAGAGACAAAAAAATACCTATGCCATGTTGCATAGGCTTCTGAGTCTTAATATATGTCAAGAATTTATTCAGTATCCTAATCACACTCTACACAAAAACTATAGCCCTTCCAAAGCCTCCATATTCACCAGGTATCATAGGAAAAACCGAAGTATAGTGATTTGGATATCGTTCCCCCATCATGTATGACAAATTTGAACTGCATAGATATGAGTTAAGTTCAATCAGGAAAGCAAAACTTCTGTAAAACATATAAAATAGACGATTCACTTTAGGAAGAAGACCTTACGCAATTGTAAGAGAAGACGATGGTACAAAAGTGAGAGGGGAAAAAATCACGGCGATACTGCCAACAAGCCCTCTTGGGCACTGCAGCAGGTAATCAGGTCAGATCTTGCAAGGAAGCCAGCAAGTTCAGTTGCCAGAATGAGCTTGTTAAGGGCAAGCGTTTGTGAACTGTTGCCTCTAAAAATGAAGTGGACCTAGGGTTAATGTTGGTCAGTAGTGCCAGCAGTTGGGACAAAAAGCTCGATATGAAGAAGTAAACAGAGGATGAGATCTCTGTTAACCTGTGTCTCTTTCTCACTAGACAAACTTACATGCGGCTTTCACAGAGTAGCATCATTTCTACCTTCCAAATCTCACACAAATTTTCTTTTTGATCATCTCTAATCCAGATCTGGATAGGTAAGGGAAATTTGAAAAACATGGTTCTAGCTCAGCCAAGGTTGCGAATCCAGTGAAACTTCTTGATTCCTGATGCAGATTTCCCCTGCTTTTCAATGTTTACCACTAAAAGAAGCAGTAGTGTAAATCAAGATGAATCCATTGATTACAGATTGGCTAAGTGTTTATGTTCTTATGACGTCGGCTGCTAATGATGTGTTTCAGGTTGTCTCCCCACATTAATAGTTTGTTTGGAGTGTCTGAGTATCTCACTGAATTAACTGATTGACTGCATCGACAGACAGGCAGACTAATCAATGAGCTTTCCTGGGCACAGTAGCTCATGCCTGTAATCCTAGCAACTGGGGAAGCTGAGGTGGGAAGACACTTGAAGCTAGTAGTCCCAGATCATCATGGGCAGCACAGCAAAACCTCATCTGTAAAGTAATAATAATTTAAATAATGACCCAGATGTGGTAGCATGTGCCTGAAGTCCCAGCTACTTGGGAGGCTGAGGCAGGAGGATCTCTTGAGCCCAGCGGTTCGAGGCTGTAGTGAGCTATGATCGCATCACTTCACTCCAGCCTGACTGGCAGAGCAAAACAAATCAATAAGCTTTGAAGGCTGGCACATGAGGGTATAGCACAACCTTAGCTATAGAATAGTGGCATTCAAATGTAACACTACAGTTTAATAAGCATTATCCATTTGTGACTATGCTCCTTCAGTGATGCTCTTGATAATAATTTCAAAATAACAGTCAGAAAATGTTTGACGAAAAACAGCACAGAGCAATTCACTCATAATTACCCAAGGGAATAGCATAAGACGGATACATAAAATTCATAGAAGAGTCCCAAATTGCCTTTTAGCTAAAACAAGCTGCGTTGTCCTCATATATCCTTTCATCAGAACTATTAAGAAATTGTAAAATTGTGTAACGCTTCTCATCTTAGAATCATTGAGTATCAGAACTGGAAAGGATTATTGTGATCTCCTGGTACAAGGATTATGATTCCATTGTCTTCAAGGGACAAGCAGAAAACAAGAGGCTGCCAGGCCAGTCACTAGGCACAGATGATTTTCCGTGGTCTGAATACTCTTCGCTTTGCTTTTCTGTTCCCATGTTTCTCATTTGGAGTGATTTCAATGTTGTAAAGATATAAGCAATGGGAAGATACAAAGGGTCAGAATGTCTAGCTAGATGGTAAACAGGAAAACTGGCAGTCGAGTAGAAGATGTCACTTCTGAAACCAGTTCTTCAAGCCCATCTGTGCCATCAATCCTCACATGATTTGGATTCTGGAAATGCATTCTCAAACATAAAGCAAGATCCAGCTTCCACAGATATGTCATTATGCAACAACAAATCATTTGGCAAATCATCAATTCTATTTGAGAGACTAAGTGTTTGAGTAAGTAAAATAAATATATGGTCATGAACTTAGATATATCAAGTTAAAGCCCTGGCCTCAGATTCAGTTTAGCAATGTTACAGAAAGAGGGCAAAGTGGGAAGGACAATTGGCAATTATGAAGGGATGTTGTAGCCACACAGATTTGATCTTAGGACAAACTTTTCCCTCTGTGATTGGCGATTATCAATAAGACTTTTATGAAGAAGAAGGGGGTTTTGTACTCCTCCCTTCTTAGCTGTACAACCTCAAATGCAACACTTTTGTGTTTGACTATAAGTGCTTTCTGAAATTCCCATGTGCACAAATACAGGTAAAACAAAACAAAACAAATAAAGTTCTTTGCCCATTTTAACATAAAAAAAATTATTATTGTTTCCAGGCTCAACATTAAGAACTGATTATAAAGCTGGTCAGAACATTTGGGAGGGTTTTGTTCCTTACTCAAATGTTGTTTTTAGTTCCGTGTGTACCCAATCTGTTCTATTGTGAGCTTCTGGCAAAGTGAGCAGACAGCACCTGTTGTTAGCTGCAAGGTTCAGGAAACCAAGTTTGATTTTTTATGAGGGAGGAAAGAAACTCTTCATCTGTTTTCTGGTAACCTATTAGGTATCTTCAGATTGAGATTTTTTTTTTTAACTGAAACCAAATATGTTATCTTTGTTCTTCAATTTAGTACTAATTCTGTATGATAAACAAAATATCAAAATCTAAATTAATGCTAAAAGAGACAAAACAATTACAATATAATTTAGTGTAATATCATATATAGAGAAAATATATATCTACACACATATACATTACAGAACATATATATATATGTGTGTGGGTGGGTGGGTGTGTGTGTGGGTGTGTATATATACATATTCCTAAGGGCACCATGGGGTCTTGGTACTTATTTCTCTACCTTGTTTTTTGTACCAAATAAATCTGCAAAACATAGCATACTTCCACTAATAAAAAATGGCTAAAAACTAAAACATGGCTCAACAGAGGAACATGCTAGCAGTTATTTAACAACCATGTCTCTGAAAAGAATGTGGATACATATATTTGTGTGCATATAAATGTATGTATATGTACATACACATGTTTATTATCAAATTTACTAATGCAATGGATGTAATGTGTAGCACACAATTAAAAGATAATAAAATATATATCATAATTTATTATAAATTCCATAAGTCAATTGATTTTCATAGAAGGCTTTTGCTAAGTTTTATTGAACATTTATATCTAGCTAAGCTCCAGTTGCAATTCAACCATGACCTGACAACTGGAATTTTATCCCAATCTGCTAACTCTATTCCCAGTAAACATTTATTATCATTACAGCTGATATGCAATATAATCTTAGACTGTTTCTCACTGTCATACAAATTATATCCGTTACTGAAACCCTTTCAGCATCAGCGCTAAGTGAGGACCTACTTTGTAGCATTTGCCAATTGTTGTGGTGTAAATACTCCCCATGAGTGATTTCAAGATAATAACATGACATAATTTGGGAAAAAATGTACAGTAGTTTCCATGATATGATATTTCCACCATGCAAAGACAATAGATATGAACAACCTGAAGACCGTAAGTAATAGGAAAATATTCTAAAATAATTTGGAAATAATTAATTTTAAATAGTTATAAAATTTTGAATATGATTATTTTAATTGGATGTCTATTTAATTTTTAATAATGGCTGTGTTTAAACAGCTTACTTACAAAATTCCTGAAACTAACATTCAGCTTTCATGAGCTGCTACGTGTCAGCTCCAGCACACCCTGGCTAAATAGGTCGGTAATTTTCAACTAGAGATAAGTAAATATGAGAATTACGCAAGTTTAAAAACACTACCACAAATTCCATGGAAGCCTAATGGGATCTCAATTTAATTTTTTTTTTTTATGTACACTTATGACTACATTGGTGATACTCAACCTCAGAAACCGCACACTAGAATCATTTGCTTAGCTTTTAAAAACACTTAGGTCCTTTTAAAAACACCAAGGTCCATCAAGAGTAGAACAGAAAGTCAGGATGTAAATGATTCATACAATGGAACAATGTACTACCCAGCAATGAGAGTAAGCAAACTTGCCATTATACACAACAACTTGGATGAATCTCACAAACCCAACACTGAACAAAAGAAGCCAGAAATGAAAGAATACACACTAAATGGCCATATAGGTAGTATTTATATATATACAATAAAAGTAAATTGTGTGATGAAAAGTCAGATAGTGGCTACCCTTCTGTGTCTCAGCTGTGACTGGAAAGGGCTTCTGGGATCCAGCCATGGTCTGCATCTTGATTTGGGTGCTGCTTACATGGGTAGGTTGAATTTATGAAAATTAATTGAACTGACACAATTTATGCACATTATACTTACTGAGATATTTTGGATTTTAATAAAAGTTAAAAACTGAATGATTGGCTGGGTGTGGTGGCTCATGTCTGTAATCCCAGCACTTTGGGAGGCTGAGGCAGATGGATCACAAAGTCAGGAGTTCAAGATCAGCCTGGCCAACATGGTGAAACTGTCTCTACTAAAAATACAAAAATTAGCCAGGTGCAGTGGCACATGCCCGTAATCCCATCTACTCAGTAGGCTGAAGCAGGAGAATTGCTTGAACCTAGGAGGCAGAAGTTGCAGTGAGCCGAGATTGCACCACTGCACTCTAGCCTGGGCGACAGAGCAAGACTTTGTCTCGAGGGGGAAAAAAAAAAATGAATGATTACACTAAACACAGACAAATTAACTCTAAATTTCTGAGTGGGATTGTACTAACAGTATTTTTAAATGTCCTCAAGTGATTCCAATGTGAAGCTAAGTTTGAGAACCAGATTATTTTTATATAGATTAATTGTTCTGTCAATTTATGCTAGTTAAATATATTAAGGTATTTATTTTTAAAAGATAAAATAAATATAATTAATGACAGTATATTTGCCAAAATAAAAAAATCTAAGTATAAGAGTCCCACCTTATCTACAGTTTTACTTTCTGTGGTTTCGGTTTCCCCAGTTTCAGCTACCATGCTCAACCAAGGTCCAAAAATATTAAATGCAAAATTTTGGAAATAAACAAGTCGTAAGTTTTAAATTGCGTTCTGGGTAGTGTCATGAAATCCCACACCATCCTGCTCCATCCCAGTCTGTCCCACCCAGAAAGTGAATCATCCCTTTGTCTTGTGCACCCCTGCTGTGTATGCTACCCACCTTTAATCACTTAGTAGCTGGCTCTATTATCAGATTGAAGACACATAATATGTATAGGGCTTGGGACTATTCATGGTTGTAGGCATCCACTGGGAGGATTGGCACATGAATAAGCCCCCACTATGGTAATTAGGAGGTAATTTGAACATAATCCAGTTCCTTAGTATGACTTACAAGGTCCCTTACAACTGGTCTCAGATTTTAAAGGTTAACTGTTACATAAATTTGAGTCTGTTACTTGGGAGGCTTAAGCAAGAGGATCACTTGAGGCCAGGAGTATAAGAATTAGCAAGACCTTGTCTATATATATATATATATATATATAATGTATATTATTATATATTATATATTATTATATTATACATAATTATATGTAATTATATATATTATATATTTTATATACTATATATATCTATATATATATAATTAGCCAGGCATGGTGGTATGAGCCTGTAGTTTCAGCTAGTCAGGAGGTGGAGGTGGGAAGATAGCTCAAGCTCACAAATTTGAGGTTGCAGTGAGCTATGACCTTGCCACTGCACTCCAGCCTGAGTGAAAGAGAAAATCTTTCCCTCCCCCCCAAAAAAATTGAGTCTGTGTCAAGAAACAGTCTTTAAATGGGATCATATCAAGTTTAAAACTTCTGCATAGAAAAGGAAACAATCAATGAAGTGAAGAGACAACCAAAATAATGGAAGGAAGTATTTGTAAACTACCCATCTGACAAGGGACTAATAACCAGAATATATAAGGAGCTCAAACAGCTCCCTAGGGAAAAATCTAATAATGCAATTAAAAAATGGGCAAATGATTTGAATAGCTATCTCTCAAAAGAAGACATAAAAATAGCAAACAGGTATTTGAAAAAGTGCTCAACGTCCACTGATCATCAGAGAAATGTGAGTCAAAACTACAATGAGATAACACCCCATGATATGTCACCCCCGTTAAAATGGCTTATCTCCAAAAGACTGGCAATAAGAAATGCTGGTGAGGATGTGAAAAAAAAAGGGAACCATCATACGCTGTTGGTGAGAATATAAATTAGTACAACCACTATGGACAACAGTTTGGGGGTTCCTCTAAAACTAAAACTAGAACTACCATATGATCCAGCAACTAAAACTAAAACTAGGGTCCCCATATGATCCAGCAATCCCACTGCTGGGCATATACCCAAAATAAAGGAAATCAATATATTGAAGATATATCTGCATGCCCATGTTTGTTGCAGCACTATTCACAATAGCCAAAATTTGGAAACCATCTAAGTATCCATCAACAGATAAATTGATAAAGAAAATGTGGTGCTTATGCAAACTGGAGTACTATTTAGTCATACAAAAGAACCAGATTCTGATATTTGAAACAAAATGGATGGAACTGGAGGTCATTAAGCTAAGTCAGGCACAGAAAGACAAACTTCACATATTCTCACTTATTTGTGGGATGTAAAAATGAAAACCATTGAACTCATGGAGATAGAGAGTAGAATGATGGTTACTAGAGGCTAGGAAGGAAACTGGGATGGTGGGAGGGGGACACATAGGGATGGTTAATGAGTACAAAATAAAAGTTAGAAAAAATAAAACCTAGTATTTGATAGCACAACAGGGTGACTGTAGTCAATAATAACTTAATTGTACACTTGAAAACAACGGGGCCAGGAATGGTGGCTTGTGCCTGTAATCCCAGCACTTTGGGAGACCGAGGCAGGCAGATCACCTGAGGTCTGGAGTTTGAGATCAGGCTGGCTAACATGGTGAAGCTCCATCTTTACTAAATATACAAAATTAGTTGAGTGTGGTGGCACACGCCTGTAATCCCAGCTACTTGGGAGGCTGAGGCAGGAGAAATGCTTGAGCCTGGGAGGCAGAGGTTGAAGTGAGCCAGAATTGTGCCACCGCACTCCAACCTGGGCGACAGAGACAATAAATAAATAAACGAATAAATAAATAAGTATAATTAGATTGCTTGTGACACAAAGAATAAATGCTTAAGGGAATGGATACCACATTTTCCATATTGTGATTATTATGCATTGCATGCCTATATCAAAATATCTCATGTACCCCGTAAATATATACACCTACATATGTACACATATGTACATATGTACACAGAAAAATTAAAACCAAAAATTTAAAAATTGAAGCAAGGTGCAGTGACTCATGCCTGTAATCCCAGCACTTTGAAGGCCAAGGTAGGAGGATTGCTTAGGCCAAGGAGTCAAGACCAGCCTGAACAACACAGTGAAAGGCAGTCTTTACAAAAAATAAAAAAAAAAACTAATCCAGGTGTGGGGTGCATGCTTATAGTCCCAGCTACTCAGGAGGCTGAGGCAAGAGGATTGTTTGAGCCTAGGAGGTCAAGCCAACAGTGAGGAGTGAGCTATGATAGTGCCATTGCACTTCAGCCTGGGCAACAGAGTGAGACCCGGAATAAACGAAAGAAAGAAAGAAAGAAAGAAAGAAAGAGAGAAAGAGAGAAAGAGAGAAAGAGAGAAAGAGAGAAAGAGAGAAAGAGAGAAAGAGAGAAGAGAGAGAGAGAGAGAGAGAGAGAGAGAGAGAAGAGAGGGAGGAGAGAGAGAGAAGAGGAGAGAGAGAAATGAGAGAGAGGCGGGGGAGGAGGAGGAAGAAAGAGAGAAAAGAGAGAGAAAAGAGGAAGGGAAAGAGAGGGGGAGGAAGGAGGAGGGGAACGGAGGAAAGGAGGAAAAGAGAGAGAGGAGGAGAAGAAGAGGAGGAAGAGGGAGAAAGAGAGAGAGGGAGGGAGGGAGGGAGGGAAGGAAAGAAGGAAGGAAGGAAGGGAGAAAGAGAGAAAGAAAAAGAGAGAGAGAAAGAGAAGGAAGGAAGGGAGGGAGGGAAGGAAGGAAGGAAGGGAAAAGAGAGAGAGAAGAAAAAAGAGAGAGCGAAAGAGAAAGAAGGAAGGAAGGAAGGAAGGGAGGGAGGGAGGGAAGGAGGGGGAAAGAGAGAAAGGAAAGAGGAGAAGAGAAGAAGGAAGGAAGGAAGGAAGGAAGGAAGGAGGAAGGAAGGAAGGAAGGAAGGGGAGGGAGGGGGGGGAGGGAGGGAAGGAAGGAGGAACCTACCCCTCTCTCGTCTCCTCCCGCCTCCTGTTAGGAGTCGCATCCCTCTCCTCCCCCTCCTCATCCCACCTCCCCTTTCCCCTCTCCTCACTCCCCCCACTCAAAGAAGAAAAAGAAGAAAGAAGGAAAGAAAGAAAGTCTGAAACTCAAATATAGTTTCTTCCTTTGCCCACTATCAAGGTCAGATGAAACACTATTCATAAAGTGCTTTATAAACTATAATGCACTAGTTATGAGGTATGACTAATCAAATATTCGACTTGAGTTTTTATTTTCCCTTTAAGACTAAGAATTCTACAGTTACAAATTCAACAAGTGTAAATACTATGTATTTCTCAGAATGAGTATATATTTGAGAGAAATGACCTGATTCTAAGCAAGTAGTGTGGAAATGACAAAATTCTTCTTCAGGGAATCAAAGTTTAAGGAGAAAAAGGAAGAATATATTACTGGGAGGATGAATCAGAGTGAACATAGCATTCTAATAAGTGTGTTAAAGATTGGATTTGCCTTTAATAAACAGACATGGATCTGAAGAAGAGCAATGCAGAAGATCACAATGATATGAGGAGAGACTTGGGGATTTTTTAAAAGTGCAGAGATCTTATGTGTAGCACAGTCTGACTTGAATGAAGGATACATGAAGGAGAGTAAGGGAAGGCATGGCTCATGACACAGGTAGAATTGAATTAATTGGATAACTTCCAATATTTGTTGAAGGAAATTGAATTTGAATGCTTGATTAGACAGTTTGAACTTTATAGGAGATGGGATCTGTAAAGGTCTTGACATAGAGTAATGACAAAATCAGCCGTGCTTTATGAAGTTTTCTCTGCATAGGCGTCTGTGTCAATGATCTAAGGACATAGAGAATGCCTCAAAATAGAGAGAAACTGCAGGTGGCTGGTACAAATGTCTTGGGGGAGAGGTAATGGTGGATTAACTTGACTGGTAACAACGGAACTGAAAAGGAAAACAAATACATCTTGAGATAAAATACAGCCCACA
This sequence comes from Rhinopithecus roxellana, assembly GCF_007565055.1. Taxonomy (NCBI): domain Eukaryota; kingdom Metazoa; phylum Chordata; class Mammalia; order Primates; family Cercopithecidae; genus Rhinopithecus; species Rhinopithecus roxellana. The sequence goes on along the minus strand of NC_044549.1, from coordinate 67,167,961 downwards.
AGTTTAAATATTTAAGTTATTTTTGACACAAAGTCAATGTGTATTTGCTACCCAGTAATACTGAAACAGCATTGGCTGTATGTTAAATGTGCTACTCCCTGAACAAACGACACTGAAGTTATACCTGCCTAGGTCAAGTGTGTCTAAGAAAACTGTATTAGTTTCAAAAATTAGGAATAGCTTTCTGCTTTCAGCATACAGCATAGTTTTTAAAAATTAAAAAATATACTAAACCCAAAATATGTATTGTGATTCAAACATTTATGCCTAAAAGTAGATTCTAACAATAACCAGTTCAATTGCTAAAGGTGTTTGGGAATATTGATTTATCCCCAAGTAGCTTTGGGGTCTTATTTTGAGAGGTCAATAACGTGCTCATTTATTTTAAACATTTATTGAGTGCGTACTATGTGTCAGGCACTGTACTACGCATCAGTGATGCAGCCACTTATATGACGCACAATATTTTTACCTACATAAAACTTATATTCCTCTAGGTATAGGCAGAAAGTGTAATAGTAAAAAATGTATAAATAAGTTAATTTCAGATAGCGATGAGCTCATTGAAAACAGTAAAAATGGTTGACGATAGTGGCTAGGACCAATGGTGCGATAAGCGCCTACTTACCCAGACAAGGTCCTAAGGGAACGTCAGACTATGGAGGTGACTGATTGGAGATAGGTACAATGGAAAGAGCCAGTCATAGAAAGATGTGAAGAGTGTTTCACACAACTGAACAGCACACGCAAAGACCCTAAGCAGAGAACAATCTTGATATTTCGACGAGCGTAAGAAAAAAATGTGGCTCTAATGCAGTGAGCAAAGGAAAGTTAAGTAAAAGTAGAGACGAAAGAGGTAGGCAGAAGAAGACAGACAGTTTCGTGACTTGATGGAATGGCAAGGAGTTTGATTTTAAGCATCTAGAATTCTTTAAATTGGGGGAAGAAAAATGTTATCAATCCTGGGCCTGGCGCGGTGGCTCACGCCTGTAATTCCAGCACTTTGGGAGGCCGAGGCGGGCGGAATACCTGAGGTCGGGAGTTTGAGACCAGCCTGACCAACATGGAGAAACCCCGTCTCTACTAAAAATACAAAATTAGACAGGCACGGTGGCGCATGCCTGTAATCCCAGCTACTCGGCAGGCTGAGGCAGGAGAATTGCTTGAACTTGAGAGGCAGAGGTTGCAGTGAGCCGAGATTGTGCCACTGTACTCCAGCCTGGGCAACAAGAGCAAAACTCTGTCTCAAAAAAAAAGAAAAAAAAAAAAAGGAAAGAAAAAGAAAAATATTATGAATCCTTCCATGCTATTTTCAAGTCTTGGCATAGCTATTTTCGAGTACCCTTAAAGTGAAAACATGACCTGGTGTTACCACTTCCATACAATACTTGACCCTCTTCTTCAAAGACTTCATGGTGAAAACACAATTGCTCACATTCCATTCAACTAAGAGCCTACATTTCCTGTAGCGTGCCAGTCTCCATACCAATCATTTCCTCCCAATGCTGACAAAACGTAATTTTTTTCCTACATTGTTATCAGTCCTAACAAACAATTTCATTTAAGGTTTAAGAATCAATTATTCTGGAAGAAGGTTTGATAATCATATAACCACCTTTATCAGTAGGCACTGCATGAAAATGGTGTTTTCAGCATTTCTAAATTGGACCATTTCTATTAGAAATTGCAAAGATGTCACTTGGCTTAAAAATATAGCCTGGTGTTCCATTCCTAAAGGTGCTATTATGCTAACAATAAATTTGAACAAGGCCGTAGGCAGAGTGTGGGTTGTGATGTACTCAATATTCATTCACACTCTGACCCAAAGGAATATCCATTATGTGCTTCTGGGATCCTTGAGCAAAGCAGGTTTATTACACCTCCCAATTTTCATGGATTTGCTGTGTGATACATCGTTGTCTTTGAAGAAATCTTGGTCATAGTGAATATTTTCATTCTTCTGGTTTTCTCTGTCAGGTAGTTCATTTGCTCTGGCTCTCAATTCAATAAAAGGCTATGTTTGAAATAGAGTGAAATTCAGGCAATCATAAATACTTTCCAATGTCCCTTTTTCCTAGGTGCCTGACTGAGTATTTAGAAAGAGGTAGACTTTCTCCCAGATTCACTTTCAGGCTGTGTTATTTATAAAGCAGTAAGCTACGTACAAATACTGCCAGGATTTTTTCTTTCTTTATTGGTATCAGCCCTAAAAACAACTTTATCTTAGTGTTAAAAGTTGACTACTTTGGGAGAAGTTTTGAAAATAATATAACCACATTTGTCAGCAAACATTACATAAAAATGAGGGCAGCAAAGACTTATTATAATTTTGAGTCTCAGTTTGTTCTTCAAGAGTAAGCTCATTAGGCCCTGTTGGCATAATACAATAATCAGAATGCCTCAAGGAGGGCTTTGATTCTACTCTGCCAATAAATGTGACTAGCTCTATGTTGACTTTCTTGAATTATTCCACTTCTTCATGACAAAACCAAGTGTCATACTGAATAACTGGTACTTCTTCAGAACTAACCAAATAGGTATTCAGTCCATAATTTCATAAAATACGTATAAAAGTCCTTAACATGGCAAAACAAACACAAATGACAAAAAAGTGGTTATATTTATGAACCAAGTGAATGTTTTATAAACTACCATTTAAATGGTAGTACTTAGTTAAAATAACAATGTCAAAAGAGAATACATTAGGCAGAAATTCTTAAGACTGTATGAATACTGAATGTCAGGAAAATCACATTCCTTGTAACTAGTATTCTGCTATTATTTATTATGTTTGATCTATAATAGCAGCCATTGACACTGACACTCTTCTTAAGGACTGCAGAGCTTCTAATAGTCCACACGTTTAAAATTGTGCCGTCTCTAACCCTGGTTAACTCATAATAACAGATATGGCACACGATTCAACCTATTATCATCAAGTATTTATTAAACATTTTAAATAATTATCAAATTTTTAAAGATCAGAATTTAAATTTAGAAATCTGTCTAATATTTCTCAAATTTTACATAAAAACCATGGTAAGGTGAAAGGTTTAATAAAATAGAATCATCTCGTGCATTCTGAGAATTTTTCACTGTGGGAAAATGTGACAGTTAATCACATCAGTTAACCTTGGGTTTCTTATACAGGTGACATTCTAGGGTTAACAAAATTTGACCCTATGTGGTTTTTCAGCTTCTACCCATTACTGACATTATTTAGTATTTATTAAAAAATAAAATATTTCTGGGTCTGGCGTAGTGGCTCATGCCTGTAATCCTAGCACTTTGGGAGGCCGAGGCAGGTGGATTGCCTGAGCTCAGGAATTTGAGACTAGCCTGGGCAACACGGTGAAACCCCATCTCTACTAAAACACAAAAAATTAGCCTAGCATGGGGTGCATGCCTGTAATCTCAGCTACTCAGGAGGCTGAGGCAGGAGAATTGTATGAATCCGGGAGGTGGAGGTTGCAGTGAGCTGATATGGTGCCACTGCACTCCAGCCTGGGCAATAGAGCGAGACTCCATCTCAAAAAATAAATAAGTAAGTAAATAAATAAATAAATAAATAAAATATTTCTTCAGGAAAACAATCTGTGCATTGTCTACAAGGACAAAAAATAAACTTACAGTTATAAGTTTTTCTCCATATATTAATGTGGTTATTCAAATTATCTCATTAATATATTTTTTCTACTCTAAGATATGTAAATTTTTCAGTAACTCAAGGCTGAAAATAAACGTTCTTAGTCTATATTAAACTTCTTGATTTTTTTTCCTTCCAGGAATTATTGTGCTTCTTATAATTCCTTTATTTGTTCTTTTCCTCATTTTCAGTAGTGAATAAGCATGTATCCCAGCAGAGTTCTGTTACAACACAACCTCAAAACCAAATTTTCTAATCTGTATTAGTGAAGAACTTTTTTGTCACAAGGGGCAGAATCTCAACTGAAGTGGACCTACTTGCTGGTTTCCCTGTTTAGACTGTCAGGTTGAAGAGAGCAGGAACTATGGACCTATTATTGAAGGTCAACACCAAGCTCTTGTCTGGCACATCATAGTTTATAATATATTTTGATATTTGTTGAAGTGAATGAACCTTTCTTTTATTCATTTAGCAAATATTTAGAAACCATGTATTAGGGGATGGAGAAGCAGTAAAACATAAAGCAAATGAAATTTCCCACCCTCACAGAGTTTCAAATAGGGCATGATTTAAAACTTTTAAAATGTTATTAAAATTCTATTTCTAGAAACTTATGACCATAACTTTAATACACACTGGCAACCATAAAGGAATGAACCAGACTAACAGTTCCCCAGAGGATATTATATGACTAAATTTATTCTACTATGATAACATAAATAGGACCAACAACATTAACTTTTGGTAATTAATTAATTAATTCATTTAACAAATATTTATGGAATCCCTACCAAGTACCAGCAAGATATAGTCCTTGCCATCTGGAAGCTTAAAGCATAGTGAGGAAGAAACATAGGAATTTAGTTTCTTATGACTTCTATAAAAGTTATCACAAATGTTATGGCTTAAAACAGTACATATTTATTTTCTTAGAGTCCTGGAGGTCAGAAGTCCAAAATGGGATTCACAGGGCTGAAAACAAGGTGCAGGCAGAGCCATGCCCCCTCCATAGATCAAGGGGAGAATCTCTTTCCCTGCCTTTCCCAGCATCTAGAGCTTCCTTCATCACACCTGGTGGCTCATGATCCCTTTCTCCGTCTTGAAGTCTAGCAGTGCAGCATCGTCACATCTCCCTCTGCTCTGCTGCCACGTTGCCTTCCCCTCTGTCAGGTCTAACTCTGCCTCCCTCTTACAATCTGGATAATCCAGGGCCATTAATCTCCCCATCTGAAGATCCTTAACTTAATCACATCTGCAAAATCCACTTTCCTGTATCAGGTAGCACTCACAGGTTCCAGGTATTAGGACCTAGATATATTTGGGGCCATTATTTAGCCTGTCATGCATATCAATGAAACAGTTAAAAAGTATACAATTAGTGGCCGGGCGCGGTGGCTCAAGCCTGTAATCCCAGCACTTTGGGAGGCCAAGACGGGAGGATCACGAGGTCAGGAGATCGAGACCATCCTGGCTAACACTGTGAAACCCCGTCTCTACTAAAAAATACAAAAAACTAGCCGGGCGAGGTGGCGGGCGCCTGTAGTCCCAGCTACTCGGGAGGCTGAGGCAGGAGAATGGCGTGAACCCGGGAGGCGGAGCTAGCAGTGAGCTGAGATCCGGCCACTGCACTCCAGCCCGGGCGAGAGAGTGAGACTCCTTCTCAAAAAAAAAAAAAAAAGTATGCAATTAGTAACTGTATTTCCTAATTAAATGTGCCTTGGTTTTCTTAGAATATTTTAAAACTACTAAAATAGATCAATCAAATTTTTAAGTACTCAAAACTTTAAAAGTGTCCCAGAATCAATCATGTATGACTGTATGGATTAAGTTTCATTGTAAAGGCCTATGAGGCCAATGTCTATAAAGGCACTAGAAGTTGCAGTTAAGTTTTAGAAAATGAGAGGAGAGATTGTCAAAAAATTTTAAGTTTTAATTTAGAGTCTAGGGAGATTTAAAGTATCAACCTTTTAGAAAAGTTATAATAATTAAAATAGCAAGGAAAAAGCAAGTAATTGTGAAAGATTTGCTGGTATTTCAGAATGAATAAAAAGTATGTTTTGGAAAAACAAGATATTATCACTATGCATAGTCATAGAACTCTATCATCAGACAATCTGATTTTCTGAACTAAAATAGTATCTGTGAATAGGGAGACACACCACGAAATCTCTAACAAAACAAACACATTTAAAGCAATGCTCTCTTGTGTATATCATTATCAACATCCTTACCTCTGGGGCAATGTTTAGCTTAGATTATCTTATTTAAGTAGCTATGGCTTTAAAAAAATAGATCCAATCTGTTCTTTCACAATGAAATTGTGCACCAAGGGTATATGATTATTTCACCCATTAGAATAAAGCAACAGGACATGTTGAATCACATCCAATTTGGATAAATAAAAGTTAATATAAGAGCTGGAGTATTTCTCAGATTTGATATGTGTTCTGAGAATAATAATTCATTTCAATTTAACACGAAAGGTCTTTTAGAGATCCTATGCTAATTCAATATACATATTTAAAGGGCAAAATGTTAATGTTGAATTTTGACAGGAAGATGAAACTTAAGAGTAGAAATATAATTCTTATTCATACGTGTATGATTTGGGGGCACCTTGATGACTTTTTCTGTCTTTTCTTAATCTATTATCAAAAAAGGAATACATTATTATTTAACCCCAAATCTTTGTTTTAGAGACTTAGAAGTGTCACCAATATTGTAATCACTTTGAGTAAATACACCTATAGCACTTCTAGCTGTTAGCTTTGCTAGTGGTAAAATTGCTTTTATTTATGTGGTTTTCTGAATCTCCTGGTTGATTTCTGCATATTTTAGCATTCTCATTCCTTTTAAGATCAGCATATCTATTTCTCAGGATTGCTATAAAATATATGTCCTTTACAATTACTGTGTTTCTGCCTTGTAAATTATTATGTTTATTTCTGCATGTCTCTCAATATATTACTGCTTTGTTGGAAGTATGTGAAACTTCACTAGCACCTATCATCACATAGTCAGAGGGAAGAAGCATAGCATGGTAGAAGAGAGGCTTCTTTGATAAGCCCATGATCTAATAAATGTCCATGCTCTGTAACAACTCATGTAGTTAGGCTCAACAATTCATCTTGGCAATTAAGCTCAGTAATTATGAACTCTATGACTGTAACAGACTATGGTTGATTGTTTACAAAAACAGCCACGATTATTGCCTTTATTATTTCTATGGCCTTTTTATGGTAAAATTTTGCAGCTTTTCTATCAAGAGATGTAGTATCATTCCACATCCATTGAAGCTGGACTGGTCTTGTGACTTATAATTGTCAAAATAATGTCACAGAAATGGCAATGTAGCAGTTCCAAGCCTTGGCATCAGGAAATGCTACATCTTTCTGTCTTTTGTTTTCTTGAAATCCTGGACAGTTACCATATAAAAGAACCCAGACTCATAGAGGGTAACATTTGGACCAGAGCCATGGCAGCACAGTTGTCTGTTAGGAATGTTCTAGAGTAGTCACGTCTCAGATGACTCAGCTCATCAAAGATGCAGTGCACCCAGGCAAAACCAAAAGAAGACCCATTTGAGCCCATCCTAAATTGCCAACACACAGATTTATCAACTAAATATACGATTATTTGTTATTTTATTACTCACATTTGGCATGGCTTGTTACAAAGCAAAAGTTAACTGATACACAGATATTAACATGTTTAAGTTGAATATAAAAACATGTTCTTGTCTATTCTTTTGCAATAATTAAAAAGAAAATATATCTAAGGTTATTTCTAGTTCTTAGGTAACATTTCATATTACCTTTTCTTGTAAATGAATATAGCTTTGATTTTTTTGTCATATCAAATTCTAAACATGCGAGAAAATATGTTTTAATTGTAATTTTTTAAAAGACTTCACTATAATGAAAATAAGAAAAATTATTCACTGTTTATTGGTGGTAAAAAATATTTAATTGCATTCTTTTATAAAAATGCCATACTACATTATTACATAATTAAATATTACATAATTACGTTGTATAAAAATGTCATATTTGACAATTTATAAATGTAATAATGTTAGTTTCCATTTAAAACTGGCATTTGATACATTTTTAAGGATTAAACTTTCCCTGTCTGAGTCATAGAGGTTACCTTCAAAACATTATCACTTAGTCATTCAAATAACATACAAATTGTGCATTTTGAAAATTTCTTCACCCATAGAAATACAATGCTAATATATTTATCAATCAAAACTCATAATAACAGAACACTTTACCTGCACAAGAGTTTATGAGTGGCAGCAGAATTACCAGTTTCCATAGCAACCTCATTTCCACTTTCTAAGGTCAAAAATTTCTCCCATACAATCAGATGTAAAAAAAAGTCTATCTTCCAGTCAGTATCTCAAGAGTCTGAAAGAGACAAAATTGTCATGAAATGAAAAATGTACCAACATTAATATTTTAATAAGCATATATTTGCTGCATATAATTCAATTTAGTATTAATATTATTATCCAAAATAAAGCAACCTAAATGGATGCTTTCTACACATACATTTGTTCTGCAAACTCCAGTAATTTCAGCTCATATTTTCTTAATTTCAATTCACACCTCAAATATTAGAAAACATTATTTGTCCTAATATCACAAGAAATAAAATTAATATTGTGCTACAAAATTTCTGCAAGAAATCAATTTCTAGCAGTGTTATCTTTCAGGTATGACACATGCTTTTCCTAAGGGGTTGCATCATAATTTTCTCTAATTTATTTTGACATTTAAGCTACGTAGTGATAAATGAAATCAAGATAAAGTGTTAGTTTGGCCTTTAGCCCAAAAGAGAAATCTAATAAGAGGTTCATAAAAACTCCTAAACTCATAAAAACTTAGAATAAGCTCAGAATAAACTTATCTATGTCCATGCTCTGTAGTAACTCATGTAGGTAAGCTCAGCAACTAATCTTGACAATTAAGCTCAGTTATTATGAACTCTATGACTGTAAAAGAGTATGGTTGATTGTTTACAAAAACAGCCACTATTATTGCCTTTATTATTTCTATGACCTTTTTATGGTATAATTTTGCAGCTTTTCTATCAAGAGATGTAGTAGGTTACATTTGATAAAACTATTATATATCAAGTGATAAGAGCCTTTGGAAACTTTAACATAGTGGAAACGTATTTTATTGAAACCTTAAATATATTTTAGGAAGCGTGTGGGGTTTAAGTGTGATGATAGTAAATAATAAAATTTTTATCAGTTCTCTGATGTATTTTTAAACTTTAAAAATCTTTCATTTCTTTCTGTCATGAGTTCCTTCATCTTAAACCAAAAACATTGATAGTATTTAACATTTAAATAAAATTTAGGTTAAATGCTTTCCAAATTTAATCAAAGGATAAAAATCACAGGAAGAAAAACAATATTCAAGGGTCAACATATATATGGAGTCAATGTTCTTTCTCAAATGTTCTCATATCTGGCATCATCTTTCCAATCCTTTTGACACCACAACCTTTAACACCTTACATAAATTAGATCATATGTTATATGCATTGATTCATTTATTATATTTTCATAAACACTTATTTATTTGTTCCTTTTTATAATTACATTCTTTGCATGACAATGGGCACTAAGGTGTTAATGGTGAGCCTAAATTCCTTCATTTCTACCTTTGAGGTACTGCTGTCTTGTGAGAGACATTTAACGAAAACAGAAAAACAAAAACAAAAAACCTTACACACACAGGTAAATATTTGTGTAGTAAATATGATAATGCTAAAGAAAAATGTAAGATGTATGAGATTTATAGGGTGTAGTTCAGTTAGCATTTTTTAGCTGAGGCTTGAAATACAAGTAGCTCTTTGCCAGGCAAAGAGTATGTGTACATGGGGTGAAAAGTGAAGAGTTGTAGGGATTACAATAGGTATGAAGGAAGGATGAGACTAGCTTCCTAAACAAAAGAGAGACAGTGTGCCCAGGTCCTATAGCAAGGCTTGAGTTGCATGTTCAAAGATGTGAGAAAGTCCAGTTTGATACTCAGAAGGACCGTGGCATGAGACAAGGTTGGAGAAAGGGAAAGAGGTTGAAATACACAAGACATTTAGGACATGTTAATGCATATGAATGTTGTACTTTCAGATTATAATTGAGAATTTAAAGCAGAACAGAATCAAAATTTACGTTGTATCTCTGGCCACCGTAGAGAATGAAAGAGATGGAGTAAAAAGTGGAATTATACAGAGTAATTAAAGGCTACATTTATAGTACAAGAAAGGAATAATGAAGGTTTTAAACAGAGTAGTGGCTTTGAAGATTAAAAATAAAATGGATCTCTGAATAGTCTTCCTGCCCTAAATCTCCTGTCCTTTCTACTCATTTAAATGTTACATCAAAATTTTCTTCCTAAAACAAAGATTGGTCCAATTATGCCTGTTTATTCAATGGAGAGTTTAATCACTTTCAATTTCACAAACATCCAAAGCCTTTGGAATGATATTCAAGACTATACACAATAGGTTTCTCATCTTCCTTTTCTCACGAGATTACTACTAAATACTTCCAATCTTGTGACAAAGATCTATTTCCTGTGCACGTGCATTAGGTATTATCTCTATATAGATGCATTTAATTAATATAGAATTCCTCCTTAGGGTCTGTATCTCTCTAAAAAACTGTACAATGGTAGCATGACCATAGATATTTGTTTTCATAGATATTTGTTTTCACTGGACAGTTTCCATGTATCCAATTGTCATGGCAGAATTATCAATATTATCAATAGACTCTTTTTCTCAAAAGAGCCTCAGTTTATAACATAAATTATATGGTACACTTATTTAATGGATATTCATTTTTTTAAACCAATAATTCTGTCTTCTTCTTGTGATAAAAGGTCTGTGACTTTCTTTTGAGGAACTATCTCCCTATATACCATCAGACAATACAGTCAGGGAGTTATTGCCTCCACCTTCCAGCTGCAGGAACGAGCATATGACCAGGTCATTGTCAATCAGTAATCTATTTATTTGGCTACAATATTTTGTAAAGAATTCAGCATATTGCTTAATTGAAACCAATGGCAGTCAAAGCCAGGACCTTTGTCAATATTATTAGAAAAAGTGTATAATCTCTCCATTAAGTTATCAAGAGATAATAAACCTGTTGATCTGGTGTATCTCACAACTGTTATCTTGACGAAAGTTTGCAGCCACAGCTAAAAACTTTCAATTCCCCTTCATGGACAGTTTGCTAAGGCTCTACGCCAAATATATCCCTTATTAGGCTTTAATAATCCTGGGTTATAATACACATAGATCCAAATACCATAGATCCCCAAATCTCTAACACCCAGAAATGGTCCCTACTTCCTTGGGCTAGAAAATTATTTAAAATACCCATTCCTCCGGAGACCTGCAAAGCCTAGTCATCTCTATCCTATTTTCCATTTGCAAGCTACCTCCAACAGTCCCAGCTTGCTGTAGTTCTGTTCCTGGGCACAATTTTCTTTGTGGCCTTTGACTTATTTAGAGCTGTAAGAAGCAGAGTTCTGCGTTTTCTATATCTGAGTGTAATTATGATTTATTCCATCATCCAAAGAACCTATAATCATACCCGGTATTGTAGAATCATGAAACATCTTACCTAAATCCCTGGAATTCTAAGATATGTGAGCCAAGAAGACAAATTTTTGCCTAGTCCTGTTTGTATTTTGTTTTTGTCTCCTTCTGCCTAAGTCATCTGACAAGCCCCCCCCTCCCCCGCCCACCTTTTTTTTTATGAGATGGAGTTTCGCTCTTGTTGTCCAGGCTGGAGTACAATGGCACGATCTTGGCTCACTGCAACCTCTGCCTTCTGAGAGCAAGTGATTCTCCTGCCTCAGTCTCCCGAGTAGCTGAGTAGCTGGGATTACATGTGCATGCCACTATGCCTGGCTAATTTTGTATTTTTAGTAGAAACAGTGTTTCACCATGTTGGCCAGGCTGACCTTGAACTCCTGACGTACAGTGATCCATTCATCTTGGCCTCCCAAAGTGCTGGGATTATAGGCATGAGCCACAGCACCTGGCCTCCTTTATTGTTTATTCCAAATTTATATGAAGTTTCTCTTAAAGATTCTAGAGCAGACTGACACAATATATTTCTCCTAAGGCTTGCACTTATCAGACTCCATTATATTGCCAAGGTTTTTGTACTTTACCTTGATGATAAACACCGTGTGTAACACTTACTCATAATACTCGGCGTTGTGTCTAATGCAGAGCTTATAGCTATTCAGTAAGTATGAGCTAGGTTTGTATTTGACAGCTGAACAACCTAGTATTACAGAGAAAAAGGCTACACTGGGAATCTAGAGATTTTGTTTCTATTATTGTCTCTTTCTCTTAACCAGCTGAGTAACATTGAGTGATTCATATACAATAACAGTGATTGTCAGTTTCCTCCTTTGAAAATTGGAGGGTTTGACCTAGAAGTCACCTTCAAGTTTCTTCCAGTTCTAATATTCTAAGATGGTTTGATTCCATCCAGTGTATAATTCATAGCAAATGTTGCCCTTTATCATCTGATTGCTTATCAGCATACTATAATGAGGGCAAAGCCCGAAAGATGTTTTATTTGGCATTCCACTATCATACTAGCCTGAATAGCTGATACTTATGCATCGGTTGCCATTTGTAAAAGTTTCATTTGTAAAAGTTTAAATGCCCAAGGAAGGAGAATGCTCTGGCTCAATGACAACAATGCAAATAAGAAAAGTGTAGTTACTTACTCACAGCAGAATAGAGTAGAAATATTCAGTAAATGGAATTTATGCTAGTCACTGACATGCAAAATAGCCACAGGAATTAATACTAGGTTCCTGGAATCCTACAGGTCACTTGAGGCAAAATGGACTAATAAAGGAAAATCAGGATATAAATCTAACGCAAAGAAACTTCTAGAACTTAAAAAGAGTCTCAAAAATGTATCACCAGCATTTTGTTTTAGATGAGGTCTTTTAAATGATAATTTGGCCCAGAGTAGTGAGTATCTTGGTTCATAAACTAACTTCTGAGAATATTGTTCTGTCACTAATGGATAAAATTTGTCCCCCCAGACCACGTGTATTTACTTTTTCTTGCATGAAATTTTTCAGTACAAAAGTAACAATTTCAAACACTTCAAGAAAAGAGTATGTACAGGTCCATAATCCCTTTTCTTGCGATTAAAAAAAAAATCTTTGAAAGTTGAAAAGTACATGTAAACTTGGTGGCAAAATTTATTTGGTGGCAGAGAACTGTCCCCAAGCAATACACACCAAGCAATGTGTGGTTGCTTAGATCTTTTCACTCAACTTATTATAAATATTGATGTATTTTTCTGTTGAAACAAAGATGTTGGTTGATGATAAGTGTATTGCTCATTGGACATATACATATATATATACACACACACACACACACAAATTTATATGTACCTTTAATGTACATATCTATCTATAATACGTATATACATGCATATAAAAATACATATAAATTTGTACACACATATCTATAAGTATATAGAAATACATATAAATTTGTACACATAAATTTATAAATATATAGAAATACATATAAATTTGTACCACATTGCCTTTCTAAAGGCTAAAACAAGGCTCAGCAAACCAAGCCTGTTGACCAAATCTGGCCCTTTGCCTTTTTTTGGTAAATAAAATTTCACTGCAACCCAACATGCCCATTTATTGATGTATTGTCTATGGCTGTTTTTGTGCTACAAAGGCAGGTCTGAATAGTTGCTGCAGAGACCACATGTCTTGCAAAGCTGAAACTATTTATTATCTGACCTTTTCTGGCTTTCGTGCTTCTGGAATTTCTTTTGCTGATCTCTTGTTTAATGAATTCTAAACTCTAAAACACATTTGGCTGTGAAGATTTCTGTTAAAGGATTATCCAACTGTATTTCTCTAACTCAATGTATACATACTCAACAAGAATACCATATATTTAGTAGAAAAAGATGTAATCTTGTATTTTGAAGTAGCTTCAGACTGTGAGCCCTGTCTTTATATGACCTCTTCTCACCATGTTTCACTGACTTGCTTCTGATCCCTGAAGGCAGATGAAAGAACTCAGAAATTATTGCTGTGACAGTGAGGTTATACGCAGTGCTAATTATACTTAAACCAGACAACATTAAGACTTTCTTTGTTTGGTTCGGAATAATCATGTTTTTTTTTTATTTTTATTTTTTTTTAGGAATGGAAAAGTTTCACTCACTCTATTTCCTGGCTCTAAAACCATTCGTTAGTCTATAAATGTGCACAATTGCCAGGAAACCAGGAATAAATGCAGAAGTAGTCAAATAATGGCTGGACGTCAGGCATCAGGAGAATTCTGGAAGGTGGCTGCCATGTTAAACTTTGGTTTGTCCAGCAGACTTGAGAGACAATGAAAGTTAACCTAAACAGAGATGGCATCTATGTTTTACTCTCATTTATCTTTTACACAGGAGTTTTCCAGCTTTTTTTTTTTTTTTTTTTTTTTTTTTCCAGTGAGAACGAGGTTCAATTTCTTGAATAAAAAGATGGGGTAGATGTGCACTCATAGCTCTGTAATAAGCTTCTGAAAGGTGCTCATGAAGGATTGGTACTTCCCAATCTAACTTAGAAGCTACAGAAAATGTCTAAAATAATTTAAGACATCTCTATGGTGGGGGAAAATAGGAAATTATTCTTGTCCAATTCTCTCAACATTGTGCTTTTTAATTTCTATAAATACATCTAGGCAACACCGACTTGGACACTGGAGAATTATGTGCATTAATACATACTGTTTATGGAAATCCTCAGGTCAATTACAAATTATACCTTTTTCTTACCTCTTTTGCAGTACATGAAATGATTTTCTCACATTGGCTGCAGGAAAAGTAGAAACTACTACTGAAAGGCTTTGGTTATTGCTGTAAGTGCGGGCAGTAGGATGGTCAATGGAGGAATATTACTTTGAAATATTGGGCAGCTTCTCTCTCTAATTGTCTTACTGGTGTTGCTTTAGTTTATCAGGAAATCATTGTTGCAAGTGCGTGACCCCTAATGGGCTTCATTCTCCCCTTATTTACAGCAACATTGTTTTAACACTAAAGGATTTCATAGTAAAGATCAAGATCAATTTTCAGTTGTCATGTTCATCATCGAAACAAATGTGTGCAGTACTAATTGCCCTTTTGTTTTTAATTGACCAGTTAATTAACTAAACCAGATAAATTAAAAATCTCAAATTCACTTTCTTCAGGTAGCTCCACAGTTTTATTTCAGTGTGATAAAAATCCATGGCCAGAAGGAAGAGAAGATTTTTAATAATTTTTATAACAGATTTCCAACTTTAGCATTCATGAAGTTATTTACTATCAAGCTAAATCAATAATAAATTAAAAAGTGAACTATTTGTGATCTGAGAAAAATATAGTATAAACTAGGAAACCCCACCACCATTTAGTCAGGCAAAGTAGCAAGATAAATTGTGCCGTCAAATTCTTTGTTTTCAGAATATAATGCTATCACTTATGATAATTGTTATGCCAAACTCTCAAAATAGGCAGTCATAATAGATGATAGATTAGTAGAAAGATACAACACAGCGTGTTAATGTGATCATAGAAGAAGCAGTACTGCTTTTCTTAGAGGAGCCATGATTACATGTTAAGTTGTTAACAGCATGAAATAAATGCAAATATGTTTGTTATGGAAATAGTCAGAATAATTTCTACAATTTTGTTTTTTTAATCAGAGAAACCAAGCTGTAGATCTTAACTCAGTCATCAAGAGAGTCTCTCTCATATGCCTTTTGCTTGAGGCCATGGAGTCTTGCTGAAAGATACTAGTGTGAAGAAATTAGTTTTAAGACTGCTGAAAAATTATTCTTTCAATGAATTTCAGAATTGAAAGAAACTATGTGGATAATAGAGGTCAGCTTTCTACTTTCATAGCTGAGGAAACCAAGGCCTAGAGGAGATAAGTAGTTGTCATTATTTACATAAATAGGTGATAGTTAACTAAATATAGTTTAGTTCGTGACCTAGAATGAGACCTGGGACTTGAAGGCAGATCCGTGATTGAGGGTCCCCTCTACTATGTGACCTCTTGATCTGGGACACCGTACACATCACCAAAGCATAGCTCCAGCCTCTGTGTGCACGTGTTTTTCAACCTGCAATGTGCACGTAATTATATCTTATAGAAATGCTCTTTGTATTTATATTAATCAGAATATGAGAATGTGGATGAGTGATGCTGCTACAACTTTGAGGATTTGTAATGTTGACTTTCCATTGCTAAAAAGGTGACAAGAAATACTTATTCATTGGGCAAATCTGAGTTTGCTAGACTTTCCACAGTCAGGGAGAATACAACTTGGCAGAGTTGTAATACTTTCTCAGAAGGAGAAGTAAGTGGATGATATTGTTAATACAAACTAGAAATGGCCTGAGAAGAAATTCATACTTCTATATTTGAGTTCTTGTGGACCAACAGTAACCTAACTTAATAGGTAGACGAGATTGAAAACCTAACTTAGGAATATGTGCCTATAACAATTGCCGAACCTTGGCCAATCCCAGCAGCCATGCTTCAACCAGTCATATACTGCTGAGTGTTCAAATTGTGCTCTCATAAGGCAAATGCCAGTCTGTAACCAATCCAGCTGTTTCTGTACCTCACTTCCGATTTTTGTATGTCACTTCCCTTTTATTTTCTACAAATTTGTTTTGATGATGAAGTATCCCTGGCATCTCTCCAAATCTGCTGTGATTCTGGGGGTTGCTTCAGAATCAGGGGTTGCCTGATTTTTGAATTGTTCATTGCTCAATTAAAGTCCTTTAAATGTAATTCAACTGAAGTTTTTTTTTTAATAATATTTTTAGGGCTTCATGATCTGGGTTAAGTGATTTTAAGGTTGTTCTTGCCAGATGAGGAGCTGGTTAGAAGTGGGTAGAGATTAGGGCATAATAGCTTTAATTTGGTGAGTACAAGAAGGTCAGGCTCTTGATACAGATGGTGATGTTGGTCTTGAAAAGTAAGTTTTATCCTCTAGAAGCAATTTCCTGAAGCAAGTAGCTAAATTATTTTTGCTTTCAGTGTCGTTTAGTACAGGGATAGAAAATCATGCTAGCTTCAGCTCTCAGCAATGAATTCAATAATAGAATGCAGGGACTACTTACTAACTACTAAAGCAGAGACTGGGAAATCTTTTCTGTAAAAGACTGTAAAGGACTAGATTGCAAGTACATCCAGCCCTGTCGCTGTTGCACTGTTGCCACTGTTAAACTGTAGTATTAGAATGCAAAACTAGTCTTACTCAAGACATAAACAAATGGAAGTGGCAGTTTTTGAAATAAACACTTTATTTACAAAAAACAGTTGAATAATCATTAATTCATGCCCATAGTTTTCCAACCCCTGGGCTAAAAGTTGGCCTACAGAGAAGTTTCTAGTGGTAAGTTCTCAGCCTAATCCTATTGAATATTTGATTAACCTAAGAATCACAGAAAGCTAGAAGAGATAGTGAGTGTATCAGATAGCAGAAATCAGAAATATCTGAAATGAAAATAATGAAGAAGATGCATACATACAAATAGATATATAATTATATAGACATAATATATAATACATATACGTAAGTAAAATGGCAAGCAGCAGATTTTCTTTTCAGTGTTTTTGCTTCCTCATATTTTCCAATTTTTTAAAAAAACTAAATAAAACAATAATATAGCAAGATCCTATTCAGGAATGTGTGCAAAGCACTTTCTAAAATTTTGTTTTGGGGGAAATATAAATAGACTTATCTGCAAGCAATATTAGAGCAGTAGAGGAAAGATCCCTTTTTCAATGTATTTAAGAAAAAGTGGTCACACTACAGAAAATGTTTCTTTCTCTTCTGTTTTGCTGCAGTTGTCAAATTAAAGAAAAACAAATGAAACAGATCAGTATCAGCCAAAACAGTAAATAAAGATGTTATTTAATGAGAATATGTACTAAGTAACATATTTAAATTTTAAAAATGACCTGCTTAAATATATTGAGTAGGAGTAGAGTGAGTTAAAGTGGCTTTGCTTCAATTCACGTTTGAAAAAAAAAAAAGCAGATAAGAAAATTCTATAGTGTGAAGTTGGACAAACATTCAGTGTTTGCTTATCTTGTTACACAGTTGCTAAAAATCTGGCATTACTCAGGTTGCATTAATAAAAACATGGTGGCCAAAACCAGGGAGGTGCTAGTTCCATCCTGACCTGCACTTGTATAACTACACAGAGGGATTTTGTTCTCTTCTGAGCATCATGGTTTAGGAGGAACTTTGACAAATTGAAATACTCTCCTGGGGAGCAGTGCAAGGATGATGAAGTGGCTGAGAGCCATGACTTATGAGGGTCAGTGAAAAGAAATGAGTATGTTTAGCCTGGGGAAGAGAGGATTTAGCAGGCAGAGGAGAGCCATCTTCAAATATTTGAAGGGCTGCCTTGTGGAAGAAAGATTAAACTTATTATTTGTGTCTCAGGAGAGCAAAACTGGGACCAAATAGTGGACATTTTAGGGCAGCAAATTTCAGCTTAATATCAGCCCTGAGCATTTTAACAAGTAGAATTGTTTAGCCAGTGGTTAAGTGCACGGGCTTTGAAACCTAAACAGTCTGGAATTCCATTCTTAAAATCTACCAGACACTTAATAGCTTTGTGACTTTAGAAGAGGTAAACTAGTTTTCTAAGCCTGGATTACATGATAATTACAATGGAAAAAGTAGCATCTACCTCATGGGGTTCATAAGAGAATTCAATGAGTTTGTACATACAAAGTGCAATGTTTTTTTCCATGAGATGCATAGTGCTCTATGTCTAGGAGTAGATAAATGATACCTTTTTTAGTATATTATAAATAATATTTCTGATCAAGTAGAAGTTCAACTAGATGACCTCTGAAACACTTCTAAACTTGCAGCTCTTTATTACTATATAGCAACAGGATGCTAAAAACCCTCTGATCCAGGGGTCATCAACTGGTAGTCTAACAGGTTCTCAAAAAGAGTGTTTAAAAATTGGAAAATTACATATAAAAATAAACATTGACTTCTCATTAAATATCTGAAAATTTGGCATCACTAGTCCATATTTCCATGGAGTAAAAATACAACAAAAAGGCATTAACAAGCACAAATATCAGGAGTGACTGGCCCTTTAACACAAGCGTTTGCCATAGTTTGGGGGACACCCCCATTGTCTCACACCTAGTCCCTTCACTCTTTCATATTACCTGCCCAGTCTTGGGAGGCATTGTGTATAGCATCTCTGCACTATACCAGGTAAGCAAGATAGCTGGAAGCAGAGTCGTTTAAGACTGTGTGACAGGATAGAAAAATAGGAGGCGGAAGAGACAGAATGGGATGCCAGGAGGTAGGCTGAAATGGAAAATAATGAGAATAATAGTAATAATAGAATTTATCAAATACTGAACAGAAGCAAGATTCTATGCCAGGAGTTGCATGCACTGCCTCATTTCATCTTCATGGCAGTCAAATAAGGGGTATACAATTATTGCTTTCATTTTACAGGTGAAGAGACTGAAACTGGGAGGAACTAAGTAACTGGACAAAGTGCACACAGCTAATAAGTGGCAGAAAAATCCCTCATTTGACCAGTACCATCATAATTCTAAATCTATATTTTTCATCACAATGGCCAGTCTTACAGACTTTACAATTTTGCCCAAAGCTTACTCTGGGAGATTTTGCTCAAATCTGAACATTGAAAAGGAAACATTTCTACTTATTAGAGGTGCAAACTGAGGACTCCCACCCTGAGTTGTCATAAAGCTAGATGGCACTGGGTAAGGGTTCCTACAGTGTGTTTATGGCGCTTAAAAAAAGTACCATGCAGCTAAATAATATGCAAAATTCAAGGTTAAATAAGGTGAAACAGTTTCCTTCCTGCAGGATTTCTGTATCTCTCCAGTGCCAATGTACATTACAGAACTTGAAGACAGGGGTATAGCCTGCACTGTTTCCCAAACTTCCATGATCATGGGGTTCAGTTTTCTGTAGTGCTTTTTAACAGTGAACGCTTCCCAGAACACACTTTGGGAAAGTCCAATCAAGGGGAAAGAGGCATGGACAATAATTACAGAGGTCTCAGAATCCCAACTGTGTCAATAGCTAACAATGTAGTTTGTATAAATCTTAGAACTTCTGTTCTTGGGTTGCCCACTGTAAATATTGTGACAATACTACCTACCACACAGACTGCTCCTGATTTTTTTAGGATCAATTAATAAAGGATGTAATAGAGTTCTCTAAATTTCAAAGAGCCCGAGAGATCCACAAGAGATTAACTTACTAAATTTTCTCTGTTTTACAAAAGTGGTCAGGAAAATTGGGTGAATTTTAACTGCTTTCATGCCAGTCAGTGACTCTCTGACCACCCAAGATGGCATAACTTCTTCTATTTTGAGACAGAGTTTCGCTCTGTAGCCCAGGCTGGAGTGCAGTGGCGCAATGGCGGCTCACTGCAACCTCCGCCTCCCAGGTTCAAGCAATTTTCCTGCCTCGGCCTCCCGAGTAGCTGGGATTACCGGCGTTCACCACCATGCCCAGCTAATTTTTGTATTTTTAGTAGAGACGGGGTTTCACCGTGTTGGTCAGACTGATCTTGAACTCCTGACCTCAGGTGATCCACCCACCTCGGCCTCCCAAAGTGCTGAGATTATAGGCGTGAGCCACTGCACCCGGCCTCATAACTTCTTTTTGATAATGCATAGAAATGTGAATTTTCTGACCTACCCAGAAAAGAATTATTGAAACTAATATATATAATACATATATGTAGTATACAGTGTATTCATATGTGTGTGTGTGTGTGTGTGTGTGTATATATATATATATATATAGCACAATAAATACACTAAAACCGTGCAGTTCTGAGCTCTCTCCTGAGAAAGAATGCACTTTCTTCCAAGCATATCCATTAGGAGAAGGAAAGGAGAAAATAATCACAGAGCACTGACAGCAGGATGTACACTGATTCCATTCTGTTCTTGTTGGCTAAGGTTCATGGTCCCCAGCCCCTGGACAACTGGACCTTTTGCCTTCTCTTCCATCAACCCATCCCCTGATATGTGCTCCCATTGGCAATCCTGAACTCACAGAAATAGGAGTCGCCTTGGGAGGAAAATGTGGTTGCCTGTCAACAGTGATGCTGCAAAACTCTGGGAAATTTCTCTGCAATAGAGAGGCAAGAATTTTGAAGTAATAAAAATAAAAAAGAGTGAGAAATAGCGTTACTCATTTGGGAACAGTGAATGCTATTTCATCTCAGTATCTTAGGTGCCCTGGCTTTTAGAAATTGCGGAAACTTAAATCAGGCATTACTTTGTTGAGGGTGGGTTATTTTTGCAAAATACATGACTGCTGAGCAGAAATACTTTGTGGTATGGGGCCTGGGGGTCCAACCTCTTTCCTCAGCCCTTTGCAAATTGTATCCAAAGGAGATACAATTTGCAGGCAAAGAAATTCACCCACTGACCTCATGATACATTTCTCCAAGGGCAGGGGATTAAAATATTATCTAAGATTTTTCAACACTGCTTGTGTGCTTCCTGCATTCTTACTAACAGCAGACATTGCCACCTTCTAATATCTGGAAATTCATGTTTATATAAATAGTGCCCTGCTTTTGTAAACTGATTTATAATGTGAAAGATGCTTTCTTAAATAAATTGTCTCATTTGATTTTTTAAACTACCCAGAAAAAAACAAACAAACAAACAAACAAACAAACAAACTGAGGTTCAGGGAGATTAACTAACTTTCCTGTAACCACAGAGGATAAATTCTTCATATTCTTTTAAAAGCATTGTTTTACATTTTGTACCCTCCAAATGTAGGTGACTTGGGACAAAACTATGATCTTAATTTGTATCCAGGTCTAGACAAGAGTATCATGGGCTATAGCAGTGTGGAGGGGATTATGTCAGGATGCTAAAATCACACTTACAGGGAAGAAAAAGTACCTTCTGCAGAGCTTCCCCAAGGGCTTAGGTTAACTAGCTCAGTGGAAAGAACACTGGGCCAGGAACCCAAAGGACTCTGTGACAGTCCTACTACTTATCATCAGCAACATTAGTTGAGTAAATGGAGCAACAGCTCTTGTCTCAGATTTCCAAATTGAGATGGGAGAGCAGGCAACTCAATAAAGACAAGTGTAAAAGTCGAGAGGCTGTGGTGAAAAGGAGGAGGCCGACTTCCAAGTAATATAACACTACTTCAAGTAATGGACCAAAAGCACATCGATGTTATACAGTCATTCTGGGCCTTGTACCCAGATCTTTTGACCCAGATTGATTGTGAAGGTACTTTTGAGAAAACATCCAGGAAGGGAAGGGCTGTAGTGAGATCCACAGCAGTGTGTTGCTCTAGATACTGCCTTTGCTTCAGTCTTGATGGTGACCAGTCAGATTTAGAGGATTCAAGGATGGAAAGAAAAATATGAGAATACATGTTTCCCTAACAGTAATCCTTTTTCCCTGCATGATGTCATCAGAAGTCCTAATTCTAGAGCATAGCTACCAACATAATCTAGGAGTTTATTTTGCTTGGCCCTGAGCTTACATATCCAAGACAGCATTGACTTTATCAGTCTCCCCGTGTCTGTAGGAAAATGGAAAAGAAAATAAAGTCACTGACTGGCTCCATGAGTGCCTCAAGAGGGGGCAGTCACAGCTGAGTCCATGCTATATATCCAGGCTGCCCATGTTTAAATCTGGTCTGTGCCTCTCACTAGGTGAAGGATTTGTGTGGGTTACTTAACTCTTCTGTGCCTTAGTTTCCTCGTCAGTAAAATGGGGCTAATAATGGTAGCTACTTTCCACATGTAAGGCAAGGATAAGTTTATTCATATAAACTGCTTAGAACAATATTTTATAGGCAGTCTGCACTCAATACATACTAGCTGCTATTATTATTATTACTACAAAAGTAAGTTCAAAACAATCAAATTGAAAAGATGAGGTTATTTGAAGAATGTCTTATCTTTGTTTATGTTGGTCCATCTCCTTGGAATTCTCTAATTTTATCATTGTCAAGATTCAATGAGCTTATTCTATGAAAATTTTCGTTAAACCTTCATTTAAAAGTACTTCCACTTTCCTTTCAACTTCTAATCGATTTATCTTTAATAAATGAATAAATAAAATATTTGTGGCATGTCTCCTTTTACGACATATTGCTTGGTGTGTTTTTCAGGATCTTGTGTATGTGTCCTTATGTACGTGATGCATTAAATAATATTCATTCAGTGAATGAGTGGGTGATCGGTTGCTACTTATGAGTACCTTAAATGTATTTCGGGGATATTATAGAAAAAGCCTCTCAGAAGCAATAATAATTGTGATTCATTGTTCTTCTTGTTATCTTGATAGAATTCAGTACAGTCTCCTTGAAAACAGATACATATGACTTTTTTAAATAAGGGGAATGAAGAAAACCAAGCAGGTTTAAGCTGAACTAACTGTCATCAAGTGACTGTTATTCAAACACTCTAGAAGAGGGAAAGAAGTGAAATTCTTTCTGCAGTAAAGTGACCCCCAGCAAGGATGATATCATCCACCTACATCTTCACTTTTTTTGTTTTGTTTTGTTTTTTTAGACAGAGTTTCCCTGTGTTATCCAGGCTGAAGTGCAGTAGTGGGATCACAGCTCACTGTAACCTTGAAATCCTGGGTTCAAATGATCCTCTTGCCCCAAACAGGGTCTCGCTATGTTGCCCAGGCTGTTCTCAAACTTCTTGTCTCAAATGATTCTCCTGCCTCAGCTTCTCAAAGAGCTGGGATCGCAGGATTGAACCACCATACCCAGCCCACATTTCAAAAAACATAAAGTGCTGGTGTGTCATCAATGAGACAACTGATTTTTATGACACCAGAGTAGGTGCATCTCTAGAAAGAAAAAATATTTTGTAATCTGTATGTAAACTCTAATGGCATAAACTTGACCTCCCAAATATAAAGTGATATTTGAGCACATCCCATTTTTGACTTATTGGTTGTAAACAGATTTTTAAAAAATATGAGTTTGAAAAAGTATTGATCATATTGCAAGATGTTATTCAGAGGTTTTAGAGTAAAAGAAACATAAGCACAGTTACATATTTTAGAAGCGTCAGGCTCAATCTGCTTGTCAATTCCCAGAACATACTAGTTTTTCAGAGGATGTATGCATATAAATAAACTAAATGCATATAGAAAAGCACATATATCTTTTCTTTCCAAATTGCTTTCCTTCACTCTACCTGACATAAACTCCCCGACGTCCTGGCCAGAGTGGTATTTTTGGCACAATATTGTTCCTGATTTCTCTGTTGCCTCCTGGGGACCTGCCTTTCAAACATGTAATGTGAATTTTCTCATGAATGCCAATGATATATGGCTACATTTTTCCTTCGAACTTTCCATCCCCCAGGCACTCCAAGTACTCTGTGACTACTTTCAAGATATTCGTAACAAGGTGAATAGCAATTACTTGTAATAGAAGATAGAAAAGGCAAAGGGCATTTTTATTGGTTCTAGGAAGATTTATCCACCTTGATACAGCATTTACTGAAAAATTCTTATCACCCCAGAGTATGACGTGTGACCACTTCTGTCTCAGTTCTATCCCTGGAGGTTCCCAGGTGCTAACTGCCTTGAGGTCTTCCTTGCCACACAGAGAAGTTAGTCTCCATTCATTCTTGCATGTTAACTTCACTTGAGTTTAGTGAGCAGTGAACACTTTATTCACTCCCAATTCAAATCAAAATAAGGGTTTAATTTGCTTCCCTGTCTTCTGGGGCTAATCTCCATTCATTGAACACTCATACTCCCATTAACTCAAGGAGAACAACCCCCTAAGCAGCCTTTGAATGAGGCACTGAAGGACTAATTGTTCCTTTGGAAGCTTGCATATAGCTCCTGCTGGAATCAATGAGCACCTCCCTTTGTGTATCCTGCATTCCAGGGCAGAACTGAATATAAGACATGATTTTATGTGACTAGTCATGAATAATTAACACCCCACTTACTTCTGAGCTCAGCACTACATTTCCAGGATGAATATCACAGCGCTTGGTGTGCCCTGCAGACCTACCATTTGCAGGTGGAATACCAGGACGTCAACTCCTGCTAAGTGTCAGGAACTTTTATCACATAGCAGGTATCAGAGCAGACCTTAGCAGAAGCCCGCTTTATGGAACATCTCCAGGGTCTACCTGTTATTTCAATGGGCCAACCTGATAGCTGTGAGAAAGAGTTCTCAGTTACTTTGCTATTCTTAATATTCCATGATTTCATCTATGTTATCTACACTCAAAGAATCTCTGGAGACAAAGTACAGTAATAAGTAAATTCCTTCTTAATTTATAAATGATTCACTTCTTACAATACTTAGTTGAATTCCTTTTCTAACAGTTGTTATAAACCAGGTTAAAGAAAGACAAATGGTTCCTATTTTGATACAGACAGGCAGAAGCTTTCTTGTCTGCACGTGTGCACATTTTTTTGTACATGTGAATTGATTTACTGATCAAACATTGTTGTCTTGATTTGAGTTCCCCCTAAAGTAGATTCTGAATCAAGGATTTGAATGCAAGTTTTGTTGGGATCCCAAGAAACATTGGTAGGATAGTGGGTTACTCAGAAAGATAATGAAGCCAATGAAAGTTTGTTATCAAGCCATTTGCCAGTGACATCAACTGGATCTCAGTTCCTCTGGGGACCACTGGAAGGCGGTGCAGAACAATGCTCAGGAACTCAACAACGGGGCTAGAGAGATGGGTATTTATTTATCAGTTCCCCATCTACAATTGCTTGAGAGTTGCTTTGGGGAGCATTAGCTCTCAGGCACTTCTGTTTTTTCTTGCTTGGAGGAAAGCATGCTTCCTAGGCCAGAAAATATCCTTCAGTAAGGGATCGTTAGTTAGGTTTTCACAGTGTTATTTTTCAGGGTTACAGTGGCAAATCCTAGGGGTGAAGGGAGTGAGGGTAGGAGATTCACTAAGGGCAGAGACAGCATCTGCTACAATGATTAAACACCTGCCATGTTTTAGATATAGGGTTAGAAATTGGCC
This sequence comes from Rhinopithecus roxellana, assembly GCF_007565055.1. Classification (NCBI taxonomy): domain Eukaryota; kingdom Metazoa; phylum Chordata; class Mammalia; order Primates; family Cercopithecidae; genus Rhinopithecus; species Rhinopithecus roxellana. The sequence goes on along the minus strand of NC_044549.1, from coordinate 67,142,189 downwards.
TTGAAATATAGTCAGTATATTGTGTAAAGATTGGACTTTGGCAAGGATTTTTATTACTAGAATACCAAGCTTATTACCCCTAATCAATCTTCTTGTTTTGCAATTGGCTTTTTCATTAAATAGAGAGAATATAGAGAAGACAGGGCTTTTAGCAGATAAGTCACACTAAAAATTGAAGATTTGCTTTTTAAATTCAACATTAAAAATATACCTAGATTTACCTATGTATGTACGTATGTATCTATTCAAAAGGACATTACTTTATACAAGTCTTGATAAACTGTTTTTAAAGAACAAACTATTTTATACAAATGAATAGAGTCTTAATGTAGTTTTCAAAAACATGACTTGAGACTTGAAATCAATAACTATTGATAAATACATAGAAATTCATATTTAAATTCATGTACAATTCACATACATTTAACTTTCAGTTATAGACATGTGCCTCCAGCAGATGTCATGTAGGAAGTGTTGGATATACCAACATTGATGCTGGACACTTGCTGGAGTTCTGGAAAACATCTTATATTTATATAGCACTTTGCATATTAGAATGCATTGCACATTCATATTTATCTTTAATCTCCAAAATAAGTGTGAGAAAGGCATTATTATTCACATTTTATAAAAAAAATGCAAAGTGACTGTGCAGAAACTCGGGTAATTCACTGTAGGTAACAAAACAAGAAAGGGCAAAGCCAAATATCAGCCCAAACCTTTCTCTAGCCTGTGCCTATATGCATGAAGACCGTACAATTTCTGCTATTTCACTTGGAACTTTTGGTCACACCAACAGGACCAAATTTCTCAACTCATCTGGGAATGGAGGATTACCCAGATGCAATACTTTGAGTGCTATAATCAGGACAACCACAGGCAAAAAGGAAGGTGGAGCCCTCTAACTTGCACTTAAAATATGCACATAATCTTGGCAGCATATGCTGCAGTTTTTGGTGATCATACTGTTATATAGATGTTCTCTAAAGTTATAGTTCCATAATAGCATGCTGCTGATCTCTTAAGTTTGATTAAATTCTATAACTTTCTTCTTAAACCAATCTATTTCTTCCTAAGTAGTTCCCAAGCATAGCATTAGCTACATTAGTATTCTAATACCCTTCCTTGAGTATATTTTACTCATTTTTCCCTTCTGTGTATTTACATAAACACTAAAAAGAAAAATTATGCAAACAAAAGAAGGCGTATGTCTAGTTGTTCCAATATTAAAGTGAAGATTAGAGAAGATAAGAAATAAAAAAGTTACCTATCCAAAATAGTTTTATGGAACTTAATAATACTTAGAAAGCTTGAATTATTAAAAGTCCAATATCTTTCAATTTATAATTTAAATATATTTGGGTTGCTAAAGAGAAAATTGGAAGTTCTAATGTCATCTGTTTAAAAACTTTAGAATCAAACAGCTAACACAAGCATGTTGCTCTGTAAATAAATATGTGCAGCATCTGCAGGAGGCTTTTGGCATTCAAAAGCAAAAGGAAAATAGAATAGGTGAATAGTTAGTAACTTTATCTCTCTAAAACCAGCACAGCTATGTTCTTAGTTTCTAAACTCAATGATCCCATCACTCCAGGCTTCTCTAGATAATCGTTGATTTATATGCTTAAATGTTGGTTCAAGTACTATGCCCAATTTTCTGTGTGATTTCTGGAATGTACTTTGCTTGATTGAATGCTAGCCATTTGACAAATTGTGGAGTGGGGAGGCAGTTGGACTAGGTGATCTTCAAATTGTGCACAGTATAAATTAGTGATCTCGACCAGAAAACAAAGAACACTATAGCTGTTACCTGGTTAATAGAGAAGCACAAGGTGGGATGAGGCTTCACTCCCTCTAGGCCTCACATGTCATCCTCAGGGTATCATTAGATGTGAGAATTAAGGTCTCAAAGTGGACATTATGTAACAAGATGTCAAAGTCACATTTATGATGCAGAAGTAATGTTGAAGGTCATGGTCTGCAAAATTATATTTGGAGATGGAAGAAAGATGACAATTTTAAAAGGATGAGGTAAAAGAGCCAAATTTAGTTAGATCTATGTCTCTGTAATTCCACAATAAGTGAATGAAACCAGCTAAGGTGGGAGCTTCAAGTAGCAAAAGGGAAGCCAATTGTGTAATTCTAGTTGGTATGCACTTAATTCAGAAAAATTTTTGTAGACAGCCATTCCCTAATACAAAACTTTGAAACTGTAGGTCCTAAAGAGTGTGCTCACTCAATTTAAAAGGCATATCCTTTTGTTTCTGTCTCTTATAGGCTTCTTTTCCCCTTGAGCAATCTGTGTTTCAATGTATATATACACCCACACACAATTGAAAAACTGTATCAGATATTAGAAAATATTATGTCAACTGTTGCTTTGGCCTAACAGAAGGCCTGAAAATTTTGGAAAAATATAGAAAAGACCCTCCAGCTATATTTACATTATATTTTCTCAGTGTGCAAAATTTCGATCAACAAAATATATTTAATGTCTAGAATACATATCAATGTAACAGATTCAGAAAGTAAAAATTCAACCAACCTATTATTTTTGTATATAAGACATGGAACTGGTTTATTGACTTCACAGACCTCTTCTAGTTGTGTTGCTTGAATCAAATTATTGGCTAGTGTTACCATTCATGGCTTTTGCTGAATCCCATTATCATAGAGGAATACAATATAATCACTTAGAGAGGTCTATGTGTTTACATATAATTCTGACAGCAGCTATCAGTGCAGATAAATTTGACTAGGTAACTTTAAACTTAAAGACTTTATGTAATTAAAAATGGATTTTACTTACAGTACCTGAAGCATCAAACTTTATTTATCCTTGTGTCCATTATGCAATACTATTGTTGGTATACACTAGTAACATTTATACAAAGTTGCATTTCCAAATAAATTAGTTTTTTCCTGTCTGTGGTGACTGAGTGATTATTATTAAACTATGCTAGAATGTGCCTTTGAAGCAACCCTATTTCCACATCCCTTAGTAGGGAAAAACACGTATTTTCAACTTTTCTATTTTGTTTGTAAATGAATTAGCAAACACTTTTACAGAAGCATGTGTAAATTATATGTAGCACATATAAAATATGTAAAAACTAAATTCACTTTTGCATAATTTGTATTATATAATATTTGTATAGAATGTACATATGTATGCAGATATCTATATATAACTTAGGATGTTGAGGTTCCATTGACCTGGTGATGACATCTTCAGAATATCAGGAGATAATATGAAGCACCAATGGGAAATGTGTTAACTCTCCAGATGACTTTCTTTCTCTTTTCTTCAGTCACGTAGGAAGTTCCTTGGTGATGTTGGAAGAATCATGTTGAAGAGACACAGAAAGGAACTCTGACTGTAAAAATTATGACTTTCTCTTCTCTTCAGGCTTGGCTCAAGGCATTGTTTCCAGTCAATAAAATGTAGTGTCTACAGCCAAAAAAGCTCATTTAACAAATATTGATTGATGAGTGTGCTAAGAGCTCTTCATGTCAGTGATACAAAATTGAACAAGGGAAACATGCTCACTGCCATGATGGAGCTCTTATTCTAAAGATGGTGGTGACAGACAATAGGAAAATAGGCAGAGTTACAATTAACAAAGACTGTGATAAGTATGAAGAGGGAAATAAATGCGGTAATAAGACAGTGACCTGAGGTATAACGAGATTGGGAATCATTGCCGCTGCTTTAGATAACTAGACTGGAAAAGGTCAAATCTCTGAAAATTCTCCAAGCCAAATAGACTCTCGCCATTCTACATGGCAAGACAAAGGGGGGAAATTAGAGAATCCGGTTTATCTTAACCAGTAGAATAATATTTATTTTAATATGCATCTATAATTAGGACACATTCAAATACATGTATATACATGTTTTTGAAAATCATATACTGATTCAACTTTCTGTATAACTCTCCATTTTCCAGTGAGGAATGGAGGCTTAGAAAGCCTTCAAGGAAAATAAGCTAGTAAAACCAGCAACTTTCTCAAACAGTTATCGATTTAAATATTTAGACGATCATATGAGAAAGACAAAAATACTCTGGGGTACATAATATTGCTTGAGAAGATTCTTAGGCCTAAGAGAATTCCTACGATTCTAGGGTGTTTTGGAGTATAGTTAATGGTGGAAAGAGAGGATACAATTTGAAAAATCCTGTGAAATATAAATCCAAACTAAAGCCAAACTGAAACTAAAAGCAAACTGAAAACTACAATGCCGGAAAGGCAGAACATTATCTAGTTCACCATCATAACATGGAGTTGGCTTTTGTCTCAAACCTTTTCTACTAAGATGATACTATGTCAGTGTGTCTGGGGTTGTCAAATCACCATTAGAATATATCACCAGTACTTTGATTAGATTAAGCGGAAAGCTAAGCTTTAATTTACAGAAATTCACATCACAGCCAACTCTTACTTGAAACATGTCTAGCCCATAAAGCAGCACTAAAACTTGGTGCATTTAGTAGCTGACACTATGACTTATTTTTTAATATTTGTTAAGGGCAATAAGTAGGAACTAGTTCTTATATCATTTTACAAGCTGAATGGCTGGTTAATAGTCATTTTTATTCTGACCTGGTTTGAACCTACTCACACTGCCTAAGGCATTTGACTGTGTGCAGATTACATTTTGTTTCTTTCTTCAGAAATTGGGCACTGCCAGGGAACACCAACAATTCCTTGGAAATCATGTTCCAAGTCCATTGACGTAAAAGGCTAGAATGACCTGCTTTCTTTCGTCCCAAATTTCCATTCCAAATTTTGCTTATGTATCTGATAATTTATTCAAGATATAGTTTTAAAAATTCACACTGTAAAGTTTTGGGTCTGTGTCTCAGTCTGCACAGATACTGAATCAAACATTTGAGAATTTTTAAAAAATCAGATATAGTTTTAGTCAATTATGGCTGAGGCAGATGAGATTTAGATAACTAAAATAAAAATATTTCAATTGGTTATTTCTGTTTCTCAGGCATATCTGAGGTGTACAAACATAAAACATTAACATATTTCTTAACTACCACATTTCCTGCACATTCCAGATACAGAAAAATTTAGGCTGATTTATTCATTTATTCTTGTATTCATTCTATAACTTAAAAACAACAATAACAAAACAACTACTTCATAACTGGCACTGATCTGGGTCTTGAAGATACAATAGTGAGCAAATAGGAGCAATAATATGACCCTCCCAGACCTTGTGGAATTTAACACGTGATTTTAATAAACTCTGATAAGTGCTATGTTATGGGCAATGCTGGTGTTTGGGAAAAATGCAGCAAAAGTACCTCATTTAGTCTAAGGAAAGTCAGAAAATCTTCATGGAGGAAGTGGCTGAAAATTGAATAATAATAAATAAAACCAGGTGATGATGTTGGGGAGTGAAGAAGGAGAAGGGATGTTCTTTCTTTTTTTTTAAAAAAAAAATGTTTCAATAAGGTTTAGGGCACAGGTGGTTTTTGGTTACATATATAGGTTCTTTAGCAGTGATGTCTGAGAGTTTAGAGCACCCATCACTAGACCAATGTACACTACACCCAATATGTGTTCTTTTATCTCGCAGGCCCCTCCCAACCTCCCCCAACCCTGAGTCCCCAAAGTCCATTATATCATTCTTATGGGACCGGATGTTCGGATTAGAAAAAGTACAGGTGTGGAAGATAACAGGCCAAAGATAACTTGACTAACAGAAGAAATTAAGTGAGTTTTGGTGTGGTTGGAGTACTGAAACAAAAAGTTGTGTGTTTGGAGGAGATGAGGGGGAAAATGACAGGCTAGAGAGATAATGGTGGGGTATACTAAGAATAGTAGCAGGGTTGGTGTAATTCAGGATTTCTCAATCTGGGTGGTGTTGACACTTTTGGCCTGGCTAATCCTTTGTTGTGAGAGAATGGAAGGCTTTCCTCTCTGTTGTAGAATATCTAGGAGCATCCTTGCCTTCATGCACCAGATGTCAGTAGCACCCTCCTCCAGTTCTGACAATCAAAAATATCTTGACATTGCCAATGTAAACCGGGGGCCAAAATCACCTCTAGTCCAACAGAATATTAAAAGAATTATACACTATGTCCAATGGGGATTTGTCCCAGGAATGTAGGGGTGGTTCAACATAAGGAAACAATCAGAGGAATACCTTATCTTAATAGAATGAAAAGGAGAGAAAAACTGAAATGATCATATCAACTTATGCACAAAAAAGCATTTAACAAAATCCAACACACTTTCATGATGAAAACATTCAGAAAACTAGGACTACAAAGAAACTTTCCCAAAATAAAGGACATTTGAGGAAAACGTGCAACTAATATTATACTCAATGGCAAAAGACTGACATTTGTCTCCCTCTGATAGGGAACAAGACTTGAATAGTCTCCTTCACCACTGCTGTTCAACACTGTACTGGAAGTTCTAACTGGAGCAAGTAGGCAAGAAAACTGAACAAAAGGTATCTAAATTGGGAAGAAAATAAATAACAACACCATGTCCATTTGCAGATTGCATAATCTTACATACAAAAATCTCAATCTTCCAAAAAGCTACTAGAGTAAAGGACATATTCAGCAAAGTTGTAGGTAGAAGATCAAAATATAAAAATTAGTTTTATAAACTAAATTAAAAAATAAATACAAAATAAGGACAAAAATTAGTTATGTTCCCATACACCAGCAATTAATTATCTGAAAAGCAAATTAAGAAAAAAACATCAATTCATAATAGCATTCTGAAGGATAAAATACCCATGAATAAATGTAACAGAGAAAGTGAAAGACTTATACACGGAGAACTAAAAAATATTGCTGAAATTAAGGAAGACCTAAATAAATAGAAATATATCTTATGTTCATGGATTAGAAGACTTGATATTATTAAGATGCCAATGTTAACTACTCATGTGATTGCAGATTCAAGGCAATCCCTGTTGAAATTCCAATGGATTTTTTAGGAAACAGTTATGGAAAAGCTGATTCTCAAATTTCTATGTAATTGCAAGGGACTGAATAGCCAAAATAACTTTGAAAAAGAACAAATTTGAAGGACTTATACTTCCCAATTTTAAAGCTAAATATGAACATATGATAATTAAAACAGTGTGGAACTGGAAAAGTTTGGTGGTTTCTCAAAAAACTGCTCATAGAAGCACCTTGTAACCCTGTCATTCCAGTCCCAGGTGTATACCCTAAATAACTGAAAACTGGTACTCAAACAAGTACCTGTACACACATGCTTATAGCAGCCCATTCAAAATAGCCAAAATGGTGGAAACAGCCCAAATGTTCAATTAGCAAATTGTGATACATACATAAAATGGAATATTATTCAGCCATAAAAAGTAATGAGGTTCTGACACATGCTAAAACATAGATAAACCTTGAAAGTATTATACTAAGTGAAAGAAGCCAGACATAAAGGTCATATATTGTATGATTCCATTTATATAAAATATCCAGAATTGACATATCTATAGAGGCAAGGGACAGATTGGTAGTTGTTGTGGTCTGGAACATGAAAGGGAGAAAATGGGGGGAAATTCACTAATTGGTAAGAGCTTTTTCTATTTGGAGTGATGGAAATGTTTTCGAAGAGGATAGTGGTGGTTGGAAAACATTGTGACTGCATTAAATGCAACTGAATTATTCACTTTAAAAAGGTTTTCATTATGTCATGGGAATTGTACATCAATAAATTATGTTTTTTAAACCACCCCTGTTTGAGAACCTCCTTCCTTCCTTCCTTCCTTCCTTCCTTCCTTCCTTCCTTCCTTCCTTCCTTCCTTGCTTCCTTCCTTGCTTCCTTGCTTCCCTCCTTCCTTCTTTCCTCCTTCCCTCCCTCCCTTCTTTATTTTTTTCCTTTATTTATTCCTCTCGTCCTCTTTTCCCCTCTTTCTCTCTTTCTTTCTTCTTGTAAATGTACATTTCCTGTAAGGTTGGGTTCATATTGTGGTATATCTGGATACTCACATACATTCAGTGACAATACAAATTAAATTAATATAATAGTTCCATTAACCAGGACTTTAAGAAGATATTTATATAGTTTTTACATTCATTTCACTGATGTAATTGATTTGCAAAAAAGTAATTCATTTAATCTTCATGAAAAATATATGAGGCAGGCACTGTTATTATCCCCATTTTACAAATAAGAAAACTGAGGTCTAGAGAGATCAGAACAGTTGCGCAAAGCCAAATAGCTGGAAAATGGCAAAAGTGGGATTTCAACACAAAAGTCTAGCTTCTCTATTCTCAAGCACTTAATTATGCTGATATTCTAAATATAAATTATACAAACAAGGAAAAGGCAATACACATGTGTTTTCTCTTGTTTGGAGTCAGCTCTAAGCAAAAATGTGTGGCCTACCTAAACGCGTCAATAGTAATAAAATAGGTAAATGATGGTATTACTATCCATCGCTTACTAGATTACTTCGTAGCCATTAAAATGGATAAATATGAAGGCTGTGTAGCAACATGAAAAATATTTGTAATCTCATATGTTACAAAACAATCAGAAATGCAAACCATTTCTGTAGTATGGTTACCATTATATAAACATTCTGACTATATATGAAGATTAGCAAAAGAACATAGGCAAGTGAAATCAGTAAGGTAGGAGAAATAGATTGGTGGTGAATATTTTTAACTCTTACTTAAAGTTCTATTATTGTAGCTCTTATTTTAATGTGATGAAATCATATTTACAAATAAATACAAATCAAAATTAATATGGCAAACTACTCAATATCTATCTTTCAACATGAGCTGCATGATACAAAGACCTTATACAGAAGCTATGGAATACTGATTTTTTCTGTGCTTTTTGATAAATAAGAGATTCAATTTCAAAAAACTTGTAATGATTAATTCTAACAATCTTTTCCCTGATACTCCAATCAATAATGATCCTGTCAATCTGTTTAACTCTGTGTTCCAATGGAGTAGCTCATTACTACATACCACTCAAGAAGTATTTACATACTTATGAAGACACAGAAAAAGAAAAGGGAGTCACACAGAAAATAAGGAGGCCAGTAACTGCACACACTTTCTTCCCAACCCAGTGCCGTGGCTATATTAACTTACCTTCTATATAATCAAAAAATGATCATTATGTAGTATGTGTCCTATCTACTGCGTTTATATTTTAAATACAATCAGAAATGTAAAAAATATTCAAAGGAATAATGCTAATCTCCAAAGAACTTTAGAAGACTTTCTGTACTCTACCATTATATAAAAGGTAAGAGATTTTAAGAAGGCTTTTCCAAGTTTGTACTAAAGAAAGTATTTTAGCCAGGAATATAATATTTTCAAAAAATGACCTCAGTAAAACAGGATATCTGTATGAAACCCTACACTATCCACAAAAATCAATTTTAAATAGATCGCAGAGTAAACATAAAAACTAAAACTGTACAATTCTAGAAGGAAACATAGGAGAAAATATTTTTGACCTTGGGATAAGCAAAGATTTCTTACGACTCAAAAATGACTAACCATAAAAGTATAGATAAATTTGACTTTATAAAAATTAAGACTACCTACTCTTCAACAGGGACTGAGAGGAAATACTCAAAATACATATATCTGATAGAAGGTTGTGTCTAAAATACACAAAACAGTAATATTAAAAAGAAACAATCAAATACAAATAGGAAAAATATTCTAATAAACACTTTACAAGGTAAAATATGTAGAGTCAATAGGTACATAAAAAGATACTCAAGTCATCAGGGAAATGCAAATTAAAGGTACAATGAGATATAGCACTTCACAGCCAGAATAATGACTAAAACTAAAAAGACTGATCAAGCCAAACATTGATGAGGCGGTAGAACAGTTAAACCTTTCATATATTGCTGACGGGAATATAAAATGGCACAACCACTTTCAAAAACATTTATTAAGTTAAACATCACATATAACCCATCAATTCCTCTCTAAGGTAGAACACAAGATAAATGAAAACATATATCTACCCAAAGAATTGCTCTTAAATGTTAGTAGGAACTTTATTCATAATAAGCCCAAACTGGAAAAAAGCCAAATATCCACCAATAGGTGAATGGATAAACAAATTGTGGCATATGGAATACTACTCAGCAATAAAAAGGAAAAAGGTAGTGATTCATGTAAATACACGGATGAAACTGACAATGTGCTGGACTAAATGTCCAGCATAAAGCACCATACTACATGCTTCCATTTATATACTGTTCTGGAGTCAGAAAAACACTAATTTATGGTGATCAAAATCAGATCAGCGATTGTAGGCAAGAAATGTGGTAGGATTGATTCCAAAAAGGTGTGAAAGTACTTTTCTGGGTAATATGAAATACAGTATTCTGTATTTTGATAGGGAGGAACAGGGATTTATATGGGCATACACATTTTTCAAATTCATTGAACTGGACCCTTAAAATGTGTGCATTTTGTTATACGTGAATTATATCTCAATAAAGTCAATGACAATTTTATATTTTGGAGGGAACTAAGGGGTGTTATGTAAAGTGTATAAAGGAAAGGGTAGAAAAATAAGGAGGAAAAAGTCGTACTTATCTAGTAACCAAAGTTCTGTTTACACATAAGTGGAATTCTCTTTTAGTCTTGTGGCTCTCATTCTTTTGCTACTAGCCTAACAATGTTCAATGCACTGTCTTCTGTGATGCTCTCTTTCAGATTTCCTCAGACCCTGGCAATAAGACAACTCAGTTTAACCAGTTCTCAGGACTTTGAACCTATATGTATCTGACTATGTATAAAAATATAGTAATCATAGAGTTTTTAAGATGTCAATGCTTGAAGAGTTTATCTGGGCCAAAGAGACATTCTCCACACACACACACACACACACACACACACACACACACACACAGACAAGATTTTTCTGTTATTCTCTCTCAAATGTGCCTAGACATTAATGTTTTAAGGGCTTAAAATCAGACCATCAACCAATAAATAAAATTATAGTCCTATTATGACCTACATCTACCAACTTAGAAAAAAAAAAAAGAAAAACCCTGAAATCACTACGTTATTAATAGTTTCACTTAAAAATGCAGACTCAAATTGTCTGGAAGAGGGAATGTAAAATAGTCTGTGGCACACTTTCCAATAGCCCCTCCTTCAAATCTGCCACTTTGACTTCTTTTCAAATTCCTTCCCTAAGTAGCTGGAAACATGGGAGACGGATCAACGAATTTGGCCCTTTCTGTATGGTCCTATAAAAAGCTAGCCACTCACCATTTTCACCTTATGAATTCATGGATCAGAGATTACATTTGTAAATAAAAGAAAAAGGAGAGAGGAATTTTTTTTTTTTTTTTTTTTTTTTTTTTTTTTTTTTTTTTTTTTTTTTTTAGAGGTGTTGGAAAGCAGCCATCTTATTAACACCAAGGTCTTCAGTCTGGCAGAAAACATTAACAACACAAAAGCTATGCTTATCTCTCAGATGTCTGCTGGAGTTGCCAAAATCATTTCCATTAAATTATGAATCAGAGAGACATGACTGTATGAAAGACCAAGTGACCAGTACTTGAATAGAAGAAAACAATATGAATTGGATCAATTTAGGAAATAAATCTTTATTAATTCTTTCAGCAATTATGTTACCTATATTGACCACCTGTGCACCAATCATGACCTCAAGAGACAAGAATAATTAAGACAAATGATGGTTGAAAAAACTTACAGAAAAAGAACATTATTGGGGGTCTTAGGACCTTTGGATCAGTGAATCGTGAATCTTGGCCAAATTATTTACCTAGACAGCCTTATTATGAAACCAGGACTTTAGGCTTCGTTTTGAAATAAAACTGTAATTGTTCTATTATACTTCTTGTTTCTGAACATTACTATTCCATACAGGTCATATACAGGTTACAAAGCTGTGAGTCATTCAGAGCACTGTCTTTCCCTAGCCCTGCTCAGTACCACATGTGTTCAGTGAGTCACTGAGTCCTATGGATTTAATTCATTTTATGAAAGGCTTCTCTTCACCTTTAGGATAATGTCTTAACTGATAATACAAGCATAAATGAACTTTTCTCATATCCTGGCATTTAACAACAGTAGCAGTATTACATATTTAGCCTTGCTAAGTACGGAGTATATAATTTAATCCTCTTGAAAACATGGCATAGGCATTTGTTTAGATTGCCTTTCCTCAACAGTGGGCCTTGAGACAGGGGCTTGTTTATTTGGGAAGTGATTAGCAGAAGCGCAAGTGAGAGTGCAGAGAAAGTGAGACAGGGAAGGGAGAAAATTCAGTAAAATGTGCAGAATGGTGTGAATCACACTTCAAGGAACTGAAGCTCTGTGTCTCTGTAGACCCACTAAGGTTCTATATAATATACACTTCAGAATTGCCCTATAAAGGGATGGAGAACCTGGCATATTTATCAACTTACTCTTTTACTTCATCAGTTCAGGAATACCTCTGGGAACATTAAATCCTCTGTTGCTACTTCCAGTCAGCATTTCTGGTTTGCCCTATGCATTGGTTAGCAAGTTCTGGGGAACCTCAAAGATGCAGGGAGCAACACAGGAACTTGAAGGAGAGAAGCTTGGAACTCTCCAATAGTATCTGTGGGTGAACTTCAATGCATGCTAACAGAATGTAGATTCATTTCCTGCAGTACAAATTAAAGTTCTCAGTTTTCGGATATGGACATTGATACAAAAGCTTAGAGATGTTAAAGAACTTAGCAAGGTCACACAGTAAGTCACATATCTATAAAACAAAACTAGAAAGATAGAGTCCAGAGCCTGAACCCATAACCACTATAACACATTGCTTCTCTGCCTCCTAATTATTCAGCTGTATCAAACCACCCGCAGTTCCCTGAACAGGACTTGCTGTTTCTGATTTTTGTTTTTAATCTTACCTCTCTGGCTACCATGCTCTTCTGTCCTTGGTCCACCTGGTAAACACAAAATAGTATTCCAAATCTTTGTCAGAGATTCCTTTTTTAACACCAAATAGTATTCCGAATCTTTGTCAGAGATTCCTTTTTTAAATGTTAACCAATTATTTATATTTATATAAAAGTAATGCACCCATGTGTTTAAGAAGCCAAATAAATCCGAGAACAACAAAGTCAATATAAATCTCTTCCCTAGGCCATTCCCTGTAAGCATCAACTCTATTTTCCACTTATTCTCACTGGCATTTACCTCCATATCTCTAAATAATATCTATGACATGGCAATATTTTGATTCATGACTTGGCATTCTCTGGCCGGGTGCAGTGGCTCATGCCTGTGAAGCCACAGAGAGAATTTTACGAGACCAAGGCGGGTGGATCACTTGAGGTGAGGAGTTCAAGACCAGCTTGGCCAACATGGCGAAACCCTGTCTCTACTAAAAATACAAAAATTAGCCGTGCATGGTGGCAGGCGCCTGTAATCCCAGCTACTCAGGAGGCTGGGTTACAAGAATCGCTTGAACCTGGCAAGCAGAGGTTGCAGTGAGCTGAGATTATGCCACTACACTCCAGTGTGGGTGACAGAGCAAGACTCTGTCTAAAAAAAAGAAAAAAAAAAGACTTCATGACTTGGCATTCTCCATTGGCATCCAATTTTAATAGGTAACAATATGACTCTCTTATATCCCAATTCTCCACTCAGTTTTCCAATATAATTCTATATCAGGTTTTTCTTTCCATCCATATTACATATTCAGAACTTTCATGCTTAAGCCTATACAAATGTTGTCCACTGAAGATTCAAATAGTATGATCACATTTTCATTGTAAATAACTTTTCTGTTTTTATTCAAGAGTTAATAATTTATTTGTATGCTTCATTGCCTTTATTGTTTTGGCATCTACAGATGAGGGTTTTTTGTTTGTTCGTTCGTTTTTAGCTATTCAAGTACTCTATAAAACCCTCTCGAAACAATTTTCCTCATGATAGTTCCTGTCAGATAATCCACTCATTCCTTTGATTTTGCTAGAGTTATTCCTTTGAAGCCCTTTCATACACTGCAATACACATTAGTTTTTCTCCAGGCCTGCTGAACTGCCATTATTGATGGACTTCCCTTAATCCTTCTCCTTGTTGACTCTCCTGTTTTAGACTCCTTGTCTTTAGCTTCCTTTGTGTATTCCTGATTTTTGGAGCATGTCCTCAGATGTCTGATTACAGGGAATAAATTTTAAGTAATTTTGGAACACAAAAAAGATTTCTATTTTGCTCTCGTATTTGCTTAGGTTGTCCTCTTTATCATTACTTTTCCAAGATTTGGATCATTTTATTTATGATTAAAAATTCTTTAGTATTCTGACGTTACTGCTACTATCATCAACTTATTTTTATTTCCAGTCTCCTTTCTGGATAATTTATTCAGTTTTATCTTACAGTTCTTGTACTAAATGTTGTTTTGTTGCCTTTTTTGTTTGTTGTGAGTCTGGCTATCACAACCTAAATATCCTCAAATTCTTTCTTATTTTCTGTTGGTTGGTGTCCTTTTGTTTGTTTGTTTGTTTGTTTGTTTATTTTGAGTCAGAGTCTCACCCTGTTGCCCATGTAGGAGTGTGGGGGCATGATCTTGGCTCACTGTAACCTCCACCTCCCGGGTTCAAACAATTCTCCTGCCTCAGCCTCCTGAGTAGTTGGGATTACAGGCATGCGACACTACGCCCAGCTAATTTTTTTTTTTTTTTTTTTTGTATTTTTAGTAGACACAGGGTTTCACCATATTGGCCAGGCTGCTCTCAAATTCCTGACCTTGTGATCTGCTCGCCTCGGCCTCCCAAAGTGCTGGGATTACAGGCATGAGCCACTGCACATGACCCTTTTCTTTTTTTTTTAAGCGTCCCTTTTATGATTGAAAAAGGCTTTAAAATCTCTATGAAGAAACTGGTGATGTTTTGGAATTGTTCTTAATCTTTCTTCATAATGCCAGTATTTGCTTAGTTGGGGTCTTACCTTCTTTCACTAAGTACTCCCTCAAATGTGATAAACCTAGCACTAGCAATACATTCATTTATCTGCGCTCATCATTGTGGCTTGTTCACTTGTGGACTTTCTTCTTAGGTTATCAAGGCTAACTCCGGTTTTGACGGGGGAATTTCTAAACATGGATATTTAAGAGCCTATGTACATATGTTACATTTATTTATATATATGTGTCTTTCAACTTCTCAACAGAAAGATCATATAAACTCTCAGCTTTCTGCTTTTTTTTTTCTGCCTTAAAACTGAAATTGTGCAGCTCCTGTAGTTCAATTTCTCTACATATATTTTCCAACCTCCCGTACGTTGAGAGAAAAAGAAGGTCTAAGAGACAGACTTTCAGATGAGTCTTCTAGTTTAGGTTAAGCATTCCTACCACTGCCTCCTAAGATGCAGGCTGGTCCCAGCTTCTGAGCCTTCTAGGGGCGTCTGCACAGTAATTCACTTGCTTCTTGCAGTTATCTTCCTTTGAAAGCACTTTAGTGTGACTTTTTTCTTTTGTGTTTCATTAAAAATGAAATTTAGTTTTTTGTTTCTTGTTCTATTCATTATTGAGAGTCATTTTATGAGATGACCGTGGCAAAAAAATGTCTTTGCTCAATGTCTGGAGACTAAAAATACCACTTTTGTGAAGTATTGTTCCTTGACCATCATCAATAATTATCTTTTGCCTCTTCTGGTCTACCATTTTACTGTGTCCATATTTACGTTCTTTCATTTATTACATTTATCATGATCTGTGACAGATCCCTGTGTTCCTATTGACCTGTGATCCCCTTGAGAGAGAAAATGTGTCTTTTCTTAAATTTGTATCCGCATAGGACTTAACACAAAAAAGCTGCTAAATATCTGCTGGCAGGATAGAATTAATAGTGGAAGAAGCAAGAGGATGTTATTCTATGCCATTACTTCTATTCATCTCTTTACTTTTCTGCCACACACAGAATCTCAGTTCTCAACATCTCCAAGGCTTGATTCATAGGATGAATAAAGCAAGTTAATGACAACGTGCATTCAAGTTATGTGATGGCTAAATAGGAAAGAGGCCCACGCTGGTGAATACAAATATAGAATTCTTCAATTAATGTTACCAGTCATCCTGCCTTTACCACCACTCTTTTTCTTTCCTTTATCTTATTTCAACCCTCCCGTTTTCCCAAAGTCTGCAATTGTAATGGTGTATACTCATCAAGCCACACATAACTGAAGAGTGTATTCTTTAGTTGAATGCCACCTACTTCTTAAAGACTTCTCTGATTGCCCAGCTGGAAATCATCTCTTTCTCTTTTGAATTCTGTAATACTTCTGCTATCACAGTAGCTGCTTGTGTGCACGAAAATCTCTACTCAATGAATAAATAAATGAATGGTGACCAGGTGGGAGACAGGATTGTCCTTGCTCTGTGCCCATACTGTAGTCATGGAGAGATATCTTAGGAAGATGATTCTCCTATACCATTTGAGTGAGTGAGAGTATTTAACTAATGTGTTTTAGTAGCATACCATTATATATGACTATTCATGAATTGTGTTAGCAACTTGATACAGCCTATGATTAAATAGAGGTCTTCAGTTAAAACTAGAATTCTATCCAGATTTAACTGTAGGACCTAGGACAGTAATAATCACATCCTAACTACCTGAGTCCATCACCTTAAATATATATCGCAGTGTAGATTCAATAGTCTCATTGTGCCAGAATCATTCATTTTAAATACTACAGCAGTAAATGTTTGAAATTATCTTTTAATTTAGTCCTTAAGACTTTTGATGACTTCATCTTTCTTCAGAAATCAGGCCCTTTTCCTGGAATTTACAATGAAGTTGTTCGCATATTGAGCAACCTATTTTATTGCATTAATTACTCCCAGTCTCACATTTTTCGTATGATAATTTATTATTTACTTATCTTCTCAACCAATAATTAGACCATAAACTGAATAAGTCATGATTCTGGAAAAACATACATATGCCTCTCATTTATTTGGCAGAAGGATACACAAATACAGCATCTTTTTTAGTAATATTAAGCTAATTTGAATAATATCAATATTTGTGAATGCATTTGGCTACTAGTTAATCCAAAGTAATTAGACCTTGTGTTAATTATTCTAAAAGTTCCTGGCCTCTTTAGAAGTTACAGACAATATATTACTTCTAACCCAGCCATGCTTTCCAATCTCATCTCTTACCATTTGCCTGAATATACTTATTTCTTATCAGAACCCTCAAGAGACGTCAGAGCCTGAGGAAAGTCACTGTGACTTTCATCTTCACAACCCAGTGCCTAATGCATTGCCTGGAATCTAACAAGTATTTAATAAGTGCTGGTGTAATTAGTGGGTGCTCCATTATTACCATACTCATTATTCTATAAATATCATGCATTTTGATCTCTCTTATTCATCTCTTCTGGAAAATTTCTTATGTTTGCTTTTCTACCCAATACAACTTCCTCTCATTTCTTAATGCGATGGCCTTTTGAATATTTATGTGACCTGCCTGGGAGTCTGGCCCCTTGGAAATTTGGCTCACGCACTGTATTTTAGTATGGACTTTGTGTCTGTGATGGTTAATTTTAGAGATCCACCTGATTGGATTAGATGATACCTGGAGAACTAGTAAAGCATTATTTTTAGGCATGTCTGCAAGGATGTTTCCAGAAGAAATTAGCATGTGAGTCTGAGTGAACTAAGGGGAAGATCTGTCCTCAAAGTGGGTGGGCACAATCCTATTGGCTGGGGGCCTGGATGGAACAAAAACTGAAAATGTGAAACGGTCTCTGCTTCCAGAGCTGGGTAATCCTAGTCTCCTGCCTCTGACATTGAAACTCTAGCTTTTGGACTTACACCAGAGGCACTCCAGGTTCTCAGGTTTTTGGCTTGGGACTGAGAGTTGAACCATGGGCTTCCCTGGTTTTGGGACATTTGAGCTACCCAGTTCAAATACTACTGAGTCAGGCTGCCATCATCCCAAGGGCTCTGTCCTGGGACTTTTCAGTCTCCATAATCATAAACTTCTGTCGTAATATCAGTACACATACTTTACTGATTCTGTCTCTCTGGAGGACCCTGATTAATACAGTGGCTATCTTTCTGATTATACTGTGAGCTCTTTTAGAAAGGAATCTCTAAGTACTTGAGAAGTAACAGGTGGTTAATGAGGTTTGATGAACCGGTCCTTACATTCTACGTATTTCCCTGAGAAGCCGAATAATGTAGTTCAGAGGTTCCCCAGCTTATTCGTATCACGATCTCCTTAGTGGATCAATCATTTTTATGGCACCCCCCAGGGCAAAATAACTATAAATAGTTCCATTTTTAAGTATTTTAGTTCAAAGAAATTATATTCAAACAACTTACAGGATGCTTTAAAAATATAATATGTATATATTGGAGGAAAGATAGCATTCTTATTTTATTCTTAATTACCCACTTTTACTTTTAACAAGCATACTTCCGTTGGGCAGAGCACAACTTTTCAAAACTTAGAATAAGATTGCCCAGCCTCATTTCCTGTTCTACACCGATTTCACACAGTATTTGCTTTCTATCATGACATCCACTGGAAACCCAGCTTTAACAAATATATGATATTGAAAGAAATTTAATAAGATATGTGTTGAAATGAAACTACCTCACACTCCATAGTTGACAGATGTTGAGCATCACTGTTTCACCAGAATATTTAATTACATCCTATGATCCTTCTCTGAATTCACTGTTGCATCCTAGGGTGCTGGTGCTCTTTTTGGGAATTAAGAATGTGGTGATAAAAAGCATTAATTTTGGCAAAAGCCTGGCTGGTTTTGAATTCTGACTTTAAAATCTAACAGCTGTTTTTTCTACTTGAGCATTTTACTTTATATCTCTGAATCTCATTTTACTTTTCTGTAAAATGGGGAATAATACCACATATCCTTTGAGTTTTTATGAGAATTAAATACGTTAGCCTAAAGTACTAAGGAAAGTGCCTGAAACTATATCAAGTGGTGGTTGTTCTTGCTGTGATTGTTCCTAATTTGAACTGTATGTAATGCATATACAATAGAAACGAGCTAAATAGCATTGGGAGTCACTGTATGTCCCCAGGTGGTACCACTTTCCGTATGACATCTACAATAGTTCCTCATTCACGGTAATTTTAATAATGCTACACTAGCTGAAATTCACTACTAATTTCTGTATGTCAGACATTGTGCTAAGACTTTTAGATTCAATAATCTCACTTAATCCTCCATACAGTCATATGAGGTAGGACAACTATTATTTCTCAATTTTACACATAGGAAAAACGAGGCCCGTGAAATCCAAATGTATGTCTCTGGCCCATCATGTAGTAAGTGATTCATCTGGTCAGTATTCAAATCCAGGTGCGCCTGACTCCAAAATTCGAGTTCTTTACTACTGCCCCTTCTAATTAATTATAGGGTAAGGTTGATTCTACCATCGGACTGAGTCCCTGCTCTTCTCATGACAGAGGAATGCAGCAGAGGTCATGAAATCAGATGTAGATTTGAATCAGGGCCTGGGAAGACTTAAATTGCACATCGTTCTAGCTTCATCTCAATCACAATCCTGACAACATTGTCAAACCTGCTCCTCATATTTTTTTTTTTTTTAAAGTACTGACTTAGAGTAGAAGATAAGAAAACTTCTCAGGGCTGCTGAATATTAAGTGAAAATCTCAGCAAACCCATTACAACATACATCACCTTCCTTCAAGCTTCAACTATATAAGGAATTTCTTTTTCCCCGAATTTGCCAGATTTGAAAGATACTATTTTAGAAATATTCAAAGGTTAGAATATGTGCCTAGCCCACCGTCAAGGAACAATGCACGGTATTGATGTCTTCCAGCCACGCACACCTCCATAAAAGTTTATGGAATCCTAAATCAAGAGGCAAGTTTTGTCTTTTGACAATAATATAGAAAGTACCTACTTTCCCCATGATGGTATACCTGTTTTATGTGGTTTCTTCAATCAAAAAAAGAATAGATTCTTCCATTGTTTAGCAGAGTTGGATATGTTTTAAAGTCAATCTTTTAATACGATTGACTATTTACATATCCTAAATCAAAAAGCAATTCTCTTTTTCTGACATTAATACTTAATGTAATTCTTCTATCTGTTTTTATAGGACTTGGTTCACTGCCTTTCGAATGCACCTGATGTAAATATCTGATGTGAAAAACATAAAGCACTGTTCCTAAGGAAGGACATTGGTCAGATATATATTTGGCCATGTAGAATATTCAAGCATAATGGGAAAGCTGATAAATAAATGCTCCACTAACTGGACAACAATTTTAAGACAAGATCAATAGGTAATTCAAAACCGACTCAGCAGTGGGGACCCAGCTATAAAGACCTGTATATAGAAGAGATACGTAAAAATAATTAAAGACTTAAAAATTACAACAAAAGGATAGAGTATGGGGAGAAGCATTTAAAAATTAAATCTCTTTTTAGTTTCTTTGTCAAGAAGCTAATCAGGTTGTGTACACACACAAACTATGAGTGTGTATATAAATAAAAGTATGTGTCTCTTCCTTGTCTGTTCAGATGGATCTCAGAAGACCATCAACAATTTGGGTAAAAAATAGAAGAATAAAAAATATATCATTTTTGCAGATATAACTAAACCTTTGCAAATATGTTAAGAGGAAATAAATAATATAAAGTAAATTTTTATGTATTCTAAATTAGAATATGTGTGAATGCAAACTCAAAATAACTGTATCTTTTAAAAACTCCAAAGTAATAGAAGAGCTACTGGCTCTGTTTAAAGTTAAAAATTATTACCACACAGATAAACTTGTTTATTAAACTGGGAATAGAAAAACAATGGTAGATAACATCTTATTTATATTATTTTGACATTTTAAAAGTGTTTCTTTTTTGCCATGGTAAATTGTGAACAAGAAAATTAACAATAAAATATTAGAAACTATATTTCGAATATTACCTTATTTTCCTCTACAATTTTGCATGCATCTCCAAAAAGGTACCTTGATTTTTTGAGAATGAGGGTGGAAACCACAGCCACTGGATTCGTATATGAAAATCTGTATGTGAATTGCTTCTCTGTAGTCTCAGGCAAGTCACTTGAATCCCCTTAGAACCTCAACGCTCATTGGGGATCATAATATCAAATTTATTAAAATTTCAAATGCAAATGCTGTTTCCCCCTTAAAATTTCCAGCTTAATTTGTATGTCTGCTATTCTTTTTATACTCTTATTAAAACAAGAAAAACCTTCTTCTCTTTTGCCACAGTTAAAATTCAATTATTTCATGTTGAACAGAATAAACATACATAAACAATCAGGACTTTTGACTTACTTTATTACAATTTATTTAAATATTTTAAATGGCAATTCTAAAATTGAATTATTATGTTCTCTTAAAGTCTCTAAACAATCTGACAAATTAACAGTAGGTCCTTAACAAGAAAAACCTAAACATTTAATTCTTGTATTTAACCTTATAAAATAGTAAATCTTAACTTCTTTTAAATATTTCAAAACTTTTTCTAAAAAGTTAGTTAATTTTTATATACAGTACTTTTCAACTTAAACAGGTAAGTCCAAAATCAGCTATTTACTTACAAAATTAAAAGTGCAAACACAAATCAAATCTGGCAAAGACTCCTCAGAGTCTTAAATATAACAAGCACTTTTTACACCAAAGATGTAGAAATGATTCTAATGAATACAAACTTAATTCTAAATAGTTTAACGATATTATAGTTTGAACACTCACGAGCTCAATATCCAAAATCTGAAACACTTCAAGATCTACAATTTTTTGAGCACCAACAGGACTCCAAACTGAAAAATTCCACACCTGACCTCATGTGACATACCACAGTCAAAATGTAGTCAAAACTTTGTTTCCTGCCCAAAAATTACTAAAAATACTGTATAAAATTGCATTCAGGTTATATGTATAAGACTTACATAAAATACAAATGAATTTTGTTTTTAGACTTGGGTCCCATTCCCCAGGATATCTCATTATGTATATGCAAATATTCCAAAATCCAGAAAATTTCAAACTCTAAAACATTTTTGGTCTCAAGCATTTTGGATAAGGGATACACAACCTGTAATACCATGGGTTTGATATATGTCATTATCTCTATATTTTATTCTATTACTACCCAAGGTTAAAAATCATTTATTCTCTAAGGAATTTTTTCACCTCAAATGGGTTAAATTCTTTTTATTAGAAATAAATTTGACAACAGGATGTAGATGCTGGGAGCTATCTATATCTAGGGTAATTTTCTGCATAACACTAACATTAACACCCTGAGCCTTAATTATAATTGTATTTATCATAACAACTAGAGATTCCAAATCTAAACCTTTCAGATGGAGGTGACTTTTGGGGGGTCTGAGTTATACTCTTAAATAATTTCAGGTGATTTATTTTGAAACCCCAATCTAGACCTAACTTCTTTCAGTAACCTCTTCACCAGCTCAATTCATTGCATATAAATTTGGTATTATTCTAACTTGGTTGGACCACAGCCCTTGTAGATATTGGTCTGTCGTTCAGGTCACAACTCTGAAATCATGCTAATTACACACATTAGCACCTACCATGAGAGCTGAAAGGCAATCGAACAGAGAGGAACATCATCTTCAGAAATTAGCCACCACACCTGGAACGTGGTCAAACATTGATAAACTGTTCAGCTTTTGTCACCCTGGAAAATTTAAAACTCAGAGCCATTTTACTTTGCTCTTTTGGAGTTTAAAATATGATTAATGACACATTTAATGAGCAATCCAATTTTAAGGAGGAAAGGTTATTTGTTTTACCCTCTCACAATATGTGCAATAAAAAGTGGCATCTTTGACATCTACATGAATGGCAATTGCAAATGAATGTTCCTGGGTTTGCCATGAATAAATATTCAGTCATGTCATAATTATCTATAAAGTAGAACCAATTTAAAATTTAGTCTTCAAATGAACAATGACATTTTGAAATGGGTACTCAACAATTATAATTTAAACCATATGACATATTTTGTGACCATTTTCTGGCTTTTGTGTGAAAAATACCTATTTATCAGCAAGGTCAACTGAATTTCTCTTACTAGTATCATTATGATAATTACATTTATGTGTCAACTTCACCAATCTATGAGGTGCACACATTAAATATTATTTTGGACGTGTCTGTGAGGGTGTTTCCAGATAAAATTAGCATTTGAATCAGAGGACTCAGTAGAGTAGATTGCCATTTCCAATGTAGGTATCATGCAATCCATTGAGATCCTTAATAAAACAAAAAATGGAGAAAGGGAAAATTCATATCTATGTATGTATGTATGTACGTATGTATGTATGTATCTATCTATCTATCTATCTATCTATCTATCTATCTATCTATATAAAGAGACAGAGAGAGATAGATACATAGATAGATAGATAGATATGTGGCACTATTGGTTCTACTTCTCTGAAGAGCTCCAACTAATATTTGAGTAACTCAATGCTGTTTTATTGTTATTATTATTATTGACCAAAATGTTATATGTCAGCAAAACAAAATAATCCCACCATGCAATAAAAAGGTATGTGATAATTTTGATTACGTGTTTGGCCTCTAAATTGTTCTGGCTAACCATGAGCCCAGAGAATATGTGAAGTAAAAGGGAAAGTTCATTGGATAGACTTCTAGCCAACATTATTTATAACCTGATATAAAAGTAACACTCGAGTCCACAGTGTACCATAAATCACTTAAGAAGTTTATAAAGATTTTTAAGAATAAAAGGAAGTCAGCTACATTCTCGACTCTAAGCATATGGATATCTGTGAATCCGCCTTGCTCTTCATATTTTTATCCGTGAAGGCCAAAATCAGCACGTATTTCTTATGTATTGGTCTTTGTTCAAAATTCAAGTAATTCCAACTAATTCTGCACATATCATACACATCAAAGTGAAAACGAATTTAACAGGAATTTCCCATCTATATTTTCTTCATTTGCCTGGTCTGATTGCAGAGTTTATAATTTTAAAGACTTTTAAATTCAAAATCAACCAACACATAACTTTCAGAGACATGTCTGGATATATTTTTAATAGGATGAATAAATTAAGGGTCTGCAAGGAGCAAAGTAGAAAACTCAAAGACACTGCATAGCATTTTATTTTCCTTATAAAAACTGAAAAAATGGCTATTTTATTTATTGAAGACTACATAACAAACCACTTCACAACCTAGTGGTTAAAACAACAACGATTCATTATTTCTCAAAGTTCTGTGGGTTCACTGGACTATTCTTTGTATCCAGGTAGTGTCACCATTTCACAACTGGACCAAAGACTCCAAGGAAGCCTCTCTTGCATGCCTAGGTGAAGACTCTTGGCTGGAGAGTCCTTGTGGTCTCTCTCTTCATGTGGTGTTTCATCTTACGGGTATTCTATAAGCCTCTCTTTTCAGTACATACCCTGACTTCCTTCCTGCATAAGGTTTGGGCTCCAAGAACATGAAAGCAGAAGCTGCTTGGTCTTTGAAGGGCTAAGAATTGGCACAGCTTTACTTCCATCAATTCTATTGTTCAAAAAAAAATCATGAGGGCAGGTCTCAGTTAGAGAGAAGGAAATAGATACTACTTTTTAAAGGGAGGAATGGCCTGTATATACAAGGAGGGGAGGAATTGTTGGTGGCCATGTTTGGAGATTATCTACCACAGTGAGAATATTACATTATATTTTATAATATATTATTATATATTTATATATATACATTTTTATATTTTCATCTTATATTTTTATAAAGTCTTTCTCACAATGAAATATGCATACATTTTGTTCTGTATATTTATATATATTGTATATTTCATTCTGAGTATACAAGACTATATATTTTATAAACACTTCCTCAGAATAAAAACATTAGAACTTTTGTTTTCCTGAAAACATAAAATTCAGGAAAATACTCAGGAGTAATTTTTGGGAGCATGTATTATATATGATTTCATTTTTCTGTTATTATTTTATATATTTTCCAATCTTTTTACTTTGCATTTGTACTTTAAAAATTAACAAAACATTGTTTCACTTATTTCCAATTGTTTCAATTGAATATTATGAAAAACAGCTTATGTGAAAAAAAGCACAAAAATTTAGAGTTTGTGAAATTCGGAGCAAGTTTTGTCTTGTCATCAAAAGAGAAGATAGTCTAGATTGATGCGTATTTTCTCCTTGCCTGTTCATTTCCTTCCTGGGTTCCCTCTCTGCCCGATGCCACATACCTGAATAAGAAAAAATGATGTTCGCCACATACTAGACAGGATGATTATTTCAATGCCTAGGTCTGACTGTATTACTTCATTCTCAAAAATCACCAGTAGCTCCTCTATTTTGTTAAGAACAAAATTCAAAGGCTTAGCATGGGCTGCAGAAACCTCTTGGTCAGCTTCTTGTACTTCTTTAACCTCTTCTGTCACCTGGATCTCTGATCCCCCAGGACTTCAACCTTGGCTTTTTCAGTACCTCACTCCTGTCATATCCCCTCCCCTCATCCACTCTTCTTTCCATGAGAACACTTTCTCCTTACATGGAACTAGCCTGTGCCTACTCATCACTTCCCTATGGAAGCTTTCACTGACTTTCGTCACTTGGTCATTGCATGCTCTTAAGTACCTGTTCTTTGTGGGCACTTAGATGATATTCTACGTAGCAATTTAATTCAAGTACATTTCCTCAAAATGCCCTAAGATTTGTGAGGACAGTGTGTATCTCTACGCCATGATACTCCAGAGTTTTAAACGTGGTGGATAGATCCAGATAGTTACTGAATTCATCAATCATTCAGTGAGGAAAAATGTAATGGATGAGGTGGCCATTGAGTAACTTTTTAGCAGAAAAAAAGTTGATTTACTGCTCAATATGTACAAAGAGTTGAAAATATATCTCTCAATAAAACAGAACAAAACAAAACTAAACTAAAATGCTACCTGTGGTATTGAGTGAGATTGCTTCACACAACTGAAATTGATTTGTTAGTGAGGATAAGGGCCAGGTAAACAACTTCTTGTTAGCAAACTCAGTCATAGATGCTGTTGTTATTCACCAGTATGTCTCATTTCCCTCTTTCTAGGCACATAAGGAATTTCACTTTTTTTTTTTTTTTTTTTTTTTTTTTTTTTTTTTTTTTTTTTTTTTTTTTGAGACGGAGTTTCGCTCTGTCGCCCAGGCTGGAGTGCAGTGGCCAGATCTCTGCTCACTGCAAGCTCCGCCTCCCGGGTTTACGCCATTCTCCTGCCTCAGCCTTCCTGCCTCAGCCTCCCGAGTAGCTGGGACTACAGGCGCCCACCACCTCGCCCGGCTAGTTTTTTGTATTTTTTAGTAGAGACGGGGTTTCACCGTGTTAGCCAGGATGGTCTCGATCTCCTGACCTCATGATCCGCCCGTCTCGGCCTCCCAAAGTGCTGGGATTACAGGCTTGAGCCACCGCGCCCGGCCTGGAATTTCACTTCTTCACTCACTCTCTTGAGTGTTTTGCTTCAACCAATGAAATGTGAATTCAAGTGAGACGTATCACTTCTGGGTGAAAGTGTTTAGTTGCCACTGAAAGTCTCTAGGACTACTTCTTTACTGAAACTGTGGAAACATGTATTCATATGGTATTATAACACCGCCGTTCTCATAAAGGACAGTTGCCTCACAGTTGTACACAAAGAAATCTTTGTTTCAGACTCCTAAGATTTGGGGTGTGGTTTGTTATTGCAGCATAATGTGTATTAACTTTTTTAATAAGTGTGATCATTCTAAGCTATAAGTAAAACATGTTTGTTTCACAGCTTTAATATTTATTACCAAAATGCCAAAGTTTGAGAGAGAGAGATAGTGTGTGTGTGTGTGTGTGTGTTTTACAGGTGTGGGTTTCACTTTGTTGCCCAGACTGGTCTTGAACACCTGGCCTCAGATCTAAATCAAACACAAATTTGTTTCTAAAACTCTCTTTGGCAAAGTCAAACACCTTATTTAATTATGTTCTGCCAAAGTCAAATAACATCAAATACTAAAATCATGTGTTATGGTAACTTAAATGCAAGCTAAAACAAAAGGAAATTCTTTCTTGTTCTGAGCATCTGGAAAAGCAAGTTATATATCTCACATTTTGGGAGGGTTTTTGAAGAAGAAAATAACTTTACCTCTCTGTAATGTATAAATTATTTCTTAATTCAGGGATGATTACAATTTCTTTTTATCCTAAAACCCATTCCTTGTTCCCCATATGCAGTCCTGAATTTCCCTAACATACCAAATTCCTGAAAAGCCCACAATATAGATTACCTCCAAAACACAGGTTTCAAATACAATTTGTAGTGATGAAATAAATAACTACTTAAATTTCCTGACTGCTTCATCATGGAGTGGATTACCATGGTTGCCAAGTGCAGAGACATAAATTGAAGTTTAACATTAATTATCATTTTAATATGTGCTATTTTGTTCACCATTAGATTTAGATGACACTGTAATAGCATACTTGGAATGAGCACAGATGTATTTGAATTTATGTTTCTCTAGTATACTTAGAGTCTACATTCATTAAGCAGGCACTTAATGAGCACACACCACAGGCCAGACGCTGTTGGTGCCGGAGCTAAAAAGTTGATAACATTGGACCTATATTTAGAAAACTTTAAGTTGTAGACTTTCTCACGACTGGACTTGCAATTTAGGACAAACACTGATTTATCTTTAATAAGACTAGAACAATAACTGTATACTACTTATAACTATAAAAATGCATTTAGAAACATTAACTATTTCAGTTTTCATCTGACCCTTCTGAGTTTGTGAAAGCCAGGTCAGGTGTTACCAGCTGCACTGTGTACATTTGAAAACCGAGGTTCAGATAATTTATAAAACATTTTCCAAGGTTTCACACTTAAAATATAAGTTAAATGTCTTATAAACTTGAAAAAAAGTGAAAATTACAAGTTATCTCATCGATATATGATGAACTTCCTGAGCATAAAAAAAAATGTAAAATATCAAAGAATAAACAAAAGACAGGGGCTGACTTCAGCAAAATGAGCAGATACAAATGGTTCAAACACTCATGGAATATTTATTCAGGCATGTATTTTCAAAAATGTACTAGAGAGCAATACTGAAATACTGTTATCTGCATATTTGCTTTGTAATCCAATCGGAAAGTATTCACAATTAATAATATTTAGTATTTACTGGGATGATCACAAAGAGTATTCACCTGTCTGAAAGTACAGAGGGAGTTGTCTTCCTAAAGGACAATTTAGTAATATACACACTCACATTTTTAAAATCTCACAATTTGACATGGAAATTGTACTACTAGGAATTTGTTTTTAAGAAATAATCAGACACATATTAAAAGATTCAGGTACAAGGATATGTATCATAGCATTGTTCAATAAATTGTGTAAAAGATAAATATCCAATGATAGGTTATTGGTTTGAGTAAACAGGGAACACCCATTTGGTGAAAAATCCTTCAGCATTAGGAGAATATTTAATGATACTTGAGAATGTTTATAAGATGTTAATTAATAAAAACAAGCTATAAAGCAGAATGTATACATTCATCTCAATTTTGTATTTTAAATGCACACATACACACGATTACTGAAATGATGCCGTATACAGAGTAATAGAATAACAACCTATGCATATTTTGTCTTCTCCAAATTTTGTGTAATAAACATATATGATTTCATAATTGGAAACATGTATTAAACAATATTATGTTGGTTATTCATTTCCTTCACTTGTTATATACATAGTAATTTACCATGGTTATTAAATAATTTAGTGTAGTTTGCAAATTTTGAACAAATTTTACCATCTTAGTAAATTCACAAGTACTATTCACTTGTTGAAAATGAATAACTTTCAGGTAAAGAGTTGAGTATATGATTAGGAAATTCCATAAACATGTATATTATATGAAATCCTATTTTTGTTAATCCTCTGAAAAACCCAGAATATATTACTATCTATAAAAATAGAGGAATAATTATTATTCTTAGTAAATATATGTTTCTTTTTATTTAGTCTTTTTGGTGCATCTCATTATGCAAGTTTACTAAAATAATCATCTTGGAATGAAATAATTTAAAGGCTTCTCATGCTCATTTCTCAGGGAAGACCTGAAATTGACAATGTTAGCTCCCCCTTCCACTTGGTAGACATGTATATTTAATTGAATTCGAGAATATATATCAGAATGTGAATTTTACAGGAACAGAACTCTTCTCTGTCTTGCTCATAGTTGCATCACCAGTGCCTGAAATAGCATCTATTATATAGTAAGTATTCAGCCAATACTTGTGGAATTTTTACTAGTATATACTGTTGAATAAAATATTATTAATATTGATAATTTAGTGTGTTAAATTATTGATCAGAATTAACTAGAATTTTTGTATGAATTGAAGACAGTTTCATGTAGAAAAAAATCATAAAAGAAAATAATATCCAGGGGTTAATACTCAAAGAATAACATTATTTTTGGATTTCTAAAGATATATGTGAATCTTAAAACTTCAAGATTTTGTTCCATGTTTCTTTGGAAAAATGACTTTTCCTCATAAGTAAAAGGAGCCCCTAATGGTGAAAGCAGTTGGCTCAGGCATTGCGTCTTGTGTATGTAATTTCTTAAAAACTGCTATTTGGCTTCCTGTGTTGAACTACACATAATGAATAGGTTATTTTTCTTTAAACTCCAGTCTCTCCTTTTCTATGAGAAAGTTGTTGCTGTTTATTGCATAATCACTCTGTACATCTGCATGACAAAAGACAGAATAAGAGTGACATCAGTAAAAATAATGCTTTTGCCACCTAAGTGCCCTAAAGAAAGCAGATAGAAAGCTTCCTTCTCTTGTCTACAAACCGCATAGGCACAGTCTGCACAAAGTAACAACAAAAAAGTAAAATCGGCACCTCTGAAAAAAATATGTTTTATAACCACCAGCTAATTCTGATAGAACTATTTTCAACATATACTTTTGTGGTAAATTTATATATAGGACTGTCAAAATTCTACCTGTCAGCAACACAGATTCACAACTGACCATGTTTAGGAATTGACTAACAACGTTAAATGCCTTGAAAACACCTTCATGTTCCACTTTAAGAAAGCGCGTTCTATCAAGTCTAGAATAACAGAAACTTATTCATGTCAACACAACTTAACGGACATTTGTTTTGTTTTGTTTTGTTTTGTTTTGTTTTGTTTTGTAATCTCGCTCTGTCACCCAAGCTGGAGTGCAGTGGCGCGATCTCGGTTCACTGCAAGCTCCGCCTCCTGGGTTCACGCCATTCTCCTGCCTCAGTCTCCCGAGTAGCTGGGACTACAGGCGCCAGCCACCACGCCAGGCTAATATTTTGGTATTTTTTAGTAGAGACGGTGTTTCACCGTGTTAGCCAGGATGGTCTCGGTCTCCTGACCTCGTGATCCGCCCGCCTCAGCCTCCCAAAGTGCTGGGATTACAGGCGTGAGCCACCACACCCGGCAGGACTATTCTTTAATTTATTCTTTTTTTTTTTTTTTTTTTTTTTTTTTTTTTATACTTTAAGTTCTAGGGTACATGTGCATAACGTGCAGGTTTGTTACATATGTATACTTATGCCATGTTGGTGTGCTGCACCCATCAACTCGTCAGCACCCATCAATTCATCATTTATATCATGTATAACTCCCCAGTGCAATCCCTCCCTCCTCCCCCCTCCCCATGATAGGCCCCAGTGTGTGATGTTCCCCTTCCCGAGTCCATGTGATCTCATTGTTCAGTTCCCACCTATGAGTGAGAACATGCGGTGTTTGGTTTTCTGTTCTTGTGATAGTTTGCTAAGAATGATGGTTTCCAGCTGCATCCATGTCCCTACAAAGGACGCAAACTCATCCTTTTTTATGGCTGCATAGTATTCCATGGTGTATATGTGCCACATTTTCTTAATCCAGTCTGTCACAGATGGACATTTGGGTTGATTCCAAGTCTTTGCTATTGTGAATAGTGCCGCAATAAACATACATGTGCATGTGTCTTTGTAGTAGACTAATTTATAATCCTTTGGGTATATAAGATCAGAGCAGAACTGAAGGAGATAGAGACACAAAAAACCCTCCAAAAAATCAATGAATCCAGGAGTTGGTTTTTTGAAAAGATCAACAAAATTGACAGACCGCTAGCAAGACTAATAAAGAAGAAAAGAGAGAGGAATCAAATAGACGCAATAAAAAATGATAAAGGGTATATCACCACCGACCCCACAGAAATACAAACAACCATCAGAGAATACTATAAATGCCTTTACGCAAATCAACTAGAAAATCTAGAAGAAATGGATAATTTCCTGGACACTTACACTCTCCCAGGACTAAACCAGGAAGAAGTGGAATCCCTGAATAGACCAATAGCAGGCTATGAAATTGAGGCAACAATTAATAGCCTACCCACCAAAAAAAGTCCAGGACCAGATGGATTCACAGCTGAATTCTACCAGAGGTACAAGGAGGAGCTGGTACCATTCCTTCTGAAACTATTCCAATCAATAGAAAAAGAGGGAATCCTCCCTAACTCATTTTATGAGGCCAACATCATCCTGATACCAAAGCCTGTCAGAGACACAACAAAAAAAGAGAATTTTAGACCAATATCCCTGATGAACATCAATGCAAAAATTCTCAATAAAATACTGGCAAACCGGATTCAGCAGCACATCAAAAAGCTTATCCACCATGATCAAGTGGGCTTCATCCCTGGGATGCAAGGCTGGTTCAACATTCGCAAATCAATAAACGTAATTCTTTAATTTATTCTTAACTCTGCTGATAGAAAATTAGCAGCACACCTGATTTCCGACCTTCTCTTTCATTTATTGTGCTTTAGTGATTGGGAGACCCTGTTAGATGCCAGAAAGGAAAATCATGTTCTTTCACTAAAAGCTCTATTCCAGCAAGTATATCGCACTCCTGCTGTTTAGAAAGGTAGCTCAGCAGTCTCCATACAGAGTTCCTTACACAACCACATTAGACATACAAATGTGGGAAA
The DNA here is from genome assembly GCF_007565055.1 of Rhinopithecus roxellana. Lineage (NCBI taxonomy): Eukaryota > Metazoa > Chordata > Mammalia > Primates > Cercopithecidae > Rhinopithecus > Rhinopithecus roxellana. Next base: position 67,110,127 of record NC_044549.1, on the reverse strand, counting down.
CCAAATAAATTAAACTTTGAAACAATATACAAGCAAGTCATTGAAAATAAAATGTCTACATTCTTTTGAGAGCTCATTCATGTTGGCCTCTTACACACATGAGTGATAAATTACTAGAAACTTCACCAAATATCTTATTTGAGTCTCTCCTTCCTGCCTTAAAAGAAGACTTTTAAAAAGGATTTTTAAAAGGATCCATCTAATATTCTCACTTTTATTCAGCAGAAATCATCTTAAAAAATGGTCCGTTTAACATTCAGCTTGTACTGTGTCACTAGGAGTTGCTGTGCTAACAAAGTTTTTGAATAATTGCTTCTACAGTTTAAGAATTTGCACACCATTAAACTTAAGGAATTAATAGAGCTGCCACTCCCAAAGAATATATAAACTAATAACATCCACTGGCTTGCTTTTCTAACTAAATTCTGGAACTCCTTAACATATTCTCTCACTGGACTAAACCAAGCACTTTAATTTGTTGCAGTAACCTTTGTGGAGCCAATGGAAAGACATATACAATTGGCATTAACCATTTCTTATTAGATTATATACCTGAGACTTGACAATGTTTCCAGAGAAAAAATTAGCAAATGTTCCATTGCCTATAACAAAATAACTCCATGAAACCATGAGAGTACCAGATAAAAATAAAATACCAGCAAGTAAGAAAGTTTGATGACTTTCTAAATGATGGAAAGCAGATGGGAACAAGTCCAGTCAACATGGAAGTATAGGGAAGTACATGGCACCATGCAACGTGATGCAGAAGGATTTCTTTTCCACTATAGACACATACAAATGCTATATAAGTATAAAAACCCTTTAAGAAGTACACATAACCGAGGTTAAATGTTAAAGAGGTAAGCCCTCAGAGGCACCAAATGGAGAGAAACTCAGATTGGCAAGCAGATTATAAAGTTGGAATAACCTTCCAAAACGGGGGCCTTTGCATGACATAGCTGACCTTATAGAAACCTGGTGATCGGGTAGAAAAAAGAATTCCTAAAAGACAGTCAGAACCCAGAACGTGTACTAAGCTTGGTTGTAGGGCCCAAATTCATTCTGTCTGTTTGGTAAGATAATTTGAAGCCAAAAAATTCACATATAAAATAGTCCAGAACCAGAGATACTTGTAGAGCCACTGTAGAAGCAATAGCAATGCAATGCTAGGCAAAAGCATACACAACTCAAATAATGTTGGTCTCCCATAGAAAACAACATCTGTTGAAAGTAAATTTGTCATAAAAATGTTATGAGCACTAGGAAGAATGAACCACCATGAGGGAAATCCAGCAGACATAAGTAATAAAGAAATTTGTCTCTAAAAATTAAAATAGTAAAACAATCACAATCTAACTTTAAAATAAACTTACTGAAATTTTTTCAACAGCTTAAGAATGGGAGAGAAACTATTAAGAATAAGCAGAATAGCAGGATAATTTTTAAAAGAACAATATAAATTATAGAAATTAAAACTATTTTTTTTCAAATAAAAGTATAAAATACAGATCGGTAGAAATTACACTGACTGCAACACCAGAAAACGAACGAAATGAAAAGAAATCAAAGACAGAAGCCTAGAAATAATGAATTGGCATTCCTGAAGGAGAAAATAAAGGGATTTAAAAGATGCAAGACTGAAATATATAATAGCTGAGAATTTTTCAGAATCAAAGAAAGATTTAGGAGCTTGCAGAGGCCTCACTGAGATACATTTGAAACAACTCCGCCACTACTCATATTGTAGTGAACTTGAAGAAATCAATGACAAAGAGAAATTCTTAAAATCTGTCTGAGTGAAAAGAGGAATATATCTTCAGAAGTGTGATAATTAGATCATAAACAGTCCCCTCATGAGCACAATTATATTCCAGAAGATGATGGAACAGAATATGCAAACATTGTTGAGAGAAAAGTATCATCCACATAGAGTGCTCTGACAAACTACAGTATTATTTTAGAATGTGACTAATGTAAGCTATTTTCAACAAATAATTTTTAAGGGAGTTTAAAACAATTTTTGAATGACCTTAAAATGGTCTTCAGAGTACAAGAAAAGAATCTAGGAGATGCACATAAATAGCAAGAATATGGTAAATAAAGAACTCAGGAAATCACGTCATAAGTCTAAAAAAACCTTGACAAAAATATTGGGGGCAGTTTAAAAATAAATAGTGCAAATATGAGCACTGGGAGAAATATCTTGGAGTAAATTTCAACAAGTCATTGTCCTGTTTGTGAAGATATACTCTCTTTAGTCTTTATTTGAAAATATAAAAGTATATTTTATGCTAAAATAGTTATTTACTAAAATATGATAATGGGAGTATACCATTTTTAACTAGTAAAAGATGAAAAATGAATAAAGAATATTTGCTCAAACCAATGAAACATTGATTATTGAAAAACACTTTTCTTGAATATAAAATAAGAAATAAGTAAGTCTAACTTGATCAACGTCATAATAGGTGCAGATGAATTAAGTACATTTATTGAAAGAGAGGAATTCTGAGATCAGAAATAGCAAACATGAAATTGTTGACAGGGAGCACAGACTTGATATTCTTAATGAAAATCTCACTTAATGTGTGTAAGTTTTCTATGCATGTGATAATAGAACACTGCGATAGTGAATATTTTCAATAAATTAAATATCCCTCAATAAGAGAATGAATAATAAGAGTACAAAATACATAAGGTGAAATATATCCTAGAACTGTATTTATTTATAAGAATGAGTCTAAATAGTCTAATATGGAATGAGTTACACTAGTTAAATAAGTTTGTTTTCAGTATGATACCATTTCCATAATGTTTTAAAACAATATTTTATATGTGCTTACATATATAAAAATTATATATAAATATACAATTCATAGTAATGTAGAGTGAGGAATGGAGTAGGTAGAGTTACAATGTAGGCCCTTATTATATATTACATTAATATTTTCGTTTTGTGAATACTGAAAATGTTCAATCTCCAATAAAATTTAGCATTTGGTAATTCTGAGGGATGGGAATTGGTAATTATTAAATTTAATCCTTCCTTCAATACTTAAAATTTCCCACTTTACCAAAAAATATACATATATATGTGCATTACTGCCAAAAGAATTCAAAGACTTATGTAACACCTAAAATTGTCTTGTGAAAGTGTGAAAATAGGAAAAACTGCCCATCTTTTAAAAAATGGAGTCAGCAGACAAGATGTTGAGTTTATAGATTCTGCAATAGAAGTCAAATATATTATTCAAATGTATAATGATGGCCAGAAGGAAAAAATTACAATAAAATCAACTATAGAAAACATTTCTGTGAAATGAGACAGGAAATGGTGGAAAGGTCTTTTATTTTTTATTTTACTGTCTTCTCTGTAATTTCAAATTTTATTGTTGTTGTTTCCAGGTGCATACATTACTTTATTAGGGCATTATCATAAAAAAGAAGAAGAACAACAACAACATAAAACAACAGGAAAGAAATGTACAAGTATTTGTGATGTTTTTCTTTGAAGAAAGAAATTCTGGCTTATTTGTTCTCATGCTTTTCTGTTCATTGCTTTTATAATCAGAAAATTAAATATACCCTTTTTCTTGATTAGGTCCAATTGCTCAGTGTATACAGAAATACCGTTTCTATTTTTAATCTAGTTGGATCCAGGGACCAGCATCTCTAGATCTTCTCACCATTTTCCCTGAGCTCTGTTTTAATATCCACTTATGATTTACACTTCAAATTTAATTCTCTACTAAATACCCAATACAATTGATTAGATGACAATTGTAATTTTATTCTTTTCATTGTTTTATATTATTTTTACCCAATTGATCCCAAGGCTCATATATAAATGTTATAATAGTAATAACACTATAACAATAACTAAACAACTAACACATAGAGTGCTTATTAATTGTCAGGCTTTCTTCGAAGGTTGTTTACATATTTACCTGCTGAATTATCTTGATAATACTGCAAAGTCAATATTAATATTATCTCCACTATGAATGGGGAAACTGAGGTATAAAGAGGCTAAGAAACTTGCCTGAGACCACAGAGCTATTCTGTGGTAGATATAGGGAAGGAAAGCTACAATTGGTGGTGCTTCAGCTCAAGAGCTTGCCTCCTGAATCTTGCTCTCACTATCATTTTATTGACATTGAGAAAATGCGATTTTTTTTTTAGTAAGATCATTAGTTTTTTAGAACACTTCATAGGACACATCATGTTCTTCTATTGCCTCTTTTAAGGATTTGAGATCTAAGGAAAATCATTTATTTATTCATTCATTTATTCATTTAATTATAAATCTAATACATGTAAGTTTTATACTCAGTGTACTTTCAAAAAGAATTTGAGTGTACAGATTTTGATTCATGTTACTATGATGTAAAGTTTCTGTAAATTACCTTAGGACTCATTGCAATAAGTTAAGTAGGCCACAGACTTCATCAATATAGACTAATAGGAGACATTTACAGAAGGCATGCCCAATGACTCTGTTTTTTCCTCTACTATGTCCTGTGTTATGTCTTTACCATAATAAATGTTTAATACTACAACACACCATGCAGATTAACTCAGTTTTAACTAGAATAGCTCCTTTCAATATGAATACTGACAATAACAACATTCTAATAAAATTTTCATTCAAAGAATTCTTCCAAACTGAAAGACTGCTACTTAAAACTCCTTAAATAAAGAGATGTTTTAATTTCCTCTATTGTCCCAGAGAAAAAATAAGGAGAAACACAAAAGGTAGCAGTGATAGTGGTGGGGATAAAAAACAAAGCAAAAAACCCTCTGTCTTCAATGAAAATGTTAGTGGACACAACCCCAAAACACAACTTGAAGCCCATTTCCATTGCTGCCAAATGCTAAAAATCATGGACTTTTGGGGGACATCAGAGAAAACTGGTAAGTACTTTCTTTTTCTCTTACTTTCAGAGGATACAGATTGCCCAAAAACCTGCCAGCTGAGGAAATTGCTAGAGTGTTGAGAGAAGGAAACATGTATTTACAAGATCACAATACAGAAGGTTGTGCCTTAATAGGTTTACTATAAGCTATACTATTCATTCAAGTGGCAAACAAGAGAATAAGTGGTTCTCAAGTAAAGAAGATAACCAATCTCTCAATTAAAATTGAAAAGAAATAGGGATATGAAAGATGTGGAAAGCAGACAAATGAGATACAACATGTACACAATTGGTGATCCTGAAGAAAAGAAAGAAGCAATTTGGCCACGCTCAGTTAAGGGACAAAAAAGAAATAGTACAACAACAAATTCTGAAATAAAAGAATCTTAAATCAATGGGGCAAACCTCAAAAAAATGTTAATGAAAATGGAACAAATCCAGGAATATTCTGTACACACACACACACACACACACACACAACAAAAGAATCACGTAGGCATTTATCAGAAAAAGAGCAAGTCACGTACAATGACGGAAATTGCAGACATACCTAAAAATGTTGCAAAACAACTTTCAATATGGAAAGGGTCTCCAAAAATGCTTAAACATTTACACATTTCCAAAATAAAAAATTAAGCTTAGTCCAAGAAAGATAATGTATCTTGCATGTCTAAGGCAAAAGAAATACATGTTCAAGTATGCAAACTCACAGAAAATATAGCACCTGTGACTATTTATTTGGTGGACAGGTACTATTTAGTGAAATCTAACAACCCAAAAAATAATTAAAAGTAAAGAACGCAGGAATGGTGAATTGGGTAGTAAAAGCCTGTTGGTAAAGAATAATTCCTTTTAATTTTGAAATAAGTTTAGTCTAAGATCATGGGAATTCAGCCAGAATGTACATACTCTGTAATGCAAAACTGATGTAGTTTAAATTCAGGTAGTATGGGTAGAGTTGATGACAACAAAGCACTTTTCAAATGCATGTAACTATCATAACAAGGGTTATAAAAGTTTGTTTACTACATAAACGTGCATCCAAAAAAAACCTTCAAACTATCTCTATGTTCAAAATTTTTGGCTATATGGTTATTATTCTGGACATAATATCTCCCTTGGAAAGAAATCTATACCTGAAATTCAACAATTTCTTCAAAGTTGTTTCAACTTCTTTTTCAGTTTAATTAAAATCTAAAATCAAACTCAATATTTCTGGTTTTTTTTTTTTTTTTTTTTTTTTTTTTTTTTTGAGACGGAGTTTCACTCTGTCACCCAGTTTGGAGTGCAGTGGCGCCATCTCTGCTCACTGCAAGCTCTGCCTCCCAGGTTTAAGCGATTCTCATGCCTCAGCCTCCTGAGTAGCTGTGACGGCAGGCACGTGCCACAACGCCTAGCTAATTTTTGTATTTTTAGTAGAAATGGGGTTTCACCATTTTGGCCAGGATGGTCTCAGTCTCTTGACCTCGTGATCCACCTGCCTCGGCCTCCCAAAGTGCTGGGATTACAGGTGTGAGTCACAGAGCCTGGACAATATTTCTGTTTTTTTTTAAGCATAGGATAACCTCTCATTTTTATAGAAGACTATCTATTATTGACTATATTATCTAAATATTTGTTACTTATTTTTAAAAAGGTGTATAGTAAGAAACCGTTCTTACAAAAGTATTTATCTCTTATTCTATCTGAATTTAGTTAGGCATCAGGATGTCTCCAATGATAGTTGCCAAATTTTGTGATTGTTATTTACAGGTGATGGGGTTTCTTTTTTGAACTTTTATGTATAGTTTGAGTCACTTTTAATGGGTAGAACTTATACTTCTGCATTCCAATTAATATGCTATTAAAATAAACAGGTAAATGAATAAATAAGCAAATATTTTGTATTCCTTCTCCTCACATAAAAGAATTTAAAAGGTACAAATTTAATATACTACTGAGCATTTTTACTTACTAAAAAAAAAAACAAACTCAGAAGTATGCAATCAATTTAATATACCACACAATCTTTTCACAACATAATTGATTTTTCGGGGGGGTCTAAACTCAGAGAAAATATGTAATCCTTTTCTAAATAAACAAGTGAATTTGTTTTCATTAAGGAAAGTTACATAAAAATTCTAAAAAAGTATTCTGGTCCTTCACTACAAATATTCAAAGGAAGTAATACAATGAAGTCGTTTATAAATGAATGACTTTTTTCTAAGATGTGATAAGTTATGCATTTGTGTAACCTCATATAAACCTTTATATAAAAGTTTCCACATTTATATGTTTGAAATATTTGGACTGCACAGCCATGATTATTGCTACAAAAAAAAAAAAAAGAAAGAAAAAGAAAAAAAGAAACTCCACTGAAACATCAAAGATGAAATGCTTCTGTATTTCTGTTTTTTTACACAAATTGTGTTAGTATTTTTGTATGTTTATGTTTGTTTTGTGGACACGCGTATGTTTACACGTGTGTGAAGGAGGAGGGAAAGGAGTCTGCTTAAACATCTTCTTTCCTTATAAAATACAATGCACATAAATTGGTGAAACCTTCAACAACAGAAATAAAAAGACGATAAACCCATCTGATAAATGAAAATTGCTCAAAACAAGCAATTCAATATTCAGCATGTGCTCCTTCTTTTATAGACATCTTCAGAAAACATTACCACTGTAGATAAAATTATGAATATCTCATTTTCCAAATTGATTCTGTGTGATTCTACTGTTTTGTCTGTTTTTTCTCAGTATAACTTCTATTTAGTCATTCTGTGAATGTTTCTCAGAGGACATAGTCAGGATGCTGATTATTTAAACATAAGTAGTTTTCATTTGGAGAAGCAAAAACTATGAATTCCAATTTTCCCCCCAAACCCCAATGTTATAGTATTGCATTAACATAATGGGTTATACGTGTCTAATCTCAGAACTCTTAAAAGTTTTGTTCCCAAGTCATCAACTTCTGAAAGTTTTCATAAAGTATTATAAGAATCTTAATACTGACAAGCTTAACTGGTGTAAATGGCAGAGGAAACTCCAGAGGCTATTAATTATCTCGAAGCTGGGTATAAAGCAAAATGCCAGACAAAATTTGGTGAGCTCGTATGACCTCCAGTCTTGCTTTGCTCCCTTTACCAAATCCTCCCCTAGGAAACTTTAGAACCATTATTTTAAATCATCCGGTGAAAACTGCAAACCCCACCCCACATCCCTTTGATTAAAAAAAAAAAAAAAAAAGGACAAAAAACGTTTAGCGATCACATTTTCCCATCTGCCGTTACAGAAAGGGCGTGTAGCCATCTGAAAGTCCCAGAATTAGCACTGTCATCCCATCTTGCCCATTAGTTTTACTGCAGCAAAGACTAGTGAAACACTGAAAAATATACCTGTAGTCTTTCTTTCCCTGGTTTGATCCTAACCTCCCGGAATACAGATTCAATACATTTTTTCCCACACAAGGAATAAATGCATTTTAAACATCAGCATCATAGAAACACAGCATCAATAAAGCAGTGACTTCTCCCCCAACCCCAGCTTTTACCTGTTATGCTAATACAAAGACACTGAAAGGAAGAAAAGCTGCAGCTTGCCCAGCAATATTCTCATTGCAGCAGACAGTACAATTTTGTACTTACAGATCTTACCAGGGAAATGTCTCGGGATCTTTACAATTTTTCTGCAGAACTCTGTTTCAAGCTCTCAGCCAGGCATGCTGTGCATCCAGGCAGAACCAAGCCGTATGGAATGTCTATGCAGCTGGGAGATAATGGGACTCTTTTTCCCAGCTGGGACTGCAAGCCTTTTATCCACTGAGTACTGCGTGGCTCTTCTCTGGTCTTAAGCATGAAATACGCTCCTCTCCTGCTGCATTCCTGTCGGAGCCTAGACAATCAGTTCTTGAGGCACATGTGCAAAGCTCTCGTTTGGAATATTCAAAAGGAAAATTCTTTCTACATTGAAAGCCAGCTCTATCTTCATCAACCTTCACAGAATCAGACAGAGCTGAGAGCAGCTGCCATTCCAGTGGCATGAAAGATTAAATTCACCCTCCTCTTTCTTTGACTGGAGATAGTCACTCCTGCCGGGTCATCAGAAAATCTCTCTTATTGAAAACTGGGTCAGACTAACTACTTATTAGGTTTCCAACAGGAAAGGAAGTAATTTTTTTCTTCCTCTGGTTTCACTGCATTGTCATTTGCAAGCAAAGATTAAGCTGGTCAAGGGTCTGCACTGATTTAGACAGTATTCAAATGTAAGCTTTTTGAAGCATGCCAGTAACTCCTTCTATTAGTGAAGGTGAAGAGAAAAGGGAAATAAAATCAAATGATTGTATGCACTATCACTAAAACCTTTCTAAGTTGTATTTTTTAAATGTGTGTATGAGGCTTCTCAAAGACAGGTAAAGAAAGTGAAGTTAAACAAGTCCAAAAGAGTATTGCTGCTTTCCAAGTAACATATTCGTAATTCCAGAGGCAGAGAACAAGTGTCTGTGTGTTTGCATAGAAACTCTGTAACAAGAAAATAGGTTTTGTGTCTCACCCTGGGCTCTCCAACTAAACTTTTTAATATGTTTTGGTCTTGTCATTGGGTTTTGAAGGGATGAACTGCTTGAAGGATGAAAACTAAGGAATAAGAATTATACATGCACGCACACAGAGACTGTAATTCATACAAACACAGCTATAGCATGAGAAAAGAATGATAGTTTGGACTTATTTTCATGTTGGCATACAAAGAAATTATAATCTTAGCATCTTAAAGTAAGTGGATACTGAGAAAATGAAATCCCCAAATCAAATGGAAATAAGTCAGAAGATATTTCGTGGTCTCCGTTTGCTTTCACCTGACAAACAAGAAGGTTTCAACGACTATATTTTATGACTATGTCCTATGGATTTCTTCACAGGGTCTAACCAACATTATAAGAGGTTTTAGAAAGGAGATGATGCTTCCTAACAAGGTAAACTCAAAATGGGCTACCCTATTGTTTCTCCCAATTCATAGGAAGGCAGACTAGACCAATAATTTTATAGAGAGAGTATCTGTTTTTATTGAACCTCGTTTAAAAAAAATTAGAAGTATTTCTTGCTCTTTAGGAATAAAAAATATATTTTACTTATAAAAATGCCAAGGTGACTTTTTCTGCAGAGTTTTAAGAAAAATAATCATTATGTAGTAGGCTTTTCTTTTGTGGAAAGAAATTCATTCAAATGTAAAGAATATCCCTTCACTCAAATCTCCAACACTCTGCCTCATATTCAAGGGCAGCTGATTGCTTTGCTTTCTATTTTACCCAAAAAGGAATAAGAACCAGAAGAAAACTTCAGTAAGCTCCTATCACTGCATCTAGTCACATACTTGCCCCTGTGATCACAGACTCTCCCTTCATCTTGTTACTTGGGGTGAACCGTGCTCCCTCCTTAGACCAAGTAATCCACTGTGCTTTAGATAGTCTTCTACACAAGGGACCATTCTACCCACTTGTTTCTCTCTGTGGAATCATCAATTTTCCCTACCTTCTGTAGCATTATAGCATAGAGATTTGCTGCTAGTTGGCCCATTTTAAAAATCAGCACCCCTTTAACATAACATCTTCCTCTGTCTACTACTGTATTTCCTTGCTTCTCTTTATAGTAAAACACTTTGAAGGAATTCTCTGTACTTATTGTCTCCATTCATCTTTTCTCTTTTTATCTTGAATCCAGTTTGATTAGTCTTTTGTCCCAACTGTTCCACGTAAGTTTTTCTTGTCATAGTCAATATTAAATTATGCACAAAATAATGCAATAGTCAACTTAGTCCTAATTTTACTTGATATGTACTCACATGTAATGCAGTTTACTAAGTACTCCTCCTTCAAGCACTGCTTTCGCTTAATTTCTTAAATTTTCTTCTAGTTTACTATCTACTCCTTCTCAGATCCCTATGCTGATATCTTCTCATTTTATTAATCTTTAAACACTGGGGGATGTGGTGTGGGTACCAAGGTTATATAACAAAGTCTATACACTAAAGGCTACACAGAATTACTAAGGAAAATTAATTAAGACCTAAATAAGTAAAGAAGTATGCCACATTCATGGATCAAAAACACTCAATATTTTTAAGAAGTCAATTATCTCCCAATAGGTTTTTAGCTTTAAAATAATCTCAGTCAAAATATCAGTAGATTTTCTTGTAGCATCATCGCATGAGGTTAAAACTTATGTGGCAATAAAATTAACGAAGAAAGTAAAATCAAATGATAAAAAACAAAGTTGACAGACACATCCTGTGATTTTTACAATTTACTATTAATAATAGTGATAAAGACAGTGTGATGTTGGCAGGATAGGTCAACAAAACATAATTAAGTCTTCAAAAACAAATCGGCACATATACAGTGGATTTCAGAAAAAGGTATCAGGTAATTCAATGGATATTGTGCTAATGGATATGTGCTGATTTTAGGTCAATGGATTTTAGACAAAGGTATTAGGTAATTCAATGATAAAGGCATAATAATTTAAGAAATGGTGCTTGAACAAATGAATATTCATTTGTAAAAAAGTTAACCTTAATCCTTACCTCATACCACACACAAAAAGCTAACATGAAACAGATCACACACTTAAAGGTGCAGCATTAAAATTTCTGGAAGAAAACCAAACACCACATATTTTCACTTATAAGTGGGAGTTGAATGATGAGAACACATGGACACATGGAGGGCGAACAGCACACATCTTGGTAACCATGTTGGTGGGTGGGAGGAGGGAGAGTATCAGGAAGAATAGCTAATGAATGTTGGACTTAATACCCAGGTGATGTGATGATCTGTGAAGTAAACGACCATGGCACTTGTTTACCTGTGTAACAACCTGCATATCCTGCACATATATCCCTGAACTTAAAACAAAAGTTGAAAAAAAAATTTCTGAAATAAAATATGAATCCTAGGATTAAGCAAAGATTTATTAAAACTCATGTGCATACACACACATAAAAACACAGAACATAAAGAATAAATAGAAATATTGGACTTTATTCAATTTAAAAAGATTGATTTTTGAAATATATCACTAAGAAATTTTTACACCTCAATAACAAAAAAAAAGCAACCCATTAGAAAATGAAAAAAAGATATGAACAGTCATTTTTACCAAAGATATCTGAATGACATTTAAGCCCACAAAAATGATGCTCAACATCATTATTTTAAAAATGCAAATCAAAACCACGAGATACAGCTATACACTAATTAAACAGGCTCAAATGAAAACCACTGAAACTTCAGTCTGGGACTGGTGGCTCACACCTGTAATCCTAGCATTTTGGGAGGACGAGGTAGGCAGATAGCTGAAGCCCAGGAGCTTGAGACCAAACTGGGCAACATGGTGAAACCCCATCTCTACAACAAATACAAAAATTAGCTAGGCATGGTGACGGGTGCCTGTAGTCCTAGCTACTCAGGAAGCTGAGGTGGGAGGATCACCTGAGCCTGGGAGATGGAGGCTGTGGTGAGCCTTGTTTGTGCCACTGTGCTCCAGCCTGGGCAACAGAGTGAGACACTGTCTCAAAATAATAATGATAATAATAAAATAAAATAAAATAAAACAAAAACATTGAAAATTCCAAAAGATTTTGTGTATGTGAGACAACTGGAATTCATACCTTGACAATAGAAGTATAAAGTACTACAATTATTTTATAAAACAATCTGGCACTCTTAAAGTAATATTACTGAGAAACCCCACTCTTATGTATTCACCCAAAAGAAATGGAAGTGTATGTCCACATACATTTTTGCAAGGAAATTTTATAGCAAATTTTTTTTATAACAGCCAAAAGTTGGAAACAACACTAATGTCCATCAACAGGTTAATGGATAAACAAATTGTGGTGAATGCATAATTGTAATACAAGTTAGCAATAAAAAGTCAGAAATTACTGATACTCACAACTTGGATTAATTCCACAGCTGTTATGCTAAGAGAAAGATATCAAAAAAAAAAAAAAAAAGCAATTCTATACTGACAGAAAGCAGAATGTCTGTTTAGGGATAAGGAGAAAGAGATAAATTGCAAATGGACAACAGGGAATGTTTCAGGTAATAAAAACATTCTGTTTTTGATTGTGGCAGTGATTACATGGGTATATGTATTGGACGAGTCTTATCAACCTAGACAAATGGGTATATGTCATTTTATGTAAAGTATACCTCAATATAGTTGATTTTTAATGAATTAAATGATGACAGACTGTAGATTCTCTTAAAGGCTTTGAAAAAATAAAATAAACAAGCCTATCATTCTACCAAAATATTTTTGTTGTTGACATTATTATTGTTGATTTTAGTGAAACAATGAAAATCACCTCTCTAATCTCAATTAATGTTTAGACATTTTAGTTTTATATAGATCTGAGCTAGTTTTATTCATTTATATATATACATATATATATATATGTATTTTTTTTTTTTTTTTTTTTTTTTTTTTTTTTTTTTTTTTGAGACGGGGTCTTGCTCTGTCACCCAGGCTGGAGTGCAGTGGCCGGATCTCAGCTCACTGCAAGCTCTGCCTCCCGGGTTTACGCCATTCTCCTGCCTCAGCCTCCCGTTCATTTATATTTTTTCCGGACAATGATGATGATGATGATGATCATATTGATAGGCAACTTCTATAACTCAAATTAGGTGTCAGGTAGTGTCTTAAGCATTACATTTGCATTAGTAATTTATTCAATCCTTATAACAATCTGATGGGTTTGATATTATTTGCAAAATCTAACAAACAAGAAAATTGAAGCATACAAAGTTTAACTAAATTGTCCAAGAACATCCAACTGGGTGACAGTGGAGGAAGAATAAAACCTAAGTAGCCTGACTCAAGAATCTAGACTAATATTGATTTATTTTTCATATCGCTATACTCTTTCTCACACTTTGCCTGCTTGACATGTCAAGTTCTGTAAGAGGTATCTTAAATATTTCACAGAAATATTTTTTAAGTGGAGCAATTATCTTTCAAGAAGCTTTGTGCTATATATTCTGCTGCTAAATTGTTTAATCGATAAAGGCTACACACACACACACACACACATACACACTATGTATAAAAATATCTCTAGTGAATTTTGTTTTCATGGTTATATAACATCTTGGGAATCCTATTAAATACGTTTACATCTCCTGGACATGAATTATTTTTAGCATTTCTCCTTTCTTTCTGGTTTTTATTTTCCTGTATATGCTAGAATATTAACACTTTTTGTCACTGTTTTAGATACCTTTCTTATAAACATCATTCAGCTTGATTGAAAAAAAAAATGACATTGTCTTTTTGTAGGGTAGCTTGTTCCATTTGTACTTAGTGTAGTAGCTAACATTTGTACTGAATATATTTTTTCCTTCTGAGGTTTGCAAAGGCATCAGTTCCAGACTCTCCTTAGGTACAAGTAGCCCACACAGGCCCCTGAGGCCTGGGAGGTATTGATCCCAACAGTTCAGTTCCACATGTTCCAGTGGAATTGCATCATTTAGTGGATGCTGACATTAGGCAAAAACTGACAAGTAGAATTTCTCTGAAGGAATGCTGTGGCAAAGTTTCTTTGCCAGTAAAACCAACTTCAGTGAACCATGAAGCACTGCCTTTTTAATTTTTAATTAATTAATTAATTAATTAATTTTTTATCCCTCAAGGTCCCAAGGTGAGCCTCTTCCTATTGCTGCTATTTCCTCTGCTCTCCTTACCAAAAAGAGGGGAAAAAATCCAACGTCTATACTTTTCCTGATACTTTCCAGTGAAATACTTAGGTTGCTCTTAAGTGGGCATTCAAAATGCTATAAACTTCAGGCTCCACAAAACCCTGATCTACTTCTGCCTCCTGCAGGAAAATATTATTGAATATTGATCTTAAATAATTGCCTTGTTGTGAAGAAACCTGTAATGACAGTTTTTTCTCCAAATAAATTAAAAGCAAAGATTAACACATAATAATTTATTGAACACGCACAATTATTTTAAAGACACATCGTATATCAACATGAGTAATATTGTCTCTGTGTTATTTATTGTTTTTGTTTGTTTGTTATGCCCACTGGTTATTTAGAAAAGTTTTTCTAAATAACCCATGTTTAAAAAAATATTTTCTATAACATAGTTTTCTTCTATTCACCACAGACACTTCTAATATTACCAAAATATGAACAATTTTCTATCATCTTCTGAGTGCTTCCTGTCAGCGGACACTAAGTCTAAAATTTCACTTAGTCCTGGCAACAACCCTATGAGGCAGATATTCCTATCACCTTTACTTGACTAGCAATTGAACTTTTGCCAAGATCACACAACAGTAAAAAGATAAACGGGGATATGAATCCGAGTCCACTTGACCCAAGCATTTGTGTTCTAAACCTCTTGTCAAGCGTCCCCTGCTACGTTCATTGGTATATCAAATATAAGCGAAAATAAGTGCTATAATTTTATGGTTATTTCTAGTGTTGAAGGCATAATAAAAAGTTTCTCTTAAATACATCATGTTTTAGGCTATAACTGCTAAGATTTAACTATTCATTACACAGTTAAGTCCAATATTCTTCAAAGAACTGCTTGTTTTTATGAAAATGGTCTGAATCTAATTATTTGTCTCAAACCTCCGCTGTGCTTTGGTAAAGAATAGAAAATATTAAATGGTCCCAGGAAATGGAAATCATTTATTTTCTTTTGCCTTTTCTTTTCCTTTTTGACGAGGGAGTGGTAGGAATTAGAGTGTCACGAAGAGAAATCCACTACACATAGCTCATTTAGTTTCCCTCAGGAAAAAGTACATTGAAGGGAGGGTGATAACAATGGCCTTAGTCTTTTGCCCCAAAACAATTTTTTTTTCACTTATACCACATATGTGTAATTTTACAGGTATTCAAATTTCACTTCCCTCTGGAAAAACAAGTGACAACATTTTGTCATGAAATGTATTCCTTTTCAAAGGGAAAATAGTAAATGAAATGCATATATTCAACTTCTACCACATGGTAGGAAAATGTATATTTTGGAAAGCTATTGTAATACATTCAGTTCAAGTTCCTTAAATCTATTCATATAAAAATAGAAGAACTGTTACTCATGGTAACTTAAAACGGGGATTGGGTAAGACCTGGTATCTTGTGACATGAATTGTTTTGCTTCAACCCTGGAAGGACACTGCAAAATTGTTCCATGAAACTGCCTGCCACCTGCTGCTTCCAACACTGAATTTTAATGAGTGCCAATTGCTCTGCAAGTCTCACTATTTTAGAGGTATTGTTTACCATAAAGCCCACTGTGATCTTTCTAAATTGTAGAATACATTGCTTGGGCCCCAGTGAAAATAAATGTATTTCATGAATACTATTCTTCTTCTACTCTATTTTTTTTTAACTCTGAAGATTGAGAGATGTTCTACATGTAATAATTATTACTGTATCTTATTTCCCAGACATAGAGAAGAGGTCAGAAGTCATACACTCTAAAGTCTTACTACGCATCAAGAATGTAGTCTCTTAAACAACGGTTCTGTCTCCTCCATTTTTGTTTGTAATTTGTGAAGTGTAAAAACTGTTGTGTTGTGTTTCTTTGATGTTTAGACACAGAAAACATGAGTTTCATTAGTTCCCATTAAATAGAATTTACCTATTGGCCTACTAGCATCATTACCAGAAATACTTCATAGGCTTTTCTTTCACAGGAAATATACTAACATTTCTTTCATAATCGTATAATAGATTGATTTATTAGCCTCAATTCCTCACCTTTCCCTGCACATACACTCTTGCCATTGCCTGATCTTAGATGGAGTATACTTCTCTGTCCCTTGATTTGGGGCTTCAACATGTGACTTGCTTTGACCAATAACATGTGAATAGAAGTCACAACACCCTGGCTATAAGCCTAGGCTTTGTCTTTTGTGTTTCTTCTCACCTTCTTGTTACCTCTGCTATTACCATAGAAAAACTCATTTTGGCTAAACTGCAATCCATGGAGGATGAAAAATACTTGGAACAGAGCTATTCCTATTGATCCAAAGATCTCAGTAGCCAGCAGAGCTGCCAGCTAAGCACAGCCTAGGTGACCTGACCCTCTTCCATCTTGTATACATGGGAGATAAATCAATTCTTCTTGCCCTAAGCCACTGAATTTTGAAACAATTTGCTATGGAATCATAACTAGTCCATACAATATTATCACTTATTGAAACCAAGCTGACAAAGTCTGGGTTCTTCCACGAGTGGAGCCTAATTCAAAGAGTTTTTGCCTTTTGTCGCGTTAGCCATTCACTTCAAAATGTAATCTCAGAAAACAGTAATCACAGTGTGAGTTAAAAACAGAGCAAAGAAAAGCCAATAAAAGGATGTATTAAGTTTTTCAACACCATATAGGAACGACTGTTCAATAGTATGGAGACATCTAGAAAGTGTATCAAATGCCTCTCAGGGCTGTCCACCTCAATTAAGCATGGAAGAAGCATCTATCTATCGGCTCCGATACCTTAGTAATAAGGTGACCATATACCCCATTATGTGAAACAGGGCAATTATGAGAGTGAAAGGAGAATGTATTAATAATAGTAATACTGAAACAACTGGTATAGCTTAAATCAATCCTGAGCCAATGAGGCTGTGTGGTCACCCCCGCATATTGGTCAAAGTTTGTCCTATGGGGTATTAACTCTTCTACACACCTAGAGCACACACATGCATGAGTATGAGTCAGCTTTGGGGGAGTACTCAGTATCAGAGAAACTGCTGGATGGGAAATGAGAATTGTGAGAAATGGAGCACTGTCAGGTAATATTTATATTAGGATGAATGAAGCATTAGCTTGAATGTTTGGTCAGGATAAGAATATTTGAAATGATGCAGAAAAGCAAGGCAAAAATATAATTCCTCCTTTGAACCATTCAGATTTACTCATGACCTTCTTTAAGTTCAATCAGTAACAGAGTCAGATTCTGAATTGTGTCAGCTAAATTCCCTGCAATGACTTAAGGGTAACAGATTTAGAGAAAAAAATTCACAAGCCTACTGAATTTGGTTTAAGCCATAATTCATATCCATCATCTCGTTTCTTTACTTCCAAATCTAGACTTTCCTCATCCTTCACTACTAATTTTACTTTTCCAGGTTGCTTATCTATTTGAGTAATCCAGACATTCTTCCTTGAAGAGATGGTACCCTTATACACTTTGCCTTAGTGAAACTATATTGCTGTATTTGCCCTTTTACAATTATTACTGTACAATATATCTTAGGAGATACTCCACTGAATTGCCAGCATTGCGGACATACTCCTTCCAGATGCCACTGTGTAGCAGCAAATTAGGCTTCTTACGGCATTATGGGTTAATTATATCCATTCATATATTAACATTTTTCTTTTTCTTGGGTCCATTGGAATAAGATAGTTAAAGAGAACAGGTAGAACTCATGGGGATGGGAGTCCAAAATTCTGCAAATGGAAAGACTAATGTTACTATTGCCTGTCATTTCCTGGATCCATCTCTTCCACCCACTATGCACAGAACCATATATATTAAATGCAGGCTTAGTGCATATTTCATATTCTAGAGGACTGAGCATTAACTCTGCAGGGGATGTTCCTGAAACTCTCAACTTAGTTGAATCTTGAACAGTTTATTCCATCATTATTTTTGACTGACTGCCTCTGAGTGATGGGGTACATGATAAAACTGTTGAAAATTCTATTGTCATTCATTCTTTGCTACAAAATGGGTCCCTTAATCTTAGTCTTATACATACCCACACCCACACACACACACACACACACATCTCACCATAATCATAGATTAGGCATTCTGTCCTCAGATGATGTTGCTGACAGAGAAAAAAAAAGTAATCTATATCTTGAGTAGTTTTCAGTACTGATAAGAATAAATCATTGTTTCCTTCAGGGTAGATAATGTCTATTATAATCGTCTTGCCATCAAGAGTGTGGCTGGACTCCTTGAGGAATGATGTCATATTAAGTAGTCATGATTGGTCTCTGTTGCCAGTGGACTAGGCAATCGGCAATGGCAGTGGTCATCTCCTCAAGTTGGAGGGAGCCCACGCTGTTGAATCCATGCATCACTACTGTCCCTGAGGCCATGGACACTCAATTCATGGACTCATTGCACTAGCACTCCTGTGGCCGAGGAAAGAAAACTGACATTCACCAAGCAGGCTGTTCTCCATTGGTCAACGGCTTGGTGGTTGACCACCTCCTTGCAGTGGGTGTCCTCTGGTGAACACTAACATGAGACATGAAGAAATGAACAAATACTCCCCAAAGTCCATCATCATCAAGATTTGCTCCTTGTTTTTAACTTCCTTTCTTGTCCTTACTAGACTCTTTACTAACCAGACAAACCATTCACTGCTGGTCAAGAGTTAATGTGTATTCGTAACTCTGGTCACTTTTCCATGCCTACAAAGAGAACACTGAATGCACTGCTCACAGCTCTACCTTCTAGAAAGATTTCTATTTACCACTTTGTTTAGAGCCACTTCTGAGATGAAAAACAATGACACATCAGCCCACTTTTGGCTAACAGAAACATCTCACACCAAGTGAATTGTTATATAGGCTTGAGGTATTTTTTTCCCTCTTTAATTAGTCAGTATTTATAGGTACAATAGATATTGGCTCAAAAATCCAAAAGCCCACCAAGTGATAGGTCTCATCCTTAATAATACGAATTATAAGATGAAATAAAGTGTTTTCTTTTTTATCTTAGAAGGGATGTCTTAGGATGCCATAGATATTTGGAAATCCAAAGATACTTTTAATGTAACAAGAGTTTTTGTGGATTTATGTCCCACCATATGGCATGTTTGCCTTGATAGGACATCTGAATTACTTGTCTTTCTTGCTGACCAGGTCAATTTGGATAATCTTCAGTATTGTGCAACAGAGTAATATTCTGCATAATTCAAAGATAATCAAGGTGCCCTGCACTATAATACGAAAACAAGGTAGGAGAATGTAAATAGCCCTGTAACAAGATGCTGAAAATGTACTACTGTCATTCACATGAAAAGAAAATCTGCTTTTGTTCTCTTTTTCTGATGTGAGTTGTGATAAACACAATCATCAGACCAATAATTACATTCTAAGTTCCAAAGGCTGTGTTGACATGTTCTAGCAAAGAGAACACAGGTAGCATAGCAGTTACATTTGGGGCCACAACCTTAAATGTACATGTAGTTCACCAACTGCCCAATCCACTTGGTGTTGTTACTGTTTCTATTGTTGCAGCTCAATTAGACAGAGACATAATGGAGTACTAACATTACAATTTTTAAATCTTTGATGGTGGTGCTAATTGGCACATTTTCTCATGGGATGTGTTATTTCTTCAGATTTCATATTTTTGCCTGGGTGTAGGGAAAGGAAAAGATATTTAGGAATCTTTCAGTTGGCTTTTCTATCATAGCAACTCTTATTTTATATGGCAGGAAGCCAGTTTGAAGGTTTTGCTGGCTGACAATTAGGCATATCTATCCTATTTTATATTAAGGAATTGGGGAAATAACCAAATAATTGGTCCATATATACTTCTGCACACACAGACTTGGGTCAGTCTTTTTTTTCAATCTGGATTCCGAAGTCCACATTAACTAGAGGACTATCATAGGTTGACAGGTACTCAGGTGTCAGTTCAGACTTATATCCAACAATTCTCAAAAATTCCCCAAATTATGGATATTCCTCTTGCCAGAGTACAAGGATGGTGGTAAATGGCCAAAGTTCTCTTTAAGGAAGAATCAGAGGCATTTTTACTACGTACAATTGTTGTGTCATTACAGGTTCTTCCTGGTCCACTTTGAATCAAGGATCCCTGGGTTAGAACAGACATATGGAAATTTACAACTTGAAAACACAGTGGATTTTTCATTGTGATCTTTGATATCAGCCTTCTGCTCCTTAGCTCTCTTTTAAACTATTGTTTTTAATATCACAAGTCCAGTAACCCCTTAGTAAACTGGCAATGTTTTACATCCAAAGGAACATCATAATCTATTAGTTGCCACTGACTCCTACAGTAAAGGCATTTTGTTGTCACTCAGGCCTTACTGCCAATTATGTTTATGGTTTTTACCTTGCCCTTAAAAATAAACGTTGAAAGATGCCGCTGCCGTTCTGGAATTTCACCTCTCCTATTAATACGAGGGATCCCTGTTCCATTACATCCAGTGATGCTGAATCTAGTCTACAGAGGACAGCCACCACCAAAGGGACCATTGCTCCCCTCGCCAGGGCAAGCTTTGCTGTATTCTTGAAGGGATTCTCCTTTAAGCCTTCCAAGGAATCATGGTAAGGGGGGTAGGTTTCCCTGAAAATTGATTTTAACCTCCTCATTTTAAGTCTTCTGAAACTTTCTTCAATACAATGGTGAAGCCGTTTTGCTGCCTAACTTCATTTACTAGGGATTGTCGTGTCCAAGTTTCCGGGAATTCTCACCAAGAATACTAAAGACTGATTCCTGTCCTTCTCAGAATATCAAATAGAGAGTCACAGTTGAGTTCTCCCACGACAACTTATCCTTCCCTTACAGTCTACATGTCCTGGCTCTTAGCCTTGGTTTCCTTCAAAGCAGAACCAGAGATAGTGGCTTCCATCTGGGTGGTTAAATCCAGAATATGAACCCAAGAAGCAGAGATGAGGGATGGGGGAAACAAGAAAGAAGAGTCAACACAAGGACATGTCGTTGGGTTGTCTATTCTATTGCTGTGATGACTTGTTGCTCTGTCCCATCGGACCACTTGAAACTGAAGTAAGTCTCAGAATCATCTTTCCCCCAGCTTCTGACTCCTATTTTGTTAGATTTGTCCCAGAAGGCCATTAACTCCTTCACACTTCTGTTCTGTGTATATGTGTATGTTGAACAGGTAGTCATGGGTATTTCACAGCTGTGAGGACACAGAAGCCCTGAAGCAGAAAACAAAGGGCACAATGCAGGATTGGAGGCAAATGTTGTCAGATGGCACTTGTGTGAATCTGGTCAAAGACTGCACAGAATCAGCTGACACAGGCTGAAAGAGTTGGAAGAGATACTAAAGAACTATTAATAAGTGTTCTGAGAAACAAAGAAATGGAAATAAAACTGTTGCAGTTTTTATTATTTAGTTATATTTTTAAAATAGGTGATTTTGGCACTTTTGAATGTGGAAGATAAGCAAAGATTTGCGTTGTGTTTTACCAGTGATTGCATTCTGCCCCTCCTCATGCTGTGCTATACTTCCCAGATGCAAGTACTTCTAAATTTATGGGATTTCAGTTACTTCAAATTTTATATTAAAAATGCTATGTTTAGCTTACAAATACTTATTTGTAGTCCTATTTGCTTAAATAACTTTAGACAGCATCTTTTGGCTTCTACTAACACAAGGATTTATCAGCTAACTTTTCACCCTACATCTTGAGCTTTATTATTTTTATCCTGTTTTTACCCTTAAATCTGCAAATACTACACTTAAATATCTTACTATTTCATTACATTTAGAAACTATTTCTACACACTCCAATATGTAAAAAAAAATTAGTATTCCTACCCTTCCTTTCAACTTTCTCCACCAGCCTCTAGTTCCCTTTACATTTGTCAGTTGTGATAACATTGTTTTTGGTCCAGTAAACATAATTAAGACTTCTGTGGGTTTTCTACCAATTGGTTTGAAATACTGAAAACCATTAGCAACATTTAAACTATTTTGGATTCACTTTTCTTTCCTGTGGTTTCAGTGTCCACTACTTCTAAGACATTTAATAAAAACGATTCCTTGAGTCATGTCCAGATAAATTGTTTATTTTTTGAACTCATCAGTTGCTTAGGGTCATGGTACATTTTATTTTACTTTTTATTTGAAACTTGGATGCCCTATGAGTATTTTTGTGATTTTCTCATTGATTTTATATTTTTCTTGTCCAGAGAAGGAAAATATTTTTTCAAATATTAATTATCATTTTCCAGTTTATTATTCATCATTACTTTTAATGGACTCCATTTCATTTTCTGAAGACATTCAACTTAGATCCTCTTCGAATTTCCTTTTCTAAATTGGTCCCTTTTTGGGCATCATCCTGAGGCTTATTTTCATTGCATTTTTAAGTTATTGCGATTGTTTCTTGTACCTCAAATCTTCCTTTCTCTTGGTTTTCACTCTAGTTTTTTTCTGGCACATACCTGCAAATATCCCATGAGTCCTCTTGTCGGAAAAATATTTATTTTGGCATTGGTTATTTGACTGAAATAGGATTTATAGTCAAAATAATTTCCTGACAAACTTTGAAAGCATTATTTTCTAGAGACTAGTTTTACTGATGTGATATATGGTGCCAACCTGATTCTCAATATTTTGTAGATTTTTTTTTTTCTGGAAGTTTTAGCACATTCTGTTGGTGTTTTGAGATCTTATGACGGTAGGTTTAGGTATGTTATTTTTAAATATTCCTCTCATCAGTTTAGATTCTCTGTGTTCCTAGACACATTTGTGTCTTTCAAGTGCTGGTAATTTTTTTTTTTTTTTTTATGACACCTTCCCCCACTTAGTCTGCTTTTTTGTTTCTAAAAATTGTAAGACATTTGTGTTTAATTCGTTGGATTGATCTGATGAAATTTATTATATCTTTTTTTACTCTCTATCTCTCCTTGACTACTTTTTACCTTAATTAAGGGATATTTTTTCAAATTTATCTCCAAGTTATTCCACTCAGTGTTTTTGTGTTTATCTGTACACATTTAATTGTATTTAATTTTTTTTCAATTTCAGACATTTTTCTTTTATAGTGTAGTTCACAATTTCACTCAGTTGATAAAAGGATCTTTTCCTTCTGACATCAAATATGCTGTGTCTTCTCCAGCTCTCTGACGCTACCTCAGTATCTAATAATTCAATTCCGTTCTGACACTGTGTTTAGATAGCACAGACCCACAGGTTAAGGTCTCAGTCTCACAAGATTGCTCCCACTTAAGATGCCAGTAACCAATTCCCATTGGGTCCTGACCCACAGGCTACAAATTTGGGGGTTCCCATGATATCTTCTCAGATTCCATAATTTTCTAGAAGGATTCACAGAACTCAGGATAGCACTTTGCTTATAGTTACCTGTTTATTGTAAAAATAAACTACTGGAACAAACAAATGGAACAATATTCATTAAAGTGATAGTTAAATCTGCAAATGGAAGAACTGTAGCTTTAACTATAAATGTCTGTGTGATTATATGGTAAGAACACAACTTTAAAATACTCTACAGAGTTAATCCTCATTTATTTAGTAGAAATATTATTACTAGAAAATGTATTTGAAATCTGAATGCTCCTAAAAGCCACTGCTATTCTTAGTATCTTAGGTTCTTAGTATCTTAGGTTGAGTGGAGTCATTTAAAGAAATTAAACATATGTTAAAAGAATTTACTCTGAAGGAAAAATACAAATTACGTCAGGGTGGTTATTATTTAACTTAGTAGTTCTCACTGTTGCAATTTATTAGATAATTATTCAATTTCAACTTTCTCTATTAGAATACTATTTATTTCATGATAAAATCTGACATTTTCAAATCCACCTATTATCACACTAGGAATTCCTAAAATCAAGTGAAAATCATCGATTACAGGTGAACAAACTGATTGTGAAAACTGGAGTTCAAGAAACATATTTTATTCCCCCCATATAGTGCCAAATAGATACAAAGTAATTCTTCTGAATTTATCATTCATTCATTCACTCATTCATTTATTCATTCAATGAGCATTTTTCTAGCTATTTATCATGACATAGATTTCAAAGGGTAAAGAGACAAAGAGTTTTTATTTATATATTTGTTTGCTTTACCCCAAGAGCTCACATTAAATATTTAATAATTTGCATGCCTACAAAATAGGCATTGTGAATTCTGTTTAAGACAATATTTCCTTCCCTGTTGGCTGCCATGATGTCAATGTGCCTCTCTGAGGCTACTCCACAGAGGCTTCCCCAACAAGCCCCTTCCAGGTACCTTTACTGAATACCTAAACACTGAGTGTGTTCCAGAGCTATGTTCCGTGCTTACACTTTTGTATTTGGTTCTCCTTTGGACCCACATAGGCCTACACTACAAAAACAATGTCTTGTGAAGTAGAAATTCAGTAAACTATTTTTTTGCATGTATCTGAGATCTCTCGACCATTTTCTTTCTGTCATGCAGCAACAGATTTGAACATTTTTAGTCCTACAATGATGTCACAGACCAAGGAAATAAAAGGCACACATCAATATTTGGAGCTTATCTGTAATGGGATTGCAAGCTCCTTAACAAGATGACTCACTGTCGGGTCTGATAGGAGATAATTGGACACTTTTGGGGGAAAAACAGGAGAAAGGTTAAACTCTGAAGCTACGTAAGTAGTCTATATTTTTCAGGATAGTTTCAAATTAATAGCCATGCGTAAATTATAAATCATCATGCCAGTGTACAACATTTTTATAGAAGCTGTGCAGCTAGTCAATCCTCAGTTTATTTACAGCATGTATTTTTGACAGTTTTTAAACAATTTTAACACTTTATTGACTGGAACACACTTGGTTTTTAAACTCCAGATTTTTTAATTTTAATTTTTATTTGATTTGTTCTTCGTTTTGTTGGTTGTTGCTTCTGCAACTTGGCAGAATCTAGTATCAGATAAGTGGATCACTTCTAAAATTGACTTCCTTAAGTAGAGAGGAACCAGGAAAAAGAAAGTAAAGAACAAAAATGTCAGTGGATTTTCAATGTTGTACTTCACGAATCTGTAAGTGGTCACTAAAATGATTTCTTTTTTGGATGTTGAAGTGTAGAGAGGTCTATCAAGACATATATCCTGCAATAAACTGAGAGTCCTGAGTATCACCAAATGGCTAATACCATGAATCAAACGTCATTCAGCATTCATTCAATTATCACTAACTGAATTTGACATATGTCAGGCACTGGGTTAGGTACTGGGAATGTAGGGATATTAACTTAGTTCAAGCTCCCTAGAAGAGAGCATGAGATGAGAATTCTTTTTTCCAGTAATGTATTGGGCAAGCGCTCTCTGGACAAGGGGAGTGAAAATAAAAGCAGGATAAGGCAGGGGGAAAAAGCTAAGTAGCTATAACCTAACTTCAGCCTGTCCAGTGGGAAGCTCTGGAGTATGGATTGTGCCACAGAGTTGATGCCATTTTATGGCAAGGAAAACAGTCAGTCTTGGCTCTGGGCTTTGGAAGAGGATAGGTAGAGAGCAGCATACCTTCCCAGCCATAAGTGCTCTGGCTTGGCCGAGAAAAGACAATCACTGAGATAATACAGCAGTTGATGGACAAGTGCAGATCTAGAAAAGATCTGTGCCAATCAACAACAACAGCCACTACACAGGCTAAAGATCAATTTTCCATACAACAGCAGAAGACCTTTGCTCTAACTACATAGAGTGATTATTCAGTAATATGAGATTATTGGTATGGGGGAGCTTACTGAGAATCACTAATAAAAGTAAGTACATAAATACATGTATATTTTTTAAAGTATTAAGGTATCATTAATATTTCTCAGAAACGCTTTAAAAAAATTTTTTTGGATTCTCATTAAGGGATTAAACCTTTGACACTTACAATGGGCTTGATTGTTTCACTATCTAAATTGTGTATTCCTTATCTAGCCATAGCACAGCTTTGAAAATTTAAGCCCTCTCTACACTAAAAGAAAAGCAAAACACAAAAGTATATGCACAAATATACATTTACTCTATCTTAAAATAAGCTAGTAAAGACCTACATTTTACATACTTCTTCTCTACTTATTTGAATTATCTGTATTCTCTTGATAATTTGGTAAACACAATGGAACTCTAAAACTGCAATATATTTTAATGAACAAATTATAAAGAGTTTTTCCTCTTACATCACTTTCCATACTTCCTCATGCTTGGTTAGCACACTGTTGATTCTGCTATGAAATTGCATCACATTTTACTTTGATGTATCAGTACCATTGAGACTGTCAGCTCCTAAAAGCAAAAGTGTCTGATTCTTCATGTTTTCTCCCTGGAGTAGTGCCTTCAATCTAGGAGGTACTCAGTAAATGTGTGTTGAGTTAGTTAATAGATTGTGGAGTAACATTTTTTGAGGCAGTCATGTTTTAAAGTCAGTAAGGAAAACAACAATTCCATAAAATTAAAATAATGCTTGAAAAGCTTATAAAACTCCCATTAAGTAATATATAAAACTTCGTGTGTTTGTGTGTGTGTGTGTGTGTGTATCATCTCCTCTAATTCTATATTAGTAATATTTCTTTACTGTCCTCAATTTTCTTCAATTTCTTCCTTGAGAATAGTGATAATTTTATCACTATCTACTTGAGGCTCACTTAAACAGTGAATTTTAATTATTTCTAATGATCAGGAAACCCTGAAATAAACTTTATACATACTTCCATAGATTTTGATAGCTTGCATTGATTGTTTTCTGTGTGATTGCATCAACTGTCTGCTTAACATGAGTAAGAAAACAGGAGTGTACCCTAAATAGGGGCATACCAGCCGCATAAATCTAAATTTGTTTAAGTTAAATATATCAATTTTGCATTTTTACTGTATGTATTGCTTACTAAATGAATATAATTAACCCATAGACTTAAACAAAATTTTAAAAAGAAAAAACTGTCTTGTTGGTTTTATTTAAATGTCTAAATTCCCTCATATCATTGTTTCTTTCATATATGCCCAGCAACTAGATAAGTATTGAGTAAGAGATTTCTTTTTGGACTGGACCCATACATTGCAATCACCAGCAATATCCACAGCATAGTAGTCCAACCGGCGCATACCTATTCTCTTCCTTAACAATGACTTGCTTTTCTCCATTTGGGCTGTCACACGGCTGTATTTACAGGATTGCCTCCAGCAGCTCATTATTGTAAACAACATAATGCTATATGGTACTGATGAGAGTAAATATGATAATGACCATGCATACTCATCACAGCTTCATCTTTGGAAAACTATTTCTGAAAGTAAGCAATTGATGATAGTTGGAATACAAAGAGAGGGAGAGGGGGAAAAATTTGATTGCTAGGTTTAGAGGTTTCAATTTGCTGAAAAAGTAAATCTCTAACATAATGACATGCAAGAATGTGGAAGAAAAGGCTCCATCACCGCTTGGACAGCTGTTTACGTTTTCTTCCATCTGGAGTGCAAGTGAAAAGAATAAAATTTTGTTTGATTGTAACAACCCAGGTCAGGAAATTAGAAATGCAACAAAATTTCCCCAAACCAGTATTATCCACAAACTGATTTCCCCTAAGCCAATACAAATTTATTTCCTCCCCAAAGCAATCAGCATTCTGGACACTGGATAAGAGAGATTTTCTAGCAGTTGTTTCTCCCTTCTCTCCACCTTTATTTTCATTCATTGTTTTCATCCAATGTACCATTTCAACAAGTCTCTTTTGCATGTGGTAGGGCCAACCATGGGGGGAAAGCAATATAAGTTTAGGAAAATGTTCATAGATCTTCTTTGTCTAATCACACATAATGATATAGATGCTGACTCTTGATCAGTAAATTAAAATTATAGTAGTAGAGAAATGTAAATACACAAAGAGGAGTTGCTCTATGGTGAAATCAACTTTACTAAAACTCAGGAAACAAGTTGAGGCTTCTCTAAAGCTCCTTCAGGCTAACCACGAAGACACTAACACTAAAAAGCACCTATCATTAATTACAAATGAACAAACGTACAGAATAAGAAGTTTAACCTCTGGGTGAGCTGAAATGTTGACCAGGAGGATTTCGTTAATAAACAAAAATGGCAATGCATCTCACTGAGGAATGAGGTATCTCTATGATACTTCCATATTATTCTACAAATGTCTCAGGGTATTTCAATACATCTTACCCTCGTCTCATTTCATACTGCTATAAAATGAATTTAATATTGTTTGAAAACTATATAATTCTAAATATATAAGAAGTTTTTGCAGCTGGGTGTGGTGGCTCAAGCCCATAATCCCAGCACTTTGGGAGGCCGAGGCGGGCAGATCATGAGGTCAGGAGATTGAGACCATCCTGGTTAACATGGTGAAGCCCCGTCTCTACCAAAAATACAAAAAATTAGCCGGGCGTGGTGGCGGGCACCTGTAGTCCCAGCTACTCGGGAGGCTGAGGCAGGAGAAAGGCGTAAACCTGGGAGACGGAGCTTGCAGTGAGCTGAGATCTCGCCACTGTAGTCAAGGCTGGGCGACAGACTCAGTCTCTCCCTCTTTCTCACACACACACACACACACACACACACACACACACACAGTTTTTGCTTACTTTTGCAACAGAAAATATAAATCTATAATACATTTTGGTTTTTGACATTCTCTGTTCAATTCATTTGTTGTATCAACCATTGTCAGCCATCTTCTTTCATGTGATTTTCTGAACACCTGGGCATATTTAGACTTGTATTAGTTTATTTTAATTGCTGCTGTAACAAATTGCCACAAGCTTAATGGGAAAACTAATACAAATTTATTACCCTCCCGATCTGGTGATCAGAAGTACAAAATCTAGGTGTTGGCCAAGCTACATTCCACTGGAGGCTTAGAGGGAGAGTTCACATTCTTGCCTTTTCCAGCTTCCTCCATTCTCTGGCTCTCGGGCCCATTCTTGCATCACACCAACCTCTTGCTTCTAAAGTTACACCTCCTATTACTAAGTCTCATCTTCCCACCGCCTTCTTATAAAAATCCTAATGCTTGGTTACAACATTGGGTTCACCCAGATAGTTTAGGATAATCTCATCTCAAGATCTTTTACTTAATTACATCTGCAAAGTCCCTTTTATTGCACAAGTTGACGTATCGACAGGTTCTGAAAATCAGGTCAGGGATATTTTTGGGGCTCATTATTCAGTTTACTATAAAATCTAATAGCTTAAATATGAGTTGATTCTCTTCCATATCATACAGTTTTGTGTACATATTACTTTAGTCTTTGCTCATTACTCATCTTCCATTTTTGTCATGTTTAACAATTTTATATAATTTTTTAATATTGCAATAATAAAAATATCTTTCAGGTTTGCCAGTCCATCTTATCAAATTTTCTTTTTAAATTATTTTTCTCATATAAAATTAATAAATCATTTAATATTGCTTTTCACAGATAATAAACATGTTATATATATGTAGATTTATCATTTATCTTTAAAAAATAATTTTTGTCTGGGAACTATTTTTTTATATTTGATGACCAATTTAGTTAGGAGAAAAATTAAACTGCCACTTGATGTGTACCTGCTATGAGCTAGAAATTATGGAGCTACCTTGAATTCTCAGGACAAAATTCTAAAGGTAGATATTACGCCTATTTTAAGAATGACAAAACTTAGACTCAGAGTAGACTCATGAATTCTCCAGGGGTGTGCAGCTCATCAATTATGGATTTACTCTTTGAATCTATACCCTGATCAAAGATAGACTCCTGTCAGAAAAAAAAAAAATATGGATGAATTTACTCTGGAGATTATATCACTGATATGCTTTTAAATACTGATTATTAAAAAATTCTTGTATATATTCTAGTCTAGCTTTTGGATTCTATTACAAATAAATGCTCCCCCCACCATACCTGAGTTTATTAAATAGCAATGCAATGAATGGTTAGAAGTGAAGTTTAAATTTCCATGGGCACTTAAGGAGGTTATCTTCTCTTTTTCTTGGATCTCCTAAAAGATTTTCTTCCTATATTATTTCTCTAAGAGGTTGTCCCTGACTGTCTGGACAAAGCCAGTTTTGCTGCTTCTGTGCAGTTTCATGGCCCTCCCTTTCATCAGCTGTCCAATGAGCAGACTGAGTTTGACTCATCATCTTCACCTCTATACTGTAAGCTTAGGGAAGGACCTTGCCTATGTAGTTTAAAAACTGAATAGCCATAACTGAAGATACAGGTGCTAGAGTGCCTCTTCTAGGTACTAAAATCTCACAGCTACTAGATACATAATTGTTGCTGGAAGGGATCAATGAATAAGTGAATAAAGTGTGCATTTTGCAGAAATTTTGAAAACAATTGTTAGGGATTTGTGTTGGATTATATTTAATGCTGTCATTCTATTTTTCTTGTGATTTTCAATATGTATTTGACATATCCATGATGCAATACTGCATTAGATGTAAGCCTGTTCAGTTGTGTTAGCACCACTGAAAACTTAGATAAGAAAAACAAAAAGTCTTAATTTTGGCAACTTTTCACATAAGAATGATTACCTCAATGTAAGATTAAGGTACTATTCTTCTCAGAAGAATGATAGCAGTGTAGAGAGAAAAAAGTACATTGTTGGAACCTGTTTAATAGACAAAATACTTATGTAAAGCCTGTACTTCAACTATTGTATTTACTCAGCCAAATGAAGTCATTTCTGTTAGAAAATTAGCAGATATTTTTAAGATGGCTAATTGATTAACTAATTTTATATTTTTAATTTTTCAATTAATATTTATGTGTTTCCCAAAGCAGAAAACGGGTCAAACTATCTGTAAAAGTGCCATGATTTAAAAATTTATGGGAAACTTCCCACATTGTCTTTTATAAATCAATAAATTCTTTTTCTAAAGCAAACATTTGGCCCAGATTAATATCTTTATAAATTTATGTTTTCATATATATATAGAACTTGCTTAAGGCAAGGTACACCTGCATAGGTAAAAACTATTTTAATCTTACATTTTCTTAGGAAAAAAGAAAAATAGCTAAAAGGCATTTCTCAGGGGTTGTAAAATTAGAGATTATTCATAATTGAGCTACTGCAATGCAAATATAAGTTATTTTTTTTTCTCCTAGAGAAAATAAGTTTGAGTCTTCTTTCACTTGGCAAAATCCATTTATCAGACGAGAATTAGAATTAAACGTGGTAAGAAACTGGGCCCACATGTTTTTATATGGCAAAATCTCAGGATGCTCAAAATGAAATTTCAGTATATTCATTGTTACATTTCCTTTATCAAATTTTTATTTAAGGAGCTGAGTTATGTTTTTATCTGAATTTGTGCTCAACCTAAAAACTAACCCAAGGTTGCTCAACTTTGGCACTATTGACATTTGGGTGGTGGAGGAGGGTCCCTGGCCTCTACCCACTAGGTTACAGGTGTGATAATTAAACATGTGATCAGACATTGCCAGATGTCCCCTGGGGAGGCTGGGGCAAATTCACCCCAAGTTGACAACTGCTAACCTAGGCAAACGTAAGAACCAAATAGAGTCAGTGCTGGGTTTGTTAAACACAGAGACCTACTCTCTGATATTTCTGGACAGTACAGCAAGAATCACTTCATTCAGTAATGGTAAGAGTCACTATGTACATTCTAAACTGAGGACTTTGTGCCTGACTTTGAAAACCCAAGAGATACATTATACTTTAGAAACTGGGCAGAGGATATGTACTGACACGCCCTACAAAAAGAACTCATTTATTATTTCTACTCCTGAGATTTATGACATTAGAGTCAAAACTTCCCCTGTACACCAGAACCCATAGTTATGACAGCTTGCCTAGTTACCCAAGTGAAAGCATGGAGTCAGCCATTCTGACCCTACCGTACAGTTTCTGACTTTTCTCAACAAATTCCAAAGGTTGCTGAACTGAAACTGGTGGAAGTATGATTCAGAAACTTGTACAGCATGTGCACAACAACACTACATGCCCACTAAAATTTTGAATAAAAGGCATGTAATAAACACCCATCTCCATTAGGGCATTGCATACCTACACACAACACACTTTAAATGCTTTTCTCCCTCTGATTGTATTAAATCAAGTTGTTTTGTTTTGTTCTAGTGTCCTCTCTGAATTGAAAAAGTGTTTCTTTCTTGTGAATCTGGTTCTTCCATTTATACTTTCCCTGAAATGCTCACAAACATATTGGCCTTTTCTAATTTATTTGTCTCCTAGGTGAAGAGTTGTCTATTTTTCACTAATTATTTTCACCAAAAGGGAAGTTTCCGAAAGATCCAACACTCTCAATCTTCTGGATTTTATTTTGTTATGCTTTGTTTACAAGTAAATAGGGAGATGGGAGATAATGTTCACCTAAGGGATTTCAAGTAGGAAGTCAGGAAACATTATTCCCTGATTCTTCTTCCCTCAAGATAAAGCAGTGAGCATGTGCACAGAGCATCACCTGAAGTTACCAGAAGTAAAGATCTTGCACTTTTCAAACCAATTTGATAAAATACAGAGATAGTCACCCTGGATTATGGGTTTTCAGGCTGATTCTTCAAGTTTAGCTAGTTCCCTTGATTATATAAAGCAAAACATTTCTGTCACTTCTTTATGGTAGCCTGATAGGTGCATTTGTTGGGAAAAGGGAGAATTAGGCCAAAATTTTGCCAAAACACTTCAAAGAGCAAATCAATTTCAAACAAAAGAAGTGGCAGTATTCCAGTCACCTTAAATCTCTAGCATTTTGACTATGAAGGTATACAGTATCTTTTTTATTTTTTATTGAAGACTGACAAAATTCTTAATATTCAATCAGGATTTTTTGAGGCATCTGTTTTCTAGTAGGTATTGCTTAACAAATTGGTTCAAACTCTGGCATGTCTTCATCCTCAAGCCATGTGAGTGGTCTATATTGATCCTTTGAACATTATGCATGACAATTATCTTGCATGGTGAGGTTATCTTATGAAGCAGAGTGTATATTCAATATTATAAAAGAGATTCAGTCTACCCAATGATGCAAATTCAAATATGATGTCAAAGAAAATAATCAATGGCTTGAATGCATCAACTCATTTATCTCTCATAGCAACTAAATGAGTCTTACTAACCCCATTACATAGATGAGGAAACGGAGTCCTATAGATACTTTCATAAGTTGCACATTACATGGAAGCTAGTCTTGGTTCATACAGCTTCAATATGCAGGTCCAAAACTCTGAAATATGATTTTTCTGAATTTAGAATCCATACACTTTAGTTTTTGTTTTTTAATTTTAATTTTTATTTTAAGTTCAGGGGAACATGTTCAGGTTTGTTATATAGGTAAACTTGTGGGGGCGGAGCAAGATGGCCGAATAGGAACAGCTCCAGTCTCCAACTCCCAGCACGAGCGACACAGAAGACCGGTGATTTCTGCATTTTCAACTGAGGTACTGGGTTCATCTCACTAGAGACTGCCGGACAATCGGTGCGGGTCAGCTGCTGCAGCCTGACCAGCGAGAGATGAAGCAGGGCGAGGCATCGCCTCACCTGGAAGTGCAAGGGGGAAGGGAATCCGTTTTCCTAGCCAGGGGAACTGAGACACACAACACCTGGAAAATCGGGTAACTCCCACCCCAATACGGCGCTTTAAGCAAAGAGGCACACCAGGAGAATATATCCCACGCCTGGCCGGGAGGGTCCCACGCCCACGGAGCCTCCCTCACTGCTAACACAGCAGTCTGCGGCGATCTATCCGCAAGGCAGCAGCGAGGCTGGGGGAGGGGCGCCCGCCATTGCTGAGGCTTAAGTAGGTAAACAAAGCCGCTGGGAAGCTCGAATTGGGTGGAGCTCACAGCAGCTCAAGGAAGCCTGCCTGTCTCTGTAGACTCCACCTCTGGGGACAGCGCATAGCTGAAGACCAACAGGGGAAACAGCGGGGGCTGGTGCAGACGCGAACGACTCTGTCTGACAGCTTTGGCGAGAGCTGTGGATCTCCCAACTCGGAGGTTGAGATCTGAGAACGGACAGACTGCCTGCTCAGGTGTGTCCCTGACCCCTGAGTAGCCTAGCTGGGAGAAATCCCCCACTAGGGGCAGTCTGACACCCCACACCTCACAGGGTGGAGTACACCCCTGAGAGGAAACTTCCAAAGGAAGAATCAGACAGGTACACTCGCTGTTCAGCAATATTCTATCTTCGGCAAACTCTGCTGCTGATACCCAGGCAAACAGGGTCTGGAGTGGACCTCAAGCAATCTCCAACAGACCAACAGACAGTCCTTCTGACTGTCAGAGGAAAACTATCAAACAGGAAGGACACCTATACCAAAACCCCATCAGTACGTCACCACCATCAAAGACCAGAGACAGATAAAACCACAAAGATGGGGAAGAAGCAGGGCAGAAAAGCTGGAAATTCAAAAAATAAGAGCGCATCTCCCCCTGCAAAGGAGCGCAGCCCATCGCCAGCAACGGATCAAAGCTGGTCAGAGAATGACTTGGACGAGAGGAGAGAAGAAGTCTTCAGTCCATCAAACTTATCAGAGCTAAAGGAGGAATTACGTACCCAGCGCAAAGAAACTAAAAATCTTGAAAAAAGAGTGGAAGAATTGACAGCTAGACTAATTAATGCAGAGAAGATCATAAACGAAATGACAGAGATGAAAACCATGACACGAGAAATACGTGACAAATGCACAAGCTTCAGTAACCGACTCGATCAACTGGAAGAAAGAGTATCAGCGATTGAAGATCAAATGAATGAAATGAAGCGAGAAGAGAAACCAAAAGAAAAAAGAA
The DNA here is from genome assembly GCF_007565055.1 of Rhinopithecus roxellana. Lineage (NCBI taxonomy): Eukaryota > Metazoa > Chordata > Mammalia > Primates > Cercopithecidae > Rhinopithecus > Rhinopithecus roxellana. The sequence goes on along the minus strand of NC_044549.1, from coordinate 67,074,720 downwards.
GAAAAAGAAATGAGCAAAGCCTGCAAGAAGTATGGGATTACGTAAAAAGACCAAATCTACGTCTGATTGGGGTGCCTGAAAGTGAGGGGGAAAATGGAACCAAGTTGGAAAACACTCTTCAGGATATCATCCAGGAGAACTTCCCCAACCTAGTAGGGCAGGCCAACATTCAAATTCAGGAAATACAGAGAACGCCACAAAGATACTCCTCCAGAAGAGCAACTCCAAGACACATAATTGCCAGATTCACCAAAGTTGAAATGAAGGAAAAAATCTTAAGGGCAGCCAGAGAGAAAGGTTGGGTTACCCACAAAGGGAAGCCCATCAGACTAACAGCAGATCTCTCGGCAGAAACTCTACAAGCCAGAAGAGAGTGGGCGCCAATATTCAATGTTCTTAAAGAAAAGAATTTTAAACCCAGGATTTCATATCCAGCCAAACTAAGTTTCATAAGTGAAGGAGAAATAAAATCCTTTACAGATAAGCAAATGCTTAGAGATTTTGTCACCACCAGGCCTGCCTTACAAGAGACCCTGAAGGAAGCCCTAAACATGGAATGGAACAACCGGTACCAGCCATCGCAAAAACATGCCAAAATGTAAAGACCATCGAGGCTAGGAAGAAACTGCATCAACTAACGAGCAAAATAACCAGTTAATATCATAATGGCAGGATCAAGTTCACACATAACAATATTAACCTTAAATGTTAATGGACTAAATGCTCCAATTAAAAGACACAGACTGGCAAACTGGATAAAGAGTCAAGACCCATCAGTCTGCTGTATTCAGGAGACCCATCTCACATGCAGAGACATACATAGGCTCAAAATAAAGGGATGGAGGAAGATCTACCAAGCAAATGGAGAACAAAAAAAAGCAGGGGTTGCAATCCTTGTCTCTGATAAAACAGACTTTAAACCATCAAAGATCAAAAGAGACAAAGAAGGCCATTACATAATGGTAAAGGGATCAATTCAACAGGAAGAGCTAACTCTCCTAAATATATATGCACCCAATACAGGAGCACCCAGATTCATAAAGCAAGTCCTTAGAGACTTACAAAGAGACTTAGACTCCCATACAATAATAATGGGAGACTTCAACACTCCACTGTCAACATTAGACAGATCAACGAGACAGAAAGTTAACAAGGATATCCAGGAATTGAACTCATCTCTGCACCAAGCGGACCTAATAGACATCTATAGAACTCTCCACCCCAAATCAACAGAATATACATTTTTCTCAGCACCACATCGCACTTATTCCAAAATTGACCACATAATTGGAAGTAAAGCACTCCTCAGCAAATGTACAAGAACAGAAATTATAACAAACCGTCTCTCAGACCACAGTGCAATCAAACTAGAACTCAGGACTAAGAAACTCAATCAAAACCGCTCAACTACATGGAAACTGAACAACCTGCTCCTGAATGACTACTGGGTACATAACGAAATGAAAGCGGAAATAAAGATGTTCTTTGAAACCAATGAGAACAAAGATACAACATACCAGAATCTCTGGGACACATTTAAAGCAGTGTGTAGAGGGAAATTGATAGCACTAAATGCCCACAAGAGAAAGCAGGAAAGATCTAAAATTGACACTCTAACATCACAATTAAAAGAACTAGAGAGGCAAGAGCAAACACATTCAAAAGCTAGCAGAAGGCAAGAAATAACTAAGATCAGAGCCGAACTGAAGGAGATAGAGACACAAAAAACCCTCCAAAAAATCAATGAATCCAGGAGTTGGTTTTTTGAAAAGATCAACAAAATTGACAGACCGCTAGCAAGGCTAATAAAGAAGAAAAGAGAGAGGAATCAAATAGATGCAATAAAAAATGATAAAGGGGATATCACCACTGACCCCACAGAAATACAAACTACCATCAGAGAATACTATAAACGCCTCTACGCAAATCAACTAGAAAATCTAGAAGAAATGGATAATTTCCTGGACACTTACACTCTCCCAAGGCTAAACCAGGAAGAAGTTGAATCCCTGAATAGACCAATAGCAGGCTCTGAAATTGAGGCAACAATTAATAGCCTACCCACCAAAAAAAGTCCAGGACCAGATGGATTCACAGCTGAATTCTACCAGAGGTACAAGGAGGAGCTGGTACCATTCCTTCTGAAACTATTCCAATCAATAGAAAAAGAGGGAATCCTCCCTAACTCATTCTATGAGGCCAACATCATCCTGATACCAAAGCCTGGCAGAGACACAACAAAAAAAGAGAATTTTAGACCAATATCCCTGATGAACATTGATGCAAAAATTCTCAATAAAATACTGGCAAACCGGATTCAGCAGCACATCAAAAAGCTTATCCACCATGATCAAGTGGGCTTCATCCCTGGGATGCAAGGCTGGTTCAACATTCGCAAATCAATAAACGTAATCCAGCATATAAACAGAACCAAAGACAAGAACCACATGATTGTCTCAATAGATGCAGAAAAGGCTTTTGACAAAATTCAACAGCCCTTCATGCTAAAAACGCTCAATAAATTCGGTATTGATGGAACGTATCTCAAAATAATAAGAGCTATTTATGACAAACCCACAGCTAATATCATACTGAATGGGCAAAAACTGGAAAAATTCCCTTTGAAAACTGGCACAAGACAGGGATGCCCTCTCTCACCACTCCTATTCAACATAGTGTTGGAAGTTCTGGCTAGGGCAATCAGGCAAGAAAAAGAAATCAAGGGTATCCAGTTAGGAAAAGAAGAAGTCAAATTGTCCCTGTTTGCAGATGACATGATTGTATATTTAGAAAACCCCATCGTCTCAGCCCAAAATCTCCTTAAGCTGATAAGCAACTTCAGCAAAGTCTCAGGATACAAAATTAATGTGCAAAAATCACAAGCATTCTTATCCACCAGTAACAGACAAGCAGAGAGCCAAATCAGGAATGAACTTCCATTCACAATTGCTTCAAAGAGGATAAAATACCTAGGAATCCAGCTTACAAGGGATGTCAAGGACCTCTTCAAGGAGAACTACAAACCACTGCTCATTGAAATAAAAGAGGACACAAACAAATGGAAGAACATACCATGCACATGGATAGGAAGAATCAATATCGTGAAAATGGCCATACTGCCCAAGGTTATTTATAGATTCAATGCCATCCCCATCAAGCTACCAATGAGTTTCTTCACAGAATTGGAAAAAACTGCTTTAAAGTTCATATGGAACCAAAAAAGAGCCCGCATTGCCAAGACAATCCTAAGTCAAAAGGACAAAGCTGGAGGCGTCACGCTACCTGACTTCAAACTATACTACAAGGCTACAGTAACCAAAACAGCATGGTACTGGTACCAAAACAGAGATATAGACCAATGGAACAGAACAGAGTCCTCAGAAATAATACCGCACATCTACAGCCATCTGATCTTTGACAAACCTGAGAGAAACAAGAAATGGGGAAAGGATTCCCTACTTAATAAATGGTGCTGGGAAAATTGGCTAGCCATAAGTAGAAAGCTGAAACTGGATCCTTTCCTTACCCCTTATACGAAGATTAATTCAAGATGGATTAGAGACTTAAATGTTAGACCTAATACCATAAAAACCCTAGAAGAAAATCTAGGTAGTACCATTCAGGACATAGGCATGGGCAAGGACTTCATGTCTAAAACACCAAAAGCAACGGCAGCAAAAGCAAAAATTGACAAATGGGATCTAATTAAACTAAAGAGCTTTTGCACCACAAAAGAAACTACCATCAGAGTGAACAGGCAACCTACAGAATGGGAGAAAATTTTTGCAACCTACTCATCTGACAAAGGGCTAATATCCAGAATCTACAAAGAACTCAAACAAATATACGAGAAAAAAACAAACAACCCCATCAAAAAGTGGGCAAAGGATATGAACAGACATTTCTCAAAAGAAGATATTCATACAGCCAACAGACACATGAAAAAATGCTCATCATCACTCGCCATCAGAGAAATGCAAATCAAAACCACAATGAGATACCATCTCACACCAGTTAGAATGGCAATCATTAAGAAGTCAGGAAACAACAGGTGTTGGAGAGGATGTGGAGAAATAGGAACACTTTTACACTGTTGGTGGGATTGTAAACTAGTTCAACCATTATGGAAAACAGTATGGCAATTCCTCAAGGATCTAGAACTAGATGTACCATATGACCCAGCCATCCCACTACTGGGTATATACCCAAAGGATTATAAATTATTCTACTGCAAAGACACATGTACACGTATGTTTATTGCGGCACTATTCACAATAGCAAAGACTTGGAATCAACCCAAATGTCCATCTGTGACAGACTGGATTAAGAAAATGTGGCACATATACACCATGGAATACTATGCAGCCATAAAAAAGGATGAGTTTGCGTCCTTTGTAGGGACATGGATGCAGCTGGAAACCATCATTCTTAGCAAACTATCACAAGAACAGAAAACCAAACACCGCATGTTCTCACTCATAGGTGGGAACTGAACAATGAGATCACTTGGACTCGGGAAGGGGAACATCACGCACGGGGGCCTATCATGGGGAGGGGGGAGGGGGGGAGGAGGGAGGGATTGCATTGGGGAGTTATACATGATATAAATGATGAATTGATGGGTGCTGACGAGTTGATGGGTGCAGCACACCAACATGGCATAAGTATACATATGTAACAAACCTGCACGTTATGCACATGTACCCTAGAACTTAAAGTATAATAAAAAAAATTAAAAAAAAAAAAAAAAAACTTGTGTCATGGGTGTTTGTTGTACAGATTATTTCATCATGCAGGTATTAAGCCTAGTACCCATTAGTTATTTTTCCTGATGCTCTCCCTTCTCCCACCCTCCAATGTCCAACAGGTGCCAGTGTGTATTGTTCTACTCCATGTATCAATGTGTTCTCATCATTTAGCTCCTACTTATAAGTGAGAACATGCGGTACTTGGTTCTCTTTCTGTGTTAATTTGCTACGGGTAATGCTTCCAGCTCCATCCATCTTCCTGCAAAGGACATGATGCCCTTCTTTTTATGGCTACATAGTATTCCATGGTGTATATATACCACATTTTCTTTATCCAGTCTACCTTGATGGGCACTGAAGTTGATTCCATGTCTTTGCTATTGTGAATAGTGCTGCAATGAACATACGTGTGCATGTGTCTTTATAATAGAATCAGTTAGATTCTTTTGGGTATATATCCAGTAAGGAGATTGCAAGATTGAATGGTATTTCTGTTTTTAGGTTTTTGAGGAATCATCACACTGTCTTCCACAATGGTTGAACTAATTTACAATCCCAGCAACAGTGTATAAGCATTCCTTTTTCTCTGCAACTTTACCAGCATCTGTTACTTTTTTGACTTTTTATTAATAGCCATTCCTACTGGTGTGAAATGGTATTTCACTGTGGTTTTTATTTGCATTTCTCTAATGATCAGTGACGTTGAGCTTTTTTCATTTGATTTTTGGCCACATATATGTTTTGTTTTGAAAAGTATCTTCATTTCATTTGCTCACTTTTCAATGGGGCTGTTTATTTTTTTCTGGTAAATTTCGTTAAGTTTCTTGTCGATGCTGTATATTAAACTTTAGTCAGGTGCATACTTTGCAAATATTTTCTCCCAATATATAAGTTGTCTGTTCAATCTGTCAAGAGTTTCCTTTGCTGTGCAGAAGCTCTTTAGTTTAAGTAGATCCTATTTGTCAATTTTTGCTTTTGTTGCAATTGCTTTTGGTGTTTTTATCATGAAATTTTTGCCCATTCCTATGTCCAGAATGGTATTGCTTTGGTGGTATTCCATGGTTTTTATACTTTTGGGTTTTACATTTAAGTCTTTAATCCACCTTGCATTAATTTTTGTATATGGTATAAGGAAATGGTCAGTTTCAATCTTGCACATATGGCTAGCCAGTTATCCCAGCACCATTTATTGAAATGAGAATCCTTCCTCCATTGCTTGTTTTTGACAGCTTTGTCGAAGATCAGATATTGTAGGTGTGTGGCCTTATTTCTGTGTTCTCTCTTCTGTTCCATTGGTCTATGTGTTTGCTTTTGTACCAGTACCATGCTGTTTGGTTACTATAGTTTGAAGTTGGATACTATGACGCCTCCAGCTTTGTTCTTTTGTTTAGGGTTGCCTTGGTTATTTGGACATTTTGTTGTTGTTTTTCCACATGAATTTTAAAATATTTTTTTCTAGTTCTATGAAAAATCTCAATGGTAATTTAATAGGAAGAGCATTGAATCTATAAATTGCTTTGGGCAGTATGGCCATTTTAACAATGTTGATTCTTCCTCTCTGTAAGCATGGCTATTACTTACTTGAATAAAAAAAATGTTTAGAATTCATAGACAAGAACCTAATTTCCATTATATACAAAGAGATACTAAAATTCAAAAATAAAATATATATGTGATATCTTTACAGTATTACTTATTGCAGCATTGCTTGGAATAGCCAAAAAAGTTGGAAATACATGCTCATCAAAAAGGACTGGTTACATATATTATATGCATGGATATAATATATTAGGTATCCATTTTAAAATGAGATTGTTTATTTTAAATTGATACAAATATATGCTATAAGATATATTGTAAAGGCATTAAAAAATAGAGCCCAGCCAGGCACTGTGGAAGGTGCTTATAGTCCCTGATACTTGGGATTCTGGGGCAGGAGGATAGTTTGAGCCCTGGAGCTCTGGGCTGTAGGTTGCTATACTAATTGGGTTATCCACAGTAAGTTTGGTATCAATATAGTGACCTCCTGAAGTGGGGGACCACCAGGTGGCCCAGGGGTGTGAATTAGCCCAGGTCAGAAGTGGAGCAGGTCCAAACACTCAGGCTGATCAGTAGTGGGATCAAGCCTGTGAATAGCCATTGCATTTCATCTGGGCAACACAGTGAGTCTGTGTCTCTTGAAAAAAAAAAAAAAAAAAAAAAAAAAAAAAAAAAATATATATATATATATATATATATATATATATATATATATTTAAATAAAGTAGATCCTGGAACATAACTTATTTTAAACTAACCTAAGTATGCATTTTTTATGTATATTTATGTATCTTTAGAAAGATAATCTATAAGAAATTTATAGTAGTGTTTGCCTACACTATCATATAGGGAGCTAACAGATAAAGATGAGAGAAAAACTTTTTATTGTTAAAAGTGAATTAATTATATACTCAAAATTTAAATTAATTTCTTTTGAAAACAGAATATGTTGTAGAAGCCATTATGGGGAAGCTTCCAACAAAGAATCATGAGGAATTTAATAGAAAGTTAGAAGATAACTGATTTGGCAGGAAAGAGAATCAGTTCAGTTTGAGACATACTGAATGAGTTTAGTGTTGGAATAATTGAATTTGTCATACTAGGGTATATGCAGATAGAGTTGGCAATGTGGGTTTGGAATTTTGAGACTGTTTAGCTCCACATGGTTTCAAACCTACAGCACTAAGCTACCTCCATCCCATATGCATGCCAAGACTTGTCTTCAGTACCTACTGTAGTTTAAGCCCAAAACACTGACTTGTATTTTCTAATGACTGGAGATCATTGGAGTTGAAGACACTAAATCATTGTGTGAGGTTCATGTTGAAGTACAGAGATATTAATGAAGACCACAAGCCAAGTGTGATGTTACACTGTATAATTTTCTCTTATATTTTTTCACTACTATGTTTCATACCAGTTGTGGACATTGACTGTATTTGCTTATTTTAATAGTTTTTAACAGTTCAGCTGGAATTAACACAATGATATTTCATGTGGTGAGCCATCTCTCTCTATTTTCATTCTCTTTCAGGAGGGACCGACCTATATCCCTGCAACTTATATACCAGACACAGGACTGATCTATGTCCCTGGAACCTGTATCCCAGACACAAACACAGACCTATGATGAGAGCCAGTCTAGTTCATCTCTGTGCCCATAGAGAGAGCAGCTGAGTTTAAAGAATGATTCTCAAATCTGGGACATTTTTATGTCTATTCAAATAGGGATGATTGCTCTTCTACCAGGGCCACTTGCTAAGATATAAGAGTGTAAGCCTAGAAATTTTGGAGTCAACTACATAGAGTGAGTGAGCTATTGGAGTATGAAGTCAACAACCAAGAAAGCAGAAGCGTGTGTAAGTCTGTGTGGGTGTGCCAATGCACATATGTGTCTGAAAGAGAATAAATCCAGATTACCTTATTTGAATTCCTAAATCAAATCCAAACTACTTATGAAACATTATTTCCTGAACTAAAAAACTCTATCTGTCCATCCTTCTATCGATCTATTGTCTATCTCTTCAACCAGTTTCAGTTGAGGTTTTATTACTTAAAAGAGATCTGATTTATACAACATTACACTTACCAATATAGTAGGCATAATTAGAAACTCCTCTATGATTCAAATTCTTCCTCTATTTAAGTTAAGACCCAATTCCATAAAATTTGTGAACATTGAATATATAGTTCTTTGCCAAGCAATTCAAATAGGCTCAACTGTTCTTATAGCTCTTTATCTCAATGTACTTCAACAAATATGTTGGGTAACTACTATAGTCAAGTCTCTGCCTCACTAAAACAAGCAATCACATAGAAGCAAAGCATAGAGTTAGTTAATTGACTCTATAAGGCTGAACACAAAACTCTAGTGCTTGAATTTTGACATGGGACAAGAACTATGTTAATAAGAAGGCAGATTTTTTTTTGTGGCTTATCTTATTTTATTATTAACCTAGAGCTTCACTTTTCTATAATGTGTATCTTTGAATTTCTGTTTAGCTTTAAAAGAGAAGAAAAATGTGCAGCCTTCTTTAAAAAAGCACAAATATCACTGAAATTAAAGTCAAAATAACAATATATTTTAGAACACATGGCTCAGACCTATGTAACTTAAGAGTTCACTTTTCAGGGTGGCTGGCAAGGTGGACGAATAGGAACAGCTCTGGTCTGCAGCTTCCAGTGAGATCAACGCAGAAGGTGGGTGATTTCTGCATTTCTAACTGAAGTACTCATCTCATTGGGATGGGTCAGACAGTGGGTGCAGTCCACGGAGGATGAGCCAAAGTAGAGGAGGCATCACCTCACCTGGGAAACACAAGGGGTTGGGGAACACCCTCCCCTAGCCAAGGGAAGCCATGAGAGACTGTGCCATGAGTAACAGTGCATTCTGGCCCAGATACTGTGCTTTCCCCACGGTCTTCACAACCCACAGACCAGGAAATTCCCTTGGGTGTCTACATCACCAGGGCCCTGGGTTTCAAGCACAAAACTGAGCTGCCATTTGGGCAGACATGGAGCTAGCTGCAGGAGTTTTTTCTTTATACCCAGGTGGTGCCTGGAATGCCAGCAAGACATGACCATTCACTCCCCTGGAAAGGGGGCTGAACCAGGGAGCCAAGTGGTCTAGTTCAGCAGATCCCACCCCCATGGAGCCCAGCAAGGTAAGAACCACTGGCTTGAAATTCTCACTGCCAGCACAGAAGTCTGAAGAAGAGGATCACCAGCAGATCTGCAGCAGAGGGGCCGGACTGTTAGAAAGAAAACTAACGAACAGAAAGGAATGGCATCAACATCAACAAAAAGGACATCCACACAACAATCCAATCCAAAGGTCACCAACATCAAAGACCAATGGTAGATAAATCCATGAAGATGATTAAAAAAAAAAAAAAAAAAAAAAAGAAAGAAAACAGTGCAAAAAGGCTGAAAATTCCAAAAAGCAGAACACCTCTTCTCCTCCAAAGGATCACAACTTCTCACCAGCTGTGGAACAAAACTGCATGGAGAATGAGTTTGATGAATTGACAGAAGTAGGCTTCAGAAGGTGGGTAATAACAAACTCCTCCAAGATAAAGGAGCATGTTCTAACACAATGCAAGGAAGCTAAGAACCTTGAAAAAGGGTTACATGAATTGCTAACTAGAATAACCACTTTAGAGAAGAAGATAAATGACCTGATGGAGCTGAAAAACACAGCACGAGAACTTCATGAAGCATACACAAATATCAATAGCTGAATCGATCAAGCAGAAGAATGGATATCAGAGATTGAAAATCAACTTAATGAAATACAGTGTGAAGACAATATTAGAGAAAAAAGCATGAAAAAGAATGAGAAAAACCTCCACGAAATATGGGACTATGTAAAAAGATCAAACCTACGTTTGATTGGTGTACCTGAAAGTGATTGGGAGAATGGAACCAAGTTGGAAAACATTCTTCAAAATATTGTCCAGGAGAACTTCCCCAACCTAGCAAGACAGGCAAACATTCAAATTCAGGAAATACAGAGAACCCCACAAAGATACTCCTCGAGAAGAGCAACCCCAAGACACATAATCGTCAGATTCACCAAGGTTGAAATGAAGGAAAAAATGTTAAGGGCAGCCAGAGACAAAGGTCAGGTTACCCACAAAAGCAAGGCCATTAGACTAACAGCAGATCTCTCTGGAGAAACCCTACAAGCCAGAAGAGAGTGGGGGCCAATACTCAACATTCTATTTTTTTGTTGTTGTTGAGACGGAGTCTCACTCTGTCCCCAGGCTGGAGTGCAGTGGCCGGATCTCAGCTCACTACAAGCTCCACCTCCTGGGTTTATGCCATTCTCCTGCCTCAGCCTCCCAAGTAGCTGGGACTACAGGCACCCAGCACCTCGCCCGGCTATTTTTTTGTATTTTTTTAGTAGAGACGGGGTTTCACTGTGTTAGCCAGGATGGCCTTGATCTCCTGACCTCGTGATCCGCCCGTCTCGGCCTCCCAAAGTGCTGGGATTACAGGCTTGAGCCACTGCGCCCGGCCTCAACATTCTTAAAGAAAAGAATTTTCAACCAAGAATTTCATATCCAGCCAAACTGAGCTTCATTAGCAAAGAAGAAATAAAATCCTTTACGGACAAGCAAATGCTGAGAGATTTTGTCACCACCAGGCCTGCCTTACAAGAGCTCCTGAAGGAAGTGCTAAATATGGAAAGGAAAATCTGGTACCGGCCACTGCAAAAACATACCAAATTGTAAAGACCATTGACAACATGAAGAAACTGCATCAACTAAAGGGCAAAATAACCAGCTAGCATCACAATGACAGGGTCAAATTCACACATAACAATACTAACCTTAAATGTAAACGGGCTAAATGCCCCAATTATAAGACACAGACTGGTAAATTTGATTAAGAGTCAAGACACATCTCTATGCTATATTTAGGAGACCCATCTCATGTACAAAGAAACATATATGCTCAAAATAAAGGGATGGAGGAATATTTACGAAGCAAATGGAAAACAAAAAAAAGCGGGGTTGCAATCATAGTGTCTGATAAAACAGACTTTAAACCCACAAAAATCAAAAGAGACAAGAGCATTACATAATGGTAAAGGGATCAATGCAGCAAGAAGAGCTAACTATCCTAAATATATATGCACCCAATACAGGAGCGTCCAGATTCATAAAGCAAGTTCTCAGAGACCCAAAAATAGACTTAGACTCCCACACAATAATAGTGGGAGACTTTAATACCCCACTTTCAATATTAGACAGATCACTGAGACAGAAAATTAACAAGAATATTCAGGACTTGAACTCAGCTCTGGGCCAAGGAGACCTAACAAGAAACTTAAACACATTTACAAGAATAAAACAAACAATCCCATCAAAAAGCAGGCAAAGGATATAAACAGACACTTCTAAAATAAGACATTTATCTGGCCAACAAATATGAAAAAAAGCTCATCATCACTGGTCATTGGAGAAATGCAAATCAAAATCACAACGAAATACTAGTTAGAATGGTGACCATTCAAAAGTCAGGAAACAACAGGTGCTGGAAAGGATGTGGAGAAATAGAAATGCTTTTATACTGTTGGTGGGAGTGTAAATTAGCTCAACCATTGTGAAAGACAGTGTGACAAGTCTTCAAGGATCTAGAACTAGAAATACCATTTGATCCAGCAATCTCATTACTGGGTATATACCCAAAGGATTATAAATCATTCTGCTAGAAAGACACATGCACACATATGTTTATTACAGCACCATTAACAATAGCAAAGACTTGGAACCAACCCAAATGCCCATCAATGAGACTGGATAAAGAAAATGTGACACATATACACCATTGAGTACTATGCAGACATAAAAATGGATGAGTTCATGTCCTTTACAGGGATGAAGCTGGAAACCATCATTCTCAGCAAACTAATACAGGAACAGAAAACCAAACACCACATGTTCTCACTCATAAGTGGAGTTGAACAATGAGAACATATGGACACGGGGAGGGGAACATCACACACCGGGGCCTGTCAGGGGGAGGGATAGCATCAGAAGAAATAACCTAAAGTAGATGATGGATTGATGGATGCAGCAAACCACCATGGCACATGTATACCTATGTAACAAACCTACATGTTCTGCACACGTATCCCAGAACTTAAAGTATAATTAAGAAAAATAAACATGTTATTCATTCTAAACTTAAAAGAATTTCACTTTTAAAAATGTATATCAAATATATTATAAATTACATATTGTTATGTTTTACTCTGCCCTGAAATAATACATAACATCTACGTCTAATGGTATTTACATATTAGTAGTAGCTGAAATTGCATAGATGTGGATTTGCTGCCAAAAAAAAAAAAAAAAAAAAAAAAAAAAAGGCAGTTATTTTGGGATCTCTACAGTTAGAAACCTCAACATAGATTTTTACAGTGCTGAGTAAGCTTGGATAAAATTAAAGCATAAAATTTCCCCACATGGCTACTTTGGTTATCCTTGGGAATAGTATTCATTTGATAATTTTTATTTCAAATAGCTAACACATGGAAGTATTTTTTTTCTTTTTGCTTGATGTGGACCAAATTAATGAAAGTAATAAAACAAGCAGACAGAAATAGTCTGTCAAAGACACTTGCAAGACATTTTGCATAGAAATGTCCTTGTATTTTGACATTCTGATTTCTTGTTGTCTGACAGTGCTGTAATTTGCTTTAAGAATTGTTTTAATCAGTTGCCAAATGTTTCTTGCGCCACACTGGATAGAAATAATTGAATTTTGTAAAGATATAGCACAGTAGCTTGGATATGATTAAATTTTTTTTCATTGACCCTTCTTGCTTTCAAAGCCAAGGTCTAATTAAAAACAATGCATTCTTAAAAAAGATTATCACCAAAGATAGTTTTAATAAAGCTTTGCAGGTTAGTTTTGATAACACTGTCATTTTCTTTAACTAGAGGGCTAACGTTGTTGCTTCAATGACCAAAGTGAGTAATTAAGCATCTTTCAGCCAGCCTATGTTTAAACCGCAGTTTCTCAGAGCTTATAAATCCATGAAAATAAATCTCTCTGGGACCATCTCAACTCAAGAAGGATATTTTTAAATGAGCTATAGAACTGAACTTTGCTCTTTCCCTAAAGTGTCACAGATTGCAGAATGCTTATTTATAAAACTACTTTAAAGACAATCACAGCCTCTTCTTCTAAAAGGAAAACTGTTTTTACTATTTTTTTATTTCACTTTGAGATGAAAGTCAGCTTCCTAAACTTATGAAATTCTATTCATAAAAGGCAAGGTTGCATCCTAAAGAAAGAAAAATATGATTTAAAAAAGTAGGAAACACCAAACCATGATCTTTCATCAACTTCCAGAACTTTTACAACTAGAAAAGGCCTCAGAAACTATCTGAGGAAAAAAAGATTTTTTTTGTACAAACATTCTATTTTGCTTATTCAATATGCCCTATCTTTTCTGTTAGTGATAATTTCATTCTCCTTTGCAAAATTGCTCCCCCACTGCACCCCATGGTCCATTGTGTATATATTCCATATTCTAGTAATTCCTACTACCTAATTTTCTATTTTATTGATCTCTGTTCTTTCCAAGGCCTGGATTTCCATCTTTCTTTCCATCTGTAAGCTTCTCTGGGTGCTTCTAATTAAGTCCATTTTGGCTGGTGAGAACTCACTGTGGTGTCTGTTGCTTGTTCTCAAAGAGTCCTTGCTGACTTTAGCCCATTAAATGCAAGCCAAATTAGGGCAAGAACAGTGTCCATTGATGCTTCATGCCCTAATGTCCTTAATAAAACTTAGAGGAATGATGTAAGTGAAACCTCACAGTTGGATTATTGGAGAGCCTGAGTTAACTTTTCTTTGACTTTTTTTCCATGATTTTTACCCAATGCACAGCCTTTTGCTAAAACTCTCTATGCCTTTCTCTGAGGCACAACTGCTTACTATTGCTGTTTTTTGACACATGTGTCAGTTCTTTATTATGGTCAACTTACATTGTGCTTCTCGTGTTTTACCTAGGCATAAAAGTATTCCAGGAAGGCCATTGTATGTCTAATTTATTAAGGGCATGATCCTTAAAATAATAAATTAAAAATTATGGTATAAAATTGAATACTAATTGTGACTAATTATTTCTTCACTCATTCATGCAACACACAGTATACCAGACACTGTTTGGATAAAAGGAAGTATAAGGTCTCAGGGTTCAGGTAACAATATAGCCAGAACATAAAGAACTTCTTGGCTTCAAAGAGAGTTTTCCAAAGGGTAAAGACAAACTCTTAAATGTGCCCCATAAGTATACCCAGCATCTGGCCTCACTTTTCCTTTTTCACCTCAGGTTTCATCTGCTCTGAACAATCAGAGCTTCCTAGTCTCACACCCATTTTACTATATATCCCTCATGTAATCTGGAATCTCAAAGGAATGTCTTGGGCCTCTAATCATGTCCTTGCATGTACTGTTGGCTCTACCTCTAATGCCATTCCCCAGGCCTTTGGTTATCACCCTTCAAGGTCCAGGAAAAAACCTAGTAATGTATTTTTCAGTTCTTCCTCCTTTATCTCTTAGAACTTTTTCTACAAACGTCCATTCTACTATTAAATACATCTTAATATAAATATTTTTAAATGTTTACTTCTCACAGTATTCTACAAGCTCCTCAATGGTAAGAATTAGATCTTGGTTTCGTTATTCTCCCTGTCTTTCCCTCTGCTGACTACCACATTGTAGGGTCAATGTATGTTTGACAAACAGAAGTATAAATGAATTGAAATGATAAAAACCACAAACTCTTAACTCCTAAGCCAGGGTTGTTTCCATTACACCAAGCTGACTTGATCTATAATAGACAGGACAACAGGTACTATGTTGTGGTCTAACTATAAATCAAAGTTATTTCATTTAGTTGAAGTTATACTTATGATAAAGAGTGGGAAGCGGAATATGCATATTTTTTCTGATGGTTTAGGCTATGCTTCCAAATCTATTCTTTCAGTTAAAAACACCTAGTTAATGATTCTACTTCTTTGTTTTTCTTTTTGTGTGGATATATATGAGCCTTAAGCTCATCTAATATTGTGGTTTATATGCATTTAATTCCAATTATAAATGTAATTCCAAATAAATAAATAAATAAACAAATGTCAACCCTCAAGCTTTGTTTTGGTTGAATAACATGAAATAAACACAGCTTGTAGCCCTAATTAACCAGGTAATTGGTTCTGTGTAGACTTGGTCTGTGTTTGCTTGATAGTGTATCTTCATTCTCAAGCCATGGTTTCTATTAGACTTAATTATGCCCCCCTGCTACTTTAAATCGAGGGTGTCCTCAAAATGAGTGTTGCGTCTATTAAATTTAATTACTTCCTTCTGTGGATCAAGTGCCTAAGATGCTACTATTAAAAGGAAGTTTTTATTAAAAGAGGATGCTCCTAAACTGGAACATACATTTATAAAACAACTTCCAATATCATAACGTGGCTCTGATGGGCTGTTTGCAATTATTGCATGAACTCATTATTTTTATTAAACATGCTTTATGGAGTAAAATGTCTCAAATAAACATGGCTACATATTCAATTTTTTTTTTCTTGGCATGTCCTCTGCACATTGATCATTTGTTCTCCTTGATCGATATTTCAACAGGGAAATGACATATGTATTCTAGGCATATTGTGGCTAATGGCTACTGGTACATAAACCTTGAGGCTTTATATGCTTTCTAATAATTAATTTATTAGTAAAATCCCTAAGAGTGTTGTAATAGAAACTGAAAGGTGATAGAAAGAGGAAAAACTCAATGGAGAAAAACTCAATGGAGAAGCTGTGTACCAAGATCTGTTATTACAAACACTTTTAACTCAAATAATTGAACTCTGGGAGATTTTATCACTTGAATTTTCATTTCAGAATTGTCGCAACTTAATTCCATTGATCTTCAGATGCATTTATAAGCAACCTTAGCACTGATGATTTGTCTAAAGAATCTAAAGCAATACTAGAAAAACAGAACAAATACCTTACCCTATTTTCTATTAATAAAAACACTTTCTTGTGGTTATAATACATATGTGTGCAAGTCTGTGCTGGACATAGATTAACTCTGTAACTTTGGGAAATTTTTTTTTTTTAGTAAAATGAAGATAATCATTATAATTTCTACCTTACCAGTCTAACGTGGTGGTCAAGATGATAAAATAAGAATGCTCTGAAATTCCCACATTAATATTAATTTAAAATATCACTGTTCGTAAAAGTATATAAGTTTAAGACAGAAAATTAAAAATCATAAAAAATGAGGCTGAGCTATTTTGCACATTTGGTCAAAAATGCCCATCTCCTTAAAAAACAAAAAACAAACAAACAAACAAAAAAAATCTACATAATTCTGAAGTACTTTGAATAAATTTTTGCCCTAGCTAATGGTATGTTTTGGCTGTCCCTAAACCATCATTTAAAGTAACAATTATTTTCTCACCTATTATTACTTTCTTCCAGATAATAGCACATGCCAAAATGTTAATTATCAAAAGCATTTTTTAGCCAGGCGCAGTGCCTTGCGCCTGTATTCCCAGTACTTTGGAAGGCAGATGCAGGTGGATCACTTGAGGTCAGGCATTTGAGACCAACCTGGCCTCAAATGGTGAAATCTCATCACTACTAAAAATACAACAGCAACAACAAAATTATCTGGGCACGATGGAAGGTGTCTGCAATTCCAGCTACTTGAGAGGCTGAGGCAGGAGAATCGTTTGAACCCTGGAGGTGGAGGTTGCAGTGAGCCGAGATTGTGATGCTGCACTCCAGCCTGGGTGGAGGGAAACTTCGTCTCAAGCAAAAAAAAAAAAAAAAAAAAAAAAAAAAAAAAAAAAAAAAAAAAAACCACACAAAAAATAAACAGTTTTCAACATGCAAAGAAATAAGGTTATTTATTGCAAATTACTTGGGCCAGTTTCTAAGTAAATAATTTTACATGATCTAGGCATTTAAATGAACTGTCTATGCTCAATTACCTGCTCCTACACCATCCTACATCATGGTCCCAGGTACTTTTTGCTGTTACTCGAAAATTTTGCTCTGTTTCCATATCTCTGGATTGTAAATGATTTAAAACACATTAAAATGGTAAAGTTGTTTAGTTAATGTGGAACTAGTCTTTGATCCTGAGTAA
Organism: Rhinopithecus roxellana; assembly: GCF_007565055.1. Taxonomy (NCBI): domain Eukaryota; kingdom Metazoa; phylum Chordata; class Mammalia; order Primates; family Cercopithecidae; genus Rhinopithecus; species Rhinopithecus roxellana. Next base: position 67,057,251 of record NC_044549.1, on the reverse strand, counting down.
TTAGAAAGGAAAGATATTGTCTGTATTATGTGGGGAAGTATCCAAAGGGCTTATTCTCTAAAGAATTGTAAACTATGGTGAAGCGTGAGGGAAAGAAAAAAAAAAGGTCTGTCCCCATTAAAGACAACAGACTCTTTAATTCTGCACGGCTCATGACAAGTCTAACTCCATTTGTTGTAAGTTAAAAATACAAAAGAAAACTTCAAACAATCCCATCAAAAAATGGGCGAAGGATATGAACAGACACTTCTCAAAAGAAGACATTTATGCAGCCAACAGACACATCAAAAAATGCTCATCATCACTGGCCATCAGAAAAATGCAAATCAAAACCACAATGAGATACCATCTCACACCAGTTAGAATAGTGATCATTAAAAAGTCAGGAAACAACAGGTGGCTGGAGAGGATGTGGGGAAATAGGAACGCTTTTACATTGTTGGTGGGACTTTAAACTAGTTCAACCATTGTGAAAGACAGTGTGGTGATTCCTCAAGGGTCTAGAACTAGAAATACCATTTGACCCATCCATCCCATTACTGGGCATACACCCAAAGGATTATAAATCATGCTGCTATGAAGACACATGCACACATGTTTATTGTAGCACTATTCACAATAGCAAAGACTTGGAACCAACCCAAATGTCCATCAGTGATAGACTGGATTAAGAAAATGTGGCACACATACACCATGGAATATTGTGCAGCCATAAAAAAGGATGAGTTCATGTCCTTTGTAGGCACATGGATGAAGCTAGAAACCATCATTATGAGCAAACTATCACAAGGACAGAAAACCAAACACTGCGTGTTCTCACTCATAGGTGGGAATTGAACAATGAGAACACTTGGACACAGAGTGGGGAACATCACACACTGGGGCCTGTCATGGGGTGGGGGTAGGGGGTAGGGATAGCATTAGGAGATATACCTCAAGTAAATGATGAGTTAATGGGTGCAGCACACCAACATGGCACACGTATACGTGTGTAACAAACCGGCATGTTGTACACATGTTAAAGTATAATAATAATTTAAAAAGATGTTTAATGTGTCCTACAGAAAAAAAAATAATGAAAACAATAATACTAATAAGAGCAATGACTAATATTTATCTAGTGTTTATATGTGTTAGACATTTTGCCAAACACTTTATATACATTTCCTAATTAAATTCTTTCAGCAACCTTACCAAGTAGGTACAAATCTTATTCTTACTTTGCGAATGAAGAATCTGAGACATAGAGAGTTTGAGTGAATTGCTGAGTACCACATGTTAGGATTCAAAGTAAGGGTTATCTGATATAAGAGTTCACTCTTAATTTCTGTATTATAATGCAAGAAAGGCAAAATTTAGCTCAATGGAGCTTGATCTAAGTTCTACAACAACAGAATGAGATTGTCGGTCAGTAATTTCTATTCATAGAGATTGAAAATGATAGAGTAACAAATTTATGGATGAAGAAATAAAGCTCAGAGCTGCAAAATGTCTTTTTCATCACTACAAAACTGACTAGAAGCAGAGATGAGATAGATGCCAGGTCTAGTAATCTTTCTTTCATATCCTATGTTTTACACAGTTGTTGCTGAGGAGTACCTATAAGGATTTTGTACAGGTGTTTGCACAGGAAGTGGTGCAGTGGATGTGTTAGCCAGTGTTATTTTTTTTTCCCTGTTTTTAGAAAGAATGTCTTTCATATTCTTCCACCTGTAATTTGCACTAGCGCTCTGATCATAGCGATGAGCAATAGTAGTTAGCAAATGTTATAACCTATTTCCCAGACAATAGTGGTTGGCTCACAGGATGGACAAATCCAACTCTCTGCTTAATATTAATCCATGAGTATTTACAAATTTCATGTGCTTTCCCACTAAAGTTGCTAAAACTTGGTTATTTTAAAGCTTCTGATCACTAGAAGGAAACTGAGCCAACACACAGCAAGAAATAGAAGTGAGAGAAGGTCAAAGAAAATCCCAGTACGGTTAAACTGTGGGTTCTAAATCTTGAATTCATCTGTTGTTTGTTTTTTAAAATTTTTATTCTGTAAATATGCCTAAATCCCTCGTTTACTATATGGGTCAATTAATTTCTCTTTTCTTTGAGTTAGTTTGAGTTGAATTTAAGTTTCTTGCAACTGAAAGACCAAAGGCCTAGCTACAAAAGATGGAAGGGCTGAACTCTGTTTCCCTTGAGTTGTCTTCCAAGTCACTGTGAGTCACTAATCGTTATGTCTGCTATGTTTAGTCATTCACCACTATTGCCTATTCCACCAATTCATCAAAGTACCCAAGAAGTCAGCTAGAGTCACTCACTCACTGTGAGGTTAAATGAGAACCCCTCCAACAAGTAGCCCTGTTTCCAAATGTAAGAAAGTCTAAAATTGAATCCTAATATTCATAAAACCTTTTGTTTTCTTCAGGGTTATTTAAAACACTGTAGCTAGAAACATTTTTTAACACCACAAGCCAGCAGCATTTGAATTAATTCCTATAAGAGAAAAATATTGTCTTCTTCAAAGAAACTCCCTTGCAACTTTATGCCCCCACTGTATACTCCCAAACAGTTGTCACTTTATCATGTACATACGGAAGTTGACATGAGTATTTATTGTGCCTGAAATTTCGTTTTATTTATCTTGATGCTTCTTGGAAACAAATCTGAAGCCTATGGGCAACACAGCCAAAATATGTGAACTCTTCAAATCATTGCAAAATTTCTTGTTCAGAATATTCCATTATTTTGAATAACGATTTGTGGATAGGTTGATCATCAGCAACTAATGTACACATAGCAATGCCAACCAAAGCTAGGAATCATAGACAATTACAATGTACCTAAAACATAACTGTGGCACTCTCAGTGAGTATAAAATTATTACAATTGTAATGATGCCTACAAACTCAAAAACTCCAAGTACATGTTGCTAGCTCTACATTACTTTTCATACTCAACTAAAAAGAAATATGTATAATGTGAAAACTGACATTGGGGAACAAAAACTGGCTAAGATATGAGTCATAACAGACACTACAGTATTAATCTTTATGTTGAAACGTAGTCACACTATCACAGGTTTAAAATGAATTCCAAGCCTTTATATCTATAATTATTCTTACAGAGAAGCAAAAAAACACAGAGATTTCCAGGAGCTGTTAGATAATCAAGAAGTGACCCTCTTCAGACCACTGATACCAGTTGGTGAATTGAAAGTTTTTCAAAGTCAAAGTATTGAAGAAGTGCCCAAAAAGATGTGTCCATGACACTCGATGGGCTTATCCAGCTGTCTGTAACTTTAAGTCACTGACTTTGAGTCAAGACTTGTCAATGGAGTGACCTTATGAAGGTCAAGGCATAGTGGGAATTATTGAATAGATTGATTATGCATCAGTCTTAGTGCAGGATTATGTCTAATTTTCTTAAGTGCCACTTAGGCAATAAATAGGGCAGGAAGAAGTTCACAACATACTGAACACCTGATACTTCTCTCTTTAGCCATCCATATAGAGGTAGTCATTCCAAGCACACTACATTATTTGAAGCCAAGGCTGTGGAATAAAATTCGATTTTCAGTTGTCTTAGTATACTAATGTGACACTATCTCCTCTGGAAATAATTTAAACGAATTTTTTAAATTGTAAACTGGAAAAGAAATTAAAAGCCACTATATGCTTCTCATATCTCCTTAAATAATTGGTAATTAAAAACAAGATTCAGCATCAAAATGTCATAGGCTCTTTTCCTGGGAATTAATAGCCTTCGAATCATGGCATCCTTTTGAGCAAACATTATTCAAAATGGGAAGGACAGAATCTCACTAGGCAAAAAACAATTAGCTTTAAATCTTTATACCCTTCTTTAATGTTTTATAAAAAAAATCATAGTAATAGATAATTTATCTGCCTTCTTCTAACCCACTCCTCATCAAACAATCTACTCATTGGGGGCATCTTTCTGTTCCCCACCTTCCCACTTGTGCATATCTCACATGCATGGAGACTTCTTCAAGTTTAAATAGAGATGCATATTAAAAACATTGAATAGTCAAAGTGAACGAAAAATATCGACTTGGATAAAAAACACCAACAAAAAATGGTGTCAGAATTAAGAAAAATGATGAAAAACTACACATCCAAACAACTTTGGTATTAATGATTATTAGAATGATCCAAATTTATAAGTCTTTTTGAAAATACTTCTCACTTTATCAGCCATTTTGATGGCAATAAAGATGATACTATCAGATACAATTTTATAAAAGAATAGAGTATAAAGTAGGTTTCTGTATAGTTTGGGAATTTTTGAGGATGCTTGGGAAATAATGAATGTTTTGTTGGATTTATGATTGTAGCATCACCATTTTCTGAATTGTCTTCATCATCATCAATCATTCATCCATTAAATAGTTGCTATTCCTGTGCCCAGCATTTTACATCATTATCTTGTTACCTTGACAAAGAAGTGAGAAGAAGCAACAAATCCACAAGGTAAGTAGTAAAATCATCTGATATGTGCATATGAAGTGAAGAGAGTAAATAAATGTTCAAGCACATACAGAGATGTGGTATAGAACTCAAGATTTGAACCCAAACTCTTTGGGAGTCTTGCTTTCTTAGTACTTCTCACAATGGCCAAGAACATGTACTGGTGCCAAACAACCTTTAATTAACTAACATTTTATCAAAGTAAAACAAGGAAAACGTTTAGAGCATTAAATAGTGCTAAGTGCATAGAATAAACACCAGGGTTCCTGCTACTGTCATTTCAATTGTTGAAGGAGAAACTCTTGGATCTTGCTTCTATAGTTCCAAATAACATGTTTAAGTTGCTGTACCTTGGTGGATAGATGTTCATTGACATTATTCATTAAACTTTCTGTTGTGACAGGTGAGGATTTTAGCTTTCTTACTGTCTACTTTCTTGACCTATATATTTCAACTGTAGTTATATCATAATCTTTGCTTAATGCCATAATCAGGTTTTAATTATTATGACATCATAATAAATATTGTTCATTCTTGAGTCATAATTTACTACAATTATGCTTTCATATTTTTCACTTCTTCTTTTGGTTTTCCTGTAGTTAAACATCATTCATTTTTATTGCTTAATAGTTTTTGGATCTTTTGCCAAAATTTTTTATACTATCCAAAAAATCTGAAAAGCCCTCTCAATAAAAAATAGCCAGACCTTTCAGAAAATCTGTCAATTTTATTTTTTCCCCTGTAGATATCCTTTCTGGGGCTACTTTCATACTGCTCCAAATTATACCAGTTGCTTTTATTTAAACCTGTTGTCAGGCTCTTTTCACAAGATTTCCTTTGACCTCATCTCGGGAATTCTCTTGATCTCTTTCTTGCAATAGATCCTCTGTTCTTTGAATCCTATCCTTCCCCTTTCTTTCTTTTCTCATTATTTTTGGGGTGTATCCTACATTCAATTTTTATTTAAAGGGTACATGGAAGGAAAGTGTTTGAGACAGTGAATATCTGAAAACATTGTTACTCTATCTTCATACTGAAATCCAGATTCAGTTATATTATTTGAATAAATACATTTTAAAGAAGAAAATCATTTCTCTCTGAATTCTGAAGGCATTTTATCCAGTATCTTCTAATTTTCATTTGGTGTGGCAGATAAAGAGCCTCATGTCATGCTGATTTCCTATTCTTTGTATGAAACTTTTTTATTATCATTATCTGGAGGATTTCAGGATATGTGTTTTATAAGCAGTATTTTAAAGAAAATGTATGATTGGATGCTACAGAGTGAATCCTTTTATATTCATTTTCTTGGACACTTAGTGAGCCCTTCTAATGTGGAGACTTATTTCTTGTAGTTCTGGGATTGTTTTCTCTTGTATTATTTCCTTCTTAATTTCTTCCCCAGTATTTCCTCTGTTGTCTCTTTCTGAAACATCTCCTAGAGGGATATTGTTCTGCCTAACTCACTCAATTTTCTTATATGTTCTCTACTATTTTCTTGATTTTTATCCCCCTAATTTTCAAAAGAATTCCTGACTTATATCCTGCAACATTTTACAGATGTTTCTAATTTTATCTACTCATTTGTTGAGTTTCTAAAAGTCTTATCTTGATCTCTAATTGCAATTTTTATAGCTTTTGTATAGCTTCCTCTGCACTTATTTTGGGTTTTCCCAAAGGGTACAGATTATACAGTTTTGAAATGTTCTACTTTTTGCAGAGCCTTGTTCATCCTAAGTTTTTTGTAAATCTTTTCTTTTATAAAAGTGTGTTTATTTGGTCATTTCCCGTTTTTCCTCAAATTGCGGCCAGCTTTGGCAATTTGTTTGAACTTTATTTGGTGCTCCCAAATGTCCGTATCTATATATCTCTTACCTGGAGTTGTCCAGTTTAGCCAGAGAAGGATACACCTATATTATTCCTTGAAGACAGTAAGTCTCTCTGTCGTTTTTCTAAAAGTTAGGAAGAAAATGAGAATTCAAGTCTCATAATTCAGAAAGCAGTATCTGCCTTCTTTGGATCCTGTAGGGGGAGTAGCTAATTGAATTATTTCAAAGATTAAATCTTCTATCTCTTGAAATGTGGAAGATTTATCCACTTGCCCATGAATAATGGAACTTGCAATCTTGGGTTCTTCTTGTTTTATAATCAGACTTTTAAACAGTATCTGTTTTCATCATATCCAACATCAACTTTAATTACAGTATTTTTATCAACCTGTGCCTCAAAAAGTTAAGCCTTCCAGGAGTAAGTCAGTGTATACTTTATTAATATTTTCTTCATCAAGGAAGAAAATTTCACAATTTTTGATTTTCTGCTTAGTCTGTTATGTCTTCAGCTCTCCATCTTTTTATATTGTCATTTGAAGATATTAATTTATCTTAGATTCATTAACCCCAGAATTTGCATTTCTGTTTCTTGTTTCTCTTCCAGTATAAGGAGGAGAAAGCACATAGAATTTTTTTCTCTACTAACTTGAAACTTAAAGCTAACTAATACTGAAATTAACCAGTTGGTGTGGTAAAGTTTAGTGGGAAATTTTAAAGAGAGGAAATTGAGTTAATTAAATAAGCACCACAGCAATCTCAACCAACTCTATCCATCCAACTATTCACAATGCAAGAGGTGACACTAATTACTTCACTATCTTTGGTGGACAGATCATTCTATCTGTGGATACAAACATGCTGCTTTACAATCTGTATTATACTCTCAAAGAAGTTTACTTGACATTCGCGGCAACTCAGACAGTGACACTTGCTAAGTGGCCACAATTACTTATTTGCTAGTTTTTCTAGAAACAAGGTTTTCAAAGATAGGGAAAAATGATACACACGACCTTTTTTGTGGAACAGAATTATTATGAAAAAAAAATAACTTTTGTAAATTATTTTAAAACCAATACCATCACCATATGTAAACTGTAATATTACATTAGAACTTATGAAGTCCTCAGGATTAGATGATCAGAATACTCCAACTTCAGCAGATGTTAAAACGTATAGGTACGTATAGAACTTAAACACACTTTTTAATGTTTCAAAGTTTCAATAACTTCTGCTGCAACTATTAGACATTGTAATATACACTGTTGCTCACTTAATACAGAATTCTTCAAAATATCACCAATCTGTTCATAAATCAAAATTAACATTTTTAAAAAACATGCAATAAAGGAGACACCAGCCTGACAGAGTTTTGCCAGTTTTTCAGAAGGAGAAACAATAAACTGGATATTTACAGAACTTGGGGTCTGAATTTATATGTGTTAAGAAAGGTCTTTCAGGGAAAATAAATTATTGGGGTAGGACAACATTTAAGATAACAAGTTAAGCTTGATGGACATAGTGAGGCAAAGGTCTTTAAGTAATCCTTGATAAGTAATTTATTGTTTGATAAGCAAGCAGGTTGTTAAGGTGAGCAAACAGTTATCTAAGATATCCTTATATTCAAGAATTTCCTAAAGAAAAAAAAAAGCATTTGTATGTAGTTTTATCTCTCTTAGGGAAGGATTTTTGGAAAACACAATTGAGACATCTTAAACTAGGTGGTCTAATTTTTTTTTTTTTTCTAGACAAAGTTTTCTGAACATAAAACTAAGTAATGGTGACATAGGGAGTTCCAGCTACATTTCTCTTTAAAACATTGTCCTTTTGGAGTGGATGGCCTTATTCCAAGCTTTGAGACATACATTCTGATTTCTCTGAACCAAGACAATGCACTCATAGCCAAAGCAGTGGCATCAGCAAAATGATGGCTTCAAGCTACTGCAACCCTGCTAAAACATTGCAAACCAAGCAGAAAGTGTCAGAACCAAGTTTGTCAAAACTCTGGGAGAGAGTCAAAGGTTTACAGCAGTTAAGCAAACACTGAATCAAGAAAGGTAACTTCAAAATGATAGGAAAGCTTTGTATTTTTACTTGTATTTTTGCCCCCACTCTTTGGCACAGCACAAATTAAAGAGGAAATCTTGTGTTCCCAGTTTGGAACCCTGATCTCTTGTTCTGGAGGGAGCAAAGACCTTATTCACAGATTATTGTGTATTTCTATTCTAACCTGCCTGAATGATATCAGGGAGGTTGATTCAGGACACTAATATTTGTTTTACCTACCTCTAAACATAGGCTGGAAAAGTGATGGGCATTGCTCAAAAACACTGCAAGGCAAACTAACCAACCAAGATTTCTGGGCCAAATGATTACAGTCAAAACATATAATAGACTGTGTAAGACCCAGGATCAAAAGCTGGGAGAGTATCTTCAAAAAATTAGGACATCCAAAAAGACTTGTGTGTGAAGGGAATTAAAAAAATCTATATTAGAAACCTTGTTTAGGATAAGATGTATGCTCAGAGAAAAATCTGAGGTCATAAACTTTCATCTTAAGCTAAAACTTCAGTTCAAGCCTGGTTAAATATTGAGAAAGTGTCTACATAGATCCAAGACACAAAGACTGGAAGAGGTTTTTTTAAATTTAATTTTATTTTTATTTTTTATTTTATTCTTCTGTGTATTTGTCCTTAACTTCTGGAATTTAAATGAATCTCTATTAAAACATTAAGTAAATACAAACAAGAAACCACAGACTGCAGGGATCACACTCAATAAGAAATAGTCTTGTTTCGAGAAGTCACTAAACAAATGGAGGATAACAGCCTTAGTAATATTGAAATATGCAAACCCCTGATAAGGGGTGAGATTTATTTACAGGACCACCACATCATAATATTCAAATGTCCACGTTTTAACTGAAAAATCACAAGGCCAAGGAAAGGAAAATGTAGAAAATATTAGAAAATATAGATAAAGTATTAAAGGACATCAGAAAAATTACATATAACAAAATGAGAATATCAATGAAGAGTAATTATAAAGAGAAACAAAGCAGAAATTTTGGAGCTGAAAAGTGCAATAAGTAAAATGAGAAATTTACTAGAGGCATTCAACCATGGATTCAGGCAGACAAAGGAAAGACACAGAGAATGGAGGGGACCGTGAAAACCATCAAGTAAATCAACATATTTATTATAGAATTCCCCAGGTGTGGGTGGGGGTGGAAGGTGGAATATAGAAAGAAAGGGTCAGAAAGTATATTTGAAGAAATAGCTAACAATTTCCTAAATTTAATGAAAGACATGATTCTATAAATCCAAAAACTTCGATAACCTCCATGTACAATAAACTCAGAGACTCATATGAAGACATATTATGAAATTTTGAAATTCAAAGAAAAAGAGAAAATAGTAAAAGCAGTAAGAAAAAGACATTCATTCCATACAAGTATTCTTCAATAAGATTAACAGCCAATTATTTATCAGAATCCATATAAGCAAGAAAACAATGGGATGTTATATTAAAAGTGCTAGGAAACAACTGTCCACCAAAAATTCTATACCCACAAATTATCCTTCAAAGATAAGAGAGAGATTGTGACATCTCTCCTTAATAACATGAAGAAGTAATTACCACAAAATTTACCCTATAACCAATGCTAAAAGGGAATCTTCAGGTTGAAATGAAAAGATATTAGACTAACTAAAAGCCATATAAATAATTAAAGATCTCTGGTTGTAGTAAATATATAGGCAACTTAAAAAGTCAGTATTATTGTATTATGAGTTTGCACCTCCTCATTTTAATTTTTACAAGCTTTAAAATCAAATAAACTTTTAAAAATACACAGCTGTATTTTGGGGTACACAATGTATAAAGAAGTAATTTGTGACAACAAGACAACAACATAAAGAAGAGAGAATGAAATTATAAAAGCATAGCTTTTATGCCATTAAAGTTATATTAGTATCAACTTAAACTAGATTGTTATAAATTTAGAATGATAAATATACTGTCAATAATAAACACAAAAATATGTTAATTGTGATGGTTAACACTGTCAACTTGATTGGATTGAAGGGTGCAAAGTATTGATCCTAGGTGTGTTTGTGAGGGTGTTGCCAAAGGAGATTAATATTTGAGTCAGTGGGTTGAGAAAGTCAGACCTACCCTTAATCTGGGTGGGCACCATCTCATCAGCTGCCAGCATGGCTAGAACATAAAGCAGGCAAAAAATAAAGTGAAAAGACTAGAATGACCTAGCCTCCCAACCTACATCTTTTCACTGTGCTGGATGCTTCCTGCCCCTGAATGTCAAGACTCCGAGTTCTTCAGTTTTGGGACTTGGGCTGGCTCTCCTTGCTCTTCAGCTTGCAGACAGCCTATTGTGGGACATTTCACCTTAATACCTTGAAGAAGTACATTACCACAAAATTTACCCAATGACCAATGCTAAAAGAGAATCTTCATATTGAAATGAAAGGACATTATATATAATTATATATATATACTGTATATATAAATATATATTATATTAGGTACATATATAATATATATAGTATATATATACACCTAATATATACACTCCTAGTTTTGTACCTGTAGAGAACCCTGACCAGTACAACAATATACACAAAAGGAAATTAGGAGGATATAAAAATAAACTAAGCACAAAAGAATGCAATAATGAAAGTAATGAAGAATGATAAGAACGACAACAACATTCTTTAAGACATAAAGAAACACATAACAAAATATCAAAAATAACTTCCTCTCTATCAGTAACATTTTTAAATGTAAATAGAACAAAACCTCAATCTGAAGATAACGATTTGCAGAATGGTAAAAAATCCAAATATATGTTGTCTACAAGAGACTCACTTTAGATCCAAAGTGATAACTAGGTTGTATGTAAAAGTATAGAAAAAGATTTTATATGTATATGTTTGTGTGTGTGCATATATATACACACACACACAATGGTGTGTATATATATAGTGTATATATGTGTATATATGTATATACATATATATGTATGGTGTGTATATATACACTATAGTATGTATATATACTAAAAAAGATCTCTTGGCTATACTAATATCAGACAAAATAGACTCTAAGTCAAAATTGTTACAAAAGACAAGGAAGTATATTATCTGTTAATAAAAGGGTCAAATCATCAAGAAGAAATAATATTAATAAATATGTGCATTAAGCAAAAGTGCTTCAAATCTATGAAGCAAACATTGTCAGAATGAAAGGTCAAAATAGTTCTATAGTAGTGATTAGAGACCTAAAAACCAGTGTTTAATAATGTATAGGATATCTAAATGGAAGTTCAATATAAAAATAGATTTGAATGACACTATAAACCAACCACACTTTACAGACATATAGACCACACTTCACCTAAAAGCTGCAAGATACACATTCTTTTGAAGTGCGTGTAGAACATTTTCCAGAACAGATTTGTTAGGTTACAAACAAGTCTCAATGCATTTTTAAAAATTGATAGCTTACAAAGTATCTTTTCCAACTACAATAAAGATAGAAATCAGTAACAGATGGAAATTTGGAAGTTTTAAAACTACATGTAAATTAAACAACACATTTTTAAACAACTAATAAATCAAAGAAAAAATCATAAGGAAAATTAGAAAATACTTGGATATTAATGAAAATGAAAACACAACATGCTGTAATGTAGGAGAAGCAGGGCAGGCAGAGAGTACAAGATGTAAACACCTTCATAAATAAAGAATAAAGATCACAAAACAATAACTTAACTTTACCCCATGAGGAACTAGAAAAAGAAGAGAAAATCAAACCCAAAGCTGGTGGACAGAAGGAAATAATAAGCATAAGGCCAGAGGTGAATAAAATGAAGAGTAGAAAAAATAATAGAGATAATCAACAAAATCAAAAGTTGATTTTTTGAAAAGATTAGCAAATCTGATTAACTTTACCATGACAGACCACGAAAACAGAGAGAAAATTCAAATTACTAAAATCAGAATCAAAATGGGAACATTAATAATGACCTTACATAGAAAATGATTATAAGGAAATACTATAAAAACTTGTATGCCAACAAGTGATATTAAAAAGAAATTCCTAGAGAAACATAAACTAATAAAACTGACTGCAGAAAAATAGAAAATATTTATAAACCTACAAGTAAATAAATTGACTTAGTAATCAAAACTTTTCTCAAAGAATAGCTCAAGACTAAGGGATATTCACTGGATAATTCTATCAATCTTTTACAGAATTGAGACCAGTCTTTCACTACCCTTTCAAAAGTTTAGAAGAGGAGAAGCAATTTATAACTCATTTTCTGAGGCCGTAATTACTCTGTCACCAAAACCAGACAAAAATATTACAAGAGCACTATGGTCCAATATCTTTTACAAATATGGACACAAAAATCCTCAACAGAATAACAGCAACTGAATCCAGCAGCAACATACGTAAATGATATTAAGCAACGACAAAGCAGAATTTATCCTGGAATGCAAATTTCATTCAACATACAAAATCCAATCAATGTAATACACTACGTTAAGGTAATAGATTAGCCAATAAACCAAATGAGCAGATGATTGCAGAAAAAAAAAATAATTCTGTGGTAAAAGCACTCAACAAACTTATAATGGAAGGTGATTTCCTCAATCTGATAAAAGTTATTTATAGAAAACCACGTTATATCATCCTAAACTGTATAAAACAAATAATTAACTCCCCAAAGCAAAAATAACACAACGAAGTCCACTCACACTACTACACTACTTCTTTTTTTTTTTTTTTTTTGAGACGGAGTCTCGCGCTGTGGCCCAGGCTGGAGTGCAGTGGCCGGATCTCAGCTCACTGCAAGCTCCGCTTCCCGGGTTTACGCCATTCTCCTGCCTCAGCCTCCCGAGTAGCTGGGACTACAGGCGCCCGCCACCTCGCCCGGCTAGGTTTTGTATTTTTTTAGTAGAGACGGGGTTTCATCGTGTTAGCCAGGATGGTCTCGATCTCCTGACCTTGTGATCCGCCCGTCTCAGCCTCCCAAAGTGCTGGGATTACAGGCTTGAGCCACCGCGCCCGGCCCACTCACACTACTTCTGTATATCATTGTGCTGGAGGTTCCAGACAGGACTATTAGGCAAGGAAAATAAAGGAAAGGCAACTAAATTGGAAAGAAAACATTAAAATTCCTTATATTTGCAGATGGTAAGACAAAGCAGTCCTCCCAAAAGAAACTATTAGAGTTAATAAATGAGTTCAGCAAGGTTATGGATACAAGATCACTATGCATGATTCTGTTGCATTAAATCATAGCAATGAACAATCTGAAAAATGAAATTAAAAATAATTGTATTTACAGTAGCATAAAAAAACTTAGAAATCAATTTAGCAAAAGAAGTGCAAGTCTTACAACAAAAGTACAAAACATTGTTGACTAAAACTAAGGAAGTCTTAAATAAATGGAAAAACCTCTTGTAGTTGTGGAACGGAATATTTAATGTGTTAAGATGGCAATACTCTCCAAATAGATCTACAGATTCAAAACAATACCTGTTAAATTTTTACCTGCCTTTTTTTTTTCTTTTTTGTAGAAATTGTCAAGATGGCTGTAAAATTCATATGATAATGCAAGTTCCCCAAATAACCAAAACAATTTTGAAAGGAAAAACAAAAACTGGAGGGCTTACACTTCCTGAATGTAAAATGGACTACAAACCTGTAATAGTCAAGAAAGTTTAGCACTGGCTAAACGGCAGACATACGGATCAATGGAATAGAATTGAGAGTCAAAAAATAAACTTATACCTCTTTGGCCAATAGATTTTCAACTTGGGTGTCTAGACCTAACTCGTCCAACCCACAGCACACTGGCTCCATGTGGCCCAGGGCGACTTTGAATATGGCACAACACAAATTTGTATAATTTCTTAAAACATTATGAGGTGAGTTTTTTGCATTTTTTTTTCTTTAGGTCACCGGCTATTGTTAGCGTTAGTGTATTTTTTTTTTTTTTTTTTTCGAGATGGAGTCTCTCTCTGTCACCCAGGCTGGAGCGCAGTGGCTCGATCTAGGCTCACTGTAAGCTCCCCCTCCCAGGTTCACGCCATTCTCCTGCCTCAGCCTCCTGAGTAGCTGGGACTACAGGCGCCCGCTACAGCGCCTGGCTAATTTTTTGTAATTTTGATGGAGACGGGGTTTCACCGTGGTAGCCAGGATGGTCTCAACCTCCTGACCTCGTGATCCGCCCGTCTCGGCTTCCCAAAGTGCTGGGATTACAGGCGTAAGCCACAACGCCCGGCCTCGCGTTAGTGTATTTTATGTGTGGCCCAAGACAATACTTCTTCCAAAGTGGCCCATGGAAACCAAATGATTGGACACCCCTGGCTAGAGCATTCATTGTGGAAAAAAATAGCCTTGTGAAGAATTATGCTGCAATAACTAGATACTTACATCCAAGAGTGATATTAAAGCCCTACCTTGTACCATACACAAAAATGAACACAAAATGGACTACACTGGAGGCATTGGAGGTATTGAACTCTTAGGAAAAAACAAACAAACAAACAAACAAACATGGGGTTAAATCTTCATGACCCTGGATTTGGCGATGGTTTCTTAGAGTTGACACCTATAGCATGAACAACAAAAGAAAAACGTGCGTTAATAGAATTTTATCAATATCTAAAGCTTCTGTGTTTCAAATAATACTATTAGGAAGGTTAAAATAGAACCCTTGAATGGGAGACAATAATTGCAAATCATATATCTGATAAATGTTTTGTATCTAGAATATATAAAGAGCACTTGCAAATTAATAATAAAAAGATAACACAATTAAAATATGGAGAAGGAATTAACAGAAATTTCACTAAAATTCATATGTACATGTTCAATAAATATAGGAAAAGTTGCTCAACACCACTATTCATTAGGGAAATGCAAATCAAAACCGCAATGTCACACCTTTTCATATCCATATAGAATAGCTATAATCAAAGTAAAACAGACAATAACAAATGCTGTCAAGGATGTGGAGAAAATGGAATAATTCTCATGCATTGCTGGTGAGAATGTACCATGGTGCAGCCACAATGGAAAACAGCTTGGCAGTTCCTCAAAACTTAAGCATAGAGTTACCATATAATAAAGAATTCAAATTCTGCATATGCATACAAGAGAACTAAAAACATATGTTCACATATAAACTTTACAAAAATGTTCAGCAGCATAATTTATAATAGATAAATATGGAAACAAACCAAATGTTCATCAACAGATGAATGAATAAACTAACTGTGGTATTGAATGCTATTACTACTGCTGCAGCTACTACTACTATTATTATTATAATTCATCCATCTCATCTTCTCCCTACTGCTATTACTACTGCAATAAAATATTACTTTGTTGTAAAAAGGAATGAAATACCAATGCATGTTACAACATGAATGAACCCTGAAAACATTATGCTAAGTGACAGAAGACAGAAGCAAAAGGCCACATATTATATGACTTCATTTCTATGAAATGTCCAAAATAAACAAACCCACCGAGACATAATGTGAATAGTAGTTACAGAGGAAGGGTGAGTGGATTAGAAGTAAATGTTAATGGGTATTGTGTTTTTTCGTGGAATGAAGAAAATGTTCTGGAATTAGGTGGTTGCACAATCTTGTGAATATACCAACAATTTTTTAATTGTACACTTCAAAATGGCAAATTGTGTCATATATTAGTTATATCCGTATTAAAAGTAAATTATGTAAAAAGAATATAAATAGATGTTGTGCTTTATGATGTTGAACAGGACTTCTTCATTCTTAAAGAGATACCTAGATAGAAATAAACCTTTGTGCATTGCTTCAATCATAAGTTTTGGATCTCCAAGACCTACCTTGTAATCATGGGTGTGTCTGGCCTAAGGGCCAAAGTCCACCTGCTAAAGAGGCAATGAATCTCATGAATCTTAGCTCATATTGTTATAGTTGCTGAGCCAAACATTTTGGTATCCACCATGTGTCAGGAATTCTTATACAAAATAGTTAATCTTCTTATGGTTTAAGCTCTTTTCAGTTGAATTTTTGGTTCCTTGGAGCCCAAGAAGTACAGGACGGCTTACTATTACCAATTCTAATATATAGAATTTCAATACATATGAAAGTATTCTTTTCAATACTATATCATTAAGTTATTGCTAATCAGCAAAAGAATGTGTAAACAATTGTGAGTTGATTTCATATGATGCTACTTTTATTTGGAATTAGTCATAGATAACTCATTAAAATGCATTGTTTAATTATCTAAATAACTTGTCAGTTGCAGCAGATGTCAGTGCCCCACTCATGTTCCTCAGAACTCATTATTTTGGTGTGTTTCCACCAAGTTCAAATTGCCAGTAAATACACATTTGAGCCTAAGGCATTTTACAGAGCCATAGAAAGCTGTTTGACCATGTTTTCTTGTAGGATGGAAATGCCAGGGTATTAATACCCTCTGAGAGAAGTCCTCACTTAATGGTTCTAGGAAATGTATATATAAATATCTGGCTTCCTTGGCCTGCTTGTGAAATAATTCTGAGGTCTGTGCTTTTCATGTTTAAGAGTCTTCCTGTAGAACAGAGCTCCAGATATTCACATGGTTCTTGGCTTGTTATCACACTTTTTGTTGCTTCTCTTCCCTGTATCACTTTCCTATAATTTTACCAATGCCATTTGCACCTGTCAGAGAAATTATTTGCTCTTAACTTCTTGTCTCAGGATCTGCTTCCGAGGAAATTCAAACCAAAGCATATATGTGCAAAATCATCATTCTGAAAATATATGGACTTATTCACAATGATCACCTGCATTAACATTTTTATCACATCTTCACTTTTGCATCACAGGGAAGCCTGAGAAAGGTCTGACATTTGATGAGGGCTTAGTGAAACTATTAATGTTATTAATAGCGAAGTACTGAATCCATGGCCTTCCTCACTTCAGCTGTGTAAACAGTGTGATTACCAACAGCTACTGTCCAATAATAAAGCTAATTGGGTTTCTCATAGAAAAGCTCTCATTGGTAGTTTTTTGAAAAAAATATTTGTTATAGTTTCTTGTGAAATTACATTTTCAAATTAATATACATTGCTGTTATATTTGTTCATCTGAATAACGGAAATTCATCTGTCCAAGACAAGCTTAAATCAGTGTTATATGTTGGTCACACAAATGACAAAACTGGAGCCATGCTTTTCATGCTTATATCATAGTGGAGTGGGCTGATTTGATTGTCTGAAAATGTTATTAATTCATGCAATTAACTTGCTGAAAGTATTATATTTTGAAGTCCTATATAATTCCTTCAGAAGTTCTTTTCCAATTTGTATGACCGAATTGAATAGATAAAATATAGTTTTCTCCTATCACACTAAAAATATTCCCCCAGAACTTGACATATTCAGAGAGAAATCAAATTCTTCATTGCTTCAAATGGCTTTTGTAAGAAAGTGTCATTGAATAAAATCATATTATTTTTGTTAAGAACCAATTCTTCACAATCAATCAAAACAATAAAATAAGTACATTATACATATTTTAAGAAGTGGCACTGGGTAAGATCAAAACTGAAAAGGAAAATCACCTTGTCAATTTACTTCTTTATCATTTTCTTAAAGTAAGGGCAGCATACCAAGTGTATTAATTCCACATAATTACAGCCATCTCATTGATAAATTTATATTTAGATATATCTTTTGTACAGCAATCATATTTGTTATTACTTATATGTATTTGTTTATTTTCTCAATTATTAGAATAATAATACCCTGTTCCCATTATATATAGTGTTTAATATTACCTTTTATTTATGGCAAGTGATAGGGATTTTCCATTTGTTCTAATGGCATATAATTTTCTTTTAAAATAAATTTAAGAATGCTTAGTGAGTAAATTTAGAAAAAAATTATTAAATATATGATGGTACACAGAAGTGGAAAAGGGTGAAATGTGACCACAGCAGAAGAAACTGCTACAGTAGAACTAGATACTATCTTAACATTAAAAGAATATATTGCTGCTTTGGGGACTGCTATTTGCTACCTATATGAGTATCTTCACATTATCATTTCATACCTATACAGGCATCTTCACTTTATCATATTGGGCTCCAATTCCCTCTCCAAAATTTGCTCATTTCAAGCTAATATTTTATGATACTACAATTGCTAGTCATGGGGGCATCTGGCAAGATGGTCAAATAGGAACAGCTCCAGTCTGCAGCTCCCAGTGAGACCAATGCAGAGGTGGGTGATTACTGCATTTCCAACTGAGGTACCCAGTTTATCTCACTGGGACTGGTAGATAGTGGGTGTAGACCATGGATGGAGAGCAAAAGCAGGGTGGGGGCATTGCTTTACCCAGGAAGTACAAGGGGCCAAGGAACTCCCTCCCCTAGCCAAGAGAAGCCATGAGGGAT
Organism: Rhinopithecus roxellana; assembly: GCF_007565055.1. Classification (NCBI taxonomy): domain Eukaryota; kingdom Metazoa; phylum Chordata; class Mammalia; order Primates; family Cercopithecidae; genus Rhinopithecus; species Rhinopithecus roxellana. The sequence continues at coordinate 67,038,470 of NC_044549.1, read as the reverse complement.
TGTGCCATGAGGGACGGTGCAATCTGGCCCAGATACTATGCTTTTCCCATGGTTTTTGCAACCCACAGAACAGGAGATTCCCTAGGGTGCCTACACCACCAGGGTCCTGGGTTTCAAGCACAAAACTGGGTGGCTGTTTATGCAACACTATGCTAGCCACAGAATCTTTCACTCCCCTGGAAAGGGGGCTGAAGCCAGGGAGCCAAGTGGTCTTGGTCAGGGGTTCCCACATCCATGGAGCCCCACAAGCTAAGATCCACTGGCTTGATATTCTCGCTGCCAAAACAGCAATCTGAAGTCCACCTGGGATGTTCTAATTTGGTGGGGGTGGGGGGCGGGGTGTCTGCCGTTATTGAGGCTTGAGTAGGCAGTTTTCCCCTCACAGTGTAAACAGAGCAGCCAGGAAGTTAAGACTGGGCAGAACCCAGCACAGTGCCACAAAGCTGCTGTAGCCCAACTCCCTCCCTAGATTCCTCCTCTCTGAGCAAGGCAACTCTGAAAGAAAGGCAGTATCCCCCGTCAGGGCCTTATAGATAAAACTCTCATCTTCCTGTGACAGAGCATCTGGAGGAAGGGGCAGTTGTGGGCGCAGTTTCAGCAGACTTAAACATTCCTGTCTGTCAGCTCTGAAGAGAGCAGATCTCCCAGGAGAGCACTCGAGCTCTACTAAGGGACAGACTGCCTCCTCAAATGGGTCCCCGACCCCCATGCCTCCTGACTGGGAGAAAATTCCTGGGAGGGGTCGACAGACACCTCATACAGGAGAGCTCTGGCTGCCAATAGGCCGGTGCCCCTCTGGGGCGAAGCTTCCAAAGGAAGAAGCAGGCAGCAATCTTTACTATTTTGCAGCCTCTGCTGGTGATACCCAAGCAAATAGGGTCTGGAGTGGACCTCCAGCAACGCCAGCTGACCTGCAGAAGAGAGGCCTGACTGTTGGAAGGAAAACTAACAAACATAAAGCAATAACATCAGCATCAACAAAAAGGACATCCATGCAAAAACCCCATCCAAAGGTCATCAGCATCAGAGAACAAAGCTAGATAAATCCATGAAACTGAGGAAAAAGCAGCACAAAATTCTGAAAATTCTGAAAGCCAGAGTGTCTTTTCTCCTCCAAAGGATCACAACTCCTCATCAGCAAGGGCACAAAACTGGATGGAGAATGAGTTGGAGGAATTGACAGAAGTAGGTTTCAGAAAGTGGGTAATAACAAACTCCTCCAAAGGAGCATGTTCTAACCCAATGCAAGGAAGCTAAGAACCTTGAAAAAAGATTACAGGAGCTGCTAACTAGAATAACCAGTCCAGAGAAAAATATAAATGACCTGATGGAGCTGAAAATCAAAGCACAAGAACTTCATGAGGCATACACAAGATCAATAACCGAATCGATCAAGCAGAAGAAAGAATATCAGAAATTGAAGACCAACTTAATGAAATAAAGCATGAAGACAAGATTAGAGAAAAAAGAATGAAAAGGAATGAACAAAGCCTTCAAGAAATATGGGACTATGTGAAAAGACCAAACCTACGATTGACTGGTCTACCTGAAAATGATGGAGAGAATGAAACCAAGTTGGAAAACACACTTCAGGATATTATTGAGGAAAACTTCCCCAGCCTACCAAGACAGGCCAACATTCAAATTCAGGAAATACAGAGAACACCACTAAGATATTCCTTGAGAAGAGCAATGCCAAGACACATAACTGTCAGATACACCAAGGTTGAAATGAAGGAAAAAATGTTAAGGACAGCCAGAGAAAAAGGTCAGGTTACCTATAAAAAAGCCCATCAGACTAACAGCAAATCTCTGCAGAAACCCCACAAGCCAGAAGAGAGAGGGGGTCAATATTCAACATTCTTAAAGAAAAGAATTTTCAACCAAGAATTTCATATCCAGACAAACTAAGCTTATAAGTGAGAGAGAAATAAAATCTTTTACAGAAAAGCAGATGCTGCAGGATTTTGTCACCACTAGGCCTGCCTTCCAAGAGCTCCTGAAGGAAGCACTAAATATGGAAAGGAAAAACTGGTGTCAGCCACTGCAAAAACATGCCAAAATATAAAGACCAGTGACGCTATGAAGAAACTGCATCTACTCACTCACAACCTCATAACTACATGGAAACTGAACAACCTGCTCCTCAATGACTACTGGGTAAATCACAAAATTAATTTAGAAAAAATTGGTTCTTTGAAATCAGTGAGAACAAAGACACAACGTACCAGAATCTCTGGGGCACAGTTAAAGCAGTGTTTAGAGGGAAATTTATAGCCCTAAATGCCCACGTCAAAAAGTAGGGAGGATCTAAAATTGACACCCTGACATCACAATTAAAAGAACTAGAGAAGCAAGAGCAAACATATTCAAGAGCTAGCAGAAGACAAGAAATAACTAAGATCAGAGCAGAACTGAAGGAGATAGAGACAAAAAAATCCTTCAAAAAAATCAGTGACTCCAGGAGCTGGTTTTTTGAAAAGATTAACAAAATAGGTAGACTGCTAACCAGACTAATAAAGAAGAAAAAAGAGAAGACAAATATCAAATAGACACAATAAAAAATGATAAAGGGGATATCACTGCTGATCCCACAGAAATACAAACTACCATCACAGAATAATATAAACACCTCTATGCAAATAAACTAAAAAATCTAGAAGAAATGGATAAATTCCTGGACACATTCACCCTCTCAAGACTAAACCAGGAAGCAGCTGAATCCCTGAATATACCAATAACAAGTTTTTAACTTGAAGCAGCAATTAATAACCCACCAATCAAAAAAAGCCCAGGACCAGATGGATTCACAGCCAAATTCTACCACAGGTACAAGGAGGTGCTGGTACCATTCCTTCTGAAACTATTTCTAATAATAGAAAGAAAGGGATTCCTCCCTAACTCATTTTATGAGGCCAGCATTATGCTGATACCAAAACCTGGCAGAAGCACAACAAAAAAAAAAGAATTTCAGGCCAATATCCCTGATTAATATCCATGGAAAATTCTCAGTAAAATACTAGCAAACTGTATCCAGCTGCACATCAAAAAGCTTATCTACCACGATCAAGTTGCCTTTATCCCTGGGATGCAAGGCTGGCTCAACATATGCAAATCATGCAAATCAATAAACATAACTCTTCACATAGACAGAACCAATGATAAAAAATACATGATTATCTCAATAGATGGAGAAAAGGACTTTGCTCAAACTCAACACCCCTTCATGCTAAAAACACTCAATAAACTGGGTATTGATGGAACACATATCAAAATAATAAGAGCTATTTCTGACAAACCCAGAGCCAATTTCATACTGAATGGGCAAAAGCTGGAAGCATACCCTTTGAAAAGCAGCACAAGAAAAGAATGCCCTCTCTCACCGCTCCTATTCAACGTAGCATTGGAAGTTCTGGCCAGGGCAATCATGCAAGAGAAAGAAATAAAGGGTATTCAGATTGGAAGAGAGGAAGTCAAATTGTCTGTGTTTTCAGATGACATGACTGTATATTTAGAAAAACCCATCGCCTCAGCCCCAAAACTCCTGAAGCTGATAAGTAACTTCAGCAAAGTCTCAGGAAACAAAATCATTGTGCAAACATCACAAGCATTCCTATACACCAATAATACACAGAGACCAAATCAAGAGTGAACTCCCATTCATAATTGCTACAAAGAGAATAAAATACATAGGAATACAATTTAGAAGGGATGTGCAGGATCTCTTCAAGGAGAACTATAAACCACTACTCAAGGAAATAATAGAGGATCCAAAAAAATGGAAAAACATTTTATGCTCATGAATAGGAAGAATTGCTATTGTGAAAATGTCCATACTGCCCAAAGTAATGTATAGATTCAATGCTATCCCTGTCAAGCTACCATTAACTTTCTTCACAGGATTAGAAAAAAACCACTTTAAATTTCATATGAAACCAAAAAAGAGCCTGCATAGCCAAGACAATCCTAAGCAAAAAGAACAAAGCTGGAGGCATCATGTTTCCTCACTTCAAACTATACTGCAAGGCTACAGTAAACAAAACGGCATGGCACTGTTACCAAAACAGATATATAGACCAATGGAACAGAACAGAGGCCTCAGAAAAAAACACCAAAAAAAAAAAAAAAAAAAAAAAAAAAAAAAAACCATCTGATCTTTGACAAACCTGACAAAAACAAGCAATGGGGAAAGGATTCCCTATTTTATCAATGGTGTTGTAAAATCTGGCTAGCCAAATACAGGATACTGAAACTGGGCCACTTCCTTACACCTTATACAAAAATTAACTCAAGATTGATTAAAGGCTTAAATGTAAGACCTAAAACCATGAAAACCCTAAAAGAAAACCTAGGCAACACCATTTAGGACATAGGCATGGGCAAAGACTTCATAATTAAAACACCAAAAGCAATGGCAACAAAAGCCAAAATTGACAAATGGGATCTAATCAAACTAAAACGCTTCTGCACAGTAAAAGAAGCTATTATCAGAGTGAACAGACAACCTACAGAATGGGAGAAAATGTTTGCAATCTATTCATCTGAAAAAGGGCTAATATCCAGAATCTACAAGGAACTTAAACACATTTACAAGAAAGAAACAACCCCATCAAAAAGTTGGCCAAGGATTTGAACAGAGACTTCTCAAAAGAAGACATTTATGCAGCCAACAAACATGAATAAAAGCTCATCATCACTGGTTATTAGAGAAATGCAAATCAAAACCACAATGAGATACCATCTCACACCTGTTAGAATGGTGGTCATTAAAAAGTCAGGAAACAACAGATGCTGGAGAGGATGTGGAGAAATAGGAATACTTTTACATTCTTAGTGGGAGTGTAAATTAGTTCAACCATTGAGGAAGACAGTGTGATGATTCCTCAAGGATCTAGAACCAGAAATACCATTTGACCCAGCAATCCCATTACTGGGTATATACCCAAAGGATTATAAATCATTCTACTATAAAGTCACATGCACACGTATGTTTATTGCAACACTATTTGCAATAGCAAAGACTTGGAACCAACCCAAATGCCCATCAATGATAGACTGGATAAAGAAAATGTGGCACATATACACCATGGAATACTATGCAGTCATAAAAAAGAATGAGTTCATGTCCTTTACAGGGACATGGATGAAACTGGAAACCATCACTCTGGCAAACTAATACAGGAACAGAAAACCAAACACCGCATGTTCTCACACATAAGTGGGAGTTGAATAATGAGAATACGTGGACACAGGAAGGGGAACATCACACAAAGGGGCCTGTTAGGGGGTGGGGGGCAAGGGGAGGAACAGCACTGGGACAAATGCCTAATGCATGCTTGACTTAAAACCTAGATGATGGGTTGATGGGTGCAGCCAAACATCATGGCACATGTATTCCTATGTAACAAACCTGCACGTTCTGTACATATATCCCAGAACTTAAAGTACAATAAAAATAAATGTAAAAATAAATAATTACTAGTCATAAAACTTCTTGATTTTTAGTAACTTTTGACACATATAATTAAAGTATCTTGTTTACATTTTTCTACATGTTGATTCTCCTACTTCTTGATTCTGTTAACTATGCCTCAGGGTAGATCACAATTTTGATTGTAATTTTAGCTATAAGCTCATCTTTAATGGTTTCCTCCCCACCACCTCCACCCTCAACCTTACCCCCAACCATGTGAGAAGCTAGAACATCAGTAACATTTCGCCACTTGGAAAAAATATTTTTGTAGCTGACATCTTGAGGGTTTCTTTCCCCCTACTTTCTCCATTCTCTCCTCTTTGTAGATGGACGATGACACTATTAATCTGCTTTTGTTACATTTTATCCAGAATTTCTATATACTGTTAGTGGGTAGTTGGGGGTCAGGGGAGAAGGCATTCTATACCAACTCAGCCTATGGTATTACTAAAAGTTATTTCATATTTATATAATATAATGGCACTTTAGGTTTATATTTTTATTAGGAAATCAATATGTTTACAGTTAGGTCAGGTTTTTTTAATTACTAGAGTCCATTATAAAATCTAATGTGTTTGATTCATATAACAAGATTTTTAAATAAGTAGAGAAGGCTATTTTCCATGGCATTCTGACTACCTTTAGTTACTTTTATTTAAGAATGTAATTTTTTTTATCATCAAAATGTTTTTTAAAAAACTTAATATTGTTAAGAAAATTCATAGTCTCATTGAAAGGTACATAATTCTTTTCATTTAGTAATGTGTTTTCTTGTGAAATGTGATTTAGTATGTAATCGAGTAGATATTCATTTCAACATGAAGCACTTTCTGCAAATCACTGACATCTGGAAATGGCAACAATTCCCTGTAAACTTTGGAAACAATTATGTTAAAGGACCACTTTTGATTGACTTTAAGAAGTTCAAGAGTTCAGTAAATAAAGTAGGTCAAGTGTTAATCATATTTTTATACTGTAGCAAATGCTGTTGGCACTTGAACACGTTAATATTTCACTGAGTTCAATGTCATCAATCACACTCAATCATTACCTTTCGGTTTCTAATTAATGCATATTTGTCCTTCAGAACTTAGTTTAAATACCACTTCTTTTAGGAACTTTCTACAATCACTTAATTGTATTATGTAATATGCTTGCATATTATGTGATTATAGCGTGTATCACACTTTATTGGGCTTCTATGTCTAACATCTGTCTTTTCCACCACCCTGTAAACTCTTCGAGGGAAACAACTATGTTATCTGGTTTCCCTCTGTATCTTAAATTTTTAGATTCTTGAGACAGGAATGTATTCAAGAAATAGGTGTTGAATGCAAAAATGGGTGAATAAACAAATATATATATACTCAGAACTATTCTTACTTGTAATTCCAATAGAAATCATGTTATAAAGTCTTGGGGAAAAAAAACAATTTGATGTAATAAAATCAGAATAAATGCTATTCTCAAGTTTTGTCAGATATGTTTCCAGGACCAATCAGTTTGATGGTGAAGACCACAACTCTTCTTTGAGTCCTGCCTGTTCTAGCTTCTGTTCCTCCCAAGGTTAAAAAATATGAGTCTTCTCTAAGCCACACTCATGTTCATTTCTTTTGGATTATCTCTGGTCCTTAAGTCTCAATTTCCTTGTATATAAATTGAGGACAATGCACAGAAATGATGGACTCTAGGGAGCATTTTGTAATTAATATAATAGTGCAGAATTCAGATAATTTCATGTTTGAGTTTATGTTTTCTACAGTTATATCTTTTTATTTTCTCCCCAATATTTCAGAAGGAAGTTTAGTATATCTTCAGGAATTCCTGCCTTCCAACTGAATACAAAAAAATAAACAAACAATAATACAATCCCTATAGGTCTTGACTTTATATTTTTTCCTTTTGACATTTTTATTTCAAAAACAAATTATTTTTAAAAATCCAGAATTTTCATAACTCTTGTCCATCCAGCCTATTTGAGTACCCCTAAAGAGGCTATTTATTAAGGCAATGGAAAAGGAGACTTGAAAAGAAGTTGATTGAATGCCTCCATTTTCCTAATATTTATTTTGTTAGCTAAGACCCAAATATCAGTTTTGCTAATAAATCTTGCTTTTATGTAGGGGTTTCTCAAAAAGACACTAAATTATATTCATTTTTGTTGAACTTTTTCCCTATAGCTTACAACATTTAGATGATCCCTGACTCTGTTTTTCATTATTTCCATTGTTGCAAGTTTGTAGGAGGTAATTTTCTAGTCTATTGATTTAAAGACCACTTTTCAATACAGCTAAAAGTAATATGATGTGGTAAACTACAAATTAGGGTTTTGATAGAAAATACAACATTTTCCAGGCAGGATTTTACCAGTATCTTAATTCACGTTGGATTACAAATAGCCACATATAATAAACATTCCCCCCATGTTTGATAATATTTTAAACAGCTTTTTTAGGACCTTTGGTCATACTTTTGACTAAATGAACCCTTAAGATGCTGTTGCAAATTGCCAGTGAATCTATGGTGCTATATTAAAAAATAAAGAACAGAAAAAGTTTTGTTTATATATTCTTGGGAACCAATATGTTACTTGTATAATATCCTTTGTAGTTAAAATTGATACCTGGACACTCTAAAGTTATTTGGTGCTATATAAATCAGCATTTGAATCTTGTCAGAAATTCTGTCTTCAAGTGTGTGTGTGTGTGTGTGTTGTGCGTGTGTTTGTGTCGTGTTTAATTACACTTGTTTCAGTCTGGTAAAAAATATTTCAAGTTTAATTTGAACATTAAAATGTTTTATGACAGCATTTTGGTTGCTTTTGTAGTGAAATCCATCTAAAATTGCAGTCTTAAGTTTCGCAGGGTTTTTAAAGTAAGTGATTAATTACTTTTGCTGTTGTGGTTTATAACGTGTGACACATTATTTTAGTGTTGCATAGGCTCCAGAGCTGGATCATTTCTTTTTTACCTAGATTGGAGACTTTCTCTGTTATATTGTTATGGAAAGAAGGAAGGAAGGAAGGAAGGAAGGAAGGAAGGAAGGAAGGAAGGAAGGAAGGAGAGAGAGAGAGAGAGAGAAAGAAAGAAAAGAAAGAAAGAAAGAAAGAAAGAAAGAAAGAAAGAAAGAAAGAAAGAAAGAAAGAAAGAAAGAAAGAAAGAAAGAAAGAAAGAGAAAGAAAGAAAGAAAGAAAGAAAGAAAGAAAGAAAGAAAGGAGGGAGGGAGGGAGGGAGGGAGGGAAGGAAGGAGAGAGAGAGAAAGAAGGAAAGAAAGAAAGAAAGAGAAAGAAAGAAAGAAAGAGAAAGAAAGAAGAAAGAAGAAAGAAAGAAAGAAAGAAAGAAAGAAGAAAGACAGCCCAAGAATTAGGAATGAAAAGCGTCGGACTTATTCCATGTATTCCTGAAGTCCGGAATCCTTCGCATGTCTTACATTCCAATTATGTCCAAGAAGGAGGAAGGAGAAAGAAAGAAAAAAGAAAAGAAAGAAAGAGAAGAAAGAAAATCGGTCCTGGGTAGCATGTATCAAACTTGAGATCATATATGGGTCCAACAAGTGGAAGTTTGAATTTTAAACTCTGAAATCTAAAGAAGCAACTCAAAGATATGAAGAATCTTGTCATTTTAAGTTTAAAGGGAAGTTAAATATTACCTTATTCAATCATAGTCTAATTCCATTTTGGATCCCATATCTTAATATATCATCTATCAAATAAACTATAATTTATTAACTAATTGTTAATGTATTTCCTTTTTTAAATCAAAATCATTTTTACTTAACGTTCTGAATTTTATTTTTATTTATTTATTTATTGACGGCATCTCCCTCTGTCACCCAGGCTGGAGTGCAGTGGTGTGATCTCGGTTCACTGCAACCTCCACCTCCTGGGTTCAAGTGATTCTCCTTCCTCAGCCTCCTGAGTAGCTGGGATTACAGGTGTGCACCGCCATGCCTGGCTAATTTTTGTATCTTTAGTAGAGGTGGGGCTTCACCATGTTGATCAGGCTGGTCTCAAACTCCTGACCTCATGATCCGCCCGTCTTGGCCTCCCAAAGTTCTGGGATTACAGGCGTAAGCCACCACACCTGGCCACATTCTGAAATTTTTATCAGCATATAATATAATTGAAACATCAGATAATGAATTTAATTTCACCTTAAACTTCACTTTTATTGGTTCAGTTGGTGCTTTTAATAAAAGTAAAACCTGGCCAGGAGCAGTGGTTCACACCTGTAATCTTAGCACTTTGAGAGGCAGAGGTGGGTGGATCACTTGAAGTCAGGAATTCCAGACAAGCCTGGCCAACATGACGAAACCCTTTCTCTACAAAAAACACAAAAATTAGCCAAGCATGGAGGTTTTTGCCTGTAGTCTCAGCTACTTGTGAGGCTGAGGTAGGAGAATGGCTTGAACTGGGGAGGTTGAGGTTGCAGTAGCTGAGATCGTGTCTCTGCACTCCAGCCTGGGTGAAAGAGAGACTGTCTCAAAAAAATAAAAATAAAAAAAATAAATGTTTTTGAAATAATAAACACAGCCAAATCCCATGCCATAACTACTACCAAAAATTGTATTTCATAAGGAACCAAGGGCAACCTGCGACCTGCATTAGCATGAATTGCCTACCCAAATAATTGCCACTTTAGATAACTGAAAGCAGTGACCTGAATGAAACAAATATCACAGAGGATCAGAGCTTGACTCATTGCTATGATTTGTTTCCTGATAACGTGGAATGTGGTTTCATTCCCAGAATTTTGCCCTGTGTCTGACATATAACAGATGCCCAATGCAAGTTTTTTGAATAACCGAATTAAACAAAGAAAATAAATGAATAAGTAAGTTTATTACTATGTTGTAAGTGGAAATTTGAGACTTCTGTGTTCCTGCGTTGGGAGTAGAAAAGGACAATCTTTAAAACTTAGATAAAAAGAAACTTAAAAGTCATTTATTCTGACTTTCCCCATTTTGCAGTCCCAATATCCTGTGGTCATGTGTTCAAGATCCCACAACTGGCTAATGAGGGGCATAGCCAGCACTTGAACTCAAGGCTCTGGGTATAAAGAACATAATTTTGTTTACTTCATTATTTACCTACAGCCAAGTAGGATTGTTGTATTTACAGAACAAGAAAGTGAGAACCTCCCATCTAGGTGTCAATGCCTAAAACACCCCTGTTTTATACATTCTGCTTCTGTTCAGTTCAGCTTCAAGCTATGAGGAACATTGTTAGTGACTGTGATAGAAGAGGTTGCAGTTGAATTTCTTGATCGTGGTGTTTATAATGTTTCCAGCATTGTCATTCAGCAGGTGGCTTAGTTGATATTGATTTTACTAAAGAAAAAAATTCTCCATACAGCATTCTTGAATCATTTGTGGGCAGGCTTGCTGTTAGTTATGATCTGTATCTATTAGATTTAAGTCTGGTCAAATGGCAAAATAGGTGGAGCAGTTGAATCCTATCAATCAAGGAGTAGATGTGGGGTATTTTTTAATGTGACAAAACACTTCTAGGTTAAGCCAAAAATTGGGAAATTGGCTCTCTATGGACTATACTAAATCTTCTGGTCATGGGGAGGTGTTTTTGGTGGGAATTTGAAACCAAGAACATAAAATGTCAGATTATTCCACCAACAGCTACTGGGACCTCTTGTGCCATTTTAACCGTAAGACAAAAGGCTGATAAAGAGTTACCCCTGCAAAGCTTTTAGTAGGAAAGCTCCTACCCAAACAGATTGAATTATCAAAAAATTGACAATTTTTTCATGACTCATTTACCCATGTACCCAGGGACATCTTCTAGATCACGTGTTTGCCACAGAGATGTTTCTCAAAAATTACAATACTTTTTTTCCCCTAGTCACTACAGTAAAAAAGAATAAGAAAACCCATTTTCTTTTCTGATCATGCTATAACAGCATGATTCTGGATAAGTCATATATCATCTCATTGGTAACAGAAGGTTGAAATACATGATGGTATGAACCATAACATTAACTTCTATATGCCAGTTTCAGTAGAAGTCTTTAACCTAGGTGACCTCACTGAATTGTTATAAAACCTTAAATATGGTTATCTTTATTTTATAGACATGGGCACTGAGACTCAGAATTGGTGACTTAGCTAAATTATAACAGAGACAGGCTCTGAATGCTGGTGAATGTGGTTCCAAAACCCACTATATTGTATCCCACTGATATCCTGCTTGCTAAGGTTGCTTGTGTTTTAGTAAATCTTTAGATGTATATTGCAGTTTGGTATCTTTGGATATCTATGGCAAGCGAGATAACTGACTCAGTGATTCTAATTTACAAATGGAAAATTGAATTCCAATGCAAATAAAATTTGCGAGGTTAAAAATCTAACACAAGGGTGATGGCTATACATATTGCTCAAGCTTACAGTTTTATTTCTCTGAAGTGAGCAAGGGTATATACATGTGTTTGAAGAATATGAAGCCTTTTGTGTGCTAATGTTTTTTCAACAGAATGTTTCTGATTTCTAATTGTAATATTACCTTACAACCTTTGTCAAGTTTTCCCTATGATCTTCATCTCATATTGTCCTCCAGAAAAAAGATTACACTAGAAAAATCTGGCTCACAATAGGTGGCATTAGTTAACATCAATGGTTCCATTTTGTTGTTTAATCAGAATCAATTTTCCCTTTATTTAAAGTTAAAAGAAAATTATATTTAATAGCATAAGCAGTGAATAAAGCTTCTAAATCCACACTTTAATTATTAACATCCCAATGGTCTTTTCAATTGACTTGAAGCTGTACAACTATCTGTAATATATTTATGCATAATTAAAATCCTCAATTTTTACTTTATTTTGTAATTAGATGGTCTTTTTGATTGCACAAATATATGCATGCCAACACATGCACACACATGTTACTATGGAATCTAAATTAAACACATCTGTAGCTTCAATTAAGTAATTTTAAGTTATACATGTGTGCTATTAACCTGAACTGTAGCAGGTCAGATCTGTAAAGCAGTTTTGAGATGAAGTAGATTCTCAATCATAAGAAGAGTCTCAGAACTAATCAGATTCTTATTGGTATAATGATCAGATATATGTTCCTTCTATATTACCCAAAGCGAAATATCGGATTCACTGATTATGTTGTGATATAACTAAAGTTCTGATCGATTTGCCTGAAAGATACAACTATAAAGTATTTTCAGAATCATGCAAAATGTTGGCATATCCAGAATGTATGTCCCTTTGACAATTTTAAGCAATATTTCTAACTTTGTTTAGACATACGAGTAAGAATATGTGATTCTATCGGTAATATTGTACGAGTCTCTTTAAGTGCAACTGTGAATGTGCAAAGAGGGTGACAATTTTGCCACCATATTATGGTTATAATAGTATTCAGAATATAACAAGTTGAAAGAAAAAAATTATATTGAAGAGAACTTTCAAAATGAATGAAATATGTTGGTACTTTCAAAGAGGTTCCTGGAAGCCTCTCTTTCCAATAATAACCATAGAAATAAAGGAAAGGAAAAAAAGTCTTAAAGAATATGCTTTAATCTGAATTGAAAGACTGCAAAGCATGTAATTATAAGCGTGTAAAAAGTCAGAAAGTGAAAAAGCCAAAGTAATGAGAGATTCTTGTAATATCTAGTGTCACAAAGTTGCAATTCTATCAGAAGTTTTGCTCTCAAGAGGTATCTTGGAAAGAGAAAAAAAAGGCCTCAGGAAATAATAACTAGAACTTGGCAAAGAAAGCTTCTTTATGAGAAGTGCCTGCAGGGCAGAAATAATTGGAAGCAGAGGCTTCCGTTGCCCTGACAGATGCAACTTGGTTCTACCTAGGAGTGTACTCCCTAAAAGACCCAAGCAGAGTATAATAAAAAATCATCTGGGGATGATCTTGACATTGTATTTGGACAAACAGAGGGAAAAGTGAAGAGAGACATAAACTTAAGTGGACATTCAAACATATCCACATGGAGCTAGGAGGTCATTATTGGGTAGTTCAGGCCAAACATGCTTTAGCCTAAAGTATCCATTAGTTATTTCCTCACATGACCAGGACAATTGCTTCCATATCTCAATCCTTTTTTTTAGTATTGAGTGGGTCTGATAAATATTACTGTTTTATAGAAGGAACCTTTCCTCTTGGTAGCACTACAAACAGTGCTTGCCCTTTAAGAGTTCATTTCATCTGTGGGAAGGTTCAACACACTTGACAAAATATGATGGGGAAGACAGCGTGATCTCAATGGCCACCCTTTCAGCACCAGTGCTGTCTTAGCTTCCAAGAAAACACCAAAAATTTCACTAAAGAAAAAGAGAAATCTATGTTCTTTTGAAATGTACAAAAAAAAAAAATCTAGTTTCAGAACGTTAATATTTTTTAATGTAATGAAGCTGTTTAAAACTATTACTCTTTCTTTCAATTACCTATCTATCTATCTATCTATCTATCTATCTATCTATCTATCTATCTATCTATCCATCCATCCATCCATCCATCCATCCATCCATCCATCCATCCTAACTAGCTAGCTAGCTATGGAGAGAGTAATGGAAAGAGATGGACAGGGAGAGATAGAGCAAGAGAGAAAGAGAGAGAGACAGAGAGAGAGAGAGAGAGAGAGAGAGAGAGACAGAGAGAGAGAAGAGAGACAGAGAGAGAGAAAGAGAGAGAGATGAAAATGGCTGTTTTATGAACATTTTGACAGGAAGGAGTATTACATATTTTTTTAAAGGTTTGGTTGATAAGAGATATGAAGAAAGAAACTGAGGTTCATCAAGGCTCACAGTAATATTACAATGTAGAAATTTAAAAATGTTTCAAAAAGTTATATTTCACTCTATTCACCTTAGAACTTTGCTGTTCTAAAATAATTAATTTAGCAGAGTGATGCCTGAAGAATTTTACATTTAGAGTGGATCAGAAGTTACCAGCTGGGGTGGTTTCAGTGGGAGAGCATAGCTAAACTTTACTCTATTTCCCATAATCCTATTCACTATATGGTGACAAGTTAGATTTGGTCAAAAGATGAACTTTCATGTGATTTGGAAGGAGTGAGTGAAGTGGTACATCCATTACATTCTGTAGGTTGTCATAGTTAGATGGAGTCCTTGAGCAAGTACAAAGGTCCCTGGTAGGCTCCAGGTATACTCACTCTCATCCACTCTGTGTCTATCATTTTTTCCACTGATGGCTTTTGACATAGTAGCCCCAGGTCTATCATCAGGTGCTTGGTTGCAGAACCACATAGGGACCAAAGTTTTCTATAGATCTCCATCCTTTCCTCCTATCATGGTGTAGAGAAGAGCATGCTGAATTAGGAAGAAGAAAAGCCTATATTCTTATCCAGATTTTTCCACAGTTGTGTGTCCTTTCATAGTGGCTTATTCTATGCCTCAGTTTCTTCAATTACATAATAAAAAGATTGATATAGAGAAGTTCTTAGGTCCTTTCCAGGTTTAAAAATGGATCTGTGCCTTTACTCGCCTTTTTGTGGCAGGTTTCTTGTGAGGAAAGTCAATAGAGTAAATGATTTCATTAATTTCTCCAGTGTGCATACATACTTGCCCCAACAAAGCCTGTTGACTCCTGAAAACAATTTAGGGCTCCATGTTTTATTTTTGCTTTGATAAAAGCAAACAAACAAAAGCATTAGAAATTCTCCTGTAAAGAACTTACTTTACTGTCCTGGACATAAAAATATATGAACAGGAATAAAATAAATATGGGTGAGTTATACCATGTAGAGATTAAATAATTACACTGTAAGCCTAGGGAAACATTGATCTATCAGCTTTCTATATTTTTATTTATTGTTGAACAAATGTAAATTATTCCACAGTTCAATTGATGTGTTTAGAGTTAAAATAGCTAAAGATAGCTATGGAAAAATGGAGATACTGGACAATTTGATTGTTTGGAGAAAATTGAGAGATAAGAAGAAGAAAGAGATTTTAGAATATTCTTAGTAAATGAGAAAGAAAACCTTGCAATGGAAACTTTTTAGGTAGAGCAGGAAAGTCATAAACAATTAAGTAATTATAATGTTAAATAAAATACTAAATGAATTAATCAAAAATTTCTTCCAAAGAGATTGTGGATGTTTTCCTTCATAATGATTGAATAATATCAAGTCCAATGTACATCCATTGTGTTCCTAAGCTAATGAAACCTGAAGTTGATTACAGTAATCAAGTGACTGATGCTCTATTCAGCTCAGAGCTTGGTACTACAGTCTTTTATCTTCTTTTATTAATGATAGTTAACTTATCATCTATATCAAATAAGTTAGGAAAAACTGATGTGTCTAACCATTTGTTTATTCATTTTATGACTGCCATGGAAGCACTTGCCACACACTGGAAATGTGCAAGGGACTCATTTAATGCATTGTCTTATTTACTTGTCATAGGAACTAAGGGAGGTAATGTGATTATCTGCTTTCCTCATATGTAGACATCGAGTCTAATAAAGCTCAAGGATTGACCAATGAGATTTAACAAGAAAGTACAGAAAAAGGATTTAAAGACCAATGTGTCTGCAAAATCCACACTTAACATTTACAATGTTCTGGTTTTTAGTGTAATCACATGTAATATGGCATCCAACTTTAACAGTATATAAGTCTCCTGCTCATAAAAGTAGAAAATGACTCTAATGAAGTTAAGTGTCTTGTCCCTGGGTAACATAATCAGAGGCTACAATGCACTCAAAAGAATGGAGATGCAGAATGGAGGTACAGAATGAGTTCAAGGTGGGGGGCAGGGACATACTAATTATAGTATTCAATCAAGGTTTTTTTAACCTCATTTTTTCAAATGACTAGTCTCTTGCTGTTTTGTGTACACTGGTCTAAGAAATGTTATTGCTAAATATAGAACTGTGTGTTAAGAGAGGAATATTCCATCTAAAGTCAGAAAGATAAACCAGATGACCTTTCATATTCTTTCAAAGCAGGAGAATGATCTTTATATTTTTTTAAGGTTATTGAATAATCCTAAGTAAAAGTTCACGACCATCTGTTTTAATTTTTGTACTCATGCAATCAATCTTTTTTTGTTATTTTCTTATGTACTTGGATATTAGAAAAAAATAAAAGTTACATTAACAATTACTTTTTTAAAAAAACTTGTAATAAACTGCTCTGTGATGCTATATGTGTAACACATTCTTAATTTTTGTCTGATATATAGAACCTTTCAAAGTGAATCTACATTGGAATACTTTAGGCTCAGTAGCTAAATATAGAAATTTTGCAAGTAGAAGATAAACTATGTTACAATTATATTTTAGAATTAATCAGTTCACTTAATAAGTGTAATTTCATCTCACTTTTTCAACCATTAACACTTAATATAAATTAAAGTAAGTACTTCTACATAAAATTGATATCATGAAACTTCAATTATTTATACTATTAGTACTCTACTCCCTTATCTCCACGTGAGCTAAAACATTCACCTTTTTTTATTGTCGCATTTATAATATTTATTTAACTCTTACTTTCAGCTCAACTGTGACCTCTTTTGAAATATTTTATCTGATATTTCTAAAGCATTCTTATTCAAACTTTGATAGAATGATTAAAAATGTGTCCCTCTTATATTTAAGTCATTTGCAATGTGACTTTATAGCTCTTCCCATCACGCTGAGAGTATGTTTTTTCTACCCCCTGAATCTAGATTGGTTGCATGAACTGCTTTGTCAAAAAGATTGTGATGGACGTGAAATATGCCAGTTCCAAGGGCCTGCACATTGCCTCTCACTCTCAATACTTGCCATAACCATAAAAATGAGCTCAGTATACTCTGCTGGACAATGAAAGACACAAAGCCTATTGTGCACTGTTGTGCCAGGTGACTACGAGCCAAGTGCCAGACGTGGGTGAGGTCCATAAATGGCCACCCACCACCCTGCTCACCTGCCAGCTGAGCACAGATGCATAAGGAAGCGCAGCCAAGATGGGCCAAGCCTGGCTCAGATCAGCAGAACCACTCAGCTGACACAGAGATGTCAGAGCAATCACAAATGCTTATTAGTTTAAACCACTAAGTTTTGTGGATGATGTCATGCATATTGTGACTCAAGTGAATTCAAGACCATAGAAGAGCTATGTATGGAGATTTAACGATTAAATATGTGTGTGTGTGTGTGTGTGTGTGTGTGTGTGTGTATGTGTGTGTGTGTATATATATATATATATATTTCTAATACACAAGATTACCTGTAATAGTGCTTGTTTTTATAGAGTAAAAAAACAAAACAAAACATCAGAATAAACTGCAAATCCTGCTTCTTTTATGTTAGTTACCTTGGGCTAGCCTCTTAACCTGTCTCTCTGAGTCCTCTAAATCTTAAGCTCAGAGTGTTTAACCCTGTACCCTGCTGCTGGACAGAACAACACCTGAATGGTATACTCCTACTTTGGTAACAAAGCCAGAGAGCATGTACTTTTTTCCCCCATTTTCCGCCACGGGCCCAGATTTGAAAGCCTCACTCATTTCAAATTCTCCTGGACATCCCTATCACTTTGTACCACATTGGCATTTTAAATTGTCTTTCCAGCAGTCTTGCCTTTGCCAATATGTTGAACAAGATAGAAATGTAAAGGAACTGATTTTTGGGGTCAAAAATGTAGATACTATTAATACATTACTTGCAGACCTGGTCAAAGCGGTATATTTTATGTTGCCTCCTCTCATGTTAAACACATGCCTGCAAAATTTCACTTACTGATTATATCTAAATGCTAAAACCCATAGCAAATTTTAGCAGAAAGAAACATAATACTCTGATGATGCTTGAAATGTAAATATGTTCATATTAAAATTACTGATATAAAGCAAGCAGAAAAAAAATTGTCTGACAACTAGCTGATCAGCAGTGATTATACTCAGTTTGGAGGGAAATGTGCAGGTATCATGCTTTTGCTTGGCTACATTTAATTATAACTATTTGCAGATTGCAAATAATCATATACATATAGATGGATCTAAAGAGCAGATTGCAGATATAAATGATACCTCTCATAAATAGTGAGCTATCAGTACAAATACATTCTGTATCTCTTAGCAAAATAAAAGTACTTTTGTGCTCTAATACTAACTAAACAAATTTTTTAAAGAGAATGTTTGACTCTCATAATTCTGGAGCACTGGTTATTTGGAACACTGAACTTGGTTTAAAACCAGAGTAAATATCCAGGGTTAGCAAAATTTCTGTGAATAGAGTACTTGTTTGTGGCCATTTGGAATGTATAAGGATCAACCATCAAGTTGTAGCTCCTGTGTTTATTCCCCAGGAAATTTGAAACTGTGGAAATACAAATGAGCTTATGAAAGTCTTGAAAAGCTATGAATGATATACCCCATCCTATTATTAGACTTGCTTAATATCATCAGATTCATCTTGCAGAGCCCTGATACTTATCAAAATTTTACTTATTTTCTCACACCAAACAGATTGCTTCTCAAAGCTGTGTTGATCAGAGGAGCACAGGCACCATATAAATTTTCATTTATGTGATCTAGGACTTAGGCAGCAGAAGTAACTAATCAAGTAGTTTGGGTTTGTGATTCTGATTAAATTAAACCACTGTAGGTAGGCCGGGTCCAATTATTCACTTTACAGATTCTATAATATAACTTTGAGGTTGCCTTTGGGAAAAGGAAAATCTAATTCGTTTATATCCTACTGGATGTCACCCTTGGATCCATTAAAAATCTAAGTGAGCTTATTAAAGTTCTCTAGGCCTAGGACAATCGCTGTTAAGTGACATACAGTTTTACCCAAAATACCATACTTTATTGATTCTAGCATGCATATTTTTTTCATAATTTAACATCTTAATCTAGAGATAGTTCACAATCAGAACATCTTAAAATATTTTTGGCCAGAAGGCATCCATGAAGTAGTGGCTTGCACACATATAAAATTTGTCATTATTATTGGTGGCATCACTGGATACCTGTGACCTTTTGACATTTAAAATACTAAATTGAGAACTATGGGTTTTAAATATTTCCTGAAAACCTTCTATTGTTATCATCTGGTAAAATCAGGAAAGCAGTAAAATTTGCAGAATTGATAAGGTGCCAGAGCTTAGAAGAAAATCCTACAGACAACAGTGGAGGAATCTTTTAGAAATGCTGCACCAATAATGTCTTGGATGGCACAAAAGAAACTATGATGTGGGAAAACAATGACATCAACAGCTCTGAGATATAAAGGGATTCAAAATAATTAGAAGTTAATTTTAAGATGTTTTAGAAGTTCTTTAACCTTTTCGAAAGTATTTATGTTTTTACATACCACACTCCATAGAAATTATTTATAAGAAAAAAACTAAAAAACCTTAAATAATTGAATGTAATGAGTATAAATACTAATTTTAGTAATAAGATTTTATAAAATAATAAGAGAATGTTGTATCATAGTTTATTTGTCAGTATTTTTAGTTTTATATAAAAGATATATCTACCAATGGCCAGATTTAATAAAATACAGTACACTTGATTTGAGAAATTATATTCATTTTATGCTATAGATTATTAATTTGGCTTCCTGACTATTAAGTGGTCAGTGAAGACCCCAGCATATTGCAAGAAACTAAATGGTATATTTCATGAATGGAAAATTATTGGTCAATCCAATTTTGGGGCATTGGAAAAATATTGTTCTAACAGCAAAAGTCAACCCTTATGTTTTATTAACTTTGAATTTGAGATTTATTTTTAAAACGAAATGCTAAAAAATATAGCATGTCTTTAAGATCCATAAAGAAACTTGTGTTTCAGTCTACAATTCTCATAGGCACCATTTCATATACTTGCAGTCTTTATAAAGAATATTGCTTTGCTCTGAAATACTTTCTTTTTTGAGAATCTTGGATGTTGGAAATGAGATGGTTTTATTTTTGAATCCAAGTCTTGGATCCTCTCTACTTAACAGGCCTTCCTGCTTATTTCTCTTGTCTAGCATTTTATTATAAGCAGCAAAAAGAAGCCAGGAAGCATTTCTACACTCTACCCAGAAACCTCCTTAAATAAATTATCCATTTCACTAAGTATATTTCCTACTTACTACTTCATTGTGAATGTAGTGTTGTTAAACCTTTTGCCAGTATATTAACAAGGATTCCCTTTCTTCAAGTGTCAAAATTTCCTCCTTTATTATTTTTTAAAATAATTTCTCACTGACCATCTCCATCAGGCTTCCACTCTCAGCCTATTCAAAGCCCTTTCAACTTCCGTCCTATTCATTATCATTGTGGTTTTTTAAAGTCTTTGTTACATAGGACTCCACTCTTGGTACCAAAGTTAGTTTCAGGTACTGTGATTACATTACAAAAAGTCTCAAAACTAAGTTGTTTCTATTGTCTCTCATAGTTTATGTGTGTTGGAAATGTAGATAAGGTATAGGGGCATAATTATTTTTACTCCACAGGTTTGGAGCTTTGGTTGGAAGAGTTAAATGGTTGTGGACTGGAATCCTTTGAAGTCTTGTTTTCTTACCTGTCTGGAATTGATGCTGCCTATTGATGGGGAACTTCAGTTTCTTTTCCTGGTATTTTCTCTGTGTGCTCTCCCACATGTGGCCTGGATTGGAGTTCCTCACAGTGTGCATGAGTTCCAAAGGCAAAATTCAAGAAAGCAAGAAAGAGAGACAGACATACAGAGAGAAGAGAATAACCTTTGTGACCTTATTGTTGAAGTCTCATCGTATTACCTCTTCCATTCTTATTTATAAGAGAAGTCACAAAGGCCATTCAGATTCCAGGGGAGACAACATAGATCCTATTTCTGAGTAGGTGCAGTGCCAGTCACACTTTAAAAAAACCATGATTGGAAAATGTAACCTGACTTAGGGGGTTTTGCTGGTAAATTCTCTCAATTTTTGTTTTTGAAAGATGTCTTTATTTCACCTTGATTATTAAACAATTATTATTACTAAACAATAAAATTATTAAACAATATTACTAAATATTTTCGTTGAATATTAACAAATATTAATATTATTCAGTATTACTAAATATTTTCATTGAATATTATATAATTCTGTTTTTTCAGTGCATTGATAATATTATTCCAGTGTTTTCTGTTTTTTTGGTTGTTGTTGTTGTTTTGTTTTGTTTGTCACCCAGGCTGGATTGCAGTGGCACAGTATCAGCTCACTGCAACCAATGCCTCCAGAATTCAAGTGATTCTGCTCTCTCAGCCTCCTGAGTAGCTGGGATTACAGTGGCATGCCACCACACCTGGCTAATTTTTTATATGTTTGGTAAAGACTGTTTCACCATGTAAGCCAGGATGATCTCGAACTCCTGACCTCAAGTGGCCTGCCCACCTTGGCCTCCCAAAGTGATGGTATTACAGGTGTGAGCCATCATATCGGGCCTGTTTTCTATTTTTTATTATTATTTTCAAGAAGTTAACTGCCATTCTAATTGGGGCTCCTTTGAAGGCATCCTGTTATTTTCTCTTTTTTTTTTTTCTTAATGCATTTATAATTTTATGTTTGTATTTGTTTTTCTGATACTTTGCTACAATATGACTAAGTACTAACTTCCATTTATACTGCTCCATATTTGTTAGGCCTATTGATCCTGTGGATTTATGCATTCTACTTCTTTTGGGCAAGGATCAACCTCATTGTCTTAGTGTGTCCATGCTGCTGTAACAAAACACCTTAGATCAGGTAATTTATAAATAATAGAAATTTATTTCTCACGGTTCTGGGGACTGGGAAGACCAACTAAGTGTCAGCAGATTCAATATCTGATAAGAGCTCACTCTCTGCTCCATAGGTAGTGACTTACCCCAGCACCCTCACGTGGCAAAAGGGGCAAACGCTGTGTCTTCAAGCCCTTTTACCAGGGCACTAATACCATTTATGAGAGCAGAGCTGCCATGACTTAATCACTTTCCAAAGGACCCCAACTCTTAATATTACCACATTGGGTCTTAGGTTGTAACATGAATTTTGGAGGAACACATTCAGATCATAACATTTATTAAATATTGCTTTGCCTAATTCTTCTTATTCTTTCCATTCATGACTCTTCTGTTAGACCTTCTCATCATATCTTTTGTTTTCTACTCAATTTTCTATATTGTGTCCTTTTGACTGTATTAATTCTGGATAGTTTCCTCTAACATAGCTGTCAGCATATTATTTGTTTTAACTAAATACTATTTCAGTAAATCTAGTTTTTCCACTATAACATTCATTAAATGGTTAATTTAGATTATTTTATCTGTTATAGAATTTTACTTGATTATTTTTTAGACCTGCTATATTACATTTTATTTATTTAACCTTGGTTATTGAACAATATTTTAATTGATTATACAATTCTGAGTTGAGAGTTCATTACAAATTTGCAAATTTATCTGTTTTTATTATTATTATTATTTCCAGTATCTATAGTACCTGTTCTTTTGTTTCTCCTGTCTGTTGCTTGTGTTGCAATTTATTTATCTGCCTGGACATATTTTACTATGTGTAGGAAATATTGAAATAGTGTTTGTAGAAATAATTTGAAAGCTTGGACAATGTTATCTTTTTCCAGAAAGCGTATTTGTTTGCCACAGTCAGGCATCAGGGCACTGTCAATCCTGGATCTTATGAACAAGTATTTGTGTAAAGCACCTTGTACATTTCAAGTATTTTTCTGGGCTCTGAGATTCAGTAGTAAACTAAGTAGACAGAATGCACGCCCTCATGGAACTTATATTCCTCTTTGATTTTATCCAAATTTAAATACAGGGAAAGCTTGTTCTACTTTTTCCATTTATATCAATTCAACATTCTTTTGGCATAAAAGTCTTCATTTCCCTTTAAATGACTACTTCTATTCATTAAAACATTTCTAATAAGACTATTAGTTTTGAGAACCTTTTGTAGTCCTTCTATAACAAAAATATTTTGATGACATGGGCAAGGCAAATTAGAATAAATAAAAATTTAGTTGTCTCAAAAGAGCTTTATATCCTTAGAAAAATATTATAACTAATTATTTAAAAAATAACCAATAGCTTAAATTTATCTTCCAAGATTTTTTTTTTTTTTTTTTTTTTTTTTCAGACAGAATCTTACTCTTTTTTCCATGCTGGAGTGCAGTGGCACTACCATAGCTCACTGCAGCCTCAAACTCTGGGGTTCAAGCAATCCTCCCACCTCAGCCTCCTGAGTAGGTAGAACCCCAGGCCATTGCGATTATGCCTGGTCAATTTTTTTTTTTTTTGGTAGATACAGGGTCTCGTTGTGTTTCCCAAGCTGGTCTTGAAGTCCTGACCTCAAGCAATCCTCCCACCTTGCCCTCCCAAAGTGCTGGGATTACAGGTGTGAGCCACCATGCCTTGCATATCTTCTTAGACTTAGTGTTACATTATACAATGTATATATTTGTAGAGAGATGATATTGTTCTTTGTTAGAAATGTGAGTTTGTTTAATTTTAGTAAACTCTCATAAACAAAAATCTTCAAGTAACTTGAGTAGATTTAAAATATTTACTCAACCTATCTTTTTGTTCTGTTTACAAAAATACAGAATTTGGTAATTTTTCAATTAGCTTCTTCCTGGAAGAAATAAGTTCACAATAAAGTAATTAACATTCAAAGTCCTGACTACTAAATAAAATTGAAAAATGTCTATCACAATTGAAAGTTATTTGAATAAAACTGGTTTATTATTTGAGACACTATTTTCTAGAAATATCATTGTTTTATTCTGAAAATGTTGTTGAAGGGATGCTGTTTGTGCCTCTATTCAAGTCAATCAGTAAAGTTATATTTGTAAACTTACAACACAATAACCACGCTTTATGTTTCAGTGGAGCTTAAGTTTTTGCAAAGCCTTTTATATTAATCTTCTTTGATATTTAACTGTCAAATAGGCAATGCTATTTTATGGATGAGGACCAGAGAAGTTGCTTTCCAAACTTTTTGTGGCACAGTGTTTGAGTTCAAAACATCAAACTTCTGACTTCTAGTCTTGTTCTTTTCTTACATTTTACTAAATATATTCTGCAGACCATTAACTTGAAGCATGCAGTATCTAACATATTTTTAAGGCTCTATGGAAAATTTGAAAAATTCTAATTATTGCAGATTCTTAATATATGTTAGTATATTCAAAACTCTGAGGAGGCAATCGCTACTGTTTAACTTTGTTTAGTACAGGCTTTCTCAAGTTTACTTTTGCATGAAATCCTTTCCTTTGAAACACATGTCACGTTCTGTGTAAAAGTGTTCTGTGCTATATATTGCCCCAAAAGCAATACTGTATAATACTGTATTGTTGGCCTTATCTTCCTTTTATCCCATTGTTTGTTTACACAGACCAAAAGCACTCTATGGGACTCAAAAAGCTCTGCTATGTAGTTCTACCTTCAAAGCATTTTCAGTTCTCCTAGATTATTTCACTGACCTGAAACATTTCACAAATTATATTATGTCACTGTGGACATAGCCAATACATGATGTGGTTGCTGAGAAGATGGGAAGATAAAATGATCAGTAAGGGTGAAAGTTTCTCAGGGATGTGTCCATGGAGAAGGCTGTTTTAAATGTGTATTTATTTCTATTCCAACTTTTGCTTTCACTTCTATGTGTGATCTTAAATAATTCAGTTCATGCCACATCTCCAGAATTTTTGTTTATCCCTCTATAAAATACTGTTTGACTAGATCAGTAGTTTTCAAACTATACCTCACAAAGTTCTTGAGCCACCATAGCAAGGAGCAAGTTAGAAGTTTTGTGGTGGCCAGGACCTTTCTGATTCAACCAGAGACTCTCCCCTGCTTTTCATATTGTTCTTCTTCATCAGGTTTCACGTAAACAATGGGTTCATAAGATAGAAGTGACTTTGCATCCAGTTCTTTTAGAAAACCAGTTCCTTTCTATTTTAATAATCTAAGAATCTCAAACTATGAAAAATGAAGAATGAAAAATCTAACTTATTTTAACTTTTCTATAATTTATAATCAATCTGATACAGTATTTACTTATTCATACTTCTCTTAAAATATTTTTAAACTTGTCATTGGATGACAAAACTTTTTTATTTATTTTTATTTTATTTTATTATTAGTATTATTATTTGAGACGGAGTCTCACTCTGTTGCCCAGGCTGGAGTGCAGGGGCGCCATCTTGGCTCACTGCAAGCTCCGCCTTCCAGGTTCACGCCATTCTCCTGCCTCAGCCTCCCGAGTAGCTGGGACTACAGGTGCCCACCAAAACTTTTTAACTGATCGGTTTAGAAATCCATTGGGCACTCAGAAGTTGAATCTTGAGATACATCAGTAATTTTCAGTATTTGTCAGATTACTGACAAAGCAAAATTGCAGAGTATTCACTTATTACCCAATATAAAGTTATATGACTAATTTAGGAAGAAGTCTTTATATATTTTGGTTTCTGGAAGTGTTGACTAATCGTCAGCAGGAAGTTTGAACGCTAAAGGAAAATTACTTTGACTATTCATAAGAGTAATTTAAAGAGTAGGGCAAATTCCTCTCTTGAAATTCATTTATAGCATTGTCAGAGACAAACACATATGAGTTTTAAAAGATGAGATAAGATCTAGGAAGGATTTTACTTTTCAAAGATGATTTAGGTATCCAATCATTTTCTTGGGGTGAATTAGATTTTCCAAAAGGGAACATTTCAAGATGAAGGAAAATGTGTTCATCTCTTTCAAACTCAACAATGACTCTAACTAAAATTATATCTAAATGTGTTTCTTGGAATAGGCTGGATTTGGATTACGCCATCAGCTTCTGTGGAATTTACTGGGAAGGTCAGTAAAGCTAAGTAGAAGTAGATTGTCTTTGGAGATATATTAATAGTGTTCTAGCACATAATGATTCCCTAATTACTTACCTTAATATACCTTCAAAAATTAAGCAATTTATCCCCTACCTCCTGAGTCACACAAACATTGGGGATTTATCATTCCTACAACCCAAGTTGTTTAGGATCCACTTCCTTTCATGGAAGGCATGAGATAGGGAATATATGGAACTTTGCTGCTAAAAAATCTGTTATTGAAAAATGGTTGGGTCCCTAAAGGATCGTGAATAAGTAATTTCGTCTGTAGACATATAAAGCAACAAAATTCATAACAACAACTTTTTGTTAGAAGGTTTCCCAAAACAAAATTTAAGCTGTTCTCATCATTTTTTTTCTTTTGCCAATCTACAAAGGGAAAATAAAATTAGTCCTGGAAACCTACACTGCAATGGGTTTAATAGGCATATAGGTAAACACAACCTGATTCTATGCATGTCACCCAGATCAAATTCACACAGATATGTACTCTTATTTCACACAGATAACAAACCCTATGATAGTCCCTTGTATGGGGTCCTGCAATAAAACATACAATCTGTGCATCTTTGAGACAATTCTTTTCATTTATCTGAGCTTTAGTTGCTTAATCTAAAGGAAAGCTTATGACAGGAAACCCAAGTGGGTGAAAGTGTTGAGAATGTACATGACAGATACGTAAACAAAGTATTTCTTAGCCTTGGGAGGCTCTGCATTCTTTTCTGGCAAAGCAGAAACAACATATGAATAAAAATCTAAGTACAGCATATTAAAGGAACATACAATTGGGAATAAGGAGAGAGAAAGAGGGGGAAAATGTATCTCTGTATATGTTGTGGGGGTGCATGTAGTGGCACAATGAAGAGGGATTGGTATCCCCAAGTAATTTAGATTCAAAATCGAATAAGGTCTGTAGATGAAGCCCTATTATTGCCTTACTTCTCTAAATTAATATGAAAATGTCTAAATTATTAGTCTCTCTCCTATTGCTCTTTTCTCAGTTAAGTTTCAATCTGATACAATTTCTTTTAAAGAGAGTGAAACGCAATCAGACGCCCTGAGTAGATCAAAGAAAATGCAGACCTTTATCTTTTGTGTTTCCCTTCACAGTTTAGCAGTTTTCAAGCTTAGAGGCTTCAATGGCCATCTCAAGTAAAGAATACCTCAATCAAGTACTACAATGTGTTAAGCATCCTAATAATAATAATGAAATTGCCTCCTTTAATGTGGGTGAAGGTCTTCATTTGTTATTCATTTAAGAGCTTAAACCTATAGCTAAAAAAGAACACATTTTCCTCTGATTGTCAGCCCACAGTACAGTGTGCATGTTGGGAGTATAGACAGAATCTCTGCTTCTTAAACCATTTTCGTCCTTCTTTCACGGTTTAAACCAGTATTTGTGGTATACTCATGAAGTTCTGGGCTGTGCTAAGCACTAGGAAAAAACTGATTGAGAAAACAATCCATTCTTGAGAATTTCTTGAACCAGTGAGGTAGACAACAGAGATGTGTCAATAAAACAAGACCGTTAATAGACATTTTAAAAGGTGGCCCAGAGTAAGGTGAAATGCACTCTGGTGTATCACAGAAAGATGGTGGAAGGTCCAGGGACAGTTTTTTATTTAAAGAAAGATTTTTAGGAAAACAAAGCAGGGTTTAGTGGGTCTGTTCTATCTATTTCTGGCTCTATAGTGAAACTGAGATCCAACCTTAGTAAAAAATCACACTACACCACACATGTTACTTTTCCAAAGTTTGCGTTCCAAATAAATAGAAGTGATGAAGAGAAAAGTGCAAGTGATTTTCCAATCCTTTTACCCTGTAGGAGGAACGAGTGCTTCTTTTCTTTTCTCCTTTCAAGTTCTGCAGTATTTCACGAGGTAGAAGATTGTGTCATCTGGTGAGATTTTAGAACTGAATCTAGCACCACCATTTTTTTTTTTTTTTCTCACAAGAATGATTCATTGTTAAAGAATCTTCTTATTTGTCTGTTAAATACAAACAAACAGGGGCTGACATGGACTCTAGTCAGAAGCAAATGCTTTAATGCTAAGGTTTGCAGCTGAGTTTGTGAAATGCTTTCATATTTATTGGCTATTTAATCCTGAAAGAATTACTTAGTTCTTTGTATCTCAAATTCCATTTTTAAAATAGGCTGATAATGGCCTCCTCACAGGATTGGGATGAGGAGTAAATGAGCTAATAATGGCAAAATGCTGAGGATAGTATTTAGCATGTAGTAAATGCTAAATAAATGTTAGTTATTATAGTCTATATGTGTAAATCATATAGACTATATGATGGTGGGGCTCATGTCAGAAGGAAATACAATATTTATACATTTACATTTATACATTTATTCACACAAATATTTGAAATCTATGTAGTTAAAAAATAATCATTTCAATCAATCTTATTCTTACTCATTTATTCATTTAATACTCAGAAAATATTTGAGCATCTACTATGTGGCACTTGAGATGTGTGTGTGTGCGTGTGTGTATGTGTGCGTATACATACATATATAAGCAAAATGAAATAAGCAAAACTCTGCCCTCCTAGAGCTTAAATTAAAATAAACAGAGTATCTTTTAGTTCTGATTACGACTAATTAAAATAACTTTGCATCCTATGAAAATGTTAAAACCAATAGTCCAAAAAAATCACTATTCAAGGAGACTAACTATACCAGTGAGATCTTCACAAATTTAAAGATATAAAGATTGCATTAAAAAGGGAGTAGATTAGCTGACTTTTCAAATCCCATTTTACTCCTATGACTTTAATGAAAATATTTCAGAAATTTATTTTCCAGTGAAATGAGCGCTTACTATATGGCAAGGTTCTGTGCTGAAAACATTTCCTACTTTTATTTTCCTTTGTAACAAAGCTGCAAAGAAAGTATCACCAGCATTTTACTGGTGAGAAAGCACAATAAAAGACATTTAGGAAGCAGCTAGGATTTCATGGGTACTAAGTAGTGGAACTAGAATTCAGACTTAAGAAATCTGATTTCAAGGACACATGGTCTTTACTAATATCTGGTATTTCACTTTGTAAAATACAGTGTGGCAGGGTTACAGAAAAAAAGGAAAAAAAACTCTCAATATTTCACTTCAGAATAAAAAGGGTATTGAAATATTTTTATATTGTTAGAATGATACAACATGTTAGCACTTGTTACTTTTTAGTACTGAGCATATGGATGCTTGTTATATGAGTCTTTATAATTTTCTCTATTTTGTTTTTTGGAAAAAATAGCATATACTGACATACAAGAGCATAAAACCATTTATCATGCATCTACATGTGCCAGGTGCTATTCTGAGTTTATTATATGTATTAGCCCACTTAATCCTCCCAAGTAGTTTGGCAAATGCTATTATTAAAACTCAAATTTTACAGATGAGGAAACTGAAGCACAGAGAGGTTAAGTAACTGAGAAAGCGAGTATTAAATTCCTGGCAGGGAGGTTCCAGAGCCAGCTGGTGTTCTTCTTAAACACTATCTGATATTCTCACTTGAAATAAAAGCTAACATTTATGGAACACTTACAAAATGGCAAGCACTGTTTCCCTCATGTGGCATGCAATAACTTGTATAATTTTTACAACAACTTTATAATATAGTTACAATATCCTCACTTTATGATTTATTTATTTTTATAGATTTAAGGGGTACAAGCACAGTTTTGTTACATGAGTACATTGCCTGCTGGTGAAATCTGGGCTATTAATGTAACCATCACCTGAAAAGAGTACATTTTATCAAATAGGTAATGTCTCATTCCTCACTCCCTCCCCTCTTCCCACTTCCTGAGTCTCCAGTGTCTATTATTGTACTCTCTATATCCATGTGTACACAGTATTTAGCTCCCACTTATAAGTAAGAACATGCAGTATTTAACTCTGTGTTTCTGAGTTATTTTACTTAAGATAATGGCCTCCAGTTCCATCCATGTTGCTGCAAAAGATATGGTTTAATTCCTTTTTATGTCCATGGTGTGTGTGTCTATATATATTTATATATATATTGGATGGTGTGTGTGTGTATATATATATTCCATGTAATATATGTCTATATTATATGTTGCCTATATATAGATATATAGCACTTTTTCTTTATCCAGTCATGTTGATGGACACTTAAGTTGATTCTGTATCTTTGCTATTGTGAATAATGCTGCGATAAACATACCAATGCAGGTATCTTTAATATAATGATTTCTTTTCCTTTAAATAATCCCCACTTTAACTATAGGAAAAGGGGGCCATAGGTTTAGCACCTTGCTTAAAACTTTACACATTTGAAATAGATATCATCCATAATAATTACAGCTACTTTTGAGTATTTAAAATGTGTTAAGCATAGTAATATCATTTCTTTTAAATTATTTTACTGATTTACCAAATTAACTCTGCCAGCAAGTTCTAGTCCCATTTTGCATATAAGATAATTGAGGCTCAAAAATTGTATGTAAATCATCCAGAGTCACAAATGTAGTAATATCTAAGCTGATGTTTGAACTATTATCTTTCTAATGCCAAGGGTCATGGCATCAACCAAAGGTGTAAATTAAGACATTTCAAGCAGTTTCAGATTTATTCTCTAAAAAATAATGTAAACAAAGACAGAAAAATTCTCTCTCTTTTTTTTTTTTTTTTTTTTTTTTTTTTTTGCAGGGTCTTGCTCTGTTGCCCAGGCTGGAGTGCAGTAGTAAGATCATCTCGGCTCACTGCAGCCTCTGCCTCCTATGGCTTAGTTGATCCTCCCAACTCAACCTGGGACCACAGGTACGCACCACCATGCCCAGCTAACTTTTTGTATTTTTTTTTTTTTTAGTAGAGACAGGGTTTCATCACATTGTGCAGGCTCATCTTGAATTCCTGGGCTCAAGTGATCCGCCTGCCTTGGCCTCCCAAAATGCTGGGATTACAGACCTGAGCCACCATGCCCAACCAAGAGAAGAACTCCTAAAGTTGAGATTTATTAAGGATCCACATCCAGGAGGAATGTTTGGGGGATAAAATACATTGGCTTGTCTAGGAGATGTTTGCATTCAGCACTTTACCAAGCCTACCCCTCCCTGATTTTTCAGTACAGGTGTGAAATTTGGTTCAAGGTTGAATAACATTCTTAATTTTGCCTTTTGAATATACTATGTAGGTCACCTCCTAAGTGTATAACTCCATCCATACTTTACTTACACAGTGAGATAAAAGTTCCGTTACACTATGAGACAAGGTTTTTTTCATTAAATGAAGTTAAAAGCCCAGATTCTTTATCTAAAGACCATCTGATGGGAATTGTACTGACATGATACTTTCATTTCTGGTTGGAACTGCAGGGTAAATTTTCATTACTTAGCAAATTTTTGCAAACATTCTCAGGTTCTACTAGTGTGAACCTTAAGTCCTGTTGAAGGATCTGACAAGATAAAATGGCTGTTTTCCAACTATTTCTATTTCAATCTTATATGGAAGTGATCAGAATTATGTATAACACCTACTGTCTGAGACTATAAAGGTCTCTGATGTCAGCTCTTCTATTTTCAACTAGACCAATGTGATAGATAAGAATGGGTACTATCTCCTTTGTTGTCCTTACTGAGTAAAGTTTTAACTTGTCACTCTTTGGGTTGCTGAACATAATAACGAAGTATTCACCCAGAAATCTGAAAACAGAAATTAATTATCTGCTGATAATGTAGAATTTTTATTTTAATGGATGAGTGCAGCTATGGATCATCTTGCATTACATAGATAACCATTCTAGAGACAGATAAATTGGGGAAAGAAAGAGTCCTGCTCAAACTGAATCTTCCTCTGACTGATCTGTAGGTCAAACTCAGACTGCAATGTCTTTCTGAAACTTGTTAAAATTTTAGTTAAGAATTACCTAAAAATAAAATCGTAACCAAATGGTGACTCATATTTACATTCTTATCCTAAAATACATCTAAATAATGTTACGTTTGTGGGTCAAAGCTATATTCAGCGTATAAATGTCAAGTTAAAGAACATAGAGTTGGACCTATGCTGTACCTAAATTTATGTACTGACTCAAAGGACTGTGTATACCTAGTGTGTGGGTATTGAGTCTTTTGAGTCAACACACACACACTCTCACACACACATATAAACCTAGTTCTTCAATAAGAACTTACTTTAAGTTTGTAAAAAAAAAAATTTTTTTTTTATTATTAACCATCTAATTGTAACAAAGTATGCAAAAATGCCTTAATGATAAGGCAGTAATAATAATAATTCTACTACAGATGATAAAGATAATAACTTACATTCATTAAGATTCATTACATAACTTTATTCATTACATAACTTCATTACATTGAGATTCATTACATAACTTACATTAATTACTCTCAATGATCCTCAAAGCAAGGTATGTGATATGTAACATTATTTATTATTTCAACTTCATAGATGGGTAAATTGATATTTAAGAGAAATATTCATGCAACTTATACGAGGCAAAAATGATTCAAATCCGTTTTGGTCTAACTCAAAAGACTGTGACTTTTTTTAACTCCATCTTACATTACAGATACGTATGAAAAATGAGACACAAAGAGATGTCTGCTTATACATCATGTTACTTTTTTTGGTGCCTCCCCACACAAATTCCTTTCAATTGTTGATCTTTGTAATTATATGGTAATCTTTCTCCAAACCCAAATTTGCTCTTGCTGTACATGTCAGTATTTTTCTTTTTCAAAACAGTGCCTTCTGGTAAGACTTCTACTTCTGGTCATAACTTAATAACTGGTACCAGACTAGCCCATTGACCATATAAAACTTTGTAACGTGACAAAATATATGAAGTAGTTGAATTCAGGCAGTGGTCAACATACAGCACAAACTATGATGACTGAGAAGGGAACCTCACAAGGTTAGCACTCTGAAAACCCACTTCTAACTGAGTATAATTTTATGATCACATCTCAGAGAGCTGGAATCCAAGCATAGCTGGAGTGTTCCACTGACCTGATGGGGCAGGCAAGAGAGGTAAGCCAGATGAAGTGGCTTGAATGTGCAGGACAGAACACAGGAGAGAAGAGAGCTGAGCAAAATGGACAGGGATTCTTAAGTTCATGGTAAGAGACTCTGGTTTAGGACTGGGCTATCCCTGTGCTGGGCCAAACCTCCTCAGGCTTCTCAGATAATGTGAAGAGTGAAGGGGTAATAGATTCTGACAAGTTAAGGTTGCATATTGTTCACCATAGAGAGCCAATTAAAAACATAAAGAGATATAGCTGCAAAGTCAATAAGGAAGTGAAATAGAATGCTAAAATAAATAATAACCCAAAGGAAAGTAAAAAAGTTGCAAAAGAGAATAAGGCACTGAAGGGACAAATGGAAAACAAGTAGTAAGC
Source organism: Rhinopithecus roxellana (assembly GCF_007565055.1). Classification (NCBI taxonomy): domain Eukaryota; kingdom Metazoa; phylum Chordata; class Mammalia; order Primates; family Cercopithecidae; genus Rhinopithecus; species Rhinopithecus roxellana. The sequence continues at coordinate 67,004,780 of NC_044549.1, read as the reverse complement.
TGGTCCACTTAAACCAATGAGATCAATCATTATATTAAGTGTAAATAAACTAAACCATCCCAATTAATAGACAGAAATCAATAGGCTAAAAAGAAGAAAAGCAGATCCAATTACATATTCTCTGAAAGTGGTACAGTTTAAATATAAAATATAGATTTTTAAAGTATCAATACTAGAAAAAGATACTTAAAATTAATGATTTAAATATTTACCTACAGAAGCTGAAAAGCACTTTTAGTAAAAGTAAACAAATGGAAATAAATGAAAATAACCGTAGCAAAAGAAAAAACAATAAACAGTAGAAAAAATTAATAAAGCAAATGTTTGTTGAAAATATCAATAATCAATTTTATATCAATATTGATATAAGACCAGTAGTATTTATCTATAATATTGATAATCTATTATTCCAAACAGCAGTAATGAAAAGAGAGAAAACACAAATTAACAATATCAGAAATAAAATGAGTATATTTCTATAAAACCTACAAATATCAATATGAAAATAAAATAAAATCATGAGGAAATATATCCGAAAGATTGGAAATGTTAGATAAAATAAAAAAGTTTAGTAACTTAGTAAGTACAAAAGAGAAAAGGAACAGCTTCCTATGAGAAAAACACCAGCTTGTTCTTTCATTGATGAATCCTGTCAAACACTGAATGAAGAATTTATACCAATCTTACACAAACTATTTTAGAAAATAGAAGAGGAAATTCTTTCCAACAAATGCTGTGAGGCTGGAAGCTCCCTGATATTAAAAGCTGATTATTACACATTGCCTACATGTACTACTGCACATTCCATCAAAATATGTACAACTATGACATATCAATAAAAGAAAAAAATGATTACTATTCAGTATCCCATATGAACACAAACATTTTCAATGGAATATTAGGAAATAAAATTCACTAAAATACGAAGAGAAAATGCAGCTTGACTGAAGGGGAGCTTATTAAAGGAATACAAATTTGGTTCAATATGTTTTATTTATTTATTTTTTTATTATTATTATACTTTAAGTTCTAGGGTACATGTGCATAACATGCAGGTTTGTTACATATGTATACTTGTGCCATGTTGGTGTGCTGCACCCATCAACTCGTCAGCACCCATCAACTCGTCATTTATATCAGGTACAACTCCCAATGCAATCCCTCCCCCCTCCCCCCTCCCCATGATAGGCCCCAGTGTGTTGATTTTTTAAAAACATATTGAACCGATGGACATTTGGGTTGTGTGACTTATATGCAGTTGATTTAAAAAATCAACCAATAAAATTTATTAAATCTCAAGGACAAGGATACACATTTTATGTTTATCTTAATATATACAGCAAAAGCAGTTAGAAATGCAACATCAATTTGTGATGAAAATTCCTAGCAAACTATGAAGAAAAGTAAAATTCTTCAGCCTGATAAAGTACATATTTGAAAGAGTTACAGCTGACATAACAATGATTGAAGACTGAGTGCTTTTTTTCTTAATATGAGAAAACTAGATAAAAAACATTTGTTCTCACTAATTTCATAATATATCATACAATAGATTATATTCGGTGCAATAAGCCAAAAAAGGCAAGTAAATTAATAGAGATAAAAAAGAACTGCTAAAACTCTTTATTCTGAGATTATATGATATTCCACATTATAAAATCTTGACATAGGTTCAAAAATTTCTTGCTGAAACTAAAAAATAAACTTTGCAAGTCATGGGATCCACTATATTTTTATATGCTAGCACTAAAATAATTGAAAAAATAATTTTTTAAAATACCACTTACCATAGTATTAAGTATAAGATAATTATAAATCAGGTTGGCAAAAGCTATGCAATAACTGTACAGAAAAACTGGAAAATGCAGTTGAGAATTTTGCAGAAATAGAAACTCAAAATAAATAGGCATGTATACTATATTCATGGTTCAAAAGATTCCTTGTTTTTAAAATACCTATTCTCTACAAATTGACCTATAAACACCAACCGATTTTAAATCAAAATCCTAGGCCAATTTCTACCAAAAAAATGTAGAAATTGACAGGTTGATCCCCAAATTCATATAGAAATACAAAACACCTAGAATAGCAAAATTGTATCTGAAAAGGAAGAACAAACCTGAAAGAACTATATTATCTGATCTCAAAAGATGTTATAAAGCTACTGTTATCAAGATAGAAGACAACTGATATACAGTAAAATGTAAAGTACAACATAGTATTGGTGCAAAAATAGATCAATGGAACAGAATTAGCAAGTCTAGGAATGACCTGCACTTTTATTTTTGACAGAGGCATCAAAATAATTAACAATGAAATGATAATCTTTTCAATATGTGTTCTAGAACAACTGTATTATGCCATCTGTGAAAATAAATAAACCTTGACTCCCTCACCCCCATATTAGCTGCAACAGATTACCGAAAACTGATGGTCTAAAATGGAAAAAACTTATTTTCTCACAAATCTGAAATCAAGGTGTTAGTAGATTTAGTTCTTTTGGAGGCTCTGAAGGAGAATCCATTCCACACTTGTTTCCCAGCTACTGCCATTCCTTGATTTGAAAAGGCATAATTCCAATCTTTGTCTCAGCCTTCACATGACCTTCTCCTGTGTCTGTGTCTCAAATCACCATCTCTATTCTCTTATAATGACCCCAGGCATTGCATTTAGAGTCCACCCTAAATCTAACATCATCTCATCTCAGGATCCTTAATTGTATCTGCAAAGACCCTGTTACAAATAATGTCACATTCACAGGTACTGGGGATAGGACTTTTTGAGGCCACAATTCAATTCACTACAACCCCTACTAAAATCTTGCATGAAAAGTAATTTGAAATGAATTATAGATCTAAGCATAAAGGGTAAAATTATAAAAATTCCAGAGACAGAAATATAAGAAAATATTTTTATGAGTTTTCAAAGATAGCACACACAAAAGCTTGAAGCATTAAAAAAAAAAAAAAAACTGGCCTCCAAGAGAATGAAAATCTTCTAATCTCAAAGGACACTAAGAAAGTCTAAAGTCAACCCACATACTAAAAAGAAATATTTGTAACATTTCTGACAAAATACTTGTATCTAAATTATTTAATGGCCTTTTGTAACTAATATAAACATGAAAACAAACACATGGAAAGAGACTCAATATCAGCAATCATTGAGAAGATTCAAATTAAAACTACAATAAGATATGATTTCACACTCAGTAGAATGTGGGAGGGGAGAATCAACTGGTAATAGTTGATGACTGCCTGGAGCAGGGTAACTGCCGCTCTCACTCATTGCTAGGGGGTTCATAAAATGGCAGAAGGTCTTTGATAAACAGTTTGGCAGTTTCTTAAACACACATCACTTATAGGATTCAGCAATTTCACACCTAAGAATTTACCCAAGAGAAATAAAAACACATGTCCATTTAAAGACTTATATGCAGATGTTCAACAGTAGCTTTATTCATAATAGCTCCACACCGGAAATTACATATTTATACTACTCAACTATTAAAAGGAACAAACAGTTGCTATACATACAGAAGGAAAACACCTCACAGACTTTACATAATGTGAGTGAAGTTGGACACAGAGGAGAGTCTGAGCTGGAAAAGGAACCATTGTAAAAGATAGGAAACATCAAACTGTTTTTTTTGACTCTCACACACACAACTCACAACTCAACACAGAATAGTTCACTTCTGGCCACCAAAATGTGTATGGATTTCTCCCCACTAACAGCTAACTCTCTAGTGGACACTGAGTGTCTAGTAATTCATTTCAGTTCTACCACTATCATGTCAGAACTTCAGTAGCTTTATGAAGTTAGAATCAGATCCCATGGGTTAAGGGCTTAGTCCCGCAAGATTGCCTCTCTTCAAACACCAGTCACATGTACAGTCAGCCCTCGGAATCTGAGTGTCCCATATCCTTGGATAAATAACTAAGGATCAAAAAATACAGAGCTAGAGGGATGCAGGGGACTGACGTTTTGTTTCTGAGAATTTTGCAGGGCCAATTGTGGGCTTTATCATCTGTGGATTTTGGTATGCACAAGGCATCTTGGAAAAGACATCGAGGGATGATTGTAATGGGCTGTCACCCATTCTTCTGACTGTCTACAGATCGCGGGTCCAGTGAATTTTTTCCTTCCTTGGTGTCTATGAATTTGCTAGGATGGCTCATAGAACTCAGGGAAACACTTACATTTATCCGTTTTTTTACAAAGGGTATTAGAAAAGATAGAGATGAACAGTCAGATGGAAGAGATACATAGGGTGAGGTATAGGAAAGGGGCTGAAGATTTCCTACCCTCTCCTGGTGCATCACCCTCCACGTGTTCAGCAACCTGAAAGCTCTCCAAACTCTGTCCTTTTGGATATTTATGAAGACTTTATAATGTAGACATAATTGATGACATCCCTGGCCATAGGTCATCAACTCAACTGATCTTCAGCCTCTCTCTCCTTCATGGAGGTTGCAGGGTGGGCCTGAAAATCTCAAATCTCTAATCATGCCTTGGTCTTTCTGGTGACCAGCCCCCACCCTGAAGTTATTCCCGGAACACCTTCCACCAGTCAGCTCACTGGCATACAAAAGACACTCTTTAAGGGTTTTCAAAGCGGTGTGTCAGGAAGCAAGAGCAGAGACCAAATATAACTTACTTATTATATCACAATATCACAAGAGTCTATATTGTATGATTTTATTTATATTTAGTTCTGAACAGGCATATAAGTAAGCTATATTGGTGGAATATTGGTCAATTTTGTTTGGATGTTGGTGTATATTGACTGAAATGGAGCCCTAGGGAAATTTTTATGAAGTTGGAAATGTTCTATATCTTAATATAGGTTATATAGGTGTATACATCTATAGAATTGCTTACTGCCCAACAATATATAGAAATAAGTTCTTAAATCATAGATATCATGGTTGTGCATGTGTGCTGTGAGAACCTTTATCCTTAAATAAAATAAAGAAAAACATAGTTTTTGATAATTAAAAATTCAAAGGCCTAATTATTTGTTAGTAGATATGCTAAGAAACTTTTACCAATAATTTTTTTCAATTTTATCTAAGACTACAATATATGGTTTTTGTTAAGTAGGGTAGTGGTGCTTATTTTAATTAATGTTTCATAGCTTACATATATCTTATGTATTATATATGTCAATACATATAAATACATATTTGAATATATATATCATTTTCTCTGTAATAAATATTTCTTAATGAATGAATTTAAGTTTTTTAAAAAAGAATAGAACTGGGATGTATGTAACCAAAAACCTCATTTTTCCTTTAATAATATTATTGAGTACCTTGTGTTGCTGTTCCAGTCTACATATTTTGTGCATGTATATTGCCGTGACAATCACAAAACAATATTTTAATAATATGTAAAGATGTTACACTATGTTTATCTATACAAATTAATTATTGAAGACAATACTGTCTAAAAGCATGGAATCACTTAAAATAGCCACTGTGCCTAATTTTTTAAAAAAATAAGATTTCAACTTTCTGTCTCTGAAAGTAGATCACATGACTACTAATACTCAGGGATGCTGAAATCGGAATATGTTATGAGTTTTCTTTACTATTATTTTGTTCAATGAAAGAATTAGCAAGGAGTTTAACTTGATTCGGGAAAAGAATGTGCAGCAATATTTATTTAAAAAGAAAACCAAAATGGAATTTATTTCATTGCCAATGGTTAGGCTTCCCATTAGCCACTGAACTTTTACAAATTTTTGAAAAAAATAAAGTAATAATTAGCATTACAAAATATTCTTTTGTTTCATCAAAAATTGCAGTGATTTATGCAATTTTTGCTTCACATCCAGGTAGTGATAATCATGTACTATATATTTTACTAATAAAATGTATCACTTATGTATGAACCAAATGAAACCTATGTCACTATAAAATTCTTAAATATTCAGTTAAAATGGAATGATTTCCTTTGACAGGCAACCTTATATGTGATTCTTCTGAATGTGTCCTTTGAAAAATATGTCCTGCTGGTACTTACATCCCTTTTTTGATCTATGGGATCTCTCTTTTAATGCACATCACAGCACGTAATACCACGCACCTGTTGCTTTTTCGTATTTCCTTTTTGTAAATTTAACTTGATAAACCGATTAACGTCTATGTCTGACATGCAGTCATTTGTAGGGAATGATGGAGGGTAACATAAAGCATTTGGTCAGTTGCCAATTTAAAATTATGATTAAAATTGGCTGGGCATGGTGGCTCATACCTGTAATCCCAGTACTTTGTGAGGCCAAGACTGGTGGATTGCTTGAGTCCAGGAGTTCTAGACCAGCTTGGGCAACATGGAGAAACCTCAATCTCTACCAAAAAAAAAAAAAACTATGAAAAAAATACTCAGCTTAGGTGCATATAGTAACAAGAGAAAAGGTAGGAATAAAATATGCACAGTAGTACTCAGATTTCAAGTGTTCTAAATGAAATATCTCCAATTTCAAAGTAGTATCAAGAATGTGAACTGCTTTTAGAGACATCAGTTAAAGAAAAGCACCACTCACAATAATATTGCTTTGCAGGTTACAAACTATGGTCCCTCACATCTGGAAGGCATGACAACCCTTAAAACTCGCATGTCATGGGGCCTTCAGACAGTGTGATTACATTACTAATTTTTTAAGATAATTTGACCATCTTTTTAGGCAGTGTCTTGCCTTACTAGGCTGCATTCTTGGTACTCCATCCAGAGCCTGAGAAACAATATATTCAGATCACATGGTTTTATAGATGAAAGAATAAGCATCCAATTTTTACAAGATGAAATATATATTCACATATTCCTTTCATGAAGTCCTTCTGAATTTTTTTCTTATTTCAGGATTAGTATTATCATTGTGTGTTGGTAAAAATAATTCAGATGCTCAGTCATCTGCTACAAAGACTGTCTTTATGATGCTTTTGCAAATTGTATGAAAATAATAGAAAAGCACTGTATAAAAACAATTTTAATATGTTAACAATTCAGTGTTACTGGTTTCTTTACCTTGGGCTTTTATCCCCAAGACTGCAGACTTGAAGAATTTTCTTGGAATGTTATCATATACGTGTGTGTGTGTGTGTGTGCGTGTGCATGTCACTAGTGTCATCTATTCGTAAAACTGGAAAATACAAGGTGCCTTAGATTTGGATGTCTTTAAAAAACATCTGTTTACCATTCTTAGGTCCATTGAAGAAGCATCTGTAGAATATTGAGACTAGTAGAACTGTTTTGTATTTCTTTTTATCATTTTTTCTCACTAAAGAAAGTGGGCTTTTTGTATCACAGTGAGGAACTGTAAAACTATTTAGTAAAATAAGAAATGTGATTGTTTTAGATAAGTAGATATGAATATTTATATATTAGTAATAAGAATGTCACTCCAGAAGAAAATAATAATAATACCTATATCTTATTCTGTTCCTACTGCTGTAACAAAATACTTTAGACAGGGTAGTATATAAACAGAAGAAATTGATGTCTCCAATTCTAGAGCCTGGGAAGTCTAAGATCAAGATGCCAATATTTCCCATATTTGGTGAAGGCTCACTTTCTGCTTCCAAGGTGGCACTTTGTTGCATCTCATCAGATAGTGCAAGGCAGATGGACAAAAGAGGATGAATCTTGTAAAAACATGGCAGAGGAGATGGAAGGGGCAGGCAGTACTTTGAAGCCTCTTTTAGAAGGACATTAAACCACCCGGCATGGTGGTTCATGCCTGTAATCCCAGCATTTTTGAAGGGCAAGGTGGGAGAATCACTTGAGATCAGGAGGTTGAAACCAGACTAGAAACACAGGGAGACCCCATTCCTAAAAAATAAAAAATAAAAAATAGCTACTTAGGAGGCTGAGGTGGGAGGATCATTTGAGCTCATGAATTTCAGGTTACAGTGAACAATGATTGTACCATTGCATCTCAGCCTGCTGGGTAACAGAGTGAGATGTGAGTCTATCTATCATCTATCTATCTATCTATCTATCTATCTATCTATCTATCTATCTATCTATCTATGTATCTATCTATCTACTTCCACAGCCAGTCCTTCTAGCTTTGTTTACTCCTTCCTATGAAAGAGGAGCCCTTTCTGCCTGTCCTTTGAGATGCTTGCAGATCTTATGGTCAGAGTATTCTGTGTATTGCAATAGTCCTTTTCTTCTCACTACGATAAGGCAGAGTCCTCATGACCTAATTACTACTCAAAGGCCTCACCTCTTAATACCATCATTGTGAAAGTTAAGCTTCAAGATAGGAATTTCGAAGGGACACATGTATTCTTACCATAGCAACTTTTCTCCCCTTTCTATTAGTAGCTATATTAATGCAGAAAGGCTGCTTTAAACATGAGCAAAGTATAAGAACATTATGTTTTTAATAGGAGGAAGAAAGAAGCATATTCAAAAATTTCTTTCGAGTACTAATTACCAATTCCTCAAACGGTCTTAATCTAATCACTTCCCTTATTCTTAAAACCTATAAATGAGTGAAATGGGAGTGATCTAAAAATGAAAGAAGCAAGTGAGATCTGTGGGAAAACGAAGCCAATGCCTCTTCAAAAAGAGCTAGTACAAGAGTGGAAGGCAAGGACGTCCAATCAAAACTGGCCACTTCCAATGTGCCAGGAGCTTCCATCTTACCCATTCAAAATCGTCTCTAACCGGTATCATTGGTAACTACTGAAGATTTTGTTCAAAATGCAGAACTAATTCCCACAAAAATTTAAAAATCAGATTCTACATTTTAACAAAATTTTCAGGTAATTTATAAGAAAATTAATGTTTGGAAATCATGGATCACATCACTTGCCTTGTTTAAGTCACACAATGCTATGAGGTACATATTTTTATCCCCATTTTCAGATTAAGAAATATATTTCTAGAGGTTTTTGTTTGTTTGTTTTTTGCTTTTTCATGTGTCTTAAATATACCAAGAAAGTTTCAAGCAATGAAAAGTTTGTATTAATGTACTTATCAGAAATAACATTTTCTGGGAATTTTTGCTTGCTAAACCAGTCACTTCTTAATTGAGTTTTTATCATTTCTGTGTACAAATTATTTTTTTACTGGACAGAAAAAGACATTTTTATTCATCTACATTCCTAGGCCCATGCTTGTCATGTCAACATTTTTTAGCAATTTAAGAGTATGTATGTGTGTAATTGTATCAATATTCTCTGTGGCTTTGGGCAAATTTCTCAACTTCTATTAGTTTCAGAGTCATTATCCATAAATAATAGTCTAGTAGTAGAATAGGAATTGCAGCTTTAGAGGACCTACAGACCTTTTTGAAAACAAATATTTCATAATACCACCTTTATTATCCTGAAATTAAATTTACAGTCATGTTGTCTAGCTCTACACATAATCTAGAAAAGTGGAAAACTGATATAATGCCTTAAATTAATATAATGGAGAAACAAAAGGAAATCAATTAAAAATACTATCCAATTGCTTTAGTACACTAAAAGATAAAATACAATAATTACCTGTTTACATTGGTTCTTCCAGAATTATCATGAATTTGGTAACCACAAATGCAGAATGATGTAAGCGGTTGTATTGTCTGTTCACATACCACAAGTACTGCAACTATTAGGCATGCGACTTCCCCAAATGGCAAACAATTCTTATTGTAATTCTGTGGAGGAAAATGAAATCATCCTTTGATTTGTTGAGTTTATACAATTTAATCAATCTGGGAAAAATATCTGCTGACTTGTCTGGACCGAAATTTAGCTAGGGTTTTCTCACTCCACAGATACCTGGCGTTTGACTTTCCCTTGAATTTAACCAAGCATTGGAATATGGAACAGCCCATCTTTAAAGGCCCCACCCAAGAGTCCACTGAGTCCTAGGAAAAACATTCCCCAATCAATTGTTCTACCACATCACCTAGTCTTCACACTCCCACAGCCAGCTCCTTCTAGCTTTGTTTACTCCTTCCTATAAAAGAGGAGCCCTTTCTGCCTGCCCTTTGAGATGCTTGCAGATCTATGGTCAGAGTATTCTCTGTATTGCAATAGGTCTTTTCCTCTCACTACAATAATCTTTCTGAACACAGTATCTCCTTACCTAAGTCTGGATTTGTTCCTTTTTATTTAACAGACTTCTAGAAATTCAGAAAGAGATATGGCAGGCAAAGACATTCCTCCTTGAAAGGACTATACATTGTGGTCCTCTTTTAAAGGTTCCTTTTAATATTGCTAAAGACAGACTTCATAAGTGAATTTTAATGAATTTTCAGGAAAAAGGGAGTAAAATGTAATAAGCCACAGTTCCTATTTGAAAACTTAGTACCTGGGGCTAGAGTTTAGTTGGGAGGTCTGAGAGTAAAATTCTTTGTGTTTAAAAGTAAAGCAGAATTATGTATAAGGCTTGGGTGATTGTGAACAGATTTTTGAAAATTGTATGAGATATGAAAGCTTTCTTCAGGTATAAGACTTTTCCATGCATTAAGATACATAGTAAACCTAGCCCTTGGCCACCAAATGCCATTTAGTGCTCCCATTTTTTATAATAACCAACACATGTCACAAAATTCCAAGTACAACCTAGGTGATCTTACTGCCTCCAGTGAAAACCACTGCAAGAAAAGACATTAGCCCTTTTAGTTTAAAAAAATTCCAAGATTCTAAATCATCATAGAGCAAAGAACTGGGAACTAAGAGTCTTTAGTCTGAACCAACAAATCCCTGAATTATAGAAATATGTGCATGCACGTATATGTGTGTGTGAGTATTTATATATGCACACGTGTGTTTATATCTCACTTCATCCCAAAAAGATTTAAGAATACAGCATGATTATATTTATTTAACCTTTGATATATTTCCAAGGCTGATAGATAAACAGGTCAACACAACCACCTTTTTAAAGTAGGAAATTTGATCACTTCAAAGTATATACCTAATTAGTATAAATTTACACGGTTTTAAATGTTTTATGGGAGCATATAATTTAGGGAAGTTTTAGTAATTAAACCTGTGGGAGAATGGTTGATTTTCTTTCTTCCTTTCCATTCATTCAGTCTATAATTGGATGTGTATGCAGAGGATACAGTGCTGAATAAGCTGGGAAATATTCATGAAGCTCACATGTTACTGGAGAATGAAAGATAAGTAGAGGCACAATTGTAAAGAAAAAATAAAACTATCAAATAAATATATGAAAGCATAATAAATGTTGAGGAGAGAATTGAAATTGAACCATGATGGAGAACAATCTGGTGACTACTTCAGGCTGAGTGGTTAAAAGAATCACTCCTAATGATAGAACATGTGAGGTGACTCATGAATGTCAGGAAAGAAACAGAAATGTGGAGATCATGAAGAAAAGTTTTTGGGCATGAGGAACAACCTGTGCAACATCCCTGGAGCTAAACTGGCATGAAGAACATAAAGAACCACAGTGTGACTAGAACTTTGTGGGCAAGGTGTGGAGGTTACAAGAAGCAGCCAGAGAGGCAGGCATCATTCTCATTGTAGATTACTTAAAAATCACACAGTTGTAATAACTTTAGTAACCTAGCACACTATATTATCCATGAAAACTCTGAAAGGAAGTAGTCTGGCTCACCCATCCATTCATTCATCCATCCATGCATTCATGCATCCATCCATTCATCCATCCATTCATCCATCCATCCATCCATCCATCCATCCATCCATCCATCCATCCATCCATCCACGCATGCATCCATCTATTCATTCATGCATCTATCCATTCATTCATGCATCCATGAATCCATCCATCCATCCATCCATCCATCCATCCATTCATCCATCCATGCATTCATTCATCCATTTGTGCATCCTTCTATCCATCTATCCATCCATCCATCCATCCATCCATCCATCCATCCATCCATCCATCCATTCATTCGTGCATCCATTCATCCATCCATGCATGCACCCATCTATTTGCTGACAAACATTTATCACATATAAGGTTCTGTTTTTTTTAAATTATGTGCATAATATTAAATACATTCCCAGTCACTGGTCATAAGGATCTCATATTATGAAGATAAACACTTTATTTTGTAATCAACAGAAATCCAGGACCCCCACTTCTCTCACTTTTGTTGTTCTAAGTTCTGATGCACAACCTGCTGGAAGTTTCACCCAATTGAATTGTCATCCTTCTTGCAGTCACAAAATAATGACTTTCAGTGGTGTCTGACAACAGTCAAGACTCTTATCTTCAGATAAGTAACTAGATAAAGCCAGTGACTGCTGCATCAAACCAGGCTGATGTGCCTCTCTTCTTTTATGAGAACACATGCCTTCAGTTATAGCTTTAGATGGATATGCTGGTGGTAGTGATAAATAGATGTATTACATTGTCTGCCTAAGTGTACAGGTGTACAAATAGATAAATTCAATAGGGAGAAAGGCAAGCCTTGGGATATCAGCACCTCATCCCTGGGAAAGCTGATTGCTAGTGCCTCCACAGAAGGAACCTATTTACTTGTAACAGGGACCATGCCAGGCTAATTTGACAACTTCTGAAGTCAGTATTTTAAAACCATAAGGAAAGAAGAAATTACTTAACCTCAAGTCCTTGTAAAACAAGGGAAGTTTGTGATGTGACATTTTCCCCTCAGTAAGTTTATGTTGTAGTCCCCCTAAGAGCACAACTATGCTTTTGTTGTTGTTGTAGTTGTTGTTGAGACGGAGTCTCCCTCTGTTGCCCAGGCTGGACTGTACTGGTGCAATCTCGACTTACTGCAACCTCTGCCTCCTGGATTCAAGCGATTCTCCTCTCTCAACTTCCCAAGTAGCTGGGATTACAGGTGTACACCACCACTGTTGGCTAATTTTTGTATTTTTAGTAGAGACGGGGTTTCACCATTTTGGCCAGGCTGGTCTCAAACTCCTGACCTCAGGTGATCTGCCCACCTTGGTATCTCAAAGTGCTAGGATTACCAGTGTGAACCACTGTGCCCAGCCAAGGGCACAACTATTAACTAGACATGATGACTGTATTATTTAGATTTGATTTTGAGAAAGAAAACGTAGTGGGAAAAAAAACTACAGAGCATGCTCATTAAAAGGTCAATTTTTATGTTTCCTAAATGCAATTTCTGGCTTATCTGACCTCTATTTTGTTTCTTCCTGTATTTGCCAGAGAAAAGGTGAGGACTTAGCCTACTATCTTTTTTTTTTTTTTTTTTTTTTTTTTTTTTTATTTTTTATTTTTTATTATACTTTAAGTTCTAGGGTACATGTGCATAATGTGCAGGTTTGTTACATATGTATACTTATGCTATGTTGGTGTGCTGCACCCATCAACTCGTCAGCACCCATCAATTCATCATTTATATCATGTATAACTCCCCAATGCAATCCCTCCCTCCTCCCCCCTCCCCCCTCCCCATGATAGACCCCAGTGTGTGATGTTCCCCTTCCCGAGTCCAAGTGATCTCATTGTTCAGTTCCCACCTATGAGTGAGAACATGCGGTGTTTGGTTTTCTCTTCTTGTGATAGTTTGCTAAGAATGATGGTTTCCAGCTGCATCCATGTCCCTACAAAGGACGCAAACTCATCCTTTTTTATGGCTGCATAGTATTCCATGGTGTATATGTGCCACATTTTCTTAATCCAGTCTGTCACAGATGGACATTTGGGTTGATTCCAAGTCTTTGCTATTGTGAATAGTGCCGCAATAAACATACGTGTACATGTGTCTTTGTAGTAGACTAATTTATAATCCTTTGGGTATATACCCAGTAGTGGGATGGCTGGGTCATATGGTACATCTAGTTCTAGATCCTTGAGGAATTGCCATACTCTTTTCCATAATGGTTGAACTAGTTTACAATCCCACCAACAGTGTAAAAGTGTTCCTATTTCTCCACATCCTCTCCAACACCTGTTGTTTCCTGACTTCTTAATGATTGCCATTCTAACTGGTGTGAGATGGTATCTCATTGTGGTTTTGATTTGCATTTCTCTGATGGCCAGTGATGATGAGCATTTTTTCATGTGTCTGTTGGCTGTATGAATATCTTCTTTTGAGAAATGTCTGTTCATATCCTTTCCCCACTTTTTGATGGGGTTGTTTGTTTTTTTCTCGTATATTTGTTTGAGTTCTTTGTAGATTCTGGATATTAGCCCTTTGTCAGATGAGTAGGTTGCAAAAATTTTCTCCCATTCTGTAGGTTGCCTGTTCACTCTGATGGTAGTTTCTTTTGCTGTGCAAAAGCTCTTTAGTTTAATTAGATCCCATTTGTCAATTTTGGCTTTTGCTGCCGTTGCTTTTGGTGTTTTAGACATGAAGTCCTTGCCCATGCCTATGTCCTGAATGGTACTACCTAGATTTTCTTCTAGGGTTTTTATGGTATTAGGTCTAACATTTAAGTCTCTAATCCATCTTGAATTAATCTTCGTATAAGGGGTAAGGAAAGGATCCAGTTTCAGCTTTCTACTTATGGCTAGCCAATTTTCCCAGCACCATTTATTAAATAGGGAATCCTTTCCCCATTTCTTGTTTCTCTCAGGTTTGTCAAAGATCAGATGGCTGTAGATGTGCGGTATTATTTCTGAGGACTCTGTTCTGTTCCATTGGTCTATATCTCTGTTTTGGTACCAGTACCATGCTGTTTTGGTTACTGTAGCCTTGTAGTATAGTTTGAAGTCAGGTAGCGTGACGCCTCCAGCTTTGTCCTTTTGACTTAGGATTGTCTTGGCAATGCGGGCTCTTTTTTGGTTCCATATGAACTTTAAAGCAGTTTTTTCCAATTCTGTGAAGAAAGTCATTGGTAGCTTGATGGGGATGGCATTGAATCTATAAATAACCTTGGGGAGTATGGCCATTTTCACGATATTGATTCTTCCTATCCATGAGCATGGTATGTTCTTCCATTTGTTTGTGTCCTCTTTGATTTCACTGAGCAGTGGTTTGTAGTTCTCCTTGAAGAGGTCCTTTACATCCCTTGTAAGCTGGATTCCTAGGTATTTTATTCTCTTTGAAGCAATTGTGAATGGAAGTTCATTCCTGATTTGGCTCTCTGCTTGTCTGTTGCTGGTGTATAAGAATGCTTGTGATTTTTGCACATTAATTTTGTATCCTGAGACTTTGCTGAAGTTGCTTATCAGCTTAAGGAGATTTTGGGCTGAGACGATGGGGTTTTCTAAATATACAATCATGTCATCTGCAAACAGGGACAATTTGACTTCTTCTTTTCCTAACTGGATACCCTTGATTTCTTTCTCTTGCCTGATTGCCCTAGCCAGAACTTCCAACACTATGTTGAATAGGAGTGGTGAGAGAGGGCATCCCTGTCTTGTGCCACTTTTCAAAGGGAATTTTTCCAGTTTTTGCCCATTCAGTATGATATTAGCTGTGGGTTTGTCATAAATAGCTCTTATTATTTTGAGGTACGTTCCATCAATACCGAATTTATTGAGCGTTTTTAGCATGAAGGGCTGTTGAATTTTGTCAAAAGCCTTTTCTGCATCTATTGAGACAATCATGTGGTTCTTGTCTTTGGTTCTGTTTATATGCTGGATTACGTTTATTGATTTGCGAATGTTGAACCAGCCTTGCATCCCAGGGATGAAGCCCACTTGATCATGGTGGATAAGCTTTTTGATGTGCTGCTGAATCCGGTTTGCCAGTATTTTATTGAGGATTTTTGCATCAATGTTCATCAGGGATATTGGTCTAAAATTCTCTTTTTTTGTTGTGTCTCTGCCAGGCTTTGGTATCAGGATGATGTTGGCCTCATAAAATGAGTTAGGGAGGATTCCCTCTTTTCCTATTGATTGGAATAGTTTCAGAAGGAATGGTACCAGCTCCTCCTTGTACCTCTGGTAGAATTCAGCTGTGAATCCATCTGGTCCTGGACTTTTTTTGGTGGGTAGGCTATTAATTGTTGCCTCAATTTCAGAGCCTGCTATTGGTCTATTCAGGGATTCAACTTCTTCCTGGTTTAGCCTTGGGAGAGTGTAAGTGTCCAGGAAATTATCCATTTCTTCTAGATTTTCTAGTTGATTTGCGTAGAGGCGTTTATAGTATTCTCTGATGGTAGTTTGTATTTCTGTGGGGTCAGTGGTGATATCCCCTTTATCATTTTTTATTGCATCTATTTGATTCCTCTCTCTTTTTTTCTTTATTAGCCTTGCTAGCGGTCTGTCAATTTTGTTGATCTTTTCAAAAAACCAACTCCTGGATTCATTGATTTTTTGGAGGGTTTTTTGTGTCTCTATCTCCTTCAGTTCTGCTCTGATCTTAGTTATTTCTTGCCTTCTGCTAGCTTTTGAATGTGATTGCTCTTGCCTCTCTAGTTCTTTTAATTGTGATGTTAGAGTGTCAATTTTAGATCTTTCCTGCTTTCTCTTGTGGGCATTTAGTGCTATAAATTTCCCTCTACACACTGCTTTAAATGTGTCCCAGAGATTCTGGTATGTTGTATCTTTGTTCTCATTGGTTTCAAAGAACATCTTTATTTCCGCTTTCATTTCGTTATGTACCCAGTAGTCATTCAGGAGCAGGTTGTTCAGTTTCCATGTAGTTGAGCGGTTTTGATTGAGTTTCTTAGTCCTGAGTTCTAGTTTGATTGCACTGTGGTCTGAGAGACAGTTTGTTATAATTTCTGTTCTTTTACATTTGCTGAGGAGTGCTTTACTTCCAATTATGTGGTCAATTTTGGAATAAGTGCGATGTGGTGCTGAGAAGAATGTATATTCTGTTGATTTGGGGTGGAGAGTTCTATAGATGTCTATTAGGTCCGCTTGGTGCAGAGATGAGTTCAATTCCTGGATATCCTTGTTAACTTTCTGTCTCGTTGATCTGTCTAATGTTGACAGCGGAGTGTTGAAGTCCCCCATTATTATTGTATGGGAGTCTAAGTCTCTTTGTAAGTCTCTAAGGACTTGCTTTATGAATCTGGGTGCTCCTGTATTGGGTGCATATATATTTAGGAGAGTTAGCTCTTCCTGTTGAATTGATCCCTTTACCATTATGTAATGGCCTTCTTTGTCTCTTTTGATCTTTGATGGTTTAAAGTCTGTTTTATCAGAGACTAGGATTGCAACCCCTGCTTTTTTTTGTTCTCCATTTGCTTGGTAGATCTTCCTCCATCCCTTTATTTTGAGCCTATGTATGTCTCTGCATGTGAGATGGGTCTCCTGAATACAGCAGACTGATGGGTCTTGACTCTTTATCCAGTTTGCCAGTCTGTGTCTTTTAATTGGAGCATTTAGTCCATTAACATTTAAGGTTAATATTGTTATGTGTGAACTTGATCCTGCCATTATGATATTAACTGGTTATTTTGCTCGTTAGTTGATGCAGTTTCTTCCTAGCCTCGATGGTCTTTACATTTTGCCAAGTTTTTGCGATGGCTGGTACCGGTTGTTCCTTTCCATGTTTAGGGCTTCCTTCAGGGTCTCTTGTAAGGCAGGCCTGGTGGTGACAAAATCTCTAAGCATTTGCTTATCTGTAAAGGATTTTATTTCTCCTTCACTTATGAAACTTAGTTTGGCTGGATATGAAATTCTGGGTTGAAAATTCTTTTCTTTAAGAACGTTGAATATTGGCCCCCACTCTCTTCTGGCTTGTAGAGTTTCTGCCGAGAGATCTGCTGTTAGTCTGATGGGCTTCCCTTTGTGGGTGACCCGACCTTTCTCTCTGGCTGCCCTTAAGATTTTTTCCTTCATTTCAACTTTGGTGAATCTGGCAATTATGTGTCTTGGAGTTGCTCTTCTCGAGGAGTATCTTTGTGGCGTTCTCTGTATTTCCTGAATTTGAATGTTGGCCTGCCCTACTAGGTTGGGGAAGTTCTCCTGGATGATATCCTGAAGAGTGTTTTCCAACTTGGTTCCATTTTCCTCCTCACTTTCAGGCACCCCAATCAGACGTAGATTTGGTCTTTTTACGTAATCCCATACTTCTTGCAGGCTTTGCTCATTTCTTTTTCTTCTTTTTTCTTTTGGTTTCTCTTCTCGCTTCATTTCATTCATTTGATCTTCAATCGCTGATACTCTTTCTTCCAGTTGATCGAGTCGGTTACTGAAGCTTGTGCATTTGTCACGTATTTCTCGTGTCATGGTTTTCATCTCTGTCATTTCGTTTATGATCTTCTCTGCATTAATGAGTCTAGCTGTCAATTCTTCCACTCTTTTTTCAAGATTTTTAGTTTCTTTGCGCTGGGTACGTAATTCCTCCTTTAGCTCTGATAAGTTTGATGGACTGAAGCCTTCTTCTCTCCTCTCGTCCAAGTCATTCTCTGACCAGCTTTGATCCGTTGCTGGTGATGGGCTGCGCTCCTTTGCAGGGGGAGATGCGCTCTTATTTTTTGAATTTCCAGCTTTTCTGCCCTGCTTCTTCCCCATCTTTGTGGTTTTATCTGTCTCTGGTCTTTGATGGTGGTGACGAACTGATGGGGTTTTGGTATAGGTGTCCTTCCTGTTTGATAGTTTTCCTTCTGACAGTCAGAAGGACTCTCTGTTGGTCTGTTGGAGATTGCTTGAGGTCCACTCCAGACCCTGTTTGCCTGGGTATCAGCAGCAGAGGTTGCCGAAGATAGAATATTGCTGAACAGCGAGTGTACCTGTCTGATTCTTCCTTTGGAAGTGTCCTCTCAGGGGTGTACTCCACCCTGTGAGGTGTGGGGTGTCAGACTGCCCCTAGTGGGGGATTTCTCCCAGCTAGGCTACTCAGGGGTCAGGGACACACCTGAGCAGGCAGTCTGTCCGTTCTCAGATCTCAACCTCCGCGTTGGGAGATCCGCGGCTCTCCCCAAAGCTGTCAGACAGAGTCGTTCGCGTCTGCACCGGCTCCCGCTACTTCCCCTGTTGGTCTTCAGCTGTGCGCTGTCCCCAGAGGTGGAGACTACAGAGACAGGCAGGCTTCCTTGAGCTGCTGTGAGCTCCACCCAGTTCGAGCTTCCCAGCGGCTTTGTTTACCTACTTAAGCCTCAGCAATGGCGGGCGCCCCTCCCCCAGCCTCGCTGCTGCCTTGCGGATAGATCGCGGCAGACTGCTGTGTTAGCAGTGAGGGAGGCTTCGTGGGCGTGGGACCCTCCCGGCCAGGTGTGGGATATATTCTCCTGGAATGCCTGTATGCTTACAGCGCAGTATTGGGGTGGGAGTTACCCGATTTTCCAGGTGTCGTGTGTCTCAGTTCCCCTGGCTAGGAAAACGGATCCCCTTCCCCCTTGCGCTTCCAGGTGAGGCGATGCCTCGCCCTGCTTCAGCTCTCGCTGGTCAAGCTGTAGCAGCTGACCAGCACCGATTGTCCGGCACTCCCTAGTGAGATGACCCCAGTACCTCAGTTGAAAATGCAGAAATCACCGGTCTTCTGTGTCGCTCGCGCTGGGAGTTGGAGACTGGAGTTGTTCCTATTCGGCCATCTTGCTCCGCCCCCCAGCCTACTATCTTTACAGTGATGAATCTGCTGTAGCGAAAACTTTAAAATGTTTGTAGTTGAGGAATAGAGAAGAGATTCACTAAAGATATCTTGCAGTGTAAATAGAGAAATTTCTCATCATATTCTCTATCTCCTTGTAGAAAAAGATCAGTCTCTTCCAAATTTCACCTCTAAAATCTGCCACCATGTTATAAAAACCCATTGAAATGATACAATTGACTCTCCTGCTTGCAGTTAGTTCAGAAGTGGTGGTATCTAAATAATAGTACAGTTCAGTCTTTCTGTACTTAGAAAAAAAACAGGATTTGGCCTTGTCCCCCTGCACTGTTCCTGAGGTAAACCTTTGAAGCAGGAGGGGGAAGTATTCAAGCTGCTGTTAAAAGCAGATAAGGATTTTGGCTAGCATGAAAATTTGACAACCTAGGGTTAGAGTTAAATGTTAAGTTGTTTGCCATCAAGTGTAGAAGAAGGGGGAGAAGTGAGGCAAACTACTCATAGAATTTGGTCAAAGTTGATACCCTATGTGTTACAGAAACAATGGGGTTGACCAGGTATGTTCCTCTTTCCTGTATAAGAGTCACCTCTACCCAGCTGTCCTTAGTGGCCAAGGATTTACTATGGGACCCAGATCTCTTGTTAGTAGATAATTGTATAGATATGGCCCATTGTGAGTGAGCTGGAAATGCCTGATCTCCCTTGGTTTAATGCAGAGGAAGGGATGAAAAGGCTTAGGGAGATTTAGACCTACTCATCCCAGCTGGGATGGTCCAGAACATATACCCTTGACCAATGCCTTGCAAAAAAGATTTGTGAGGGCACCACCTGCATCTTTGAAGAGCCCTGTAATTGCTCTTCTCAGTATGTCAGATCTAATAATGGGAACTGCAGTCACTCAGCTATGAAATTTAAGTACAATGGGATCCTAAGTACAATTGGATCCTAAGGTGGCATGGGCCAGGTGGCAGCACTCAACTGTCAAAGACAAGGTAGGCATAGCTACCATAATGGATAGCAGAGGCAAAGTGGCAATCAGAATAGTCTGACTCGTGTAGAGCTCTGGCACTGGCTAATTAATCATGGTGTTCCTAGAAGTGAAATTGATAGGAAGCCTACAGCATTCGTACTTAATTTATACAAGCAGAAAACTTCTAAGTCTAATTTGAATTATAAAAACAGAATCATAGCCCCTCAATTTCCAGACAAGCTAGTTTACAGACTGAATCCTTTGAATGAAGGGGAGGCCAGGCCCCCTTGAGGAAGGACTCCACTGTATTACCAATAATTTACGCAAGGAATCTTTCTCTTATCCTTCCCCAAAGAGACCTCTGGCCTTCTACCAGGGTAACTGTGCATTGGGGAAAGGGAAATAATTACATTTTGGGGACTACAGGACACTGGTTCTGAGCTGACATTGATTCCAGGGGACCCAAAATGTCATTGTGGTCCTGTAGTTAAAGTAGGGGCTTATGGAGGTCAGGTAATTAACAGTGCTTTAGCTCATGTCTGACTTACAGTGGGTCCAGTGGGTCCCCGGACTCACCCTGTGGTCTATTCCCCAGAGCCAGAATACATAATTGGCATAGACACACTTAGTAGCTGGCAGAACCCCCATATTGGTTCCCATTCTGGTAGGGTGAGGGTTACTATGGTGGAAAAGGCCAAGTGAAAGCCATTAGAACTGCTTCTACCTAGAAAAATAGTAAATCAAAAACAATATCACATCCCTGGAGGGACTGCTGAGATTAGTGCCACCATCAGGACTTCAAAGAGGCAGGGGTTGTAATTCCCACCACATCCCTATTCAAATCTCCCAGTTAGCCTGTGCAGAAGAAAGATGGATCTTGGAGAATGATAGTGGATTATCATAAGCTTAACCAAGTGGTGACTCCAATGGCAGCTGCTGTACCAGATAAGGTTTCATTGCTTGAGCAAATTAACACATCTCCCGGTACCTGGTATGCAGCCATTGGCTTAACAAATGCCTTTTTCTCCATTCCTATCCATAAGCCCCACCAGAAGCATTTTGCCTTCAGCTGGCAAGGCCAGCAATATACCTTTACTGTCCTACCTCAGGGATATATCAACTCTCCGGCTTTCTGTGATGATCTTATTCAGAGAGACCTTGATTGCTTTTTGCTTCTGTAGAATATCACAATGGTCCATTACATTGATGACATTATGCTGATTTGATCTAGTGAGTAAGAAGTAGCAAACACACTGGACTTATCGGTGAGATATTTGCATGCCTGAAGATAGGAAATAAATCCGACGAAAATTCAAGGACCTTCTACCTCAGTAAAATTTCTAGGGGTCCAGTGGTGTGGAGTCTGTTGATATCTTCCTTCTAAGGTGAAGAATAACTGCTGTATTTGGCCCCTCCTACAATCAAGAAAGAGGCACAATGCCTAGTGGGTCTATTTGGATTTTGGAGGCAACACATTCCTCATTTGGGTATGTTACTCCATCCCATTTACCAAGTGACCTGAAAGACTGCCAGTTTTGAATGGGGTCCAGAACAGGAGAAGAGGATTTTAATAATCAAGTGGATAGGATGACCTGTTATGTGGACACCGCTCAGCCTCTTTCCCCAGCCACCCCTGTCATCATCCAATGGGCCCATAAGCAAAGTGGCCATGGTGGCAGGGATGGAGTTACACGTGGGCTCAGCAACATGGACTTCCACTCACAAAGGCTGACCTGGCTATGGCCACTGCTGAGTGCCAAATTTGCCAGCAGCAGAGACCAACACTGTGTCATCGATATGGCACCATTCCTCAAGGTAATCAGCCAGCTACCTGGTGGTAAGTTGATTATATTGGACCTCTTCCATCATGGAAAGGGCACTGGAATAGAAAGTCACTCTGGATATAGGTTTGCTTATCCTGCGCGCAATGCTTCTGCCAAGACTACCAACCATGGACTCATGGAATGCCTTATCCACCATCATGGTATTCCACACAGCATTGCCTCTGACCAAGGCACTCACTTTATGGCTAAAGAAGTGTGACAGTGGACTCATGCCCATGAAATTCACTGGTCTTACCATGTTCCCCATCATCCTGAAGCAGCCGGATTGATAGAAGGGTGGAATGGCCTTTTGAAGTCACAATTACAATGCCAACTAGGTGACAATACTTCCCAGGGCAGGGGCAAAGTTCTCCAGCAGCCCGTGTATGCTCTGAATCAGCGTCCAATATATGGTACTATTTCTCCCATAGCCAAGATTCATGGATCCTGGAATCAAGGGCTGAAAGTGGAAGTGGCACCACTCACCATCACCCCTGTGATCCACTAGTAAAATTTTTGCTTCCTGTTCCTACAACATTACCTTCTGCTGGGCTAGAGGTCTTAGTTCCAGATGGAGGAACACTTCCACCAGGATACACAACAACGATCCCATTAAACTGGAAGTTAGGATTGCTACCTGGGCACTTTGGTCTCCTCTTACCTTTAAGTCAACAGGCTAAGAAGGAAGTTACAGTGTTGGCTGGGGCAAGTTACCCAGACTATCAAGATGAAATCATCTACTACTCTGCAACAGAGGTAAGGAAGAGTATGCATGGAATACAGGAGATCCATTAGGGTGTCTCTTAGTATCAGGAAAAAAGGTTTGGTTCACTCCACCAGAAAAAACAAAACAAAACAAAACAAAACCATGACCTGCTGATGTTCTTGCTGAAGGAAAAGGGAATATAGAATGGGCAGTAGAAGAAAGTAGTCATCAATACTAGCTACAATCCCAAGACCAGCTGCAGAAACACAGATTGTAATTCTCTTGAGTATTTCCTCTTTCTTTTTTAAAAAACATGTTTGTGCATATATACACTTGTACTAAGAAAATACCTTCATTTTATTTCCTTTTTCATTTATCATGTGACGTAAGATTTATTGATCTCATAGCAGCATTTAAGTATTGTTTACTTTCTGTAATAGTATTTGGGTTGGGTATTAGTGTGTTTCCAGTTGTACAAAGGATAGTTGTATTATGTTAGGCATAATTATGACCTTATTATTGTCTTTATTTGAAGATTATGTATGAGCTCAAGAGATGTGTATGGGTTCAAGTTGACAGTGGGTGGACTTGTGATGGTTAATACTGAGTGTCAATTTGGTTGAATTGAAGGATGCAAAGTATTGATCCTGGGTGTGTCTGTGAGGGTGTTGCCAAAGGATATCAACATCTGAGTCAGTAGGCTGGGAAAGGCAGACCTACCTTTCATCTGGACGGGCACCATCTAATCAGCTGCTAGGACAATGCATGCAGAAAAATGTGAAATGACTAGAGTGGCCTAGCCTTCCAGCCTACATCTTTCTCCTGTGCTGGATGCTTCCTGCCCTTGAACAGCAGATTTCAAATTCTTCAGTTTTGGGACTCAGACTGACTCTCCTTGCTCCTCAATTTGAGGATGGCCTATTGTGGGGCCTTGTTATCATGTGAGTTAATACTTAACAAACTCCTTTTACATATATATATACACATATGTATGTGTGTGTGTGTGTGTGTGTGTGTATATATCTCCTATTAGTTATGTCCTTCTAGAGAACCCTGACTAATACTGAGGTAGAGTTAAATGTTAGATTGTCTGCCATCAGGCATAGAGGAAGAGGGAGAGGTGAAGCAAACTACTCTCAGAATCTGGGCAAAGTAGGTACCCTATGCACTACAGAAACAGAGGGGTTGGCCGGGTATGTTCCTCTTTCCTGGATAATAGTCACCTCTACCCAGCTGTCCTTAGTGGCCAAGGATTTATTATGGGAGCCAGATCCACTGGCAGCAGTTGTTTGTATCAAATATTAATTTTTAACACAGATTGGATTAATCCTTCCTAGGAATTTTGACCTGGAACAAGTTAACCTTTGCCTATGCTAGTGACTTGATTGCAGTAGAAATATTATAGAATCAGATGTAGTGATGGCCTTTGACACAGAAACAAAGAGTTATGCAGAGAAACAATGACAATAATGCTTAGGTTCAGAGAAGCAATGACCTCTCTGTACTCCTTGCCTTTGATTCCACTTAATTTCATTCATTATTTTAACTGAGTTTGAAAGGTTTATCTCTTTTGAAACTAAAAGGTTTGAACTAAAACACTATTCACATAGTTGAAGCCACAAACTTATCTTCTCCTCAATAGCCAGCATTGCACTTTACCTGAAGAAGGTGTGCATTGGAATATTAAATAAGTAACTAACTTAGTGTTCTTCAAAGTCAATAAACCAGGTTATCAGATGTCATTTAAGCACTTAGTATGTACAAGGCCTTGATAGTTTGGTGGGAATAGTTCTTGACCTTGTAGATGGGTGGGCAGGGCTCTGGTAGCTGTCTTTCTCTAATACTGTCATGTCAGCATAAAGGTATCTAAATGGAATGAGAAGACAGTACAGCAAACAGATGGATTACAGTAGTCATGATTTTACCTGGTACATTCAGGCACATCCAGAGCTAGAAAAATATACCAGGAGTTTTCAAGATCGTAATAAACCAAGTTCTCTGAGAAGAGGTTGAAGTGAAATGAGTGATTAGCTCCACAGCTTACATAGGCCTATCCTTGGAGAAATTCAATCTCAAATGCTTGGGGGAATCCATCCAAAGAAAATAGTCCAATAATATACTAGAAAATCTAGAAATCTAAGATGTTAAATGTCAACCTACTGTTAGTTGAACATAAATGCTTGGCAATTAATCTCTAGAGGCAACAGTTGTATGCATTGGAAAATGATTATATAGGGAAGTGTTAATCAGATTTATTTAACAGATAATGCATTAGTTAAACCAAGATGCTAATGAAAATTTTCAAAGCAATGGGCTATACTCATGTTTAGTAGCTTTCTTATTTGGGGCACAGGTGTCTAAGAAAAAAATTTTAAAAGGATTTAGAATACAGTTAGCTAGCATACCTTGATTAGAAATAGATAACTGGTGGGATAAATGACTAAAAACAACTAAATTTCTACTTTAGTACTCACAGAGTTGCATTATGGTTTGGTGACATTTCATATCACAGACTACTTCCAGACTTCTCAGACAAGTAATTACTCTTAGTTCATTAGACAAACTTCAGGCTAGCAGTCAAATTCCATATCTACCATTTACTTAACTTCTATGAACTTGTTTCTTTACTTGTAACATGAGGGGGAAAATAGTTATAATAGCCCTCTCAAGGATCTATTGAGTATCAAGTCATATGAGCTATACTAAAATTTTAGTAAATTATATAGTGTTCTACAAGAGCTAGTTATCTTGTTTAACCTCCTATCTCCCTCATTTATTAATATTTTCTGTTTCTTATGAGGTTTTCTTTTTTTTTTTTTTTTTTTTTTTTTTTTAATCAGGATCTTGCTCTGTTTCCTAGGCGGGACTCAACCCCTGGGCTCAATCAATCTTCTAACCTTGGACTCCAGAGTAGGTAGGACTACAGGCATGGACCACCTGGCCAGGCCTCAATCTTTGGTCTTTGATCATCCTTACCAACATATGTCCATTACCCTCTAGTCTGGCATGTTCTCCATCCTGCTGCGAATTCATTGACTCTGCTCCTCTTCCACACCAAGTCAAGTCATTCCATGTTCTGATGTAAACACAATTTCCTTTGACATAAAACTCATCTACAGTTTTCTCAAAAGTTTTACATAATGCTCTCTTCCTCTTCCTTTATTTAAAAGAAATGTATTGTATGAAAGCAAAACAATATTTTTCTTTTCTTCTTCTTATCATTAGGTCTAAAACAAAGTTGGAATTTCTTTTGCTCCTTGATATGGTTTGGTTCTGTGTCCCCACCCAAATCTAATCTTGAATTCCCATGTGTTGTGGGAGGGACCTGGTGAGAGGTAATTGAATCATGGGTGAAGGTCTTTCCTTTGCTGTTCCCGTGATAGTGAATAAATCTCATGAGATTGGACGGTTTTATAAGGGGGCATTTCCCTGTGCAAGCTCTCTCTTCGTCTGCTGACCTCAATGTAAGATGTGAGTTGCTCCTCCTTGACTTCCACCATGATTATGAAGCTCCCCCAGCCACGTGGAACTGTAAGTCCATCAAAACTTTTTCTTTTGTAAATTGCCCAGTCTTGGGCGTGTCTTTTTTTTTTTTTTTTTTTTTTTTGTGTGTGTGTGTGAGACAAAGTTTTGCTCTGTCACCCAGGCTAGAGTACAGTGGTGCGATCTCAGCTCACTGCAAGCTCTGCTTCCAGGGTTCACGCCATTCTCCTGCCTCAGCCTCCTGAGTAGCTGGGACTACAGGCACCCGCCACTGCACCTGGCTAATTTTTTGTATTTTCAGTAGAGACAGGGTTTCACCATGTTAGTCAGGATGGTCTCAATCTCCTGACCTGGTGATCCACCCAACTCAGCCTCCCAAAGTGCTGGGATTACAGGTGAGAGCTACCATGCCAGGCCGGGTAAGTCTTTATCAGCAGCGTGACGACAAACTAATACACTCCTAATTCTACTTGCTCATTATAAAATGGGCACATTTTTAACTTCTCTGACCTTGTGCTTCTAAATTGGTAAAATATATCATGGGGTTTCAGGATTATTCAATTAGGTGATTCATATAAAATATTCTGTTCTCCATTTGAAATTGCCCCTCCCATTCATTGTCTAACTTGTCTCTGGAGATTAAGCTCCTGATATGGTTTAGGTGTTTATCCCGTTCAAATCTCATAGTGAAATGTAATCCCCAATGTTGGATGTGGGACATGGTGGGAGGTGTTGGGTCATGAGGGTGGATCTCATATGTATGGCTTGGTTGCCATCCTTGCAGTAATGAGTAGACTCTCACTGTTAGTTCACGCAAGATCTGGGTGTTTAAAAGAGTCTGGGACCCCCACCTTGTCTCTCTTGCTCCCTGTCTTGCCATGTGATACAGTGGCTCCTCCTTCACTTTCCACCATGATTGCTTTCCACCTCAGCAGAAGCAGATGCTGGTGTCATGCTTTCTGTACAGCCTGCAGAACCATGAGACAACTAAATCTCTTTTATTTATAGATTATCTAACCTCAGATATTCCTTGATAGCAATGTAAAAGTAGACCAACAGAGCTTTACAGAGGGTATTATCTGGGTTCCCAGGGCTGGGACTTCTGGGTGGGATTGCCAGGTCATAGGGGGTCCTGACCAGAGAGCAACCCTGCCTTACCACTGTTCTGGCAGTAGCTATGTTCTTCCATGGCTACAGTCCCTGTCAGGTACCCCATCTCCCACAGTCCTCCTCTGGACTCTGATGGTAACTCCCCACGTCTTCAGGACTAAGGTTGTAATAGCTTCTCACTTTTGCTAGGCCTTGGGTACCTCACCAACCACTGATTTTTCCCTTCCTTTGCCTCTCACTCTGCAAAAATGTGCCTTCATTAAATTTTCTTCAATTAAACTCTTTTCATTAAACCATTTTATTTTCTGCCAGAGTGCTAGTTGATGTACAAAACATGTAGATGTACAGAACATTTAAGAAATATTAGATTTTTATGTGTAACAAAATAACATATAAAATGACATAATTATTCATTTATTGTTATTAATCAGTGTCAGTGGATACTCCTCTTGGAAAACAATCATAAATTCATAAATTTGAGTTTATTTCAGGATTTCTATGGACAAAGAGCTCTGTAAAATCTCAGAAAGATCCACTACTTTAAATAGTTTGTTGATGCACGTAATAATCAGTAAAAATAAAACTTGGCAATTTATTTTTAAAAATTGAATTCATTGTTTTAAATCCTGTTTTAATTGAGGGATTTTGTTTTGTTTTGTTTTGATGAGCTGAGCTGATTTAGTGATCAGTTTTGAGAACTTCTATTTGTTTACTTATTTTTTCCCTGATGGAAAATAGTTTCCATTGGAAAGACCCCTCCAGCTGCATGTGGTAAATTAAAGGCAGTTTCAGACTCAACAAAAAGCAACTCAGAATTTAAACCCTGGACTATTATATTTGGATTATATTTGGAAAGCATTTCAGTGTATTGTCATCTCTTTCCTTTGTAATACTTTGTACCTTAGATGGGAATGTCATTATCTCCTTTGGAGAATCATCAGCTAAATGAGAATAATATGAACTGCTCTACCCAAAGTAGGGAGTTGTTGTGAATAAGAGTTGAGTTAGAGTATGTACAAGTACTCTATTTAGTGTAAGGTAATTCAGTTACAGGCATTAACTGAGTACCCAGGATAAGCCAGACACTGGAAGGTTCTGCGATAAGGAGGAGACCGCACCATCTCTGTTGGTGCTGGGCAGGGTAGAAGTGAGGGTTGGCTTGGGGAAAAATTGAGTAAATAGCATGCATTCATTTGCTATAACTGCACTAACAAAGTACCACAAACTGGGGGGCTTAAACAACTGGAATTTATTGTTTTACAGTTCTGCAGGCTAGAAGTTCAAGGTCAAAGAATTTGCAGGATTGGTTCCTTCTAAGGGCATAAGAGAAGGATATGTGTCAGCCCTCTCTCCTTGACTTGAAGACGGCCGTTTTGCCTCTATGTCTCATCACATTGTTTTCCCTCTGTGCATCTCTCTGCATCAAAATTTCTCAAGGACATCAATTATATAAAAATAGGGTCCACTCTAATGACCTCGCTTTAATTTAATGATCCCTGTAAAGATGTCGTCTCCAAACACAGTCACATTCAGAGGTCCTGGGGGTTAGGACTTCAACATATAAATGGGAGGGTAGCACACAATTGAACCCATACATAATGAATTGAAATCAAGAAGGTGACAATACCCAAAGGATTATAAATTATTCTACTACAAAGACACATGCACACGTATGTTTATTGCGGCACTATTCACAATAGCAAAGACTTGGAATCAACCCAAATGCCCATCTGTGACAGACTGGATTAAGAAAATGTGGCACAGATACACCATGGAATACTATGCAGCCATAAAAAAGGATGAGTTTGCGTCCTTTGTAGGGACACGGATGCAGCTGGAAACCATCATTCTTAGCAAACTATCACAAGAACAGAAAACCAAACACCGCATGTTCTCACTCATAGGTGGGAACTGAACAATGACATCACCTGGACTCGGGAAGGGGAACATCACACACGGGGCCTATCATGGGGAGGGGGGAGGGGGGAGGGATTGCATTGGGGAGTTATACATGATAAAAATGATGAATTGATGGGTGCTGATGAGTTGATGGGTGCAGCACACCAACATGGCACAAGTATACATATGTAACAAAACTGCACGTTATGCACATGTACCCTAGAACTTTATAATAAAAAATAAAAATAAATAATAAAAAAAAAAGAAGGTGACAATATGTTGTGATAGAAGACAGCAAGGGTGCTTTAAGAGCACAAAGATGAGATGTCTACTAGAAATTATTAATATTCTGTCTTAAGCCTCATTTTCTAATTTGTCTCTGTATTTAATTAGCTCTAAGTCATTTTGTGTTTTCTCAATATCCAGGGCTTTGCTGCATTAATCTGATGAATGTACTTCTATTCATTAACCTACAAGTCATTAGATACTCTTATTTTCAAGTATTTCAATGGGACTGAGCCCAAGATTGAAGTCCTAGTTAAGGCATGAGCTCACTAAGTGACCTTGGGTAAACCAGTTAACCTCTCTGGGTCCCTTTTTCTCCCTATAAAGCCAGGAATCAGTTGCTGAGCTTACCAAGACATCTTTTAGCCCCAATATTCTGAGCTTCTAATTATGTTATGGATGCTGCCACACACTAACAGAGAACCCTTCTTTTTCAAAAAGTTCAGCTCTGCTATATTAGATAATAAATTTACCAAATTATATATTTAAAAAGAAGCACAGTTTGTACTGAGAAGTTAATTGATTCATTTAGATATAAGAAGTTAATAAGAAATTCTTAATCTTCTGGGAGGAGATATTCAATTAGAGTGTTCCTGGTTTCAACTTTCAATAAGATGGCTCTGCTTGAGTGAAAAATAAAGTGAATACTTAGTCACATTAACTTAGGGCTTTCAAATACATCTATCATATTATTTGGGTACCTTAGTGAAAAGGTTTATCTTCCAGAATGACTGAATTCCTTGCCTTGATTTTTTTCTTTGTTTAGTGTCATTTTTCTTGAAGGGGCTCACATTATGACATTATGGCATAAGAATTATCTTGAATGAAAGGCGTTTGAGAATCCAAACATGCAGGAAGGAGCTTTCTCTGTACTCCTCTTCTCTGCCTAAAAGCCAAGTGTTCCAAAAGGATCAACCATCATAAATCCCCCTTTCAGGAAGTCTTCCTGTACTATGTGGAGAGAGTGACTTCTGTCTCCTTAGAGGAGAAGTGGGCATTGGGATGAGAAATTACATAAACAGGACTTTCTCACACAAACCTTACCTTCCATTAATTTCCCCCATATATTTCACAGTCATTTCTCACCACTTATTGTCCCTTGAAATCCTAATGCATCTCACTAGTTCACATGCTATTCCAACCACTTCTTGGAGCTACATTTTCTGCAGGATCTCCTGTAAGTATATGAACATACTTTATCTTTTATCTTGCTCATCTGTCTTTTCCCCTTTTAATTCATAGGCTTCCAATACTGAATGTAAAAGGGTAGAGAAAAAGTTTTCCCTACTCAACAGTCTCCAGATCAATCTGATGATTTAGGAAGTATTTGGCTAGTAAATACATTCAGTCAGTTAATTTAATAGCTTGACTAAAGATAGTTAAAAAAAGCATGCTTTTAAAAGCAGAAGAAAGCACAATCCCATTGTTTGGTGGCTAATATTTTTAAAAAGAAACCTTGTCTAGCTTAGTAAAAACGGTGTCATGAGCATCACAGTATGTTCTTTTTGGCTAAGACTGTGAGACCATCCTTGAAAGGATACTGCTGGTATGGAGTTACAGTGCTAACAATTCTGTATTTTCTTGGAGAAAGGTGATACTGCCTTGGGGAAGACAACCTTCTGGTGATTGTAATTCCACACATTACACTGACATATACATTAGCATCCCAGGTGGGTTCAGTGATCTAGGTATCAAAATATCCTCCTACTGTGAGTCACTATAATAACCCTAGGAATACAAGTTGTAACTCTAGGTTGTGCTACCTCACAACAAATTGTACATTTGGAGAATCAAATTCCTTAGAGAAATTGAAGAAGCAGAAGGAAGTGTGACCAGCTGATGAAAACCATGCTGGATAATACGGTAGCAATGTCCTTACTTAGTTTGTGGAATATTTCTGCACAGTTAGCGGTACAGATGGGGCCCTCTGAGTAACCAGACATTAATATAGAAATGAGTTACTAGGGAGACAGGCTGACGAAGTGAGCTCTGATGAAGGTCACCTGGGAGGGGGTTTCTGATCCTAGTCCTTTCATTTGCCATGAACACTTGATGAGACCCAGGAAACTTCAGTCAGGGCCAAGCAAGGAGGTATTCTGTCAAATTTGCCTTAAGACTGTTTTCTGATCTCAGCTCTTAACTTATCCTTTCATTTTCAAGCTATTTATTCAGGATCTACTGTGTGTCAAGCATTATGTTAGACATGGGAGATAAAGTGAATAAAACAGGACCAGTTCCTATTGTCATGCAGTTTACTATACTCTGGGGGACTTAATAAAGCCTTCCTGCAAAACAGAGTAGGATATGGAATTGATGCAGTGATCAGAAATCTCATGAATACAGATCCTAAATATGCTAGACAAGGAGACTGAATCTCACATGGAAGTCAGGGATCTGTCAAAGGAATTTAAACACAGAAAAGACACATCTGGTTCTGCATTTCATAAAGATCATTCCAGAAAGCCTTGTGGAAGGTGGATTCATTGACAAAGCAGAATAAAAATGTTAGCAGACAGAGCTGTTTCTCCTCATGAAAATTCAATTAATAATGACTAATAATGACACTTAAATCTTCTATGCCTTAGTATCTTCACACTTGAAATAGGTGAGTTACACTAGATTAGAGATTGGCAAACTTCAGTCCTAGGGCCAAATTTGGCAGCCCACCTGTTTTTGTAAATGAGGTTTTGTTGGAATATGTCATGCTTACTCATTTTGCATTGTCTATGGCTACTTTTATGCTACAATGGCAGAGTCAAGTAGTGGTGACAGAGACTGTATGGCCCATAAAGTCTAAAATATTTACTATGTGGCCTTTACAGAAAAAAATTTGCCAACCCTGAACTGGATAATCAGTTGGGTTTCTTCCAGTCATAATATTGTTTGAGTCTAACCAAGCACTTTACTGAACATCTGTAACCCCTCCTCACTTTCTCACATGTGCATTATTTATAAATTAATAAATACATATATGGAATGATTTAGGCTGATTCTGATAATTAAATATATTGGTTAGCTGAGAGTTACACATGCACAAAACATGGCTTATAAATTTTCAAATACATAAAAAGCTAAATTTATTTTGGGGGGAGGTGAAATAAACTCATAATAAGGTACTTGAAAATAGAAAAGGTACGCTAAGGAACTGAACATAATGCAAGTGATATCTCAGAGGCTGAATTACTAAATCAATTCCTGGTATCGCCTTTTCTAACTATCATTAATTTAACTTCTCATCATTTTTGTGTTTTAACTGTTTGTATTATAGAAAATGTGATGACCAGACACATAGTCACAAGACCATTGAGGTTTAACAGAAGTGCTTAGGGTCCCATCCTCTCAGAGACTCACAGTTTATAGCTATTAATGAAAATACATTGTATTTATATAACATCTTTCCTTGGAAGCACTCCTTACATCATTTATTCTCTCAGGTTTTTATTTAAGATGTCATGGTTCACACTTATATCAAATATTACTTAAACAATTTAGAGGGAAAGATAATTTTTAGCTTTGTTTTACTGATGAGGGAATTAAGGTAGAGATATTACTGTTTATTTTATATATTTATTTATTTCCTTATTTTTGTCTTTTAGTGACATAACTAGTTATGTGTAGTATACAAAGAAAGGATCACTTAGACACAGGTCTACCTTCCAAACTAAAGTTGAGACTATATTTCTCTAGTTGATGTATAAGACATCATATGTGAAAATTAGAAAATTAGTTTCGTTTCTGACTTTCAGGAGTTTCTAAAATTCTCTGAGCCTACATTCCATCAAGAAAAAAATGAACACAATGACAATGCAGGTGAATCTCAGAGGTATTCCAAAGATGAGTGAGAACCTAATGGTTCTAAGTTAAAAGATTTTGAAGCTCTATTGATTGCTAATTCCAACAGTGTCCTTGTCTTAACAAAGCTCTTCTTTTATGACCAGAAAGTCCAAAGACTGTTCTAAGCTTAGCTCAAATATTTTCTTTTTTCCTGAAGCTCCATTAAACCCTTCTAGGTCTAGGTAGTTTCTCATCAATTTTAATAATGTTAGCAATTATTCAGTTTTCCAGGCACAGTACTATATTCCAGGCACTATATTACAGTAGTCCTCTCTTATCTGCAGGAGATACATTCCAAGACCAGTAATGCCTGAAACCACAACTGGGACCAAACCCTACATAAATTGTAAATGCCTGAAACCACGGCTAGGACCAAACCCTACATATACTGTTTCTTTCTTAGATATACTTATCTAAAATAAAGTTGAATTTATAAATTAGGTCCAAAAAGATATTCACAACAACTAATAATAAAGTAGAACAATTATAACTATATACTGTAATAAATGTTATGTAAATGTGGTCTTTTTCTCAAAATATTTTGTTGTAGTATATTCATTTATTTTCAGATCACAGGTAACTGAAACTATGGAAAGCAAAACCGTGGATAAAGGAGGACTACAATATCTAATCCTCATACCAGTCCTCAAGAGGAAGCTACTAATTTTATTGTCACAATTTTACAGATAGCCAAATTCAGCTTTGCCAGGAAGTGGTATATTCAGGATTCAAACGGGGCAACTTGACATCCAGGTCCCCACTGTTAATTGATAGATGATTCTATTTGCTAACTGGTCAGTCTGTCTACCCTCTTCATTTGATGTTTCTTGCTTTTATATTTTACAAATCAGCTTCATACTTTAATTTTAGTTTAAATAAAGCACCTTTTCTTCCCACTCACATATTATGCAGCTCGGGAAAGAGACTGACTTATCAGCATGTGAAAGCTAGGCAGGTATGCACAAATATCTTCTGAGTGACTGAAATAAATGAATATGAATTGTGTGTAACAATGTGCTTGTGTCATGTGTGCATCTTCAAAGTCTAATGTACTTGTTAGATATTGTATACAAGTACTTGCAATCCTTACCATCCCTAAAACTAAAAGGAGTTTCTCCTCCCTTAAACAGCTGTCTCATTTTATGTGCATCACTCTTCTAGAATTTTTAATATCTTAATTACCATCATAGATATTTGAATGTTTTAGCTACCTTTTAAAAATTATTATCTTCTTAAGTTGAGGGCTGAAGTCATTTTTTATCTTTTCTCCACAATTCTTAAAAATGTCTTGTATATAATCTGCAAAAATATAAATCTCTGTTGAATAAATGCGTAAACATTTTAAAATTTTATTTCTTGATTTATACAAGGCATAATCTCTAGCTTTCGTGCACATATCCTTCTCATAATCTGGAAAGTTTTCCAGATTGTTTGCTATCTGAAAATTCAAATAACATTTTAATTGAATTTCTGCCTTTGATGCTTTACCTTGGGACCTATAATGAGTTGCTCTAATTTTTCGGTTAACTTCCTGTAGCTAAATTGTGAATTTGACTAGCTTGAGGTGGTGTAGCTATATTGAACTGGGGTCACAGTGAGGTTAGGAACATTATCGTCTTCCTTTGAATTTACATTGTTTTAAATTAAGTGACTCTGAATACAAAAAATAGTTTGTCAGGATTCAGCTTACATCAAGTTGTATCTACAAAAAGAAATGAATTTGCAAACTTGTAGTGGACTACAGAGCCATATGTCCTTTAACTTGTTCTTCAGCTCAGCTTTTTATCTAGCCATGCTTTCCTTTCCTTCTTTTTTTTTAATACTCTCTCCTGTACTTTTTTTTTACATAGTTCTAAAACTTTTGCTTAACAATACTTACAATCTCATATCATACATTTTATTAGCATGTTTTCAGGTAGAGTTTAATTTTAATTACTGCTGATACTCTGCCCTGATTATCTAACAAAGAAAATTTAAGAGGGGCTAGGAATGTGATGCTCAGTACATTACATTCTATTAAGTTTTCCAAAGAAATATGAAGACTATTACCAGGTTTTTAACGTGGGAAACACAGAGATATTACCATTACCATGTTGGAAAACATCTACAACATTTAACTTTAGAACTCACAAATGGCACTTTTTCTTCCACTGATGGTGTAGATCAGTGTGCACAACTCTGGGTCAGGTTGTGGGACCTCCTCTTTCTTTAATTAATAATAAGAACTCGCATGGAAAGTGGTGTACTTATCACATTCCAGAATTATGTATCGCATAGACTATCTCACTTAATCTAGTAGATCCATGATACTAACTTCGTTTAAAGTAGAAAAAGACAGATGAGAAAGGACTGAAGTCATAAAGGAAATAAGAGTGAAGATCCAAGACTTTTTTAACTCAGGGTCCAGCTTTTATCAGTAAAAATACTTGCACATGCAAAACTGATGGATGGCCAGAATTCAGGGTGGGTGGGGCATGTTTGCAATGAGCTAGTTCTGTTTTCTCATTTGACAAATTAGAATGGATCAGCAAATTGAGATGACTTGCTGAAGTATATTAGTGTTAGTGTCAGTCTAAGTCTCATTTCTAGCTGCACAGAATGCCAACCACTGAGACAACAAGTGTTGCCAGGGAAGAAGGCTTTAATCAGCTGCTGAAGCCACAGGGACAGATCCATTTCAAATAATCTCCTCAACCAACTAAAAACTGGAGGATTTATATAGTGGGGAAGAGATGTAGCTATGTGTGGAGAGGAATTAGGGAGGGGTAAGGAAGCAATCATGATGGATGAGGTGCCTGGCATCTCATTGTCTGGATGTGGTGATCTGCTGAGTCTCATTCCCTTACCCCAGAGTTGGTTTCTTAGGAAGGAACTCAGTTACATTTCAAGTTTTAAGATGAGGAAGATCAATTTCTATGTTGATTCAAAAACCTGTAAATATCATTTATATGGGACAATTGGGCTGGTTTCATTAGTAATTGTGTCTGTTATCTAACGCTGTGCAAAAATTTACCTCAAAACTTCCTGGAATGAATCAATAACACTTCATTATATCTCATAATTGGGGAATCAGTGCTGACTCAGCCAGATAGTCCTGCTCCACTTTCTTCTGAGACATGTGTTTTTATTCACATGAGCAGTACCTCAGCCAGAATGGCTGGCCCCACTGGGGGATAGCCAGTCATCTCTCCTTTCCCAGTTGGCTTTTGCATGTGGCTGGCTTGGACTTCCTCATAACATGGCATCTCACTGCCAAGGGAGGATGCTGAAGCCACCATCCCTTTAAAGGCCAGGCCTGGAACTATCACTATTACCCTATTCTATTAGTCAAAGCAAATTATAAATGCAGTCTAGATTCAAGGGGAGAGGAAGAAGACCTATCCTTTCATAGAGCAATGTGGGAGGAATAAACTTAATGATGGACATCTTTTGAGACCATCTATCACAGTGGGACAACCTAGAGGAACCACATTCCTCATCTTAGTATGCTTCTGGTTCTGTCTCATCACTTTGCCTCTCCTACATGTGTTGCTTCTCAGAGCATCATAGCTCTGAGAAGAGAAATAGAATTTATAATTTCTATTCTGTGACCCAAGTTCCCAGCATCTAATGCTTTGTTGCACCTATTATGTATACTCTGTATTTATTTGTTAATGCTTACTTAATCTTTTGTATTCTTTTCTTTCCTCTCCTCTCCAGATGATATTTTTTAAAAACTCATCTTAGGGGAAATGAGAAGTGTGGACCCTGAAGAATATATGTTAGCTATTACTTCATGAAAATTGCTATCTTCCAAGAGCAATGATATGTGATTCTATCATCTATTAGTTTGTATAACGCTCCCTGGAAACTAGAGGGATAGAATATGGCATTTGCAAGCCAAAGAATTCAGGTCCCTTGTCAAAGGTTACACACTAGAAGATAGAATCAGGAAAGAAATTCCAGTCATCTTACCTCCACGGCCATGGTTGTTTCATATGCCAGGATGCTAAGAAAGTAGAGACAGTTTGCACTTTTGAGAAGTTTGGCAATCAAGTGAGGGAAAATAAATAAAGAGGAGGGATAGAACACAGGGGAGAAAATACAAGAGGAGAAGAGAGAGTAGAGGGCAGAAGAGGACTAAGGGGAAAAAAACACTTTAGAAGGATTATGATTTTAGGATAGGGAGGCTGAGCATACCTGGAAGCTGAGTTGAGTCATTAGAAAAAGAGAAGTAAAAAAAAAAAAAAAAAATACAAATAAGAAAGTAGGTACCCAAGGGAGTAATGTCCCAGAGGAAACTAGAAGTGAATGCTGCTCTGGCAGAGATGAATGTGTTGGCCTTGGCAGTGAAGATAGACATTTTTTCCTCCCATACAGTAAAAAAAAAAAAAAGAACAGAGCTAGGAAAGGCCTGGGAACGTTGAGGTGGAGATAAGAGAAATTAGGAGATCAGTTATTGACTGATTAGAAATTTCCTTGAGTACCATTTCCAGGCAAATGTTCAAATTTCGATACACACATAAATGTTTTTACCAAAAGCAAAGAGAAGTTTGAGAAGATGCTCTTGTGTTGTTACCGAAGGGATGCTGGCATCTTTCCAAAGGAAGAGGAAAGAATAAATACAGCACACAACTCTTATCTCTTTCCTCTTAGAACTTCTAGTCTTTAATTTTGAAATAACCCCTAATATCAGAATGAGTAGTCA
Organism: Rhinopithecus roxellana; assembly: GCF_007565055.1. Taxonomy (NCBI): domain Eukaryota; kingdom Metazoa; phylum Chordata; class Mammalia; order Primates; family Cercopithecidae; genus Rhinopithecus; species Rhinopithecus roxellana. The sequence goes on along the minus strand of NC_044549.1, from coordinate 66,966,587 downwards.
AATTAGAGTTTAATATTGTTCAGTGTTAAATTCTACAATTACTTCTTGCCTTCTGAGATTTTATAAGTAGGAGATTAACAGTCTTCTCAATATCCAAAGCAATAAAGTATGTTTGGGGGTGAAATTAACATCCCTTATTTAGAGTGTGCTGAACAGTAAGAGGTCAAGTTCAAGAAGAAAAAAACGTCTCACAGATCCTCTAGTGTTACTGAATCCTCTGCGATCTTTTCAATTTTTATGCAAAGCCTCACCCTATCTTAAAGAAAAATCTATGTAACGGGTTGAGCAAGGGTTTACTTTTGCTTTTTATCAGATAAATCTCTTTTTAAAAAGAGCTTAATATTTCATCAGGAAACACCAAAAAATAAGCCTCAGGAAATTAGCCATAAAGGCATTAACCAGTCTCTGTGAGAATAGCCTGAAGCAAAGCTTTAGAGACGTCATTCACAAATCTTAACATTGGCTGACATTAATTTTGAAGTGGTTATTGCTAATATGAATTATGTATAGCAGATTAAACTATATTTATTTGCAATTTTTAAATGCAAGAGGATGTTTCTCCCTTTGATATATACACTTAAACTCCAATTCATATTCATCATGCATGCTTTTTCTCTTAAGAGTGGGTTAGAAACACCTAACTGTGCATAACCCATTTTTAGTGAGAAGAGGAAGTCTCATGCCTTCTTCATTCCTGATGTTAAACTCTCATTTTATCAAATGTGAGCACCACCATTTTTCCTGGAAAGTTCATGTGTGTCCTGCATTGTTTTGAAGGCCCTACACAGTGCAAAATAATTATTGAGGTTATTGAAGATATGTCAGGAATAATAGCGACATTTTCCTTGGTATGAAAGAACTCAAAAGAACATGGCTAGTAATTAAGGGAGTAGAGTTAGAATCGGACTACCTAGACACAAATTCCAGCATCACCACTTACTAGCTGTGTGACCCAGGGCAAGTTGGTTATTGTTGGTCTCACTTTCCTCAAAGAGAGATAACAGTGCCAATTGTATAACGTTGTCATGAAGATTAAATAAAATGACACATGCAATGTCATTATCAGAGCACCCAATATTACATATTTTTTATTATTTTATTATCTCAACCGTGTCATATTATTGAGTTTCATCTCTAGTTTTCCCTGTGTGAAACAATGCAGCTGATTGCAAAATAAAAAGCTCCTGCTCATACAATATCATGTAGCTCAAATGTTGTTTTCTCAATGGGGCTTATCTTATTTAAAATTGAAATGTGTACTCTTACGTCTTGACCCAGTACTCCCGAATCCTCCAATCTGTCCTATTCTTTCCACAACACTTGTTGTCTAACCTGAAATATTTATTTACCCTATTTATTGTCTTCCTTCTTCCACTAGAATATTAGCTCCTCCAGAGGGGAATTAGTTTTTATTCCCTAATATATCCCAAGTGCCAAGAATAGTGCCTGAAAAATAGTGAACACTATATAAATATTTGTGTGAAGTAAGGGATAAAAGAAGAGAGGATGGAAGGAATTATATCTGATTCTGCTCAAAATGGAAAGGAAATTTTAAAAAATGAAAGATGGGTATATCAGATATATAAGGTTTCAAATATTTTAAGGAAAAAGTAACATTATAAAAATGCTCCTGCATTAACTTTTTATAGCTTCAACTGTGACAACAAATTCAAATCTCTTAATAGTAAAAACATATTCAATAAAAGAAATAACTTTAATTATATATAAAAATTAAACATAAAATTGATGATATGAAGAAAGTCAGAGATACTTGTTCAGACTCATTTTGCTTTTACATTTCTTCATTTTACAGATGCAATTTTCTGTAAATACGGGGTCACAGCTATTCAGCAAATGGCTCCCTTAGAAGTGGAACTGGTGGAATAGAGAGGCAGGTCAGCTCATTATAGTCTCTGAGCTCATGAGCAGAGCCTAGCTAGCACCTCTGATTCCTAGGTCAGGGCATGATATCAATCTCTCTCCATCAACCCAACCATAGGTTTGTTGTACTTCTTGAGGGATGAAGTGAAAGATATTCAAATTATTTGAATAACACTTGAACTGGATCTTGAGGTTGAACCATTTAGGAAGAAGAATATACAACAATTTTGTTTGAAAATGATACCAACAATTCAAATAGTTGGGTGTGCCAAAGTCAAGACCATATTTATACTTCATTCCCTCACTTGCAGTTTAGAGAGATATTATTAAGTATCCTGAGAAAATAGTATACAAAACCACTGGGGGAGGAGGATTCTCTATTAGAGGTCATTCATTTTATCTAGTTTCCAGAAATCATTAATATGTTACATTCATGAGCAATAAAGTCTAGGCAATTTCTTTATGCAAAAATGTTCACATGCTTCTTTCTTCACTTTCTAGATTTTTTCTGTCACACTTGTCACTACACCAAACCATATATACAAACATTCTATTTAACCAGTTGTATGATTCCCATATTTATGTAAAGATGTGGGTGAATTTTCATATCACCCAGCTGAAAGTCCAGAGTGCAGATATTTAGTATGGCCATACATCCCAGTTCGGAGGGGACTGCCCCAGTTTTTGTCAATATTCCCAGGATATATACTAATAACTCTTTCCTTCATTCTCAAAAGCCTCTCAGTTTGGATGATAAATGCTGCCATCACCCTAAAGATATTAATGTCCAGATACCAACAGAAGAGGAAAGAAACAGTTTCAAAGAGGACATACACCATAGTATGTTAATCTTCCAGGGACACTACCTATTACTGTAATCACTGGGGGATTCAGAACCTCCAGAAGCCACCTTCACTCAGAGATAATCCAGGCACCCACACCCTAATCTGTATTATTGCTACATTTTTTTATTTTATTTTATTTTATTTTATTTTATTTTATTTTATTTTATTTTATTTTTTAGAGATGGGGGTCTCACTTTGTCACCCAGGCTGCCATGCAGTGGCATGATCAAAGCTCACTGCAGCCTCAAATTCCTGGGATCAGAAAATTCTCCCATCTGAGCCTCCCAAGTAGTTAGGACTACAGGCATGCACGACCATGCCTGGCAAATTTTTTAAAAATAATTTTTTATAGAGAAGGGGTTTTGCTATGTTCCTCAGGTTGGTCTCAAACTTCTAACCTCAAGTGATCCACCTGCCTTGGCCTCCCAAAGTGCTGGGATTACTGGTGTGAGCCACTGCATTCGGCCTCATTTCTACATCTTGAAAGTGACATTTTATTCATGGGTACTAAAGTTTTATTAGAGTCTATTTATATTAAAGATTTGTCTTTGTCCAAAAAGCCTGATATTCAAAAAAAACTCTAAAACCTTTCTTTTCCAATCTACTTACAGATTCTTAAACAGAAAAGATGACATCTTACCAGGCATGACTTCCAGTACACATGAATCAATGACTAACTAAATGCTCACTATCTTTGAAAAAATATATTTTATATTTCCATATCAAAACTACAAAAATCTATTCGTAATAACATATATAGGTGTTTATACAGTTATAATTATTTGAATCTATATAGAAAAAAATATATTAATAAGAAGTAAAAGAAAAATCAGTTTTGCACAAAAACATGAAATGTAACTAGTTTATTTCCTCTATGGAAATTACTCCAGGGAGAGGGGTGACTTTATAGGTTTTCTGTAATGTATCCCACTTAAATCACCCTCTTGTCACTTCATTTGACAATCTCTTTCCTTTAAAAAAAAAAAATCATCATCACCTCCCCCTTTGGTGGCATATTAAAACATAATTAACAAACTAAAAATCAGTTCAAACAAGGTGAACAGTCAGGCATAACAAAATCAGTCTATTGATTGTCGTTTAGCTACTGTTTCACTCTCAAGCAGTGGGGAAGTGACAAATCGTGGGCCATGAAATCATCAGCCTGCAGGATCATGTCATTTAAATGGGAGGATTACACAAGGCTTGTATCTGCAGAAAATGACACTCCTCTCAAATTACAATTCCAGCTACTCCAGTGGCAGAAATGACCATCATCAATATGAGAAAATGTTCAGGATCACAGGAAATGCTGTCCTCCATTTCTCTTCCTTCCCGGCACAGCTCTCTGCTCTCCAAAATGAGATAGCTGAGTAGTTGCTGGATAGTTTCCTAATGATTAAAGATGCTCACTGTGTTAAACCATACGTTTTGTTGCTTGTATGTTGGGGCTCTAATGAAAAGACAGATACCTCTCTACAGGAGAAACATGTTTAGGCAATGCCCTTTCCCCGGAACCTAATTAAATCAGGATGCTTAAAAGAGTTTTGCTTTTATGATACAAGTAATTTGAGCCCTATTGGCACTGAGTTTAAACGTTGAAAGCAAAATATTAGTTTTCGGTCTGCAGTGTATTTAGAGCCCTGAGTGTCTCCAACAAGCTTGTCTAGAGGATTTTGTTTATGTGAAAGAAATTGCTATGATCAATCACTCTGTAGTAAGGATCAAACAAAATGCTGAATCGAGAAATGTTTTTCCACTGGCCCTGTTCAGCTAGAGACAGGAGTATTACAAGTGAGCTGTTATAAATATTCTGCAAGAAAACTACAATTTATGTTCTAGATTTTTTTTTTTTTTTTTTTTTCAGTTGTTGATGTGAAACTTCAGGTTTCAGGATCATTTTTTTTTTTTCCTTCCAGCTCATATTATGCAGTCTCCACAGAGCAAAAGGCAATTTCAGTTGCCCAACCTTGGCTGTTACGAGTATTTTAGAAGCTTATGTTTTTCTTCAAATAAAAGAAAATCTCTGAAATCCTCAACATGCATTGCAGAAATGAATTCAATTTATTTTCTTCTCTAAATCCACATGAGGGTAGCCAAAATATTATCACCGTTTCACAAATACATTGAAAAACTGGCAGAGTATTTGGGTTGTAGAAAGCTCTTAAAAGAAACAGCAAAAAAGGAGAAAAGAAAACATAGTTCTGAGTCCTAATTTCCAGGTATGACAATGAATCATATGGCCACATGCCATTTCAAAACTTATTCCCATGTGTCCCTTTAGGATTTCACAGGGGGAGAGCAGGCTTTTGAAATTGCATGGAGTGATAACGTTTGGCTCTTTATTGTGAAGTTAGCAATAACTCTTTGGTATTTTGATTTTATACTTCTCCTTTCCATTTTTTTTTTTTTTTTTTTTCAGTTCTCAGCTCCTATCTGGTCAGATACTTAGAAATTTGAGGCCATCTATTATCTCTTCTCATTTCATTTCTGTTGCCCCAATTAGATATTTGCCAGTGAGTTCTTATCTGGTGCCCTTGCAACCTACCTCAGACCTATCTGTTGCAAAAGCCACTACTTGATTGCTCATTTCAGAGCACTGCTCTGAGTAATGTCATTCTAATTCCTGAAAGCTTCCTGAGCATTTTCATGTAGAATAAATGTCAACATTCTTATCTAGGCGTCCAAGGTCTTCCACTGTCTGACTGAAACTGATATTTTTTTCTAGTCTTCCTCACTTTTTTTTCAGTTGTTCAGTTGAACTCAACACTCCAACCAATTAACCTTGATCCTGTAGCTTTAATAATTTGTTTTCCAGATCCCAAAGTCCGTTTTTAGCCCTGGAACTTGTCCTCCACTTAATTTTTTTAAGAGCTCCATTCTTATGCCTCCTTCAAGCTTCTTCTTAACAGCATCTACTCTGTGCCATCATTGCCCTTGTTTCTAAAGAGAAAGGAGTATCTTCTGGTCTTCCATACTCCCATGGCCTATTGCCTGTTACCACACTTACCACTTTTTACATCATATCCAGGAATTTATAGGCAGGCTTTAGTGTCCATGAGCCTGCCAGATTAACCATTCCTTAAAGGAAAGATCCATGTAATATACATTTTGCATTGCTCTTATTGATAAATAATTATTTACATATTGCTTGTGCACAGTAAGGTCTTGCTAAGTGAATTAGAAGTGTTTCATTTTTTTCAATTCTATTGAACTCATCAAAACTTATTTGTCATAAGTCCCAGTCCCTCATCGAACTCCTTTCTCTGTTATGAAATTAATAAACTTGTTTATAATAAAAAGGTTAATGAATTAATGTTTTATTCTCACTCCAGGCATGTGCATTTTAGAAAGAGGCTTCTTAGTGATGCTGCCTTGGATTTTTGACAGCTTTTATAACATGGACAGCAATATATATTTTTGTCTTGCTCTGCTGACCTTTCATAATGTTCCATTTAGAGAATTTTTCTTTACCACTTTGCCCATGAAATGCTGTGATCCTTGTACCCTCAAGGACTCAAACTCCAAGCTCTCCTGACCCATATCTTTCTATCTTAATGAACATTTTACAAAGGTCTTCTTCTCACAGTTTAGTTTATCTTGATTAAACCCATTCTGGGGTTCATGTTCTGAACAATTCAGAGAGATGCTTTCTTTTTTTTTTTTTTTCCTGTTTGTAAAAAAGTAAAATATTAAGAAACTGAATAGACAAATGGTCAATAATTAGAGCACCTATAAAAACAGGACTCTGACTCATAGTCTGCAGCAACCAGCACAGACACCTAACCTACTGGTTACAGTAACCAGGCCACAAATCAGACCACTATCTTCAGCAACCAGTCCATGAAGCCAAACAATAATCCCTGCAACAACTGGCTCAAAAAGGCCACAATTTAATTAACAACTGGCAGTTTCTCTAATTTTTACCAGACTTCCAACTTAGAGCCTAACAAAGGCTGGTAAATATGTCCCCTAATCAATTACATAGGGACCCGATATCTAGTCAGCTCACCTCCAGCTTCCTCCTGCCAATACCCTGTCACCGATGCACACCTGAAGCCTTCCTTTTTATCCATTGTAAGACTTTTCTACTCCTCTGCCTGACTTTGAGTCTCTGCCCAAACACAAGTGATGGTGGCTGACTTTCTTGCTATAACAAACTCTCAATAAATAGCCTTTGCTTTTTCTCATTGGGTTTATTTCCAAAACACATTAGTAATACTGATGGGTTTTGAGAACTTTTCTTCATGCTCTCCTGGGAGTGCAAGCCTGGTCCTGCTCTTCATCAAGTTTCTGGGGCTATGTTACAAACCACCCCACACTTAGTGTCCTAAAATAATAACTAGTCATCATTTCTCATGATTCTATGGTTTGACTGAGTGATTCTTTTGCTGGGCTCACCTGTGCTGCATTCAGAAGGTGAGTTGTTTGGGGACTAGGCTCAACTGGAACTGCTGGGACAGTGGCTATCTGTTCTCTTTACTCATTGGGATGGTGGTGTCAGGGAAGTGTCCTAAGGCATCAAAGACAAAATCTGCAAGGCCTCTGGGGACCTAGTTCAGAAATGCATACTTTGTCTCTTCTGATAGATTGTATGGTTCAAAGCAAATCACAAATCCAGCCTAGGATCAAGGGAGTGAAATGCTTCTTAATTGAGATATGGTAAAGTCACACTATACAGGGGCATGCACACAGCAATAAGAAATATAATTAGCCAATAAACATTCTAGCACATGTTTCTATGGCAGTGTTCAGACCACTGTCTCTACTTCTACCATTGGCTAAGCAACACCAGATTCCAAACCACTCCTATCTTCTCTACATATTGTTTTATACATACCTCTTCATCACTTCATGAGTTCCTGTCTGGGCTGTCAATCAAAAGCCATGCCACTCGCAACATTATCTAAGATATCCAATCAGACTTTCCGAATCTCTTGGAAAAGTAATTGGCCCAGGTGATCATCTGTCACAAGTAGAGTCAAGTGGAATTTATTTCCTTCTCTCCCTCCCCTCCCTCCCCTACCTCCCTTCCTCCCTCCCTCCCTCCCTCTCTTCCTTCCTCCCTTCCTTCCTTCCTTGCTTCCTTCCTTCCTTCCTTTTCTGAACAATAAAAATAATACAGTTTCACTCCTCTTCTACAATTACAAAGTATAGCCTAGAGCTGCTACATGGAGAGATGGCAAAAGGGGCCATTTTCCCCACTGATATGGTTTGCATATTTTTCCTCTCCAAAATTCGTGTTGAAACTTAATTCTCAGTGAGGCAGTATTGAGAGGTGAGGCCTTTAAGAGGTAATTAGGTCATGATGGGTCTGCATTCATGAATGGACTAATCCATTCACAGATTAATGAGTCAATGAGTTATCATGAAAGTGGAACTTGTGGCTTTATAAGAAGAGGAAGAGAGATCTGAGCTAGCATGCTCCATCCTTCCTCATGTGATGTCCTGTGCTTCCTTGGGATTCTGCAGACAGTCCCCACCAGCAAGAAGGTCCTCACCAGATGAGGCTCCTTGACCTTAAACTTCTTGTCCTTCATAACTTTAAGAAATACATTTATTTTCTGTATAAAGTACCCACTTTTAGGTATTCTGTTACAAGCAAGAGGAAAGTAAGACACACACCACTTAGAGAAAACTGAAAATAATTTTCAGATTCCCCGATTATTTAAGCCAATAAATTCATTTCCCTTATTCAAGTCTGAGTAACTGTTTACTACACATCACCGAGAAAGTACCCTAACACAGAGAACATTTTAGTTTGGAAATGGCGTTTAGGAAGGACCCTGTTGAATGGGTAAAATTTCTATAGAAAAGAATGGAGAAGAAGTGCATGAATTGAGAGGCGACTGGGTAGAATCAGGCAGTGATGAGAAAATCTCATTTGATCAATGCAAATGGAATACAAAGGGGAAGAATGGGAGATAAAGTTGAAAGGTGTTTTGGTACCACGAATGATCTAGAATGCTAAAAAAGCGATTCTGCATTTAATGCAACAGATATTGAAAAATTGTTGAACATTGTTGTATAGAGGAAATCACTCACTGGAAACCAGGAGTGACTTAAGACAGACTGATCATACAGATGGATGGTAACAAAAATGAGAAGGCTTCAAGAAAGGTGCTTTTAAAGTAGTATCTATTGTGATTGGAAATTCATGTCAGGGGTGAAAGTAAAAAGGCTTAGATACTTTAATTAAAGAAAAATGGGGTGTCAAGAAGGAAGAAAAGGAAGGAAGGAGGGAAGAAAGGAAGGAAGGAAGGAAGGAAGGAAGGAAGGAAGGAAGGAAGGAAGGAAGGAAGGAAGGAAGGAAGGAAGGAAGGAAGGAAATCTTGTCCTACTTGTGAGTTCCTTAAGAGCAGGCAACATGGAATTATTTTAAAGAAGAGAAAATGAAATGGCAATCAGGTTTATGATTTGGAAACTTTATTGGCTTCAGTGGACAGACGAACTGCAAAGAAATGAGATGAAGATCAAGATGGTTAAGTACATTCCTCAAGGTGGCACAGCTAGCAGGTGGCAGAGGTAGAATACACACCCCGGGAGTCTGGCTCCAATTCTAGCCCATTTGCATGTCATTCCACTACCTTTGTAAACAATTCCTGAGTCCTTCCGATATTAAAGTTTTCTTACCCTTAGTGCACATAGCAATAACTCACTTGGATTAGCATAATAATTTTCTAACTGATATCCTTGACTTGAATATTTAGTCTCCATGAATCTATCTTCCACAGGGATATCATAATGATCTATAAACATACACACACAGTAATGCATACAAACACCAAGTCTTCTCATATCACACCTTAAAAAAACACACACACTTCAATGCTTCCCTATTATGCAAATAAGGTATAAGCTCATTAGTAAATACATACAGAGGTTTAAAATCTGGCTGAATTAGTCCCCTGGGTTGCCATAACAAAGTATCATGGATTTAGTGGCTTAGACAACGGAAATGTGTTACCTCACAATTATGGAGGTGAAAAGCCCAAAATCAATGTGTTGGAAGGGTTGATTCCTTCTGGGGACTATGAGGAAAGGATCTATTCCAGGTCGCTTTGCTTAGCCTGGAAGAAAGATGGTCATCTGTCTCTGTGTGTCTTCAAATCTCCCTGACTCTATACATGTCTGTGCCCAAATTTCCCCTTTTTACAAGGACATCAGTCATATTGAATTTGAACCCATTCTAATGACTTCACATTAACTTGATTATCTCAGTAAAGACTCTATCTCCAAGGAAGGTCACACTCTGAGGTCCTCGGATTTAGGATTTCAGCTTATAAATTTTGGTGGGGGATGGGGGGCAGGGGGGATACAACTAAATACTGACACAGCCAGACTTTTTGTCCAGTCTCTTACAAGTATCTGCCTTTAACTCTTATTTTAGCAAACCTGAAGTACTTGTAGTCCCCTCACATGACACCACCCCCATCCCCACTCTGTTTATATATCTTGACACCTTAAACTTTCTGTTTGTCCTGCACTACCTTGGCAGTGAGAGCTTCATTGTCTCCTTGACCTGGTTAGCTCTTAAACATTTCTCAGAAGGCTTCCTTGATGCTTCAGCCATTTAAACACTTCCACAAGGCCCCAGGGTTTGTGTCTATCATAGCCTGTCCTACCTCTAGGAGTTGGACAAAAAGGTTGGCATTCATTTGCCAAAATCACAAGTTTGATTTATAAAAGCAAACTATTAGTTTATGTACTAAAATAGAGTTTCCTTAGAAACTAATTGGCCTTAGCAGAGCAATTCTTCCCTTAAGGCAGGCCTATGTAGGATGCCAGTTAGCAACAGAAGGTGGCTTCATGAGCCCAGAATCAGAACTAAAAGAATGATAAGATCCAAATTTTTATGGCACTGGGCTAAAGTGTCTGATAATTTTTCCCATAATAGGAATAACTTTGCCAACTCAATAATAATGTAAAAAAGTTAATAATATTTTATATTAACCTATCTGCAGCAAAAATTATAGAAAATGGATTATTTCATATAATCAACACAATAAACTAATAAAAATTTATACTGTTATTAATCTCAAATTATAACTAAGGAAACTGACACCTAGATGGGTTAAGCAAATTATCCAGGATTTGAACAAATTTCATTAGACTTCAGTTGATTGTATCTTATCTGCCTTCCTCTGATATAGGAAGCTCATTGGTCAAGGTACTCCTTTCTCTACTAATTAATTCTTTTATGAAAACTTCCAAACTTCACTTTTACAAATCTATTCTTCCAACATTTACCAACACACCTTTTGACAAATATGTGTTTTAGTTTTCAGTTATGTCCTGATGGCATAGAAGTTGTCCTGTATTTATTATATGAGGCAGCTTATGTCTTGTCTCTTAAGTTTTGGTTTTAAATCTCAGATAGCAACTTAGGCTGAAGTTTTAGGAAGATGCCTCAATATAACCTCCAGGTCCTGGTACCAATACATGGTATTATAATGATCTCTGGTATGGATGTATTATGTTCTCATTGAAATAAAAGTTGCTTATATTTGGGACTCAGGAATTAATTTTTTAACTCCATCTCTAACAATGTGCCTATTAACATTGTAGAGACTATTGTTGAGAGAGAGTGTGTGTGTGTGTGTGTGTGTGTGTGTGTATGTGGCAGGCGGGGGGTTACAAACAACAGAGACCACCTCTGCCTAGCATAAAAAGAGATTCCTTTGAAGAATACACAGGGTTTCGTAGAAACAGAGACAGGGCTTAAAAGCTATGCTTAGAAAAGAGACAGACCACAGCAGCTTCAGGGGTCTGAGCTGTGGGATTTGATGTGCTGTCCCATCAAGTATTTGGAATGAATCAACTTCTACTATTTCTAATCTTTGTTTCCATCAGATCAAGATGGCTTAATCAGGGCCATGCAGCAGCCATCTGGCAATATACGTGTCTGGCTACATTTACTGGTATCCTTACCAGGCTGTTAGCTGTAGAGGCAAGGTTAGGTACCTCAGAGCTGGAGCTATACCTAAAGGTGAAAAAATGGGTGCTGACTACAGGAGGATACAAGTCTATGATTTAAGCCAATGTAATAATATAAAACTTTTAGAAATCTGAGCTTGGCTGACATTCTGAGAAGATATTAAGTCTTTGGGGGATTCGATATATGAATTCAGAAATCATTTTGTCATGATTACTATGCAGTTTTGAGAATAAGTAGAAATCACAGAAGAGGAAAAACAAGACTAAAAAAAGGGAATTACAATACACAAACTGGGGAAGACACTGATTTTTAGGGAAAAAAAGAATGAAAGTAAACAGAAAGTAGTAAACCTTCAGAAAACTATCTCACCCCTCCAAACCCGAGTTTGTTTATTTTTTCTTTGTTTTGTCTTCTGTAAAACACAGATTATATTAGTGCCTACTCTTGGTGAGTTATGAAGATGAAATGGGTTATGAAGATTCACTGGTGTGGCCCACCAGTGAATGTTAACTGCCTTTATTAGTAGTAAAAAGAGAAAACAGAATGCCGCATTTTAGAAACTAAAGCGATCAGGAAGCTCGATAGGTTCCGTGCTTCAGTGATTGAGAAGCATCTACCTGAGAATCTAATGATTGGATTCACTGGAAGTATGTGGTAAATATTTTTCATTAAATGAGAAATGGTTAAAAATAGAATGGGTGATAAGGTGAGGCAAGGTTAGAGTAACCTTTCCCTAGGCTGAAGTCAAAGGAATGGAGCTGGGAAATAATGGGCTTCTCCCTGCCAGCTGCCAGCTTGCAATCTGTCCTGTGATTTGTTTCAAATTCTAGAATTTGGACATCCCTCATTTTTTTGTGCTAGAGCCTTTGAGAAAAAATTCTGAAACTAAACTCAAACTTTTGCATAATCTGTCAACACGTCTACTTTTGGATCTCAGAAGGGAGTTTTCGAATTGAAAATGTATGTCCAAGCCTGTTTTGAAAACAAAACAAATACAGTAAGCAAAGCAAAAAGTCAGCTGACAGCAGGATTCCTCTCCCTCATGTGCACTTCTGAAACATGCCCCTCCTAGAAGTCAGGAGAACTGCATCAGGATATCCTTGTGTGGAGCTGATAGGGAATCTGTCTGTTGCTTGAATTTCCATCAAAGCAGTTGGTTTCCCACCATCTATACTTCTTATTAAAAAAAAAAAAAAAAAATTATAGAACTAACATAGAGACCAAAACCTCTAACAGAAAACTTTCATATTCCTGTTAGATTTTTGATGACATCGGTGAGTTTTTAAGCATAAACTTAGTCTTATGAAAAATGAGTTATGCACGTTGAGCTCTAGGAGCACATTAATAAAACAAATGCTATTCCTCTTTGAGCCTTTATTACTTATCAGTTGAAATTCTATCTATCCTTGCTTCAAGACTCAGTCAAATACCTCCTCTTTCTTAAAATCCGTCCAATCTTTCTAATTGAAACTCATCTCTTCCACATAACATTTTTTTTTTCATCACAGTCTACGTTATCTTCTAATGTATTTTTTACATTCCACTAATTTAAAGCTCCTTGAAGGCAAGTGCTTACATCCAGATTAGTATTTCTAACAGAATTGAGCATGATTCCCTGTGGAATCATGTATTAGGTACCCATATATAAAATTGAATTCCATTGCTAAATGATTTTTTTCTAAATCAAGGCAATATCGCTGTGTTTAACTTGGTAAGTTTATTTTCTGAATACTCAAAATCCTACTTACATAACATCTGATGTTAGGGCCCTTGGGGAAACATACTTATACAAACTTAAGTCTTCAAATTAATGAAGATGAAAGTCACATATTTATATCCATTTCTTCCCCCCTTTTTTTTTTCTTGCCCAGATCTACTCAATCTTAACTACGACAGAGCCGAATGCCTAAGCAGATAAAAAGGGAACCCTGGAGAATCTCCGACCTGCTCCATAAGTGTTTACATCAGAGGCTTTGGTGTAGATGAGGGAACCTGCCCAGGGCCTTGTTGGAGCATGCCCACATCTGCACTGGGGGAACAGAGTGGAGCCATGGGCAGGCAAGAGGAGCCTGTTCTCTTCAATTCCTGTGTGGTGGCCTGGGATTTAATCTGTGAGGTTTTTTCCTCCTTTTCCCTTTTTGCCTAATAAAATCCTGCTCTATTTATCCTTCAATGTGTCTAAATTTTCCTGGTCATGTGAAAAGAACCAGGTTTTAGCTGAACTAAGGAGCAAAATTCTGCAACAACTATTGTGGTTGAGTAAGAAAGACCCAAAGGCTAACAGTACTGTGTACATTTATTTCAGAAGCAACCAACACAGAATCCAAAAAGGCTGTTGAAATGATGTTTCTAACAAGCTCAAACCTGATATGAAGGCAAGCTCTTTGTTTCCATGTTGAGGAAGAGTTATGATACCTCAATATGTAATAAAAACTATCTTATTTTCCCATGGACTCCTGCACTTTCAGATTTTGAGAACAGGTAAGAATACTAATTCAAATCAGATCTCCTTTCTCATCTCATTTTACAGATCATGAAACTGAAGTATGGAAAAATAATGTAACTATCTATACATATACATGCATATATTTGGCACAAAGCTCCCATGGCAAAGAATTTATGAAGATACTCACAAAGCTTGATCTTAATTAAGGGCAATAATCAAGTTGTCTCCCTCAGCAGAAATGGGATTAATTATGTCCCTGCATTTCTCCCTGGCCAGGTGTCTACTTCCCACCTGATATAATTTCTGTATCTCTCATCCATACCAGACCAAAGTGGTCACCAGTTCCTTGAGAGCTCTCCAACTAGAAAAAGCCTACCTGTCTCAACCACCATTTAACTCCAGTTGTACACGTCACTTACATCCTCTGTATGTATCAAAGACCCGGTTAATCGGTACCTTCTCCCAAAAGATCTGTGTCCTCAATCCCTTGTAATTTTAAAGTGCTTTTGGAACGTCAGTCTGTTTTGCTGGAATTTTATGTCAATTATTTTTGGATCCCACAAATTTTACTTTCTATGAATGGCTTCTTTGCTGAGGATTGCTCCTGTCTCTGGCCTTTGTTTTATGAGATGGATTACAGCCCTAGGATTGAGTCTCAGATATTAATGCTTGATAAACACAATTACCTGTAGAATGATAGATTCTGTCTTTCATTCAGTTCGTTTGTGTTATTTTATGCCTCTCAGCTCTGCTAGAGGTAGTGATTAGATGGACAATGGCTGGTTTCTAGTATGATACCTGTCACTGGCACCATTTAAAGTTTTTAGAGCCCAGAGGCTAGTTAAGATCAGAGGCAGAGTCTGCTTGCCTCATTAAGCAATTGTCTAACCAGCTTCATCAGTTCTCTGTCTCAAAGTTATCGTTGGAACCGAAGGCTTTAATAATGAACACAAATTGGTCGAAGACTGGCCCAATTTATATTGATCACTAATGAAATCCTGGTGCTTTCAAAAGTGCTTCAATAATTAAACTAGGCAAGGCACATACCAGGAATTGTTTGCAGGGTGCTTAAAACACTTGAGTAGGATAATTGATGATTAAAACACAAAGGTGCTGTAATTTGTTCCCTAGAATCGGAATTAGAATGCTAAAGAGAATGCACCAGCCCATAAAAGAATGACATGACACATACAAAAATAGGTCAAGATAAAAAAGGTAAGATAATTTATTATAAACATATATAGAATAAGCTATATTTCAGCAAAATGAATGTCCATTTTAATGAATGTAAAATAATTAGAATATACCACACTTCTTTTGTTGGGAAGTTACTAGAGAATAGACGAATGTAAGTTACCAAAAAAAAAAAAAAAAGCTGTAAAACCACCAGAAAGACACTGGAAACTGAGTGAGGCTCTTAGTAGCAACCAGAGAATACAGTTTCCAGTCATATTTCCCTCCCATGTGTCTTAGATCATCTCACTTTGATAGAGTATTATGCCTCTGCAACATTACAGGAGTTGGCTTTCTGAGGTAATCAAGTAAGTCTGCTCTTGGAGAAACTGTGCATGGGAGTAGGAGGCAGAGAAAGGAGCAAAAGGATAGGGAATGACACGGGAAGGTATTGCCACAATGGAGGGAGCCATTAGCCATCACCACCATGAAAAGAAAACAAACACCTGTTGCATGGAACGTAAATTGAGTGACCTTGATACAAAGACTGTGAGCACATAGTGCTGAATCTATAGGAGAATAACAAGGGAGGAAAACAGGACTTGTTTTGTTTGCTGAAATGACTACTAAGCCATCAGTAGGCCATATATTTGAAAGTCTCTTACTAGAAGTGGTAATAGATCTGTCTTACCTTGCAAACCCTATATGGCTTCTACTTTGGCTAAACAACAGCTGTTTGCAAGCTAATAGTCACCATCAGATAATATGCTAACTGGAATATCAGGAGATTAAACTGACAAATATGTTCTCTAAAATCGGCCACTTCCTGGACTGAGTTAATTCCAACATAAATATGTACCTTACCTGATGCAAACATACTTTCATTCAAAATAAGTTAAATTTTCCTCCTCTGTCACGACTCCTACTTTATTTTATTATTAGTCATTTTTTTGTTTTCCTATCTTTATAACATTTACAAGATTATAAATTCTCCAATATAGAGTCTACATCTCTTTTGTTCATCACTGTTTAGTGCCTAGAATAGCATCTGCTACAGTGTAGGAATGAATACATAATTAATAAGTAAATCAGTCATTTTGTTATCAAAATCAAATGGTAGGAAGATTAATGTTTTTAAAAGATTCTTTCCCAGAGAGTAGGAAAATATAAATAATTTGATATTTTAACAATAGATTTGAAGCTAAAAAGAAATAAAAGGTAATCTGTAAACTGTACTAGAGGAAAATAATTTTCTAACTGTAAGCCATGAGAGCCTTGGTTAAGTTTCCAACTAGAAATCACCTTATACTTTATCTGCAGCTCGGGCTGCAGATCATGATGATCGGTAGCCTCCTAAGGTTTTTGAAATATACCAAGCTCCAAACTCCTCAGCACAGCAAACCCCAAATTTATGTCCACTTCAGTCTTTGCCATTTCAGTGATAATTTACTACTTGGGCTGGAGATAATAAGCAAATACTATGTATTTCTGCTCACTTACATGGACAAGAGCCTTCAATGACTAGCATATCATTTATTTTATAATACTGTAGCTCTCGCCAAACATTCTTATCCTCTCACACCATATTTGCACTGGTGATTTAACACAAATCAATATTTTTTTCATTGCCTATGACTTTTGGATCTGAACACTTAATGATAATTTTTATTTTTCTAAAGGGAGGTTGAAGGTTGAAAAGTACATGTGTGTAAGTATAGTGTGTGTTTTGGGGGTGGAAGGAGAGTGTAAAGGCTTAAAGAGGGCATCTCCAGCTGTAATGGAGAGCTTTTGACTTTGCCCAGTAGATTATGGAAAGAATACCATTTAATATAATCTTTTTTTACTAATAGTCCATGCTTCTAAATGAATCATATTCCTTAAAAATTCCCATCTACATATCATATGCTAGATCCCCTTTTAAAGGTAATCTTGTTGCAATGTCCAAATAGAGGCAGGAAAACCTCTATAACAGTCACAAAAAGTTATCATCTAGAGGGGGCGGAGCAAGATGGCCGAATAGGAACAGCTCCAGTCTCCAACTCCCAGCGCGAGCGACACAGAAGACTGGTGATTTCTGCATTTTCAACTGAGGTACTGGGGTCATCTCACTAGGGAGTGCCGGACAATCGGTGCTGGTCAGCTGCTGCAGCCTGACCAGCGAGAGCTGAAGCAGGGCGAGGCATCGCCTCACCTGGAAGCGTAAGGGGGAAGGGGATCCGTTTTCCTAGCCAGGGGAACTGAGACACACAACACCTGGAAAATCGGGTAACTCCCACCCCAATACTGCGCTGTAAGCATACAGGCACACCAGGAGAATATATCCCACACCTGGCCGGGAGGGTCCCACGCCCACGAAGCCTCCCTCACTGCTAACACAGCAGTCTGTGGCGATCTATCCGCAGGGCAGCAGCGAGGCTGGGGGAGGGGCGCCCACCATTGCTGAGGCTTAAGTAGGTAACAAAGCCGCTGGGAAGCTCGAACTGGGTGGAGCTCACAGCAGCTCAAGGAAGCCTGCCTGTCTCTGTAGTCTCCACCTCTGGGGACAGCGCACAGCTGAAGACCAACAGGGGAAGCAGCGGGAGCCGGTGCAGACGCGAACGACTCTGTCTGACAGCTTTGGGGAGAGCCGCGGATCTCCCAACGCGGAGGTTGAGATCTGAGAACGGACAGACTGCCTGCTCAGGTGTGTCCCTGACCCCTGAGTAGCCTAGCTGGGAGAAATCCCCCACTAGGGGCAGTCTGACACCCCACACTTCACAGGGTGGAGTACACCCCTGAGAGGAAACTTCCAAAGGAAGAATCAGACAGGTACACTCGCTGTTCAGCAATATTCTATCTTCGGCAACCTCTGCTGCTGATACCCAGGCAAACAGGGTCTGGAGTGGACCTCAAGCAATCTCCAACAGACCAACAGACAGTCCTTCTGACTGTCAGAAGGAAAACTATCAAACAGGAAGGACACCTATACCAAAACCCCATCAGTACGTCACCACCATCAAAGACCAGAGACAGATAAAACCACAAAGATGGGGAAGAAGCAGGGCAGAAAAGCTGGAAATTCAAAAAATAAGAGCGCATCTCCCCCTGCAAAGGAGCGCAGCCCTTCGCCAGCAATGGATCAAAGCTGGTCAGAGAATGACTTGGACGAGAGGAGAGAAGAAGGCTTCAGTCCATCAAACTTATCAGAGCTAAAGGAGGAATTACGTACCCAGCGCAAAGAAACTAAAAATCTTGAAAAAAGAGTGGAAGAATTGACAGCTAGACTAATTAATGCAGAGAAGATCATAAACGAAATGACAGAGATGAAAACCATGACACGAGAAATACGTGACAAATGCACAAGCTTCAGTAACCGACTCGATCAACTGGAAGAAAGAGTATCAGCGATTGAAGATCAAATGAATGAAATGAAGCGAGAAGAGAAACCAAAAGAAAAAAGAAGAAAAAGAAATGAGCAAAGCCTGCAAGAAGTATGGGATTACGTAAAAAGACCAAATCTACGTCTGATTGGGGTGCCTGAAAGTGAGGGGGAAAATGGAACCAAGTTGGAAAACACTCTTCAGGATATCATCCAGGAGAACTTCCCCAACCCTAGTAGGGCAGGCCAACATTCAAATTCAGGAAATACAGAGAACGCCACAAAGATACTCCTCCAGAAGAGCAACTCCAAGACACATAATTGCCAGATTCACCAAAGTTGAAATGAAGGAAAAAATCTTAAGGGCAGCCAGAGAGAAAGGTCGGGTTACCCACAAAGGGAAGCCCATCAGACTAACAGCAGATCTCTCGGCAGAAACTCTACAAGCCAGAAGAGAGTGGGGGCCAATATTCAACGTTCTTAAAGAAAAGAATTTTAAACCCAGGATTTCATATCCAGCCAAGCTAAGTTTCATAAGTGAAGGAGAAATAAAATCCTTTACAGATAAGCAAATGCTTAGAGATTTTGTCACCACCAGGCCTGCCTTACAAGAGACCCTGAAGGGAGCCCTAAACATGGAAAGGAACAACCGGTACCAGCCATTGCAAAAACATGCCAAAATGTAAAGACCATCGAGGCTAGGAAGAAACTGCATCAACTAATGAGCAAAATAACCAGTTAATATCATAATGGCAGGATCAAGTTCACACATAACAATATTAACCTTAAATGTTAATGGACTAAATGCTCCAATTAAAAGACACAGACTGGCAAACTGGATAAAGAGTCAAGACCCATCAGTCTGCTGTATTCAGGAGACCCATCTCACATGCAGAGACATACATAGGCTCAAAATAAAGGGATGGAGGAAGATCTACCAAGCAAATGGAGAACAAAAAAAAGCAGGGGTTGCAATCCTTGTCTCTGATAAAACAGACTTTAAACCATCAAAGATCAAAAGAGACAAAGAAGGCCATTACATAATGGTAAAGGGATCAATTCAACAGGAAGAGCTAACTCTCCTAAATATATATGCACCCAATACAGGAGCACCCAGATTCATAAAGCAAGTCCTTAGAGATTTACAAAGAGACTTAGACTCCCATACAATAATAATGGGAGACTTCAACACTCCGCTGTCAACATTAGACAGATCAACGAGACAGAAAGTTAACAAGGATATCCAGGAATTGAACTCATCTCTGCACCAAGCGGACCTAATAGACATCTATAGAACTCTCCACCCCAAATCAACAGAATATACATTCTTCTCAGCACCACATCGCACTTATTCCAAAATTGACCACATAATTGGAAGTAAAGCACTCCTCAGCAAATGTGAAAGAACAGAAATTATAACAAACTGTCTCTCAGACCAAAGTGCAATCAAACTAGAACTCAGGAATAAGAAACTCAATCAAAACCGCTCAACTACATGGAAACTGAACAACCTGCTCCTGAATGACTACTGGGTACATAACGAAATGAAAGCGGAAATAAAGATGTTCTTTGAAACCAATGAGAACAAAGATACAACATACCAGAATCTCTGGGACACATTTAAAGCAGTGTGTAGAGGGAAATTGATAGCACTAAATGCCCACAAGAGAAAGCAGGAAAGATCTAAAATTGACACTCTAACATCACAATTAAAAGAACTAGAGAGGCAAGAGCAAACACATTCAAAAGCTAGCAGAAGGCAAGAAATAACTAAGATCAGAGCAGAACTGAAGGAGATAGAGACACAAAAAACCCTCCAAAAAATCAATGAATCCAGGAGTTGGTTTTTTGAAAAGATCAACAAAATTGACAGACTGCTAGCAAGGCTAATAAAGAAGAAAAGAGAGAGGAATCAAATAGATGCAATAAAAAATGATAAAGGGGATATCACCACTGACCCCACAGAAATACAAACTACCATCAGAGAATACTATAAACGCCTCTACGCAAATCAACTAGAAAATCAAAAGAAATGGATAATTTCCTGGACACTTACACTCTCCCAAGGCTAAACCAGGAAGAAGTTGAATCCCTGAATAGACCAATAGCAGGCTCTGAAATTGAGGCAACAATTAATAGCCTACCCACCAAAAAAAGTCCAGGACCAGATGGATTCACAGCTGAATTCTACCAGGGGTACAAGGAGGAGCTGGTACCATTCCTTCTGAAACTATTCCAATCAATAGAAAAAGAGGGAATCCTCCCTAACTCATTTTATGAGGCCAACATCATCCTGATACCAAAGCCTGGCAGAGACACAACAAAAAAAGAGAATTTTAGACCAATATCCCTGATGAACATTGATGCAAAAATTCTCAATAAAATACTGGCAAACCGGATTCAGCAGCACATCAAAAAGCTTATCCACCATGATCAAGTGGGCTTCATCCCTGGGATGCAAGGCTGGGTCAACATTCGCAAATCAATAAACGTAATCCAGCATATAAACAGAACCAAAGACAAGAACCACATGATTGTCTCAATAGATGCAGAAAAGGCTTTTGACAAAATTCAACAGCCCTTCATGCTAAAAACGCTCAATAAATTCGGTATTGATGGAACGTACCTCAAAATAATAAGAGCTATTTATGACAAACCCACAGCTAATATCATACTGAATGGGCAAAAACTGGAAAAATTCCCTTTGAAAACTGGCACAAGACAGGGATGCCCTCTCTCACCACTCCTATTCAACATAGTCTTGGAAGTTCTGGCTAGGGCAATCAGGCAAGAGAAAGAAATCAAGGGTATCCAGTTAGGAAAAGAAGAAGTCAAATTGTCCCTGTTTGCAGATGACATGATTGTATATTTAGAAAACCCCATCGTCTCAGCCCAAAATCTCCTTAAGCTGATAAGCAACTTCAGCAAAGTCTCAGGATACAAAACTAATGTGCAAAAATCACAAGCATTCTTCTCCACCAGTAACAGACAAGCAGAGAGCCAAATCAGGAATGAACTTCCATTCACAATTGCTTCAAAGAGAATAAAATACCTAGGAATCCAGCTTACAAGGGATGTAAAGGACCCCTTCAAGGAGAACTACAAACCACTGCTCAGTGAAATAAAAGAGGACACAAACAAATGGAAGAACATACCATGCTCATGGATAGGAAGAATCAATATGGTGAAAATGGCCATACTCCCCAAGGTTATTTATAGATTCAATGCCATCCCCATCAAGCTACCAATGAGTTTCTTCACAGAATTGGAAAAAACTGCTTTAAAGTTCATATGGAACCAAAAAAGAGCCCGCATTGCCAAGACAATCCTAAGTCAAAAGGACAAAGCTGGAGGCGTCACGCTACCTGACTTCAAACTATACTACAAGGCTACAGTAACCAAAACAGCATGGTACTGGTACCAAAACAGAGATATAGACCAATGGAACAGAACAGAGTCCTCAGAAATAATACCGCACATCTACAGCCATCTGATCTTTGACAAACCTGAGAGAAACAAGAAATGGGGAAAGGATTCCCTATTTAATAAATGGTGCTGGGAAAATTGGCTAGCCATAAGTAGAAAGCTGAAACTGGATCCTTTCCTTACCCCTTATACGAAGATTAATTCAAGATGGATTAGAGACTTAAATGTTAGACCGAATAGCATAAAAACCCTAGAAGAAAATCTAGGTAGTACCATTCAGGACATAGGCATGGGCAAGGACTTCATGTCTAAAACACCAAAAGCAATGGCAGCAAAAGCAAAAATTGACAAATGGGATCTAATTAAACTAAAGAGCTTTTGCACAGCAAAAGAAACTACCATCAGGGTGAACAGGCAACCTACAGAATGGGAGAAAATTTTTGCAACCTACTCATCTGACAAAGGGCTAATATCCAGAATCTACAAAGAACTCAAACAAATATACGAGAAAAAAACAAACAACCCCATCAAAAAGTGGGGAAAGTATATGAACAGACATTTCTCAAAAGAAGATATTCATACAGCCAACAGACACATGAAAAAATGCTCATCATCACTCGCCATCAGAGAAATGCAAATCAAAACCACAATGAGATACCATCTCACACCAGTTAGAATGGCAATCATTAAGAAGTCAGGAAACAACAGGTGTTGGAGAGGATGTGGAGAAATAGGAACACTTTTACACTGTTGGTGGGATTGTAAACTAGTTCAACCATTATGGAAAACAGTATGGCAATTCCTCAAGGATCTAGAACTAGATGTACCATATGACCCAGCCATCCCACTACTGGGTATATACCCAAAGGATTATAAATTATTCTACTACAAAGACACATGTACACGTATGTTTATTGCGGCACTATTCACAATAGCAAAGACTTGGAATCAACCCAAATGTCCATCTGTGACAGACTGGATTAAGAAAATGTGGCACATATACACCATGGAACACTATGCAGCCATAAAAAAGGATGAGTTTGCATCCTTTGTAGGGACATGGATGCAGCTGGAAACCATCATTCTTAGCAAACTATCACAAGAACAGAAAACCAAACACCGCATGTTCTCACTCATAGGTGGGAACTGAACAATGAGATCACTTGGACTCGGGAAGGGGAACATCACGCACTGGGGCCTATCATGGGGAGGGGGGAGGGGGGAGGAGGGAGGGATTGCATTGGGGAGTTATAAATGATATAAATGATGAATTGATGGGTGCTGACGAGTTGATGGGTGCAGCACACCAACATGGCAAAAGTATACATATGTAACAAACCTGCACGTTATGCACATGTACCCTAGAACTTAAAGTATAAAAAAAAAAAAAAAAAGTTATCATCTAACTGTAGCTTGAAAACCTCAGTGAATGAGGGCAAAGAATGAAACAGGTAATTGCATTAATCCATTCTCACACTTCTATAAAGACACTACCTGAGACTGTATTTATAAAGGAAAGATTAATTGACGCACAGTTCCACATGGCTGGGAGGCCTTGGGAAACTTACAATCATGGAGGAAGGAGAAGGAGAAGCAAGGAAGGTCTTCGTAAGGTAGCAGGAGAGACAGAAAGTGTGCACACAAGAAACTGCTCATTTTACACCATCATATCTCAAGAGAACTGCCTCACTATCACGAGAGCATCATAGTGGAACTGCCCCCATGGTCCTGGAACCTGGGAACGTGGGAATTACAATTCGAGATGAGATTTGGGTGGGGACACAGAGCCAAACCATATCAGTAATGGAGTGGAGATGCAGAGAACTGTTCATGTTTACTTGGTGGACTTTGATTGTTGTGGATTAATCACCAGCACATTCCATCTATCCCCAGATGATGTAATGTACACATATGTCACCATAATATACTCTAGTCTATCTACTTCATCTCTGTTGCTCATGGCCCCTGTTTTCGCTGTCAAACCACTGCAACATCTCACCTAGAACATGGCTATTGCCTCCCAACTCCTAACTGCCTGCTCCCATGCCTATAACCTGACAATTGTTTCTTCATCTAGCCGTCAACTTATGTTTTCACAAAATAAATCATCTAATGTCCTTTTACTGCTAAAAACAATTCAGTGACTTTCTTTTTTTTTTTTTTTTTTTTTTTTTTTTTTTTTTTTTTTTTTTTTGAGACAGAGTCTCGCTCTGTCGCCCAGGCTGGAGTGCAGTGGCCAGATCTCAGCTCACTGCAAGCTCCGCCTCCCAGGTTTACGCCATTCTCCTGCCTCAGCCTCCCGAGTAGCTGGGACTACAGGTGCCCGCCATCTCGCCTGGCTCATTTTTTGTATTTTTAGTAGAGATGGGGTTTCACCGTGTTAGCCAGGATGGTCTCGATCTCCTGACCTCGTGATCTGCCCGTCTCAGCCTCCCAAAGTGCTGGGATTACAGGCTTGAGCCACCGCGCCCAGCCAATTCAGTGACTTTCTATCTCATGCCAAATCAAATCCAAATTCCCAAGGACTAGTTTATTGCCTGGCTTCTTCTTATCTTCCCAAGCAGCCAGTGTTCCCATGTCTGCCCTGCTGCCAAACATAATGTCCCTGCCTGAAGGCTTTGCATAATTGGTGACTTCTGATTGCAAACCTCTCCTTCTTGTCTTCCATTAGCTGAAACCCATACTTCTCCACAGAAGAGCTTAACTTCCACTACCCTATAGAGTATTGACACCCTGAATCTACACGGTCACTTTCTGTCCTGTTACTCTCCTTACCTTCAGAGATTTCCTTACTATCTGAAACAATTTTATTTGTTCACAGATTTGTTTATTTTCTTGTGTGTTTGTTGATTGTCAGTCTTTGAATCTAAAATATAAATTCCGTAACACTAAGTCAGGTCTAATTTTCCTTCTCAAGCAAACTCCAGTTGTCCAGGAACATTCCTGACTCTGATCAATAAATGCTTGTTGATTGCATAAAGCAGTGAAAATTCTAGTTCAATATAATAAGCTTCTGATGATCAGAAATTCTTTATTATGGAATGAGCTATTAGGGAAGTAGTAAAACTCATGGTATTTGGGCCTTCTAACCTCTGAATTCTTGTATTTTCTAGTATAGCAATGACATTCATCACATTGTAGTAAAACTCATAGTTTGCATGTCATTTTTATGAAACCTTGGCAGTGTGAAGGCATCAGCTGCATATAATTCACTTCTGAATCTCCTGTGACTATCACAATAGAGACATTTTTCTGTAATGATATATGTTATTAGGAGACCTCATATTCTGCATAATAGTAGGCAATGATAAAGAAAATCTTAGGTAAATGTTTTAACCAAAGCACAAGCAAACACAGTAATAAGTTTCTGCAGAGCTAACTTAGATCACCTAGGCAGGCAGCTTGGTGTAGCTGAAAGTTGCCACAGACTATTTTAGTAATTCACAAACAACATTAGTTAAGAAGGTTTGGCTGATACTGAGACCAAATCGATGAAAATGGAGATCTCAGAGAGTGGGGCTGCTGGTGAAGTAAACCTGGAAGATAGTGCAACTTGCCACTGGCTGAACAAAACTGATGGTGAACTTGGCTGGGAAGGAAGCTCCAATTGCTTGCACTTAGTTGGAATGTTCTGAAAGGGCTCCCACTGCCAGGGCAGTAGTTAAAATGATGGCTCTTTCCTTTCCCACTGAAGGTTGTAATCTATTCACAATCTGGCTCCTTTGGCTTATGAAAATCACAGGTAAACCAATGAAATTTTGTATAATACAAACATTATTCCTTTACTTGCAGATCTTATTTGAGCTAATTTGAATCACAGAAATACGTGGCAGAGTAGCTGATACTCGGTACACAGTGCTGCTTAGCAAATGGTGGTTGATTGAAAAACGTAAGAAGACAAGGATATTTGGCATGAAGAACATCTTCCCTAGTTTCTTTCTGGCAGTCAACAGCATTTGAAAAATATAAAGAGAACATGTATTCGCTTCATCTCAGGATAATGGAGTATGGTAATAGACTCATGATCTGAGAAGTTTAATTTGGATATGACTGTTGCAACATATATCTTTCATGGGGTTTTTATCTTATCATTTTGTCATCCTCATAAAGGAATTTAAACTCTAAAGACACTTGAATTTTATTTTACATTTCTGAAGATTAATCTCAGTGTTGTTAATATTTTAAAAGTTTTCCTGCTCCTTTGGAAAATGGCATACTTCTATATAATTAATATCATGAACACTACCTACGGCTAGTTATGGTTTTTAAATGCTAACCTAAATATTATGAACTAATCCTTTTGTGAGTGTTCTCACCTGTTTATCAGTTGCTCTTAATAAGATATGACTGATTAAATCATGATGGATGATGCCCCTTTATTGTTGACCTTTCAAATTATGAATTGGCTTCACATTCAACACGTTGATTAAACACCACTCTTCATTATTAAACATTCCCATGTAAAGACTATGCTATATCAAATCTATACATATATTTTATAATTTAATAGGTGAGCTGTTTGTAAGGTAATTAAATATATCAAAATTTAGAAGGAAAAAGTAAGATCAAAGAGTAGGTTTAGGTCTATAAACAGCCACCGTACATTCTTCTAGGTTGAGTGATTTGTGTTAATGAGTGGTAGGGATAATACTTTAAAATACCTTTCAATCAGTGCTATGTTTTAAATGAGAGATTACAAATTAAAGGAACCAAAATGAAGGTTGTATAGCATTTCTTTGTCATCATGTCATCAATGATACAACATTGACTCATAGATTCTTGGAGTGGAAAGGAGTATCGTAACTCACTGATTAGAAGACTATATCTAATTAGTCACTCCCATTTATAAAGCTGTTAATAAATGTATCTTTCAATCCCCTTTGAACACCTCTATGAATGGAAAATTAATTATAAAGCATCATCTTCCATTTTCTAATACTTCAATCTGCTCTAAAGGTGACTCGAATCTGTGACCTTGCAGCTCACATCCTCTGACAGAGTCACAAAAATAAACTGAATTCCAAAAAATGATAATTCTTCTAAGTAATTATTCCGTTAAGAATTACTCACTAATTTTTTCTCTTTTTCTTGTGCATAAATAAGTCTTCCTTATTTTTTTCAACTATTCCTCATAGATATTGGTTTACAGAGTCTTCCTCTTCTTGGGCATTCTTATGTAAGTATACCCAACTTTTAAACATACCGCTTCACGTCTTGCCTTAATTAAACACAGTATGATCAACTCTTATTAATGTAGAAAGCTTTAGTTCTGGAAATCACTTTGTATATAAAAGTATATACAATGGAGCATTGTAAAGCATGTTTTTCTATTTTTCACATTTGCAAAAACAGTGTTTACACCTATCAATAGCTACATTAGAACAGAGCATAAAAAGTATAACTTAGACGACAGAACTCTGCAAGTACACGAGGAGTGGGCAAATGCTATGGTGCCCACACTTTCCAAACTGAGATTGAGTAGTAGCCAGATGTAGCCCACTTACACAAAGCCATGAGAGATAAAACCACAGATTTCTAAAGCTGATTGCACACTAGGTATGATCTTTGCAGTCTGAAATGGAGTGGAGCTAGTACAAGCTTTCATCGGTACTTCCCAGAGGAAGGCAAGATTCAATATATTCACATTCTTGCTGTTTGCAGTCTTGTTACAACATCGACTCGTGAGTTTGCAGCCAAATAAAATCTTTTCTCATACAGATGGCTATTAGATTCTATTTTCCCCACCCAAGCTTTTTTGTTGTTGTTGTTTTCTTTTATTTATTTAACTTTTCTTAAGTTAAATATGTTGAGTCTTACAATATTTTATTAGGTTCAAATTATCATTTCAACATGTTGATAAAGAATTGGATCTTAACACTGCCATTCAAAGTTTTTTTTTTTATTACTTTGTTTAGAGGCATTCAGGAACATGTCAATGTCCTTAGCTAGATCACTGGTAAAATTGGAACCATTCAAGAAAAAAATAGAGATCTTTAGCTTGGGACTCAAAAATAATCAAGATCTTCCTATCACATTCACTTTCAGTACAAATATAATGTTGATATTCTTAAAAGGTGAGTGTTCTGGGAAAAATAAATTAAGGTAGGGTTAAATATAATCTGTCAATTGTCCACTAGTTCCATTGTGAACTTTATACAATTTCATATTTTATTTTGCTCATGTTTTCTAGATGTATTTGTTGCCTCATCCTCAGATGATTTCAAAGCTTGCATTTCTTCCCAAAAGACTTCTTATGTGATTTCTATGTATTTGATGCTCCTGATTCTCATGCTGTTATCAAGTATTGCACAGTGTACTAGTGACAGTTGACCATCACTACGTGTTACATGAGCCATGCATAATTATAGAGACTTCTCAGTGAAATTATTTTCCTTTATTAGCTTTACCAGGCACGTTAGAAGTAAATGCTCTCTTACACTTTCCAATGAAGCAGAGAAAGAGCTCCTGAAGGGCGAGATAGTTTGACAGTATTATTCTATTTTTTTCAAGCCACAAGCACTGAAACAATAAACAAACAAATAAACAAAACCTGTCAGGTTGGCTGTCACATATAATTAGACTATAATGGCAGCTATGAGACCTCAGTTTATTTCTAGCACAATGAACTGGGGCAGCACTTCCCTGTGATTGTGCCAGTGGTGGATTTAACAGACCAGGCATGGAAACCTGATTTATGAGAACTGTTTTCTCTTTTCACATCCAAAGAACTTGCCAAACACTCTTCTGATATAGATGTCCCAGGAATTAAGGTTTAGTGCACAGCAGTAGAAAAGGTATGGCATTCAGAACTCAGGAGCCCAGCATTGTCATCTTTGCTCTGCTGCTAGCGGGTTGGGCGATTTTAGGTCAATCTTGAGGTATCTCCATTTTCATATCTCTGAAATGAAGAGCTTGGACTGAATGATGTCTTCTCAAGAGAGCTTTACATTCTATTTCTCCCTTCCTTACCTGGCAGCCTTAAAATCAATTTGGCATTAAACAGAGAATATTCAATGGACTCTAGTTTTACTTTGCCTTTTATTTGACATTTTATCTGTGGTGGAAATCAATGTTATTTTTTGTTCTTAGTCTAGGATACTAGAAGCTAGAATGGAAAATTAGGAGCAAAAGTTGATTAGAAAAAGGAAAAGATTCAAAGATCCTGTTTTCCTTAGATTAAGCACAATTGGAAGTAAAAATGCTTCTACTATATACCTAAATGAATTTAAATGTTTAAAATCTGCAAAGCCAAAGTCATCTCATTCCTCCTTTTTTGCTAGTATTATGGGCCTTGCTGGTCATCTGATCCAAAGAAGCCTATGAAAGCTGATTGTTAAATTTTCAGGAATTTTGCAAGCCATATTATAAACAGACATGATTGAACATCAAATTACATTAATGAACAATTAAATGAATTACATTAAATGCAAAATAATTAAAACTCAAAACTCATCATCTCCAAATATATTACTACCTTTTACTATTGCCTATGCTTTTGAAAGTGTTTGCATCGATTATATCTGAATATTAGAAATCCTATAGAATGTTTTGCTATTGCACAATCTCAAATTTACATTCAGTGGTGTCAAGTGGGTACCATGAAATTGGATGTATTGGGAGTATTTACTCTGCGGAAATAGGCCAATGCTATAAATGAAGGCTTGAGTTATTGTTTTGTTGCCTGCTTATTTTTTAAATTAATTTTTTATATCAAGATTTTTAAAAAGCTTTTTTCTGCAGTGAAATTTCAGTCTTTGAAGTCAGGTAAATTTTTCGAAACTTTCTAGTATGTCAACAGTTTTATTTAGTATTCATCACAGCCCTGTAAGATGAGTACTGTTTTCAAATGATATCCTTTCCGATAAGGAACCTGAAACTTAAAATAAGTGAAGGTACTTCTCAATCTCACTCGGCTAACAAGTCCCAGGGGTCTCAGGACTCCAGATTATTTGCTCTTTTTGTTCTTTTCTTTAACTTTTATTTTAGTTTCAGGAGTATAGGTCCAGGTTGGTTCTATAAGTAAATTGTGTCACAGGGCTTTGGTTTTCAGATTATTTCATCACTTAAATAGTAAGCATAATACCTGATATGTAGTTTTTTGATTCTCACTCTCTTCCCACCCTCAACCCTCAAGCAAGCCCCAGTGTCTATTTTTCCCTTCTTTGTGTCCATGTGTACCCACTGTTTAGCTCCCACTTTAAGTGAGAATGCAGTGTTTGGTATTTTGTTTCTGCATTAGTTTTCTTAGAATACTTTTCTTCAGCTTCATCCACATTGCTGCAAAGGACATGATTGCATTCTTTTTTTGGGGGGGGGCGGGGTGGGGATGGAGACTTGCTCTGTCACCCAGGCTGGAGTGCAGTGGTGCAATCTCGACTTACTGCAAGCTCTGCCTGCCAGGCTCAAGCGACTCTCGTGCCTCAGCTTCCCGAGCAGCTGGGATTACAGACATGCACCACTATGCCTGGCTAATTTTTGTATTTTAGTAGAGACAGGATTCAGGGTTTCACCATGTTGGCCAGGTTGGTCTCGAACTCCTGACCTCAGGCGATCTGCCTGCCTGGGCCTCCCAAAGTGCTGGGATTACATGCATGAGTCACCGTGCCCAGCCTGCATTCCGTTTTTATGGATGCATAGGATTCCAGGGTGTATATATATGTACATTTTCTTCATCCAGTTTACTGTTGATGAGCATTTAGGTTGATTTCATGTCTTTGCTATTGTGCATAGTGCTGTGATGGACAAACATGTGCAAGTGTCTTTATGGTAGAATAATATATATTCCTTTGGGTGTATATATCCAATAAGGACATTTCTGTGTCAATTGGTTTTAAGTTCTTTGAGAAATTGCCAAATTGTTTTCAACAGTGGCTGAACTAAACTACATTCCAAACAAAAGCATGTATATAAGCATTCCCTTTTCTCCAATACCTTGCCAGCATCTATAGTTTTTTTTTTTTTTTTTTTCTTTTTGACTTTTTAATAACAGCTATTCTGGCTGGTGTGAAATGGCATCTAATTGTGGTTTTGATTTGCATTTCTCTAGGGAATAGTGATGTTGAACATTTTTTTTCCTATACCTGCTGGCTGCGTATATGTCTTTTTTGGAAAGTGTCATTCACATCCTTTGCCCAGTTTTAATGGGGTTGTATTTTGCTTGTTAATTTGTTTAAGTTCTTTATAGATTCTTTATATTAGACTTTTGTTGGATATGTAGTTCGCATTTATTTTCTCCCATTCTATCGGTTGTCTCTTTATTTACAGTTTCTTTTGCTGTGCAGAAGCTCTTTAATAATTAGGTCCCATTTTTCAAGTTTTGTTTTTGTTGCAATTGCTTTTAGCATCTTTGTCATAAAATCTTTTCCAAGGCCTATGTCTAGAATGGTATTTTCTAGGTTTTCTTCAAGGGTTTTTATAGTTTTAGGTTTTACATTAAAGTCTTTAATCCATCTTCAGCTGTTTTTTGTATATGTTATAAAAAAGAGGTCCAGTTTCAATTTTCTACATATGGTTAGCCATTTATCCCAACACCATTTATTCATAGGGAGTCCTTTCTTCACTGCTTGTTTTTGTCAACTTTGTCAAAGATCAGATTGTTGTAGATGTGTGGTGTTATTTTGGGGATCTCTATACTGTTACATCGGTCTATGTGTCTATTTTTGTACCAGTGTTCATAATAGTCTCTGATGGTTTTTTTGTACTTTTGTGGGGTCAATAGTTATGTCCCCCTTTGTCATTTCTGTTTTTATTTATTTGAATCTTCTCTCTTTTTTTATTTGTTAGTCCAGCTAGTGGTCTATGTTATTTATTCTTTAAAAACAAACAAAGAAAAAAAAAACAAAAACCTCTGATTTTGTTGATCTTTTGTATGTTTTTTCACATCTCAGTTTCATTCAGCAGCTCTGATTATAGTTATTTCTTGACTTTGCTAGGTTTGTGGCTAGTTTGCTCTTGTTTTTCTAGTTCCTTGAGATGTGGTGTTAGGCTCTTAATTTAAGATTCTTCTGCCATTTTTGATATGGGTTTTTAGCACAATAAACTCTCCTCTTAACACTGCTTTAGCTGTGTCGCAGAGGTTCTGGTATGCGGTATCCTTGTTCTTACTAGTTTCAAGTAATTTCTTGATTTCTGTCTTAATTTCATTGTTTACCCAGAAGTCATTAAGGAGCAAGTTATTTAATTTCCATGTAATTGTATTGTTTTCACCAATCTTCTTGGTGTTGATTCCTACTTTTGTTGTGCTGTGATCTGAGAGTGTGGTTAGTTCAGTTTGTTTTTTGATTTGCTGAGAAGTGTTATATGGCTTACCACGTGGTTGATTTTAGAGTATGTGCCATGTGCAGGTAAGAGGAATGTATATTCTGTTGTTATTAGGTAGAGAGTTCTGTATATGTCTGCAAGGTCCATTTGATAAAGTGCTCAGTTCAGATCTTGAATATCTTTGTTAGTTTTCTTCCTTGATGATCTGTCTAACACTGTCAGTGGAGTGTTGAAGTTTCCCACTGCTATTGTATGGTTATCTGACTTTCTTCATAGGTCTCTAATAACTTATTTTATGAATCTGCTGCTCTTGTGTTGTGTTATGTCTTCTTGTTGAATTGAATCCTTTACCGTTATGTAATGTCCCTCTTTGTCTTTTTTGATCACTGTTGGTGTAAAATCTGTTTTGTCTGAAATTAGAATGGCAGCCACTATTTTTGTTTGTTTGTTTTCTGTTTGCTTGGTAGGATTTTCTGCATTCCTTTACTTTGAGCCTGTGAGTGTCAATGCATGTGAGATAGATCTCTTGAAGACAGCACACAGTGAGTCTTGCTGCTCTATCCAACTGGCTCCTCTATGCCTTTCAATCAGGGCATTTATTCCATTTATAATCAAGGTTAACATTGCTATGTTGCTATATTGTAGATTTGATCCTGGATATTATGCAGACTCGATAGTGTTGTTGCTTTATGTTGTCAATAATCTATGTACTTACGTGTGTTTTTGGGGTGGCAGATAATAGTCTTTGGTCTCCGTATGTAGCCCTCCCTTAAGGACCTCTTCTAAGGCAGGTTGAGTGGTTATGATTTCTCTTAGCATTTGCTTCCTGAAAAGGTTCTTATTTCTCTTTTGCTTATGAAGCTTAGTTTGGCTGGATATGAAATTCTTGATTGGAGTTTCTTTTCTTTAGGGATCCTGAATATAGGGCCACAATCTCTTCTGGCTTATAGAGTTTCTGCTGAATGTTCTGCTTTTAGCTTGATGGTGCTGCCTTTGTATATTACCTGCCCCTTCCCTGTAGCTGCCTTTAATATTTTTTCTTTCATATCACCTTTGAGAATATGATGATTATGTGTCTTGGGGATGGTCGCCTTGCAAAGTATCTTGCAGGGGTTCTTTGCATTTCTTGAATTTGAATATTGGCCTTTCTAGCAAGGTTAGGGAGATTTTTGTAAACAATATCCTCAAATATATTTTCCAAGTTGCTTATTTTCTTTCCCTTTCCTGCAGTGATGCCAATGAGTCATAAATTTGGTCTCTACCTAATCCCATATATCTTGGAGGTTTTGTTCATTCTTTTTTATTCTTTTTTCTTTATTTTTGTCTGACTGAGTTAGTTTGGAGAACCAGTCTTTGAGCACTGAATTTTTTCCCTTAGCTTGGTTGATTCTGCTGTTAATGTGTGATTGTATTATGAAATTCTTATAGTGTGTTTTCCAGCTCTATCAGACGAATTTGGTTCCTTCTTAAAATAGCCATTTTTTCTCTCAGCCTTGTCATTTTATTGTAATCTTTAGATTCCTTGGATTGGGTTTTAATTTTCTCTTGAGTCTTGATGTTATTCATTCCTACCCATATTCTGTATTCTATGTCTGTCATTTCAGCCACTTCAGCCTGACTAAGAACTTTTGCTGGGTAACTAGTGCAGTTGTTTGAAGGAAATAAGCCACTCTGGCTGTATGAGTTGCCAGAATTCTTGCTCTGGCTCATTCTCATCTGTGTGGGCTGATGTTCCTTTAATTGTGTTGGAATTTGTGTTGAAGTCAGTTGACTTCATTTCTGGATGTTTCCTGAGGGCTGAGGCTTTGTGCAGGGCCTCTATTTGTAGTTGAATTATTATCCTTGGTTTCACAGGGCAGGGGTTGCAGTGGGTTGGGGGTATGTTAGAAAAGTATTTCTGGTGTTGAAGTTTGGGCTGTGATCTAGTAGATGGTGCTTAGGTGTAATGGCCAGTAGGCTCATGCTCAGCAACATGACTTCTTTGTATTTCCTCACAATTGCAGCCATGCTCACTCTCAGTGCTCAGAAAGTGTAGGCTTCTCTCTCACTTGAGTGCTGGATGTAGATTTTGGCTTGGTCCTCCTTGGCTGCACATAGCAGCCCTGGGGTAAGCTCAGGCCTTCTGTTCCTTCCTCAGCAGGTCCTTAGCAGTGGTAAGAGGCAGAGGGCCTTTTAATTGGGCTCTATCCCAGAGAAATGCAGAGCCACTACCAATGGAAGTGATCAGCCTATACCAGAGAGCCCTTCAATTGGTAGTGGGCTCTTAGGGGCTGTTACTCACAATTTCCCTGTAGTGGAAAGCCTCCCCTTGCTCCATGACAGTCCTGGGTGGGCAACTGTCCTATCTTGCTCTTCTCTGTCTTTTGTAGGTCATATTGCTTCTTTGATGAATCCCAGCATGTCTACCTGAATGTCCAGCTGAAGAGCCAGGCTTTACTTGCTACTCTTTCTCCTCTGCATGAGAGTGCTGAACATCAGCTGCTTCTAGTCAGCCAGTCTTGGCACTCTCTTGTTGCTTGTTTAGACTTAAGAATGTTGGAGAAAACATTAATAATAGAGATTAAATTTAAAAGTATATCATATCAATAGCTGTTACATTGTGAATAGTGCAAAAAAAAAAATTGAGGAACTGTTCTAGTATTCAGAAGATTTGGGAAAAAAGTTACTCTCACTAAATTTTTATGTATGTGTCCATTGGTTCATTGCGTGTCACTCATTAACTCAAAGGAAAATATCTACCACCATTCGTGTTGGAACTACACTTGTGAATTGCAACCATATTTTGGCTATGGATAAAAAAGCATGGAAAACTATCAGTGGAAGCACGCACGCTGTGTAGATCATTTGACTATATGAAATTGACAATAAAGAATACTGTATATACTACTATTGTTATTTATAGTGTCCTACAAATCTTTTATATCAATAAAATATATAATACACTTATATATGTACACACATTCTCTCCCATCCCAGATAGCTATTTGTTAAATATTTATCAGCACACCACTGACTTTTGCCCTTGAAAGTGAAACTGAAATCATTAGAAACCTTCTTTCACAGTTTTTCTTGCAGACAAGTATGGTAATTTTATTATGGTTCTGGCCAATTACACTAAAGTGATCTTGGTTGAAGGCCTCTGAGAAACATATTCTATTAACTGGTAAAAAGAAAGTGTTGTATGAGAAAAAAGTCCCTGATTCTTCTTTGCTGCCTTAGACATTTTTGTGGAATAACATGATGCTCAGTTGTAACAGCTATCTTATGACCATGAAGGGAAGACTAAAAGAGTCATGCAGAGTTACCTGGAGCCCAGGTATCATGAATTTACTAAAATCATCCCTAGTGTTACATCTCTTTGCCCTCCTTCACCTCTTCTTCCTCTTCTTTCTTCTTTTTCACTGTGTCCAGTGACCCTTTTCATTATTATTAGTAGTAATTTTGATGAAATACACATAACATAACATTTACCAGCCTATTTTAAATGTAGAGTTTGGAAGCATTAAGTACACTCATATGTGCACTACACTACACCATCTACCTCTAGAACGATTTTCATCTTGCGAAACTGAAGCTCTGAACCCATTAAGTAGTATTTCTAAGTCAAGTCCCTGGGAGCAACCATTCTACTTCCTGTTTCTATAAATTTGACTACTTTCTCATAAGTGGAATAATGTGATATTTGTTTTTTGCGACTGGCTTTTTAACTAAGTTTAATATCCTCAAGTTTCATCTGTGTTATAACATGTGTCAGAAATTCCTTCCTTTTTCAGACTGAATAAAATTCCATGTTTGTATATATCACGTTTTGTTTATTCATTTGTCTATTGATGGACACATGGGTTGCTTCCACCTTTATGTTACTGTAAATACTGTTGCTATAAACATGGTTGCACAGATATCTCCTCAAGGCACAGCTTTCAGTCCTTTTAGATAGATGTTCAGAAATAGAATTGTGGGATTCCACTTGTCTCTTTTGAGACTTGTGAATAAACTATTATTTTGTAAGTAATTTTTATGTAGATATTTTCTTATTTGTTACCCAAAACATCCTAACTAATATAATGGCATTTAATTCTCATCTTGGTTTATGTTGCCCGTGATTTTCAAGACATTTCTTTCCAAACATATCTAATTCCTTATTTAAGTTGCTACATTCATTTTTTTCATGCTAAAACTAAACTAGTCTTTTCCTTCTCCTTGAATACATTATGTTTTCTTTCAAAAAAGGCCATTGCCAATGTCATCTGATCTAGCTGGAACACTCCAAAGCCTTCACAGTTTCACCTTCAGTAAATTGTACATATCTTTTATCTTTAATCTCAAGATTACTTCTTTAAACAAGCATTTCCTCATCCCATGTTTTCCACCACCATCTTTATATTTGTTATTATTTATTAGTATAAAATGATGTACTTTTTGTAGCATTATTTGTTTTACATTTTATATTAATTTGTATTATTAATAATATCTGACTTACCTATCACTTTATTAACATTTTATTTCTTCTATTAATGATCGAATAATTGTGTTCTTACTTCTCTAGTCTCGGACCTTGTTTATCATGTCCTCAACTCTGAAATAATTTTTAAACTTGTCATCCAGGACACCATATATTTTTTATTCTTCAACGAATATCTCATCTTTCTCAGTCTGTTATGGTGGAATAATCTCTGCTCCTTGACCTCCTAATATGAGTGCCCTATTGCACATTCTTTGTAATTCCTCATTTCTTGATATGATGTTAAGTACCTTTGGGATCTTAGCCAATCTAAATTCTTAAAATATCATCTATGGCAACTCTATCTCAGACTATTCCTCTCAACTCTAGACTAATGAAAATCTCCACTAGGATCTCAAAATCAACCTGTTGAAGCAGAATCAATAATTAACACTCCCTCGTGAAAGCCTTCTCCATCCACACTTCCATGTCAATTAATGTCAGGTCCATTCTTCCAGCTATTCTGGCCAAATAGATTTGAGTCGAACTTGACTTATCTCTTGCTCTCTCATTCTAAGACTGATTTATCAGGAAATCTTACGAATCCAGTCTTCAAAATATATCCAGAATGTACCTACATCTTTTCAACTCCGTCACTCCCATCACTTTCATCCTCTCTTGCTAGATTACTGCAGTTGTCTCCTACCTGCTTTCCCTTTTTCCAATTTAGTCCCGTTCAGGCTTTTTCTACATAGCAGCATTTGGCTTTCACTCTAAAGAAGGGAGAGTTTCTGGGAGGGCTTATGCTATGGTTTAGATATTTGTCTCCTCCAAACCTCATGTTGAAATTTGATTCCCAAGGTTGGAGGTGAGGCTTGATGGGAGGTGTTTGTGTCATAGGGGTGGATCCCTTAATGTACATTGATTTAGACAAGTTATGACAAAGACTTTATAATGGCCTACAAGATACCAGATTTTGTGGGGTCTTGCAGGCCACTGTAGAGGTATCCTGAAGCTCTCTGGTCTCATCTGCTACCACTCTCTCTCTTGTTCCATTCACCCTTGAGTCACAGACACCATCCTGAACCAGAGCCTTTCTCACTGGCTACTCCTTCCAGGTATCTGCCAGATAGCTACATGGCTCACTCCCTCACCATCTTCAAATTTTTCCTCAAGTTTTAGCATCTCAGAAAAGTCTATATTAGCCACTCTATTTAACATTGCATACCTCTTGCTCCTGATATTCCTTTCTCTGCTCTATTTTCTCTCCAGCGCATTTCGTCTTTTTGCATAATGTATTCATACAAGTGACTCATTTATTTATTTATTATAGTTTTCAATAACAAGAACCTTCACTTCATAAGAAATGATTTTTATTTTTATTTCTTTGCAATGCTTTATTCCTAAAGCTTAAAACTGTGCTTATATTACAGGAGGTTTTCAAAGAATATTAGTTGAATAAAAGAGCCAGAACTATGTTTTTTCACAATAATCTATCCCAGTGCTGAACTTAGTATGTGACCCATAATTGATTCTCAATAAATATTGTTGAATGAACAAATCACCTGCTTAGTATGGAGATATCATTCAATAGATCCTTGTTGGTGATTAATTATTTATGCTATGGGTCTCCTTGACTACTCAAGGTGACTCTAAAGTGGGTTACCTCAGGGTCATACTTGAAGATACACTGGGCTAAGGGCAGGGAAGAAACATTAGAAAGAAGGAAAATCTCCTTTATAACTTTTTTGACTTCCTTCTTTTATCTGAGAGTTCTGCTTGAGTTGCAACTCACACACATGATGCCCATATGCATCAGCAACATGTGTGTGTTTTCTGTGATGTTTTTAATCTTGAGTGCTACTGCTCAGTAACATTAGATGTGAAACACCTCTCACAAATCCATAGGATGGTACCTGTGTCTTTCATAGAGAACAGCAGACAAACAACCACTTGCAGTTTATCATCCACTTTCAGAACCAGTACAACACAGCATCAATTCTAATGTTACACAAAGAAACTATTTGTGCTTGTCTTCATGTGATTAATTTTAAGTAAACTTATTTGATTTTTGAGTGTGCAATATCAATTTTCTTAATCTTACCAACCAATGATTGTCATAAAATAACTATACTTTTCTCATCAAATTGTAACCTTTTCCTCCTTGCATTGTTTCTTACTGTCTTTTTCCCCTCCTATTTTCTTCCTCCATCCTCCCTCTCCTTTAACTCTAATTTTGCTTCCTTCCAGCCTTGCTTGCCTCTCTTTCTTTCCTTGCCTGTACTCTGATTCAACAGTGGACATGCAAGGGTATGGATGACAGCAGGCATCAGCATCTTTCATGTTATACACAGGGTTCTGAGCACAGCATGCCTTTGGCCCAGGCAGGTGGGGGAGCTGAGAGAAGCAGGCTAGCCATCTGGAGACGAACATATGGGTGGTGTGGCATACATTCTCACAGTTGCTGCTGGGAGGCTTAGAAATAGAACGGGGTGGTATGAGTCCTTCTCTTAATTAAAAAAAAAAAAAAAAGGAATTTGAAAGGGGTACCAATATGGAGGGATCCCAGTTAAAAGCATAGCATAGTTTTTCTAAATGTTCATAGTTAGACATAATCTAAGGGTTTAAAACATTTAGAAGTATTTCATTTTTTATGTAATGATTGAGTAAATTGAGTTTTAGATCTTATATTTTATCATTGTTCATTTAATATCTTAATATGATATAAGTTGTATAGTACAACAGGTCTATACATCGTAAGGTTTAAAAAGTTAGTTTGGGATTTTCTTTTTCTTTTTTTTTTTGTTTTTTTTTGCTACTGATTGCTAGTTTCTGACTCAGATAAGGTGAAACAACATCTTGGATAATGGGTATAAAATAGGAGAAAATAACATGAAAATGGAATAGTTATTTTTTAAAGCCTCTTACAGATATGTCTTATTCTAATTATTAGTCACCTTTGATGTAATTTTTAGAATTCCAGTCAATGAATCAGGAAAGCTGTGTTCCAGTTACAACTCTGATCTTTCCTGAAGTTTTAGATTAATAATTTTGGTTTCTTTTAACTTCCTTTCCTCATCTCAAGAACAATAAAAAAAAAAATAAAAGAACTCATTAATTAAATATTCTGTGGTGGGTTTCATGATTCTAAGTTTAGTCATAATTGAGTCAAGTGGGTAAGATAGAACTATTGTGCAAACTAAAACAAGCTGGGAGTTATGTTAAAAAAAAAAAGTAAATAATTTCCCTGATAAAACAAATTAGGATGCCTAGCCTTATAATAGAAATGTTTATGGCTATTTTATTAGCTAATCTACCATCTACAAAATTGAATGAACATGGACTTCAGTGACATATGGAGGGTAAAAAAAAAAAGTCTTGTTATTTAGAGAATTGGGTTCATTTCTAGGCACCCAATTTTCAAGTTTCCTATATTTTATATAGAATATGAAAAGCATGTTCGGGGCAAGACAGTCAGGTGATAGTCACTAAATATTTAACGTGAAGATGGTTAAATAAATTCAGGTCATTTTATTTCTGAAATGAGAAAGTCCAAGTCAGAGTGGGAAGTATGATGCTTCTCAGGATTGCCTGAAGAACTATTAGTTCGAAAATGAATTACATTTCTTTCGCATGAACTAAAGGCAGTTCACTCCAAAAACACTTATCGAATACATACTATGTGTCAGATGATAAGCTAGATGACACAGATCAGCTATTGAGCAAAAGCAAATATGGCACCTCCCTTCATGGAAATTTCAGCTCAGAATCTAATAAATTCTCAAATAAATGTAAAGTTACAACTGTGATAAGTGCTTTGAAGAAGAAAAACTGATCTAGTGAGAGAGGTCAAAAACGGTTTCCCAGGGAAGAAAACATTGAATGGGATTCTGAAAAAAATGAATGAATAAGAAAAAATTAACTTTGCGAAAGATGATTCTGTGTGTGTGTGTGTGTGTGTGTGTGTGTGTGTGTGTGTTCGTATATTTGAGGGTATGAATGAATGATAGTGTTCTAGGTAAAAGAAACTGCATATGCTGAGGTCTTATAGTATAATCGACGTGGTCCAATGTGGTTTGGGCACATAGGTCCAAGGAGAGTATGAAGTGGGCGTAATCTGTAAAAAGGAGCTAAGACATTATAGAGTTTATAAGTCATGTTGATTGTAACGAGAATCCGTTGAAGTGTTTCATATATGAGATGGAACACATGCTATCATTTCCTATCTATTTAGATAAATCCAGCTTGAAAACCAAGTAAAGAGACACAAAAGTTTCTAGGATTAACCAGTTAGGACATTCCCCTCTCCAGAAAAGAGATAGTGACTACTTAGTTTTGAGTAGTGCTGATGGGCATGGAGGTGGGGAGAAGTGGGTAGTCATAGAATATTCAGGAATGGATCCGAACAATGAGAGAAGAAGGGAGTTGTTCAAAAAGTGACTCCTGGGTTTCTGGCTTGTGTAAGAGCTGGACAGTGGTGTTTCTCCATTCATTGATAAGATTACACTGAAGTAGACCAGGTTGGAAGACTTGTGTAGAGAGATTATAGGTTTGAATTGGTCATGCTTAGTTTATGTGTCATGTACAAAATACTGAAATCACCAAATAGTTAACATATAAACACATAAAGTCCAGAGTCAAGTCACAATTCAATATGCTGGATGGCCGGAGTTGCTGGAAAGTCTGGGAGAGAAAAGGCAAATGAAGGAATACCTTTGCAAGAGCAGCTTGGCTCTTCTTAGCCCTGATCTTGTTTTAAACCAATGCTGAGACAAGCATAAAAGAAGTCCTCAGCAAATATTCAGCAAGTATGCGGTGTGACATTACCCAGAGGTCTGTATTCAAGGTTGAAAGTGGTAGCAGAAAAAATAAGCTTGTCTGTGTCTTTCTTGCTTGGCACTAAGCCTCAGTGCCTGCTGATAATTCAATCTGTTAATAAAAAGAGGGCAACCTTTTTCCCACATCAACATGAAATAAATAAATAACATACCATATGAAGAAAT
Organism: Rhinopithecus roxellana; assembly: GCF_007565055.1. NCBI lineage: Eukaryota > Metazoa > Chordata > Mammalia > Primates > Cercopithecidae > Rhinopithecus > Rhinopithecus roxellana. The sequence continues at coordinate 66,924,819 of NC_044549.1, read as the reverse complement.
GAATAAAGCAAAACAAGTAAAGAAACAGCTGAGGAAGGAGAAAAAACAGTCAATAAAAGTTATCGATTGGAGATGCTTTAAGAATGTAAACATTCAATATTGAAAAGAAAAGAGAAGCATAATTGTAGTAGCTGTTTAATATTTGCACAGCCTTCATTAGAATGCTCACTACAGTTAAAATTTCTAGAAGATCGTTTCTGCATAAACAAAGTGTCTGAACCAACAGATAAAATAACTGAATTCCCATTGAACGCTAGGACCTTTAAAAGTTATATTTAAAATATAAATTGTAGTATGTTTGTGAAGTTTTACTGTTGATACACAATTCTACTTTTAATATCTTCAAGCTTTTAAAATGTTGATATTTGGCAGTGCACTATGCTGTGAAAAAATTATACCATGCCTTTCTCAAATATCTTGGGTTTATGACAGAAAGACATCCCTAAGAAATCAATCATTCTTCAGGTTGAATCTTTTCCAGTTTTGCCTTAGAAGTAGTCTGCAACTTGAAGGTCTTAAAATGATTATTTCTTTGGTAGCTTTTGGGCTGTTAAACTTTGCAAATACAATAATTAATTGATGTAATTAAACACATAAAGCAACACTTGCAAAATTTGGTCTTCTGAAAATTAGCTCAAGTTTTAAAATAAATAGGTCATTAATGTAAAAGAGAATTTAAAAAGTACATATTGAGTGTGTGCATGTGCACGCTCATGCATGCTTGTGTGTGTATGTGTGTGTGTGTTTGTGTGATATTACCACAGCTAAGGGAAGGTTTTTTAATTCACCTTTTCGGTGCACATGAGAACAAATAACATAAACATATATGCATTAGTCAGGGTTCCCAAGATGGACAGAACTAACAGGAGATATATATCTATATCTATATATGGGAGTTTATTAAGTATTAACTTACACAATCACAAGGTCCCACAATAGACTGCAAGCTTGAGGAGCAAGGAGAGCGAGTCCGAGTCTCAAAACTAAAGACCTTGGCATCTGATGTTTGAGAGCAGGAAGCATCCAGCACAGGAGAAAGATGTAGGCTGGGAATCTAGGCCAGTCTCACCTTTTCATGTTTTCCTGCCTGCTTTATGTTCTAGCCATGCTGGCAGCTGAACAGATTGTGCCCACCAGATTAAGGGTGGGTCTACTTTTCCCCACCCAGTGACTCAAATGTTAATCTCCTTTGGCAACACCCTCGAAGACACACCTAGGATCAATACTTTGCATCCTTCAATCCAATCAAGCTGACGCTCAGTATTAACCATCACAATATACAATAGAACTAATCAGTTTGGTATATGGATTACTAAGCTAAATTATTAAGCTTAGTTTTCTGACTTAACTTTAATTGAGAAGAAAAACCTACAATGAATTGCAAAAGGGAAAGGGTTTTTTTTTTCTTTTTAACAAAAAGGGGTACGCCACTAAGGATTAAGTTGCAGGCAAGTGTTTGTTGTTGTTGTTGTTGATTTGTTGTTGCTGTTGTTGTTTTGTTGTTGTTTTGTTGTTTCCATCTCTGGGCCCCAGGAGACAGATCAATTGTTCCCTCTCCCAGATCGTCCCTGATGCCATATCAAAAATAGTTCAGCCTACCCAAGTGTTTTAAACCATGCTGGTTGCTATTAAGCTATGCACATTTTATTTGCTCAACATGTTTTTCTTCCATTGGAACAGAATCTCATCACATTCCTGATATGTCCTTGTTTCTTAGAAAATGATTAGCACTTTCTAGAGGCTCAAACAATATATATATATATATATTTTTTTTTTACAAAATAAACACTCATTTTATGCCAGGCACTATCTTAGGTGTTTCACATGCAATTTTTCTTATAATTCTATAATGTGATTCTCAATAGAATAAGTTTGTAAAAATAAAACAAAAGACTCTTCCAGTGCAAAAGTTTGCTTAAATTCTAATTATATCCACCTAACTCTACTGCCTGAAATATTTCTAGTTTATCAGTAAATAACAATTTGACCAGATTTACTACATTTTTTGTTACATTCCATCAAACATATAGTCAACAATAGAATAGATAAGTAACTATATTTTATTCATATATGTATCCTTAGCTTTTGAAATTCAGTAGGTACATAATAAATTTTTTTTCAGTGAATGAAAACAAATAGTTATAAGTAATCTATGTTTGCAGCTACGGGAATAGTTACTTGGTCCTATGAGGAGAAAAATATCAAATTTATACCTGCATCTCCTGATTATGTCTGGGATCATAGACACTTATTTATAGAAACAAATATTCATTAAATGTGTAAGAGAACAAAATAAAAGTACACAGAAAATGGAGGAGACACAAATAAGTAAATTCTGTGTGTGACAACTTGCTAGAGTAAGTACTATTATTTTTCCCATTTTATTGATAAAGAAATTGAGGCATAGAGAAGTAAAATATCATGCCTAATGTTGTAGAGCGAGGAAGTGGTAAGGCCAGGATTTGAAAATAGGACAGAATAACCCCCAGAGTCCATCCTCTTAACCATTATACCATAGTGCTTCTAGGTATCAAGTGGGTAAAGGGGTGCAGATATAAAGACAACATTCCATGCAAGGAATCATAGAGGAATGAAGTATGGCACTAGAGACACAGATAAAGGTGAAACCAGGCATAGACTTTTTAAAAATGCCCAATTTTCCTAAAGTCAAAAGTCATTGAAAGGGTTTAAGCAAAAGATATGATGGGGAAGTGACATTGTGAGGTGTGAATTATGAAAAGTCCAATCTGGATGCAGCATGTGTGTTAACAATATTGAAAATACTTGAACTCAACAGCAAAACAAATATGACCACTTGGGGTCCCCTTGAAATTCTTATCATTTCCATGAGCCCACTCATTATCTGGAACATTACTAAAAAGGAGGCTGTTAATGTGGCAAACTGTCATAACTTCTCTAAAGAATGGTTAAAAAAGCAAGATTTGCCTGCTTAAGCATTGCTTATGGCAGGTAAATATGAAATACTGTTTTCTCTTTGTTATGGTAACAAATTACCACAAAGCTAGCAGCTCAAAACCACACGAATGTATAATCTCACAAGGGTCCCAAGTCTAGGTACAGTGTGGTGTGGTTGGTTCCATAAGGGCCATACAGTCATAGGATTAAGGCTCTCATTTCACTACTGGCTCTGAGAGGCGATAAATCTAGGCTAATTCCCATCACCCTCAAAACCAGAAAAAATGGGCCTTTGAATCCTCTGACTTTTCTCTTTTTGCCTCATACCTCCAATGCATCTCTACTGACTAAATATTCTGCTTTGGTTTCTGCTTTTAAGGACCCATGTGGTTACACTGGACTCACGTGGATAATACTAAATAATCCCCCTAAATTAAAGTCAGCCGATCAGTGATTATAATTCCATCTGTAATATTTCTTTACACAGATATCTAGATTAGTGTTTGTTTGAATAACCAGAAAACAGGAGTATTTGGGGGACTTCGTCAGATTCCTCTCTACCACATGTGGTCTCCATTTTCTGTGCATATATCACTTAGAATTAATTACATAGCATGGGGAATGTTTCTGAACTGATGTTTTGTATATACGTATTTTCATTTTCCCTTTAGTTATAAAACAAAAGTCACATAAAAATATATTCTCTTGAAAGAAGTAATAATTTGTAATGGTAGGGATGGATATGTCATTATATCTGGAGCCAGTATATATTAATAAAGATTAAAAACCCAGAAATAAATTTCATAATACGATAAATTAAGATATTCCACTCATTCTAATTATCTTCTCAGCAACTCATCATTTCTCTAAGATTTCATATTACTAGTTCAGATACAAATGACATATTTTATTCAGGCCCACCAGCATTAATAATTTCATAGCAAAATATGACAAAAAACAAGTGTACTTTTTATGATGGATGATGAAATTTGAAAGTAGAAACACATTCTGATTTAACTTGTTCTACCATCTATGGCAATACCTCTAGCAATGAAGGGAGCAAGCGTATGAAATGGTAAATGTATGATTTCTAAGCAAGGAATAATTAGTCAATATTAGCATTTTATGGGAGTATGCATGCTTCATCCAAATCAATCTTTGCAAGCACATTAGATGCCTCAGAGGTGCCCTTAAGGCAGCTACCAAATGATATCCCTGATTTTGAAGGAGTTAATGTGTATCTCTTAGAAAGTACTTTATCTGAAGGTAACTGAGGTATTTAAGAAAACATTGCTCTAAAATACAATAAATATATATAATGACTAATTGTGACATTTAATTCTCTACCCAGATAAAGGAATAAATTAAGCATTATTTAGTGGATTCCAAATCTATACTACTTTCCCTTTAGGAAAAAAAAATCAGGTAAGATTTAGAAAATAGCTAACCATTTTTCTAATTTCAAAGAGCTTTGAAAAATAAGTGAACACTTTAACAACTAATAGGAAATTAAGTTTAAAACAGAAACAATAAATCTAGGAGCCAGAATGAGTAGTTGTTTCAAAATTTGCCCTAGAGTGCTCCCAGAGTCTTATGTCTCATGTTCAAAGTGAACAACATATCTGTGAGCTCTGTAGGGAATCAGAAATAACGCAAAGAAGATGCTAATTATATGGTCATTATAGAATCTACAACATGTTGATTGATTACTGGACACTAACTGTCTATGCAAATAAGAAACCGAGGGCCAGAAGTTATGAAACATAAGAATGTAAATGAGGTCAAGAATTCCACATGAGTCTCCTGAACTCTGACTCTTGAACCAGTAAGTGGAGAAATTATGGAGTTTAGTTGGGTATCCTTTTGGAGTTCATGCTAAAAACACAATGTATCTAAAATGTCATCAAACTGTCTCTCACATATTATATGAATACTGTATTTAAGTATAATAAGTATTTAGAAAGCATTTAGTGGTGCTGTGGGAAGATGTCTTTGTCATCAGCCAAATCCCTGTAACTTCTATGTTTCTCTAGAAGAAATCTATAATTTCTACCATCAACTGCAAAGTGTGTTCTAGTTCCAAATAGGTAGAGGATTTCCAAGTATGCATTCTTATATTCTTTTAGAAAGTCCAAATGCAGTCACATTTATATAGTGTTTGTACAGAATCATTCATCTTTCATAATATAACTACTTAACGCTGAGAAATACATAAGTAACTGACAGTGTCAGCCTCCTGATGCCCAATGAGGTTTACATTTCAGCTTTAAAAATGTAGGTCAATTTATCAATATTTCGATGTGCAGTGTAGGTCCAATTCACCTCACAGACTATGCCTGATAGCTATAACAGAAGTTTCTTGTTTCAAGTCTCATGCATGAAGTTGAAATGATATATAGTATTAGTATATATCTTTCCACCATTTGAATGAAACTCAAACCTAAGGGTATCCAATGATCAATGCTTCCAGCCTACAAGGAATTTAATAACACCACTGGAGCCAACCACTTTGTAATTTATTTGGGCCTCAGTTGTGTGAGTACTCAGAATAAATCAGGGGAGTAGATTGCTGTTTATGCCTTCTCCAATCTTCTGCCAAACTCAGGAGAACAGCCATTTTTACTCATACAATTTCTGAGTTGTTATTGCCCTTATAAAGTAGGACTCAAAAAAATAATAATACAGAACCCAAATAAGCACCACTTTGCCACAGCCTTTTCTAAAAGAGAATCATATTTAAGTAAAAATGTATTTTGCAAAGTACAAGTTCTCAGATATTCACATTTCTCACCATTGGTTTTCAGTATTTGGAGTAAGTAAAATCACAACTATGTTAATAATAGGGCAGGAATTCTGTGAAAAATCATAGAAAGAGAAAGTGAGGTATTTTTGTTGGAGAAAATGAAGAGCAGTATGTCTCCTAGTTTCAATGTGGGATAACTCACAGGCTCCTGAACACTCATCTACTGAAATTCTTGGGTATTTTCTATATAAGCTAACAATTTACAAACAATTTGATGAAGCAATTAAGCATATACTCTCTGGAGAAAGACAGCTTGGATTTTCCAGCACTTAGTAAGAGTGTAACCTTATGCTATAAATACATATAATAACTATATGTCTTCGTGGAACTGTTGATATTAAATGAGTTAATGTACATGGAGTGTTTAACAGAGTGCTTGGCACATACTAAACAGTCAATAATATTAGCTATTAATATTGATAGAAGCAGAAACAGCAACTTTAAGAAAATAGATGTTGCAGTCAACAGCTAATTGCCACATTGATGCTAGAACATTTTTTAGTGTTTCGTATCTATTTTATTGAGAAATTACAACCCATCTACCTTTGAAGGGACTTCAGGCAAGTTACAAAATAAAATGTGATAGAGGATAGAATCAATTTGAATAAAATCATGTTCAACTATTCTTTATTTTCCCCTTTACCAAGTACAAAGCTCTGCACATAATTGCCATGCAAGAAATGCTTGATGAATAAGTAAATAAAGAAATGGAAAGGTGAGTGGAAGTATGCATGCATAAATGAAAAGGATTCCAGAACATCTGAAAGATGCAGAAGTATTATATTTTCAACAGTTGATGAGAAGACTGCCACATTCTGGCAATGAGTCTAAAAGTAAAGGAAAGTGGGACAGAAATATTTAGGTGATCTGTTTTTACTTTTCTGCTAAGGGAAAGCAAACTTCTTGTTTGTTTGTTTGTTTGTTTGTTTGTTTTTGCCCTTCTGGCATTAAACACAGGCAAAATTTGAAAGGGCATGTGATTCAGAGGAAAACAATTCTAGTTTCTCCTCCTGATTTTGCTATTACCTAGCTATCAACTTTAATCTCCCTAGAACTCTGGATGCCTCAGCTGAAAAATGAAGAGGTGGGACAAGCATATTGCTAAATTTCTTCTACCTTCAAATTTTTGTGAGTAATTTAGATAAAAGTAACTGTCTATGGCTACTGTATCAAGCAGTAGGAATGAATTATCTTGTTAAAAGTGAAACATTAATGAGTTAAATCCAGTCTGCTGTAGTGGGATATAACTTGTGATTCTGAGATCTGGGTCATTGTCAATGAAAAAGAATCATTTACTCCTTCATTAGCTGAGAATCAATGGAACTCAGGCCCTGTATACAGACCCACTGGCTTTAAATCCTGACTCTACTTCTTATTAGCTGTGGCCAGACAACCTCTCAGTTTCTCCTCACTTTCATCTTATAATAAGGAAATAATCAGAGTATAAATGCTTACAAAGCTTGTTATAAGGGTTCAGTTATTGTGATTTCTTTAACAATGTAACATAGGGCCAATAAATGTCCACAATTAATATTGAATCTCAGAGTTGGTCTGAGGAATTTTCTAGCAGATGGATGGTCAACTGGTTTGTGTCTTTAAGTCTATCCTACTAGACACACATACCTTGATTGCAGAGGCCATGTTTTTATTTACTCTTCAGCACTAATTTACCACAAGTATTTGCTGAGCTGTATCTGTGTCCCAGCCAATGTTTTCAACTACAGATGATGCATTAGTGAGCACATTCATACATGGATCCAGCCCCCAAAAGAGTTTATCAGGGCAATTAATAAAATAATTTCATGAGTAAACATCTTAATTTGATTAATTTATGGTAATTGTTTTGGTTTTAGTGCATAAAAGTAGCAAATGTAAGAGTTTATAACTAATGTTACACTTATTTATATTTAAGAAAAATACAATAAAAATAAATTAATTATTTAATAAGGATACTTATATTACTTAAATTAATACAATAGATTGCTCTGCCTTCTGCCTTCATATTTAGTCTAAGAAAATTAACCTGGCCCACATTCTTCAAGGCAACCTTGAGAAACCTCTCCGGAATATGGTAGCTGAGTATTCATCCATTCAACAAATATTGTTCAGCATTGTTCTAAATACTATAGATGCTTCAATGAACAAGACAGAATTGATTCCTATTCTTGGAGAATTTACATTCTATTTTGAAGAGACAGAAAAATCACCAACAAACAAATAAATACAAAAGTAAATAAACAGAAGACCTAGCTTGTAGTTAAAATGCTTTGAAGAACATTAAACACTCGGTAAGTGATACTATGATATTATATACTTGTATGACTCTGTTAGAATGAATTATTAAGAAGAAGCTTCTTGAAAGAAATGACATTTGAACTGAAACCTGATTGAAGAGAAGGAGACATTCATGAAAGTTGTTCATGAGAGAATTCCAGGCAGAGAACCCAGCTAGCTCAAAGGGCCAGAACTGAAAAATTAGCATGTTGGAGTAAGAGAAAGCTCAGTGCAGCTGGAGTTCAGTGGGCCAAGAGCAAGAAGAGAACTGGTAGGCGGAGGAGTAAGAATCCAGATTATGCAGAACTTTGTAAGAGAAGGTAGGGAGTTGAGAAAATTCTAAAAGAAATACATACCCATTGGATGATTTTAAGCAAGGAAAAGACTATCTGACATGTGATTTAAGAAGACTTTTCTATAACTTAAGAAGACTATAAAGTTGTAAAAGGGTAAAAAAAATATTGGCAAGGAAATCATTAGGAAGTTGTTTCAGTGCTTCAAGCAACATTGGTGGTTTCAGTGGAGATTTTAAAACCAAATTTAGGGTTTACTGTAAAGGTAAAGCCCATATGAACTGCTGATGTGTTGAGTGTAGTAGGTAAGAAAAAGATGAACATCAAAGACAATTATGAGAATTTTGACTCGAGATATAAAGAATAAGGTAGTGTTATCAACTCAGATAAATACCTGCTTCAAGAAGAGCAAATTTGGCATATAGGTCAGCTGTTGGCAAACTTTCTGTAAAGAGCCAGATAATAAATGTTTCAGTATTTGTAGACTAAAGGGGTCTCTGTTGCAGTGTGAAATAAGCTATAGATAAATGCAAACAAATGGTGTGGTTGAGTTTCGATAAAATTTTATTGAACAAAATTATGTGACCCAGATTTGACTCACAGCTATAGTTTGCAGCATGTGGCATAGACCAAAAATGTTGTTCAGGACATGTTAAATTTGAAATGTTTATCAGACATTCAAATGGAAATATCCAATAGACATTTGGATATATAATTCTGGAATTCTGAGGGGAAATCAAGACTTGAGATTGAGATTTGGGACTTTTCAACACTTTGTATTGAATGAAATCACCAGTCCTGAGTGTGCAGACAAAAAAAGGAAAGGAGACCCAAAGATAATGTCTTGAAAGATTCCAACATTTGGAATTTTGAGATCAAGAAGGAGAGGTCAGAAAGAAAAACGAACACTGTTTAGTGTCAATGAAACCAAGGACAAAAAAAAATCCCAGAAGAAGGGTGTAGCAATCCATTCTAAAGCTAACAAAAGATTGAGATAGAAGTAAAAATGAAACTTTAATTTGGCAATCTAGAGATTATTGATGGCTAAGGGTCAAGTCTCTGAGGAATGTAAGTAGAAGTGATGATAACAATAAAATAATTCTTTTACAAAGTTTTGCTGGGAAGCAGAGCAGAAAATTTAGGTTGTCATTACATGTGGGGTCAAGGTATGGCTTTTTGTTAAGAATGTCTGATGGCAGAATCTGTTTACTAGCTATTGAGAATGTGTCAGCTGAGAGAGAAGATCCAGTATAGCAGAATAAAAAGATAATACATGTAAGAATGAATTTCCCAAAAAAGAAAGACAGGGCTCAAATTCAGTGCACAAAAGAAGGAGATTGACCTCATCTTATGATTTAGAGATCTTGTATAAGTTAATTTCCTTCCTCTTTCTAAATGGTTTGTGTAACCAGCAGTGATGCGCCAGAGCCTGTTTGAACAAGTTAGAGAACACCAGTGTGAAGAATTCAGGAATTTTAACTTTTTGGTAACTTGAAACTGGCCAGGCTGTGAGTATTTACAACAGAAAAAAAAAAAAAGAAAAAAAAAAAAAAACAGGCAAATCGTACAAATTAACACATCTTCTTTTTCTTTAAGAAACTAAAGGCTTTGGCAGAACTCTTTCTTTTTTATATTTTATTTTATTTTTATTTATTTATTATTTATTTATTTATTTTGAGATGGAGTCTCACCCTGTCACCCAGGCTGGTGTGCAATGGTGCCATCTGGGCTCACTGCAACCTCTGCCTTCAAGGTTCAAGCGATTCTCTTGCCTCTGCCTCCCGAATAGAGGGATTACAGGCATGCACCACCACATTCGGCTAGTTTTTCATATCTTTAGTAGAGATGGAGTTTCACTATGTTGGACAGGCTGGTCTCAAACTCCTGACCTCGTGATCCACCCACGTTGGCCTTTCAAAGTACTGGAATTACAGGAGTGAGCCACCACACCTGGCCTTTGGCAGGACTCTTAGTGACCTGAACGTGTTATGGTATCAAGAAACTGTTATAGGAATCCCTTCAAGATATGTTAGTAATGTAATTTCCTTGTCAAAATCCCACAAAATTCCACGCGCTACTGCTGGTACAGAAGGGAACCCTGAAACCAACATTAGAATTAATTAGATCTCAGAGCCATGATTCCTCATAGTTAATTGGGGTGCATCAATAAAAAAGGGACCTTGAGGCTTAAAAAGTGTTGCAACTGTCTGTCTAGAATGAAGATGAATCAGACACCAACTTTCACAGCAAAATCTTATCCTCATTCCAAACCTGGGCTTTTGACCTCCAATTGGCCAATGAATTCTGAGTTCCTTGCTTATATTACTTAAATATTGCCATTCCTCATTGGCGGCTGATGCAGACCACTTCACTCTCTCTAATTTGACTTCCCACGCTGAGTTTGTGCAGCTTGGTCATGTTTCTTATCAGTTATCCCTACTCTAATCTCTAATTGGGCTTTGCAACTCTCATCTTGTTGATAACCTATACTGATGGTGTTTGAGACACAATTTCCCCAGGGAGCTGCAGGAGAACTTCTAAACAATTATATTCAGATTTGCTCATACCTTCCGTTTTACACAGGTGAATGTTGGTTATGTATGTGATACAAATAGAAAGCAAACTTATTTTTATTTTTTTATTAATGGGAAGTAGACTAAAAACTAAGTGCTACCAAGTCTTCAAATGTCATAGAGGATCTCATGCCAGAATAAACAGATGGTCTCCAAGTATCCTGCAAGAAGCACATCCCACCATAGGCAGTATTCTATGGCATCCAAATATGTGGCATAAGGAAACTTAAAAGAAGCCATTTAGATCTGTGATCCTGCACATTATCGGCTCTCAGGTTTAATGAGGTTGGCATGTCCTGTGTGTCTAAGTCAATTATGCCTCTAATAGGATAGTGGGAAGAAGCAGTAGCAGGTAAAGTAAGTCTCCAGAAAGAGTGTCATTCCTCTATTTTTTCATAGATTTTCTTAAGATGTCTCCCTGAAAACATAACTGGATAACAGAGAACATTGGAATTTATGAAGACCAATGTCTTATCTGTTTTTTTCTCAACAAGAACTTTATATTTTAGATTAAAAAAAACACTGTGAAGCAATATAAGTAATTACTATTAGATATTAATGAGCCATTGATCAGATGTTGTGATTGGACAATGAATATAATTTTCACTGCCCAGGGTCAACTATATTGTTCTATTAACTAACAACAGTCTTCGGAAGTGGTAAAAGAAATGAAAAAGAAATTGTATTCCTTACTTGTATTTTTTACTCATTCCATAAATTTCCTCATTAACCAAATTAAATTTACCAAGCTTATTATTAAAACATTATCTTACATAAACCACTGGAGAAACAAAGAATGGTAATAAAGGCATTACTAAACTAGGAGTAAAAAGAGGATTGGAAATCCAAAAGGGTCACAGAGATTTCATTTTCTTGCATTAATTCTATATCTTTTGTGCTTTGTTGATGAAAAACTAGAAGTGTATAAGGAAATGTGAGGATCCATAGAATAATCTGCTTTTAAAATACATTATTGATTATTATAAATAATGGCACCTTGTATTTTACATGGTTTACATTATATAGTGTGTGTTTATATTAATTCTATCTCTGTTATTTATAATTTACAAATAAGAATCAAAATCCAAAAATGTAAAACAACTTGGCTAAAGTAAAAGAGACACAATGGCAAAACCAAGAATAATGTAAGGTCTTCTCAACACAGTGTCTCTGCTCTTTCCTTGAAGTAAGCTAGTAGTTACAGATCCTAAACACTTACATTATGCATTCATTCATTTACAGTGAAGTAATGGTTAAGACCCCTCATGTGTCCACCTTGTACTTGTAGTAGACATACAGTGGTGAATAAAGCACCAATGCTCCTTTCCTCATTGGGATTTAGAGCCTATTTGGTTATAGAGAAACCTGCAATAAGTAAATATCTAAACATAGCAAAACAATTAAGATAAATGTTATATAAGATGAGCAGGGTGCTATGCGAAAATGAATAGGAGTAGATCCCCTTCGCAGTGGTAAATAACAAGTGTAGTTCTTTCTGAGGATGTGAAAATTAAACAGAAATCTGGAAAATGAAAACAGCCAAGTATGTGAAAAGTGGAAGTAAAAAATATTCCAGGCAGAGAGAACTAGGGGCAAAGAAAGAGTTCAGTATGTTTGAAAGACTGAAAGTTGTCAAGTGAGACCAGAAAGGAAAGAATAAAGAATAAGTGGGATGATGTAAAGGAGAGAAGTTGGAAAGGCAATCAAGGCTATTAGAAGGATAAACATTGCAGGAAATGGTAAGAAGGTTACATTTTATTCTAGATTCAGTGGGAAGTCAATGCATTGTTTCCAGCAGAGGATGACATGATTATTTCATGTGATCCCCTGGTTCACGTAATAATAATTAGACCTATATATTTTATAGGTATATATAATTATACCTATATAATATACCTATATAATACACACCACATATGCCTATATAATGTATACCATATATAATAATACCACATTTAAAAATATACCACATATAATATACACAGGGTTAAGTAGGAGAGGCATTATACCTGTGGAGTATGCCACAAACAGCTAAGGAGAGCTTTAGGTAACTTGTTAAAATTATGCATTTCATCACAAACATCTCACCCAAGTTTCCCTACCTAGCCTGGAAGAAATACTCAAGCGTTAAGATGAGAATGAACATCTCATGGTTTAAAAATAGCTAAACAGTTTCTACAACTCTACTGTCAAAATCCCTGTGACCCAAGCAACAGAGAAAAAGTCAACTTTCACATCAGGTTGCACTCTGAGCTTTATGGAGTTTAAAAATCAAAATAGTTATATGGATTTTTGTTAATGGATACACTCTTTACGAGGATTGCCATTTTTTAAAAAAGAACATGCATGTTTAATACATGAACTTTACTTAAGGCCTGGTTTCATGAGGATTAACATGTTGAGGATATAGAGTGCTAACACATTAATATATCATGTTCTTGTGGCTCTAAATCAGACGCCTGAAGACTGGAATTTGTTTAGAATGTTTCCCTTCCCTGAAATACAATTTTAAGTTTTTGCCTCTGCCTATAAGAATGCCTGGCATAAAATGTATTCAATAAACTTGTGTTTCATAAATAAATTAAAATATCTTTGTAAAAACCCTTTGAAAAAGTTACATTATTAAGATACTGATTATTTTGAATTTAGTTGCTTTTCTCTATCACTGTTTATGTCATTTACACTGTTCTCTGCATACAGAGTGGTGAAAATTAGCTGAATATATATGGAAGTGTTTGTGTGTATGTTTAATTTATTCTGCACATTGTGAAACAGTGGTGGGAGGAGGAGTGTCAAGATGTCAGTATCCTATTTATTGCACTAGCTTTCCACACATTGATTTGTTTCCTTCATGGCGATGATGTAAGTTATAACTGAATTTTCTGTCTACTGTCTGTCTGCCCCAGCAGAGTGTAAGCTCCATGAGGACAGGAGCCTTGGTCTTCTTATATTTGCTTCATTTTTAGAGCCTTGAATAGTGCCTAGGCACAAGGTACTCTCTAAATATGTGTAGAATAAGCCAATAAATGAAATAATAAGTAACTAGGTTTAGATACGTAACTAAGGATTCTCTTGGTTCATATATCCTCATATCACTTCTGTTAATTCTTTAAACCATTCATTATTCAACAAATATTTTAAAAGGCTTCCTGTATCAGATATTATATTAGGCTTAGCACAACAAGATGGATATAAGCATGGACCTTGGGGAGACAGCTTAAAATAAAAAACACATATAAATAAAATGATCTTGAATTATAACTCTCATACTACACGTGTCTTTTTCACAATCTGTTGTGTTTGTTTTTTGCATTTGTGCGTTTTAAATGGAGTTCTTTCTAAATGCAAGAAGACTGTGATGTGTCTTATGAAGAAAATGGGGTGTGCTAGAAAACCTTCATTCAGGAATGAGTTATGATACTGTTGGTTGTGAGTTCAACCATTAATGAATTAATACCATAATAGTGTCAAATACAGTATGTATGAAATAAAGTGTATTTAAACAGAAACATGCATAACACAAGGTTATGTATTGATTGATTTATGAAAATGTTTTAAGTAGAGGTTCTCAGTAACATAACTATTTCCTCTAGGAGCAGTGATTCTGTGTTCCTTAATTCAGTGCTGTCAGTAACTTTATAAAACATGAGTGCTGCAAATAATGATAATCAGCTGTGTGTGTGTATGCATAGATAATTAAATGTATATATTTATATGTATACTTTATAAAGGCATGAAATGTATCATTTTATAATACTTATGCATATATATTTATTATGTATGTATTTTGCTTGATTTGGCAACCTGCAGTGTGAGCCTGTAGACCACGGTAAAGAGTTCAGATGTATTCTACATTTCTATGCTTGATAAAAAACCATTGAATGCTTATCAGTACAAACCTAAATTCGTATATGTTGGGGGACGACAAGTTTGTAAGCAGAGAGAACAATCAAGTGTATATTATGGTAGCTAAGGGTAAGACTGGTGACAAACTACTTTAAATATAAATTACTGTTGCTAGAAATAGAAAATTGTATATAAATAGAATATATATATATGACTTTATTTTACAGGTAGAATAAGCTATGGGCAAGCAACCCCATAACCTTGATGAATGTAAAACACCAAATGCATACATATGAGTAGGCTGATGGGAGAGAAAGTTAGAGATGGAAGTGGCACTGGTCATCGTTTTAGTGGATTGCTTTGAGAACAAAAGGAGATAGTATGTGTTAAAAAGGTGGTATAATGTGCACTCACGGGAAATGCACAAGAAATGTTAAATGCATTATCTCATTGGTTTCATCACTCCCCAGATGATCTTACATTTTGGACAATTATTGAGAGATACTGAGAGAGAATTTTAGATTCACAAAAAGTGAATTTCCTGGACTGTTATTTTTAAACAGCTCATATGACATCTTTTTAGAATCAGTATATTTTTACCATCTATGAGAAATTATTTGCACGTGATTTGGATGCAATCTTAGGCTTAGTGGTATAGGCACATATTTGTATGTCCAAAGATTTCTTAGTATTCCACGGGCATAAACATGTAAATATTCAGATGTTCCTCTTCTTGGCCAGCATCAGCAGCATAAGGCATCAAAGAAGCCTGCCTTGTGATCCAAACCTTGTAGTCTTTAATTCAATACTAATAGTTGAAATATAAGAGCAAATACTTGTTCAGGTTCCAGAGTCATCTGCTGTTAAATCCACTTGGCAGGTCAAGTTTGGAAAAATGTTGACACACAAAACGTTAAATAAATGTTTGCTTTAAACCTCCATACTTCACAGGGTTCAAATGGAGTTTCTGATTTAAGAGTGATAAATACACAAGATCAGATGTTATAAAAAAAAACCTTCTCATTTCTAGCAGGCAAATGTTGGAAGAGTCTGGAGAATATAATGGAACCCTTTTCAGATACAAGTACAGGAGATGGAATAGTAGAAGGCAGTTTGGTTTAAGATTAGCTCTGTGTTATGCTGGGTTTCATACCTAGGTGATGGGTTAATAGGTGCAGCAAACCACCATGGCACACGTTTACCTATATAACAGACATTCACATCCTGCACGTGTACCTCAGAACTTAAAAATAAAAACTGAAAAAAGACAATATATTTGAAGACAAAATTAGTTCTATGTTAAATGAAATTGCTTTGCTGAACCAATAGTCATTCCACAATTAAATACACACACACAGACACACACACACAAACATTAATCCAAATCATTTTATGTATACAATGAGTAGCTTAATGTAAAACAATTTTGAAACATTAAAGTGGGAACAGAGAGAAAAAGACAGATAGAAAAGAAAACTTTATTCTTTACATGTCTGCTCAAAGTTCTCTCACTGAGGAATCTCTAACAACTCAGGAGAAAAAGAAAACATCAGAGCCAGCACTGTGGCTGATACCTGTAATCTAAGCACTTTGGGAGGCTGAGGCGGGCAGATCACCTGAGGTCAGGGGTTCGAGACCAGCCTGGCCAACACGGTGAAACCCTATCTCTACTAAAACTACAAAAATTAGCCAGGCATGGTGGTGCCTGCTGTAATCCCAGCTACTCGGGAGGCTGAGACAGGAGAATTGCTTGAACGCAGGAGGCGGAGGTTGCAGTGAGCCGAGATTGCACCACTGCACTCCACCCTGGCTGGCAGAGTGAGACTCCATCTCAAAACAAAAACAAAAACAAAAACAAAAACAAACCAAACAAAATACTCCAAAACATCAGTTATGTCTACTAATTCAATTATTTACACAATCAGTAGAGTCAGAAGGAAAAAGTAAAATTCAGTTTGTTGTGTGCATGAACGTGTGTGCACCTGAACATACATAGAAATTGAACAAATATCAATGATTGGTGTATGAAATAAATTTATGAAATCCTTGTTTTAGACTAAGTGCCTATACTTGGCCCCGTGAACCCCGAATATCTGAGACAGGTCTCAGTTAATTTAGAAAGTTTACTTGACAAGGTGGAGGATGCACCCCCATGACACAGCCTCAGGAGATCCTGACAACATGTGCCCAAGGTGGTCGGAGCACAGTTTGGTTTTGTACATTTTAGGGAGACATGAAACATCAACCAACGTATGTAAGATGAACATTGGTTAGGTCCTGAAAGGTGGGACAACTCGAAGCAAAGGTGGGAAAACTGAAGTGAGGAGGGGCTTCCAGGTCACAAGTAGGTAAGAGACAAATGATTGCAATCTTTTGAGTTTCTGATTAGCCTTTCCAAAGGAGACAATCAGATATACTTTTATCTCAGTGAGCAGAGGGATGACTTAGAATAGAATGGGAGGCAGGTTTGCCCTAAGCAGTTCCCAGCTTGACTTTTCCCTTTTGCTTAGTGATTTGGGGGCTCTAAGATTTAGTTTCCTTTCACAAACCCAACAGACCAAGCCTAAACCAGAATGAATTCACTCTTGCTACGTGCCAGATAATCAAACTGAACTTCGAAAAAAGCCAATATTAACAATGTTAGGCAGGAATCTAGACCCAACATGGTGGCGTTACCCAGCGTAGCAGAGCAGGCCTTTGTTAAAGATTCCCTTTACCCTTGTACACACCCGCAGACTTACAGGCGTCAGAGTTCTGGCTGGGCAACCACACTCCCCTATGACCTGCAGCTCACCTGCATTCCACAAGTTGGTAAACAGCAGTTTCAGTTGACAGTTTCCAAAGGCCCCCTCCTCATGACCCTTACTTAACTTCTGCCCTAGTAGTTTCAAGACCCCCCAGGCCCTGTTTGCACAACCAGCTTCCCTACCTCTCGGGCTATAAAAAGCCCCTACTCTCCTCCCTCCACTCGACTTCCTCGGCCCACGCCTTTGGACCGCAGAACCTTGCCCGCAAGCCCTAATAAAAGCTATTCTCACTGCCATTTGCCTTGTGTCTTCGTTCCCGGTTCGGCTCCAGCCTCAGTTTACCTTTACAAACAAAACAAAACAAACCAACAAGAAAACCCACATTATTCACAGGAAACAATCGGGGCACCCCAGTTTATCTGAACCAGTGTAATAAGGAATTCCCTGTTTTAACTCTATAAGACTAGTAACTTTTAAATGACTACTCTGCTTTTTGCTCTGTTTTCTTCAACTCTTTTCTGCCTACAAAGCCAACCTCTTCTGCTCAGCTTGTTGGAAACAAATGCTTGTTCCTCAATGCTGAAAAGAAGAACTAGTGCTCAGACAAAGAATTTTCTCTCAGCAAGGCAATTTTACTTCTATAGGAGGGTGAGACTCGTGGTTGGAGCAATGGCGAGAACACACTTGAACAAGGGAGGGGAAGGGGTTCTTATTCCTGACACAGGTAGCCCCTACTGCTGTGTTGTTCACCTATTGGCTAGGGTTGGACTGCACAGTCTAAGCTAATTCTGATAGGCTATTTTAAAGAGAGCAGGGGTATGAGCAGAGTAGAGGAGTGAGCAGTTTAGTGGGAAAGACGGTTACAGAACAGGTAACTAAAGGTGACTTAGGTCAGAGCAGGTGACCTGGGTGACTCAGGTCAAAGCAGGTAACCAGGATGAGTCAGGATGGAGCAGGTGATCAGGGGTCAATCAGGTCAAAGCAGTTGACCAAAATGAGTCAGGACAGAGCAGGTGAACAAGGGAACAGATGTGGACCACTGATTAAAACTGGTGGAAAAGGTTGTTTACGGAAACTACGAGTAAGTTAAACTTTAAAATGGAGGACAAAGAACTGAACATACTGATATACTGATTCTTTGAAGAGAAATTTAGAATTCACTGCATCCAACAAGCTCATCAGAGTTCTTATTCTATTTTACAAAATGAGATACTGCCCACATTCATGAATTGTAAATAAAAGCCAATTAAATATCTAACCTAAATTTGTTGTAATTTTGTTTTTTTGTTTTAAATGGGTTGACAAATTATATTTCAATTTGAGACATGGAATATTGCTTTTGTTGGGACTGCTATAATCTCGCATTAAAGTCCAAGTAAAACCTTACACAGAGTGACTCTACCTTCTTGAACAAAAAGACATCACTAGATGTAGAAGGGCAATGAGAGTCCCTTCAAGCTTTTTTTCAAGAATGTTCAACATTTTATTTGACAAAAAAATACATCATCAGTAGATGGAGTGTCACCTTGAGTAAGTTTGTGTGTGGATCAGAGAGGAAAGAGCCAAAAGATAAAACTTTTGTTAGGTACAGATATTTACAGATATTTGTGCACAGACTAGAAGCATTTTAGCTTCTTTTGATTCTCTTTCCCAAAATGTTTATACACAAAGAGCTATTTTCTTCTCATTAAGCCATATTATCTCTAAAATTATCACGTTTAAATAGAATTTTTGAGGTTTCCAAGAATTCTGTTATACATTGGCTCATGTTATTTTTCTGCTCCAAATTCATACCACTAAGCATTACCCAACTTCTACTTTATCTCTCCTTTGCTTTGCTTCATACTAATAGTATTTAATCCTCCACTCAACCTGCTTTCTTTCCCAGTGTTTCTTTTCCAATGTTCTTTTCCATCTAACTCTGGTTCAAAGAGCGATCCCTCTGTGTTACCAGCACCTAGGAACCTGTTAGAGATGCAAATGATATGGCTCTAGCTTAGATCTCAGAATCGGAAACTCTGGATGGTCCAGTATTTCATGTTTTAGCAAGCCTTCCTGTTAATTCTAGCACACAGTCAACTTTCAGAACCACAGATCTCTTTTTCTGAGACCCACCTCTTTTTCTGAGACCCAGCTCCTGTTACCTCCTGCAGGAATGTATTTCCAAATCCATTTCCCTCTTTCTTGTGCCTCCATTAACCTGAGTACATCTACACACCAATCTTCATCGTTGTTATTGAAATTATTCTCTTGCATTTCTATAGTAGGGATCATGGTGCATTTGCTACAATTCGCATGTATAACAACAAAATAATGACCACTAAAACTTTATTTTCAGTCACTGGGTTTATTATGCCTTAGGGGGGCAACATAGCATAGTGGCTGGCCAGGCTCAGTTGCTCACACCTGTAGTTTCAGCCACTCAGGAGTCTGAGAAAGGAGGATTGTTTGAGCCCAGGAGTTAGAGGCTGCAGTGAGCCATGATTATACCAACGCACTTCAGCCTGAGCAACAGAGTGAGACCGTGTTTCAAAATAAAATAAAAAGAAACGAAGTTTAAAAATAGCACTGTGGCTAAGAGCCTGAATTAAATTCTGGCTCTGAAACTTACGAGCTGGATAACTTTGTGTAATTTGCTTAATCTCTGTGGGTCTCATTTGTGAAATGGGTGTAATAATTTCACAGGGCTCTTGTAAGGATTAAATAGGTTAATGTATTTGAAACACACAGGATAGTTCCTGTTAGATATATATATTTATATTTTTTGGTTAGACAGGGTCTTACTAACTCTGTCACCCAGTTTGGAGTATAGAGGCATGATCACGGTTCACTGCAGCCTTGACCTCCTGGACTAAGAGATCCTCCCACTTCAGCCTCCTGAGTAGCTGGAACCACAGTCACACACCACCACCCTCAGCTATTTTTTTGTTTGTTTGTTTTTTATAGAGAAGGGATCTCACTATATTGCCCAAGTTGGTCTCAAACTTTTGGGCTCAAGCATTCCTCCCACCTTGGCATCCCAGAGTGCTGGGATTACAGGCATGAACCACTGACCCCAGTCAGCCCTATTCGTAATTCCCCACTACCTTTTGTATATCGACCCTGTCCTTTCTGGGTTTCTACCATATGTCTGCTGACTGTTTCTGCCATCCTGCTGAAGAGAATTAACACTGGCCAATGTCTGCAGAGACCATCTTCATCTACCATCTATGGCACTACAGGCTAATACTATACATTTCTGTGAGTGAGAAAAAAGGTGCCCCTCTTGGACATGGCAAGTGGACTGAGCCTCTCTCTGACTTAGAAGAAGATGCTGCTTTCCCAGGTGTTGCTGATTGCAGAACCCATGGTACCTACCAGAAGTGAACCCCTCCACAAGTTATAGAGGAGCTCTTCCCACTCCATTGCTTCTCTTCTGCTGTTCTCTGCTGGTGGAGTAATGGGAGGCAGGGCTCAAGCAACTAGAGCCCTGACAGTATGTTCATGCATTTTCTTTCAGCCCTTTCCTATCAAGTCTCTCACCTTGCTGCCTCCTCGCCCCTTCTTCTGGGGCTGAGAGCCTGGGGAAGGGGAAATTTTGGGTCATGAAAGCCTTCTCTAGCACAATAAACTTTAAATCTCTCTCAAATCCTGGACGACTCCTCCTCAAAGCAGAGGCATTTCTCGGTGCCTCCAAACCCCCACTCCAGACGGCATGTTCTCCCTTCGCACTATGGTTTGACATAATGCCCCATATACATTAATAATATGTGAAGGACTTCTTGTGGATTTAAAAAATTACTATTCTCCCATATATAAAAGCCTGGAATTAAAGACTTATTTTACAGTCAAAACCTTATTCTGCCATCCCAGTGAAGCAACATATGCCACTGATTCAACAAGTGAAAGTATTGGAATAATATGGTTGTAGAAAAGGAAAAAAAATACACATGTGAACTGCTCATTGAAACAACAACGAAATATACACTTATTGTAATGGATATATCACACCCAATACATTGCCAACACAAAATACTGACAGGGATGCAGAGAAAAAGGAACACTTATTTATTATTTCTGATAAGATTGCAAAATGATACAATCATTGTGAAAAACAGTTTGGCAAGTTTTTGTAAATCTTAACATATTCTTACCATATAGCCTAGCAGTTACACTTTCAGATATTTACTTAAGTGAGGTGAAACCCTAACATCCATGCAAAAACCTGTTTACAGTGGCTTTGTTTATAATCACCAAAACCTGGAAATAACCAAGATGTGTCCTTCAGTAAGCAAATGGATAAACAAACCTTGATATATCAGTGTAATGGCATATTATTCATCGAGAAGACAAAATGAACTATCAAGCCATGAAAAGACACAGGGAAACTTCAAATGCATTTTGCTAAGTGAGAGAAGCCCATCTGAAAAGTCTATATACTGTGTGAGTTTAACTATATGGCATTTTAGAAAAAGAAAAACTATAGCAACTGTAAAATAAAAAAATCAGTCATCACCAAAGACTTGTGAGGAGGAAGAGAAAGGATAAAAACAGGTGAAACTGTTTTTCATGAAACTGTAGGTGTATGCAGTTTGTATATCAACACCCATAGAACTGTATAAAAGGAATGAAAATTAATGTAAGCCATGGATTGTAGTTAAAATAATATGTGATTATTGGTTCTTTAATTATAACAAATGTACCACACTAATGCAATATCTTAGTAATAGATTTCTGATTGGCCATTTTGTCTCTTATGCAGGTCAGTTTAATTGCATTAATAGAGAATTTATACATGCTAAGCTAGTCTACTTGAAGAGAGATGATTAAACAAACATCTATGTTGTGAGGAGACATCTGGTCAAATAGGAATAGAATTGCACTAGAGTTTATATTTCTTAGAAATAAATTTACACACTTTTTCAATAGGTATATATTTATTAACAAGTTATATTTCATAATGTAGTATACGTATTTACATATCAATTAATAACTGAGATGTCTTGATACTCTGAATTTTAAGTCATTCATTCCTTTTTCAAAGTAAATTATGCAATTTATAAACATTTGGAAATAATTTTAGTAGAGATTATTTTCCTAAAATGCCGTCTTCTTAGAAGATATATTTCTTCTCAAGTTCTATTTTTTCCTTTTTCTAAATTGAAACATTATATTTGTACTTATTTATGGGGTACCATTTGATTTTCAATACATGTATACATTGCATAAATATCAAATCAGTGTAGTTAGCATATTCATTACCTCATGCATTTATCATTTCTTTGTGATGAGAATGTTCAAAGACATCTCTCCTAGCTGTTTCGTAATGTTAAAAGAAAAATCTCAGCCAAATTCAATTTAATAAAGCTTAATTGAGCAAAGAATGATTCGCAAAGCAGACAGCCTTCTGAGCCAGAGTAGGCTCAGGGACTCCAGTGCAGCCATGTAGAAGAAGATTTATGGACAGAAAAAGAAAAATGAAGTACTGAAAACAGAAGTGAGGCACAGAAACAGCCGGATTGGTTACAACGTGGTGTTTGCCTTATTTGAACATGATTTGAACAATTGGCTGCTTTTGATTCGCCAAAACTCAGTAATTGGCACAAAGTTAAGTTATAATCTGGTTACACATCCATTTAGGTTACAGTTCACTATGTAAGAAGAGACTTTTAGGCTGAACTTAAAATATGTAAGAATGCAGCTTTAGGTTAAATTTCATTTAATGGCCAGGTGTGGTTGCTCATGCCTGTAATCCCAGCACTTTGGGAGGCCTATGTGGGTGGATCACCTGAGGTCAGGAATTCGAGACCAGCCTGGCCAACATGGTGAAACCCCGTCTCTACTAAAAATACAAAAAATTACCTGGGTGTGGTGGTGTGCACCTGTAGTTCCAGCGCCTCAGGAGGCTGAGGCAGGAGAATCGCTTGCACCGGGGAGACGGAGGTTGCAGTGAGCTGAGATCACACCACTGCACTTCAGCCTGTGTGACATAGCGAAACTCCATCTCAAACAACAACAACAACAACAAAAATTCCTTTAACAACAACTTACTGTTAACCTTAGTAACCCTACCATTGCAATCAAGCAACAAAACTTATTGCTTCTATTTAATTGTAACTTTGTACCCATTGACAAACCTCTCTCCATTTTCCCTTTCCACATCTTCTCTGGTAAACAGTGTTCTACTGTCTACTTCTGTAAGATCAACATATTCATTTAGATTCTACATATGAATGAGATCATTTGGTGTTTGTCGTTCTGTGTCTTGCTTATTTCACTTAACATAATGATGTGATTGGGCTGTATCCTCACCCAAATCTCATCTTGAATTGTAGTTCCCATAATCCCCTGCTTTGTAGGAGGAATCGAGATAATTGAATTATGGGGGACGGTTTCCCCCATCTTGTCTGGTGATAGTGAGTTAGTTCTTACAAGGTCTGATAGTTTTGTAAAAGACTTCTCCCTTCACTGCACACTCCTTGCTGCTACCTTGCGAAGAAGTACGTGTTCGCTTCCACTTCTGCCATGATTGTAAGTTTCTTGAGGCCTCTCCAGCCATGCTGAATGGTGAATCAATAAAACCCCTTTCCTTTATAAATTACCCAGTCTTGGGTATATCTTTTTTAACAGCATGAGAACAGACAAATACACATAAAGTCCTCCATATTCAGCCATTTTGTCTGAAATGACGTAGTTTCATTTCTTTATTGCTAATATTCAATTACATAAATATTTATACATTTACTATTTGTTGAACATTTAGATTGATTCCAAGTCTTCGTTATTATAAACAGTGTTGCAATAAACATGGAAGTGCAGATGTCTCTGACAGGTTGATTTTATTTCCTTTGTATGTATACATTCAGTAAAATTTGTGGATCATATGGTTCTACATTTAACTTTTTTAGGTACCTGCATCCTGTTTTTTGTAATTGCTTTACTACTTTACATTCCCATCAAGAGTTCTCTTTTCTCCACATCCTCACCAACCTTGTTTTCTTTTGTCTTTTTAATCATAGTCATTGTAATGAGAGTTAGGTGATGTCTTTCGAAGTCAAGTAATGCGATACCTCTAGCTTTGTTCTTTTTGTTTAGGATTGCTGTGGCAATTTTGTGTCTTTTGTGGTTTCACATAATTTTAGATTTTTTAAAAAAATTTTTGTGAAGCATGTCATTGGTATTTTGACATAGACTTGCATTATATCTGTAGACAGTTTTGGGTAATAAGGCCACTTAAACAATATTAATTCTTTCAACCCATGAACACAGAGTATCTTTTTATTTACGTCCTCTTCAATTTCTTTCATCGATGTTTTATTGTTTTTAATGTAAATATCTATCAAGTCTTTGGATAAGTTTATTCTCAGGTATCTTTCTGTTCTGTTGCTATTGTAAATGAAATTATTTTCTAGCTTTCTTTTTTGAATAGTTAACTCTTTGTCTATAAAGCACCTCTAATATTTGTATGTTGATTTTCTGTCCTGCCATCTTACTAAATTTGTTTATTAGTTCTGACAGTTTTCTTGTATAATCTTTAGTGTTTTCCTTCTGTAACATCATGTCACTTGTAAAAAGAGAGATATTTTGCCTTTCTCCTTTCTAATCTAGATGTATTTATTTATTTATTTTATTTCTCTTGCTTAATTGCTCTAGTTAGAACTTCCAGTACTATATTGAATAGAAGTAGTGACAGTGAACATCCTTGTCTTATTTCTAATCTTAAAGGAAAATCTTTTGCATTTTCCCCTTTAAATGTGATCTTAGTTGTGAGTCTGTCATTTGTCTGGCCTTTATTGGGTCGATGTACATTCCTTCTGAACCTAATTTGTTGAGAGTTATATTATAAAAGAATGTTAAGTTTTGTCAAATCCTTTTTCTGCATCTTTTGAAATGATCAGATTGTTTTTGTCTTTCTTTCTGTTAGCGTGGTGTGTCACATTTATTGACTTGCATGCGTTGAAACATCCTTCCATCCCTAGGATGAATCCTGCTTGATCATAGTCAATGATCTTTTTGATATGTTGTTGAATTTAGTTAAGAATTTTTGCATCTATGTTTATTAAGTG
Organism: Rhinopithecus roxellana; assembly: GCF_007565055.1. Classification (NCBI taxonomy): domain Eukaryota; kingdom Metazoa; phylum Chordata; class Mammalia; order Primates; family Cercopithecidae; genus Rhinopithecus; species Rhinopithecus roxellana. The sequence continues at coordinate 66,899,322 of NC_044549.1, read as the reverse complement.
TATTGACCTGTAGTTTATTTATTTATTTTTCTTGTGTCTTTGTCCTGTTTTGACATCAATGTAAATTCTCCCCTCTTTAATTTTCAAAAATAATTCAAAAAAACCTGTTACTAGTCTTCTTAGAATGTTTGGTAGAAGTCATCAGTGAAGCCACCAGATCCTGGGCTTTTCTTTGATGGAAGACTTTTTACTAATTCAATTTTCTTGCTCATTATTGGTCTATTCTGATTTTCAATTTAATTTTGGTAGGTTTTATGTGTCCAGTAATTTATCTTTTCTTTTTTAGGTTATCAAATTTGTTAGTGTAAAATTCTTCACAATAGTCTTTTATGATCTCTTGTATTTTTGTAGTATCAGTTATATTGTCTCTTCTTTTATCTCCAATTTTACTAACTTGAGTTTTCTCTTTTTTCTTAGTCTGGCTGAAGCTTTGCAAATTTTGTTCATTTTTTTCCAAAAAAAAAATCAATAATTCTCTTCAATGATCTTTTGAACCATTTTTCTTGTCTCCATTTATTTATGTTCTAGGCTTTATTACCTTTTCCCTTCTACCAATGTATATATATTTTTTCTTGCTTTCCTAGTTCTTTGAGGTTCATCATTAGGTTGTTTATTAGCAATCTTTCCCTTTTTATGATATAGGTGTTTACTACTATAAACTTCCCTTGCTTGAACTGCTTTCATTGTATATCATAGTATTTGGAATGATGTGCTTTCATTCTCATTTGTCTCAGGGAATTTGTTAAGTTTATTTTTAATTTATTCCTTGATCCTTTGGTGATATAAAAGCAATTTGTTTAGTTTCCACATATTTGTAAAGTTTCTAAAATTTTCTTGTTAATTTCTAGCTTTATACCATTGTGTTCAAAAGAGATACTTGATATACTCTCTACCTTAAATATGTTAAAACATGTTTTGTGTCCTTGAGAATGTTTCATGTGCAATTGAGAAGAATGTATATTCTGCAATTGTTGGAGGGAATGTTCTGTAAGTATATGTTAGATTCATTTTGACTATGGTGGAGCTTAAGTTTGATGTTTCTTTGCTGATTTTATATCTAGACAACCTATCTATTGTTGAAAGTGGGGTGTTGAAAATTCTTGTGATTATTGCATTGTACTCTATCTCTCCTTTTAGATCTGATATTTGCTTTATGTATTTAGACACCCTGGTATTATGTGCACATATATTTATCATCGGTATATCCTTTTGTTGAATTTCTCCCTTTATTAAATATAATGACCTTCTTTGTCTCTTTTTACAGTTTTTGACTTGAATTGTACTTTATCTAACAAAAATATGGCTACTCTTTTTGCTTTTGGTTTTCCTTCCCATGGAGTATCTTTGTTTATCCTCTCATTTTCAGTCTGGGTTTGTCTTTAATGGTGAGTGTCTTGCACGCAATATACAGTTGGTTTTTAGTTTTCTAAAATCCTTTCTGCAATGCTATCTTTAAATTGAATAATTTAATCCATTTACATTTAAGGTTATTATTAATAGGTAATGACTTGCTCTTGACATTTTGTTAAGTGTTTTCTGATTGTTGTGTAGACTCTTTGTTCTTTTTTTTAATATTTTATTATTTACCACTATGGCCGGGTGGTTTTCCTCTGTGCTAAGCTTTGTTTCCTTTCCCTTTCTCACTTGTGTATCTGTTGTAATTTCTTTCTTTGTGGATACCATGAAGCTAACATAAAGGTTCTTGTAGTTATAGTTGATGACAACAACTTAATTTTGGTCACATAAAATACTGTAGACATTTTTTCCTGACCTTTCCCCATAATTTATACATTTGTTGCCTTAATTTGTGTCTTTATCCATTGTTTTCCTTAATGGCTAATTGTAGAAGTTGTTTTTTGACCCCTTTGATTTTTAAACTTTATATCAGAAGATTAAAAGGTTGACATAGCACTATTATAGCACTAGGATATTCTGATTTTGATTATGAATTGCATCTACTGGTGAGTTTTATATTTTCATGTGTTTCCATAACAGTAGAAAATAATACTTTCAGTTGTAGCACTATCATTTTAAGCATTTCTGTAAAGACTGGTGTTGTGGTGATGAATTCCCTCAGATTTTGCTTATTTGGGAAGGGATTTATTTACCCTTCATTGCTGAAGGATAGCTTTGCTGATGCAGTATTCTTGGCTGACAGTATTTTTTTTTTCTTTCAGCACTTCAAATATATCGTACCATTCTCTACTGGCCTGCAAGGTTTCCAATGATTGATCTGCTGATAGTATAATATAATTCTCTTATACGTGACTTGATGCTATTCTGTTTCAGTTTTCAGAATTCTTGCCTTGTCTTTCACTTTTGATAGCCTGATTTTAATGCACCTTGGAGTAGATTATTTTTGTTTTAATCTAATTGTGGACCTTAGAGTTTCTAAATTTGGATGTCCATATGTTTGCTGAGACTGGAAAGTTTCCAGATATTATTTCAATATTTCTGCCTTTCATTATATCTTCTCCCTCTTGCATTCTTACAAGGCAAATATTCGTTCACTTAATGGTGTCCCATAAGTAGACTTTCTTCATTGTTTTTTATTTTTATTTATTTTTTTCTCTCCTCTAATTGGGTTAGTTTTAAGGAACTGTCTTCAAGTTTAGAAATTGTTTCTACTACACAAATCATAAATATATGCTGCCAAAAGGGCTAGTATGTTGTTACAACTCTCAATTGTACTTATTTTATTCATTGAATTCTTCAGCTCCAAGATATCTGTTTTGTTCTTTTTTATGATATCTGTCCCTCTGTTGAATTTCTCATTCAGATAATACATTATTATTTTTATTTCATTGAATTGTTTGTCTGTATTCTCTTATATCTCATAGTTTAAAAATGATCATTATTTTAAATTTCAGGAATTGCATAAATTATTTATGGGGGCCTGTTAATGTAGAATTATTGTTTTCTTTTGAAAATGTCATATTTCCTTACTTTTCATGTTTCTTGTGTCTTGTCCGGAGCCATGAGGCCTGGAATTAGCCGACCTCTGTTGCTTGATCTCCGCAAAGCAGAGACAAGAGGGCACATTCCCGGGTTCTTTATTTACAAACCCTTCCTGCGCGCGCCCAAAGCTTTTCCCGCGTGCGCCTAAGTTTCTCCCGCGCGCGCCTAAGTTTCTCCCCGCGCGCCAAAACTGTTCCCGCGTGCGCCAACCTTTCCCACGCGCGCGCAAACATTTTCCCGCCCAGGAAGATATGCAGCCCAGGGCGCAGGCGCGATCCCGCGCCGGGGAAAAGTACAAACCCACGGCGCATGCGCGATTGTAATTTGAGAAGACCCGGCCCCCGTCACCGCCCTGGCCCAACCTCTTCCCCTGCCAGCCTATATAAGGCATGACCCTACACTCAATAAACGAGACTTGATCAGGCTATTTGTCTTGTCTCCATTTCTCGTGTTTTCTTGTCTCCTCCATTCCCACTCCCCCTTCCAGGGTCTGTTTGACTGTCCTGCAGGTCGGGACACCTGGCGCCCGAACAGGGACCTGGACACGGGGGAAAAAGTGAGGAAGAAGGCACTAAAGTCGGCCGAAAGTGAAAGTGGAAAGAAATTCCTCCGGACGTCGTGGGAGCCTGCCGCGTTGGAACCAGAGGTGAGTAACAGTGTCTGATTATGGGACAAGAATTAAGCCAGCATCAAATTTATGTAGGGCAATTAAAAGAGGCTTTAAAAACACGAGGAGTAAAGGTTAAAAGTAATGATTTGTTTAAGTTTTTTGATTTTGTAAAAGAAACCTGCCCTTGGTTTCCACAAGAGGGGAACATTGACATAAAGAGGTGGCGTAGAGTGGGAGACTGTTTTCTAGATTACTATAGTACTTTTGGACCAGAAAAGGTTCCGGTGACAGCTTTTTCTTATTGGAATCTAATCAGAGATATAATAGATAAAAAGGAAAAAGAAAAAGATCCTGAGGTAATGGCGGTGGTTACTCAGACTGAGGAAATATTAAGAGGCAGCTCCCAAACCAACCTCGAAAAATCCATACCTAATAAAGAAATAGACCTTATATCGCTACAAAGCGACGAGGAAGAGGCTGGGGTCCCCTCAATGACAAATATAGAAACATCAAATAAGGAAAAGTTCAAAAAATACCCAGTTTTACCTACAACTAATGAAAGCAAAAGTAAAAATAGCCTTAACCCTTCAGAAGTAAACTGGGATAATTTGGAGGAAGGGGCAGCAAAATATTATAATTCTGACTGGCCACAAACTCTTACTTATCCCCCTCCCTATAATAAGGCTTCTGCCCCCGCAGTTATGGCAGTAATAGACCCAAAAGAGGAGCTTAGAGAAAAAATTGCACAGCTTGAAGAGCAAATAAAGCTCGAAGAACTACATCAGTCTTTAATCACTAGATTGCAGAAATTAAGGACTGGAAGTGAGAGCGTTCAATACCCTAAAGGAATAGAGAAACCCTCTCACCCTCAGAGACCCGGACAGCATGTCCCAAAAGGAAGGTCACTTGGTAGTAGGGATAGGGAGGATTCCTCTCCTCGAGATGTTTTTCCAGTAACGGAAACTACAGATACGCAGGGTCGAGCCTGGAGACACCACAATGGGTTTGAATTTACTGTAATGAAAGAACTAAAAACTGCAGTCTCGCAATACGGAGCTACTGCCCCGTACACCCTGGCCATAGTCGAATCTGTGGCCGAAAATTGGCTCACTCCCATAGATTGGAATACCTTAGTTAGAGCAGTTCTTTCCGGAGGCGACCATCTGATTTGGAAGTCAGAATTTTATGAAAATTGTAGAGATACGGCCAAGAGAAACCAACAAGCCAGAAATGGTTGGGATTTTGATATGCTAACTGGCTCGGGTAATTACACAGAAACCGATGCTCAGATGCAGTATGATCCTGGACTGTTTTCTCAAATCCAAGCAGCAGCTACCAAAGCCTGGAGAAAACTTCCTGTTAAGGGGGATCCAGGAGCCTCGCTCACGGGGGTCAAACAAGGACCTGATGAGCCTTTTGCAGACTTTGTACATAGACTTTTAACCACGGCCAGCAGAATATTTGGAAATGCCGAGGCAGGGGTGGATTATGTAAAACAGCTAGCTTACGAAAACGCTAACCCAGCTTGTCAGGCAGCAATCAGACCTTATAGAAAGAAAACAGACTTAACAGGTTACATCCGCCTCTGTTCAGACATACGGCCCTCATATCAACAGGGTTTGGCTATGGCTGCTGCCTTTAGTGGACAAACCGTAAAAGACTTCCTCGCTAGTAAAAATAAAAATAGCAAGGGGTGCTTCAAGTGCAGAAAAATGGGACACTTCACTAGGGATTGTAAGGGAGAGCTAGCTAAGACCTTAGAGGCAAAAGCTCCAGGCCTCTGCCCTAGGTGTAAAAGAGGAAAACATTGGTCCAAGGAATGTAAAGCTAAAATTGACAATCAAGGAAATCCCCTAACACCTCAACAGGGAAACGGATTGAGGGGCCGGCCCCAGGCCCCGAAACAAGCTTATGGGGCGGTCAGTTTTGTACCAACCAACAACAATCCGTTTCACAGCTTAGTAGAGCAACCCCAGGAAGCGCAGGATTGGACCTCTGTTCCACCTCCCACACAGTATTAACCCCTGAAATGGGACCCCAGGCCCTAAGTACGGGTATATATGGGCCCCTACCCTCAAACATGTTTGGATTAATCCTGGGGAAAAGCAGCGTCACCATGAAAGGCCTACAGGTCTTTCCAGGAATAGTGGATAGTGATTATATAGGAGAAATCAAAATCATGGCCAAGGCTATTGACAACATCATTATCATTCCTCAAGGGGATAGAATAGCACAGTTACTCCTGTTACCATTGCTAAAAAGAGCTAATAAAGTCCAACCGCCCCTAAGGGGAAAGGGAGGGTTCGGATCCTCAGACATCTACTGGGTACAGCCCATTACTAATCAAAAACCCTCTCTCACCTTGTGGCTAGACGGAAAGTTATTTACAGGACTGATAGACACAGGGGCCGATGTAACAATTATTAAACAACAAGATTGGCCCTCCAGTTGGCCCACTTCAGAGACCTTAACAAATTTACGAGGAATCGGGCAAAGTAATAACCCTAGACAAAGTTTCAAATATCTCACCTGGAGAGATCAAGAAAGTAATTCCGGTCTCATTAAGCCATTTGTTATCCCTGATTTGCCTGTTAACCTTTGGGGTAGAGATCTTCTTTCCCAAATGAGGGTCATGATGGGTAGCCCAAATGATATAGTCACTGCACAAATGTTGGCTCAGGGCTACCACCCTGGAAAAGGGTTAGGAAAAAGAGAAGATGGCATTTTACAGCCAATCCCAGCCATAGGAAAATTGGATAAAAGGGGGCTTGGAAATTTTTAACCGTGGCCATTGACATGCCTGCACCCCAAAAATTTGCTGATCCAATCACTTGGAAATCAGATGAACCCGTTTGGGTTGATCAATGGCCACTAACCAATGAGAAGCTTGCCGCTGCCCAACAGTTAGTGCAGGAACAATTGGAGGCAGGACACATTACAGAAAGCAACTCTCCTTGGAACATCCCCATATTTGTCATAAAAAAGAAATCCGGAAAGTGGAGACTCTTACAAGATTTAAGAGCAGTAAATGCTACTATGGTCCTTATGGGTGCCTTACAGCCAGGGCTACCCTCTCCAGTAGCAATCCCTCAAGGATATTTTAAAATTATCATAGACCTTAAAGATTGCTTTTTTACAATTCCCCTTCATCCTACTGACCAAAAACGATTCGCCTTTAGCTTACCATCTGTAAATTTCAAAGAACCAATGAAATGATACCAATGGAAAGTGTTACCTCAAGGTATGGCCAACAGTCCCACCTTGTGTCAAAAATATGTGGCTACAGCCATACACTCAGTTAGAGAGACATGGAAACAAATGTATATTATACACTATATGGATGACATTCTTATAGCAGGAAAAATGGGAGAACAAGTTTTACAGTGTTTTGCTCAACTCAAGCAAGAACTAACCACAGCGGGTTTACAAATAGCTCCAGAAAAAATACAACTACAAGACCCTTATACATATTTAGGTTTTCAAATAAATGGACCTAAAATTACAAATCAAAAGGCCGTTATCCGTAAAGATAAGTTACAAACCCTCAATGATTTCCAAAAGCTCCTTGGAGACATAAATTGGCTTCGGCCCTACTTAAAACTCACCACAGGAGACTTAAAACCTTTATTCGACACCCTGAGAGGTGACCCCAACCCTAAGTCCCTTAGGTCGTTATCAAAAGAAGCTCTTTTATCACTTAATAAAGTAGAGGCGGCCATTGCTGAGCAATTTGTTACTAACATAGACTATTCACAGCCATTAACCCTTTTAATATTTAACACAACACTAACACCTACTGGTTTATTCTGGCAAAATAACCCTATTATGTGGGTCCACTTGCCTTCATCTCCCAAAAAGGTATTACTCCCCTATTATGATGCCATAGCAGATTTAATTATTCTAGGGAGAGACAATAGCAAAAAATATTTTGGAATTGAACCCTCTATGATCATACAACCTTATTCTAAGCCACAAATCCATTGGTTGATGCAAAATACTGAAACGTGGCCGATTGCTTGCGCCTCTTATGCCGGTAACTTAGAAAACCATTACCCGCCAAACAAGCTTATTCAATTTTGTAAGCTGCATGCTTTTGTCTTCCCTCATGTTACCAGTAAAACACCTTTAGACAATGCCTTATTAGTATTCACTGATGGGTCATCCACAGGAACTGCTGCATACACCTTTGCAGACACCACTGTTAAATTCAAAACCAGCCATACTTCAGCTCAGCTAGTAGAATTGCAGGCCATAATCGCAGTGCTGTCAGCCTTCCCTAATCAGGCCCTTAATATTTATACTGACAGTGCATATTTAGCTCACTCAATACCTTTACCTGAGACCGTAGCACAAATCAAACATGTGTCAGACACAGCCAAGTTATTTTTACAATGCCAACAATTAATACATGACAGATCAACACCTTTCTTTCTTGGACATATTAGAGCTCATTCAGGATTACCAGGACCCCTATCCCAGGGCAACCAACTGGCTGATATGGCAACCAAGACGGTAGCCATAGCTACAAATACAAACCTAGCCCAAGCACAGGCTATTCATGTCTTACACCATCTTAATGCTCAAACTTTGAGACTGATGTTTAAAATAACTAGAGAACAAGCAAGACAAATAGTTAAACAATGTCAGACCTGTATAACATACCTGCCAGTCCCTCACTTAGGAATTAACCCAAGAGGACTAGTTCCCAACATGATTTGGCAAATGGATGTCACTCATTATTCAGAATTCGGTAACTTAAAATACATCCATGTATGTATAGATACATTTAGTGGATTTATACTGGCCACCCTACAAACAGGCGAAGCTACCAAACATGTCATAGCTCATTTACTACACTGTTTTTCCATAGTTGGAAAGCCTAAACAACTGAAAACAGACAATGGTCCTGGCTATACATCCAAAGCCTTTCAAGACTTTTGTCTTAAATTACAAATAAAACACATTACTGGAATTCCCTATAACCCTCAAGGACGAGGAATAGTTGAAAGAGCACACCTATCCTTAAAAACCACCATTGACAAAATAAAAAAGGGAGAATGGTACCCTACTAAGGGCACCCCTAGAAATATCCTTAATCACACACTTTTTATTTTAAATTTTTTAAATTTGGACAACCTGAACAGATCAGCAGCCGATCGATTTTGGCATTCCGAGTCCAAAAAACAATTTGCCACGGTTAAATGGAAAGACCCTTTAGACAACACATGGCATGGTCCAGACCCAGTGTTAATCTGGGGAAGAGGCTCAGTTTGTGTTTTTTCTCAAACTCATGATGCAGCCAGATGGCTACCAGAGCGACTGGTAAGACAGGTACCTAACAATAACCAATCCAGGGAGTGATTTTCTCCCTGAGAGTACTCTTTTCCTCTATTGCAGAGATGAACTTCAACTACAAGCCCCTCTGGACCATGGTGCTGATTTGCCAAGCACTCCGGGTATATGCCGGCTTTGGTAATCCCCATGAGGCCCGTAAATATATACGACAACGATACGGTAAGCCCTGTGATTGTTTGGGGGGATATGTGACCTCCCTTCCAAATACATACATCTCAGCTGTGTCCTGCTCCGCTTACACAGCATACCTGTCTAGTGACTCTCTTAAGTGGAGGTGTGTGTCAACCCCAAGAATATTTAGTGGAGGGGATACCACAACCTGCCCTTGTGACACATTTGAGACTGCTATGCATAGTTCCTGCTACACTACTTATTTAGAATGTACCTCTGGCGGTAAAACATACTATACTGCTATCTTAACAAGATCTAGAACCCCTACTATAGGGGCCAATAGTGTCCCTACAGTTGTAGGAAGTACCAATAACCTTATATCAGCTGGCTGTACTGGAATTGTAGGACAGCCTGTCTGCTGGAATATTCACCCCCCTCTTCATATCTCTGATGGAGGAGGACCACAAGACAAGGTCCGAGAAATTAAGGTATACAAAAAACTTGAAGAGTTGCAAAGGTCCCTGTACCTGGAAATTCACTACCACCCCTTGGCCTTGCCCAAAGCCCGAGGGAAAGAGAAAGTTGATGCCCAGACCTTTGCCCTCCTCACGGCTACTCATAACCTGCTTAACAATTCCAACTCTAGTCTGGCTGATGACTGCTGGCTGTGTCTGCAATCAGGAGATCCCGTTCCTCTTGCCATACCCAGTAATAACTTAAATTATACATCCAATACCCCTTGCACCATAATTCCTCCCCTTAAAGTACAGCCTTTAGAATTTCCTAGTTCCTCTTGCATCTACTCCCCTCCCCTTAATAACACTTACGAACTTGATGTAGGATTCAATCAATTCAATAATTGTTCCACCATAGTAAATATTTCCCAATCGCTGTGTGCCCCAAACAGCTCGGTTTTTATATGTGGCAATAATAGGGCTTATACCTATTTACCTACTAACTGGACAGGACGCTGTGTCTTAGCCACACTTTTACCTGACATAGACATTATCCCTGGAGATGAACCTGTGCCTATCCCAGCTATAGATCACTTTTTAGGAAGAAACAAAAGGGCAATACAATTTATCCCCTTACTTGCAGGATTAGGCATAACTACTGCCGTAGCAACTGGGGCTACAGGCCTAGGGGTTTCTGTTACTCAATACACCAAATTGTCTCGCCAACTGATCTCAGATATGCAGGCCATTTCGAGTACTATACAAGATTTACAAGATCAGGTAGATTCTCTGGCAGAAGTAGTGCTCCAAAATAGAAGAGGCCTAGATTTACTAACTGCAGAACAGGGAGGCATCTGCTTGGCTTTACAGGAGAAGTGCTGTTTCTATGCCAACAAATCCGGGATCGTCAGGGACAAAATCAGGCGTCTACAAGAGGACCTAGAAAAACGACGAAAAGAAATAACCGATAACCCGTTTTGGACTGGGTTCCATGGACTCCTTCCCTATCTTATGCCATTCCTGGGCCCCCTGCTTTGCCTATTGCTCTTACTCTCTATAGGACCTTTGGTCTTCAATAAGCTCATGACATTCATTAAGCAACAGGTCGAGGCTATCCAAGCGAAGCCTATACAGGTCCATTATCATCGCCTAGAACAAGAAGATCGCAGTGGTTCATACTCACACCCATTATGACCACCTTCCCTATGCGCTGAACTGGACAGCCAATGACGGGTAAGAGAGTATCATCTCTCACTAACCTAAGACAGGAGGGCCGTCATAAGCTACTGCCTAATCCCATGACGGGTACCAGTGATGAGATGCATTACTCCAACCTAAGACAGGCTCAGTTCCCGAGGGACAATCTTCTAGCCATAATTATATATAAAAAAGGGGGACCTGTCCGGAGCCATGAGGCCTGGAATTAGCCGACCTCTGTTGCTTGATCTCCGCAAAGCGGAGACAGGTCACATTCCCGGGTTCTTTATTTACAAACCCTTCCCGCGCGCGCCCAAAGCTTTTCCCGCGCGAGCCTAAGTTTCTCCGGCGCGCGCCTAAGTTTCTCCCGCGCGCGCCAAAACTGTTCCCGCGCGTGCCAACCTTTCCCGCACGCGCCAACCTTTCCCGCAGGCGCGCAAACATTTTCCCGCCCAGGAAGATATGCAGCCCAGGGCGCAGGCGCGATCCCGCGCCGGGGAAAAGTACAAACCCACGGCGCATGCGCGATTGTAATTTGAGAAGACCCGGCCCCCGTCACCACCCTGGCCCAACCTCTTCCCCTGCCAGCCTATATAAGGCATGACCCTACACTCAATAAACGAGACTTGATCAGGCTATTTGTCTTGTCTCCATTTCTCGTGTTTTCTTGTCTCCTCCATTCCCACTCCCCCTTCCAGGGTCTGTTTGACTGTCCTGCAGGTCGGGACAGTGTCTCTGCATTGGTATCTGCATATCTGGTGGAACGATTATCTTTTCCAACTTTACGGGTTAACTTTTGTGAGGAGAGACTTTTTCCTATAGGTGTGTCCCAGGATGTCAGTTGAATATGATCCATTGGCTTTGGTTCTTGTTCTGGGTGGTTCTCTGCAGTTTCATTAGCTATAATTCTCATCAGTGATGTCTGCAATTTCATCAGTGGCCTGGGCTACAGGAGTTTGTGATGGTAATGGCTCAGTTTTGTTGGGGGCAACGCTACCAGTCTCACTGTTTGGACAGACTCGCATGCTGGGCCAGCTGGCTGTGTAGTGGATTCTCCAGGGCTGCAGGACCACCCCTAGTCTGGCTGTCAGGCATTGCTTACATAGGCATGGTGGGCTGGCCAAGTCTGTGGTGGGTTCTTCAATGGGTGGGGCTGCTGCCGTCCTTGCTGTTGGGTCAGGCACACAGAGGCACCACAGGCCAATCAGCTGTGTGTTGACTTTCTTGCTGTGCAGGTATACCTGTTTCCCAGAGAGGAAGGGATGTTGCATGGATTTGGGCCATTCCACTGGGCCTAAGCTTAAAGTAGCTGGGGTTGTAGTTCTGTGGCTTTCCCTGTGAGCATGGTGGAATGATGCTGGGGCCTCAGGGATGGAGAGACACAGTGGCTACTGGCCTCCAGAGTAGGACATACTCTAGCAGTCAGTCTGGTTTCAGGATGGTACTATGCAGTTCCAACTTAGGTCACGGGAGCTGGTGGGTATACAAAATGGGCTCCTAGTATAGGGCAACACAGCTATGTGAACTCCAGAAGTGCCCCAGATTGAATTTGTTGACTGTGAGGCTTGCAGGACTCTCCTGTAGCAGTCTGCAGGCATCTGCAGTAGTAATGGGGACCACTGGTGCCTCCAGCTTACCTTTTCTCCATAAGCAGTAGCCCCTCCTGGCTATGAGCTGATCCCAGTGAGGGAGCAATTTGGCAGAGTTGGTATGTCTGCCTCTATTTTATAGTTCTATCCTGAGTTTCCATGCTTTACAGGGATTTTTATCACTCCCCTTACGTTCCCCAGCATACTTCCTCAGTAACTTCCACTGAAATATAGTTGTTCATTTGTTATGTTGGAGGGAAACCCCACAACCCTTTTTGTGGTGAAGATGAGTGCCAAACAACTCTGACTGACCATCTTGCTGACATGACTCTCCCTGTTCTATTTCTAAATTAAATTTAAAATGTATATAAATAAATGCAAGATAAATTTAGAAGCTACATATCGGCAAATCTGCCTTCTCACTCACTGCCAATAAGACACACACACAAATTCAGTCTTCAGCAAGGGTGTGATATACAAACCACTAGACCTTAGAAAATATGTGTTTGAGTCCTAATTCTGGCCCTAATTTTAAAATCAATGATCCTTAGAACTTAATCTTTCTGAGCTTCCTTTTTTCTCCTGTGGTAAGTAAAATGTGTGAAGTCGATGACTATTAAATTATAAATTTCATTTATTCTATGCTAACCCTAATTTTAAAAATCAATAAAAATGTTACCTATGATTCAGCAAAGAACACTAGTGTCAGTCACTTTAATGTGTTAAAAGATTCTTAACTCTTTCATACATTAAAACTTATTTTTATTCTACAATGGTTATTGATTATTTTATGTTTTTCTTACTAAACTATATCTTAATTTTGTATCATGTGATTGTATTAATTTTTATCAAAAATAATTACTGCAGGAAAAAGTTACTATAATTTTAACGAAATCATTATTAAACTTCAGCTTACTATTTTAAAAACTACTTATTTATTTTGCTGTCAGACAAAATAGTACTTCTTATTTTTAGGCCTTAGTTTTAGACAGATTAAAATAATATTTTTTAAGTAGTAAAAGAATGGATGATAGATAGATAGATAGATAGATAGATAGATAGATAGATAGATAGATTCAGAAAGTAATTCGTATAGAAGTTAAAAAAAAGTGCCAGTGTAGTGTTATACCTTTCTTGGCCCATCAGAAAAAGAATAACATAATCCAAGTTTTCATATTTGCAAAATTGGCAAAATCGTTCTAAGCTTTGGGGTCAGATAATACTAAGGTGTATTCTGAATGATGTAAATTCTAAAAATGTGACATGTTGTTGCTTGTAATGTTTACATTCATTCACATTCCAAGATAGACTGTATTACCATGAGGCTTAAGAATTATATAGGAATAGAGATCAATGTCTCTAAAAGAGGGCTTGTTAACCTTTGTAATTGTTGATATTTTGGGGCAGTTACATGTTTTGTTTTGTTTTAGTAGGGAGCTGTCTTACCCACTGTAAGATTTTTACTAGTATTTCTGGCTTCTACCTAGTTAATGCCAATACCCACTCCACCTCTACTGTTACAATCAAATATGTCTTCAGACATTACACATGTTCCCTGTGAGGCGAAGTTAGGCTTGGTTGAAAACCACTGCTCTAGAATATACTGAACCGAAAATAATTTTAATGCCATTTACAGGTGGATGATGAAATTTTTAATTAAAAAATCATGTTTGCAGTTTTATGGATAAATAATTTATAATTTATCAAATAAAGTGTATAATTCAGTGGTTTTTATTACATTCACACATTTGTGCAACCATCATCAAACTCTGTAATATTCATATCACTTTAAAAAGAAACCTTTGTCCTTAGCAGCAGTCATTCTCATTGTTCCCCACCTTCATCTACCAGCCTCAGGCAAGCACCAGACTACTTTCTATCTCCAAGAACTTGCTTATTACACACATTTTATATAAATGGAATTTTACAGTGTCTTTTTGTAAGTTTTTGTCTAGTGTGTGACTGGATTTTTTCACTTAGTATAAAGTTTTCAAGTTGAATTTATGTTTAATGTAATATGTATCAATACTTCATTTATTTTTATTGCAAAATTATATTTCATTATATGTATATAAGGTATTTAATTTATCTAGTCATCTTTTGCTTATTCTTTAATTACTGAGAAAAATTGCATTAAATTATTTAACTATGATTGTAAATGTAGCTATTCATTATTTTTCTTCTATTGTTTATTTATTTTGTACTTTTTTGCTTTATTCATTTTGAGATTAGGTTATTAGATGCTTACAGAGTTATTTTTGTCATCTTTTTCTGTTGTTTTATCCTTTCGTCATTATAAAATATCAAACTTTATGTATAAATATTTCTTGCTTTTCAGTATGCTTTCTTTAAAATTACTAGCTTTGTTTTGATTAGGTTTACCATGTTCTGTAATTCTACTTTCAGTCTTTCTTCTTTTTATATTAAAGATACATCTCTTATCAGCAGAATGTAGTTAATTTTTGTTTTAGGATTGAATTTTAAATTGTTTGCATACAAATTATAGGATTTTATCCATATTAACTTAATGTAATAGCTGAGCTATTTGAGTTTAAATGGACTATTCTATGAATTTTTAAAAAATTTGTCCTGTCTGCATAGGTATGGGCAAAGACTTCAGGACTAAAACACCAAAAGCAATTGCAACAAAAGCCAAAATTGACAAATGGGGTCTAATCAAACTAAAGAGCTTCTGCACAGGAAAAGAAACTATCATCAGAGTGAACCGGTAAACTACAGAATGGGAGAAAATTTCTGCAAGCCAACAATCTGATAAAAGTCTAATATCCAGAATCTACAAAGAACTTAAATAAGTTTACAAGAAAAATCAAGCGAATTCATCCAAATGTGGGTGAAAGATATGAAGAGACACTTCTCAAAAGAAGACATTTATGTGGCCAACAAACATATGAAAGAAAGCTCATCATCACTGATCATCAGAGAAATGCAAATCAAAACCTCAGTGAGATACCATCTCACGCCAGTTAGAATGGTGATCATTAAAAAGTCAGGAAACAACAGATGCTGGAGAGGATGCATAGAAATAGGAATGCTTTTACACTGTTGGTGGGAGTGTAAATTAGTTCAACCATTGTGGAAGACAGTGTGGTGATTCCTCAAGGTTCTAGAACTAGAAATACCATTTGACCCAGCAATCCCATTACTGGGTATATACCCAAAGGATTATAAATCATTTTACTATAAAGACATGCACACGTACATTTACTGCAGCACTATTCACAATAGCAAAGACTTGGAACCAACCCAAATGCCCATCAATGATAGACTGGATAAAGAAAATGTGGCACATATATACCATGGAATACTATGCAGCCATAACAAAGAATAAGTTCATGTGCCAGGACATGGATGAAGCTGGATGCCATCATTCTCAGCAAACTAACACAGGAACAGAAAACCAAATACTGCATGTTCTCACTCATAAATGGGAGTTGAACAATGAGAACACATGGACACAGGAAGGGCAGCATCACGCACCGGGGACTGTTGTGGGGTGGGGGGCAATTGGAGGGAGAGCATTAGGGCAAATACCTAATGCATGCAGGGCTTAAAACCTACATGACAGGTTTACAGGTGCAGCAAACCAGCATGGCACATGTATACCTGTATAACAAACCTGCACATTCTGCACATATATCCCAGAACTTAAAGTATAATAAAATGAAAGAAATTGTCCTATCTGTTTTATATTGTCCTACTTATTTCTTTTATATTGAGAGTAATTCATTATTATATTCTTCATTAGTTTACTATTATATAGTACATCCTTTTCATTTTCTATGGTGAATTTCCTAACATACAATATATATCCTTATTCATTTCTGATATGTTAGTAGTTTAAAGTTTCCTCAAAAATGGAAGGCATTTAGATGTTAACTCAATTTCACTCCATCTATTATGCTATTGTTGCCATGTATTCTTATTCTCTCCATATTTTAAATCTGACATAATTAATAATATTGCTTTATATGGGAAGTACTCTTTTACATGTTCCCACATAATATCCTTTGCACTGTTTTTTATTCCTTTCTGCTTATATTTCAAAACATTTTCATGATGGCTGAAGAGCTCTTTAGTGTAGTTCTTCTAGTGATAAATCCTATGACTTTTAGTTTAAATGAAAACATTTTAATTTTGCCTTCACTTTTTCAAGTAGATATAAGCTGCTTTATTTTTTATAATAAAACTTAATTGGCTGTTGAGCTCCTAGGAAATAGGGGGAAAAAAATCTTTGTAATTCTAAACTCTTCAGTTGCAAGTTCATTTTCCATTGTTTGTCTTTTCATTTGAAAGGATGTTTTTGCCAGAAATAAAATCTAGTTTGGCAATGTGGTACCTGCCCCCTAAGAAAAATTCAAAGATCACAGTTCTTGACTTCTAGGTTCGAATGTTTCATATAGTAAATCAATTAAAAGTGTTATAATACTGTTGCAATTTTAAAGGTAGTATGACATTTTCTTATCTAGCTTATTTAGGATTTTCTTTTCATTTTACTATTTTCCATGATGTGGTAGGTATGGCTTATTTGAATTTATCCTTCTTAATAAATGTAGTGTTGTATGAATCTGTTACTTGTTGTCTTTTGTCAGTTTTAGAATATCCCTAGACTTTATTTCTTTAAATAATACTTTTCTCATGTCCTGCGTGCTTCTTATGCTCTTTTGTGAATCTTCCATTTTTTTCTCTCTGTTTTACAGCGTATGTCTTCTCTGACCTACTTAGCACTTTACTAATCTTCTTGTCAATTATATCTAGTCTGTTGTGCTTTGAACCTCTTGAGTCTTTAATTGTATTTGTTATATTTTACAGTTCAAAAATTTTATTTATTTTGATAGTTTACAGTTAGTGTTGTCAACTAAAGGGTACCTGATTGAACTTGAATTTCAGTAACAATAAACTTTTAGTATAAATATATCCCAAATATTTCATGAGATATATTTCATAAAGTATTTGCCATTTACTCGATATTTAAAATTAACTTGGAACTCTATATGTTTATTTGGTAAGTCTAGCAATCCTAATTTCTGTTCTCTGATGAACATTTCCATGGCCATCTAATTTTTTGAATATTTAAAACATTTAAAATACTTAACATATTAAATATTTATTTAGAAATTACTTATGATAACCCCAATATCTGGATTTCCTATGAGCTATTGTTTTTCTTTTTCTTTCTCCTGGTTTTGGTTATGCAGACTTGCCTACTGGTATGGTCGGAAGAATTCCAAGATGACTTCCAAGATATCTGGCTCCATGTGCATAAACCCTGTATAATCACCTCCCCTTGAGTGTGAAAGGAAACTGTGAATATGAGGGTATATTACTCTCAAGATTGTTATTTTATATAGCAAAAGGGTTTACAGATGTAATTAGCATCTTCCTCAGTTGACTTTAAATTAACCAAGGGAAAGTTTATCCTTATTAATCTTATGTTTAGGTCAGTGTGAGTCCGATCTGACCAATTTAGCTTTTATTAAATGTTGTTAAGAGGTTAGGGACAAAATAAGTCAGATTTAATGTGAGATAAATGCTCTTCTGCTCGTCTTGAAGACAAAGCAATCTTCTATGTTGTGAGAAGTCCTATGAAGGAGGACACATGGCATGGAATTGTGAGCATAATTTAGAAGCTTGGCATATCCTCCAGCCAAGAGCCAGAAAGAAAACTTTGGTCAGTCCTGCAGCCACAAGGAATGATAACATGAGCATGTGTAGGAGAGGACCTCAAGCTTCAGATGAGATTGCAGTCCCAATGACACCCTAAATTCAGCATAACAATACCCTAAGCAGAAGACCCAGCTAACCTCTGTTGAAACATGGATATTTTGAGACAATAAGTTTGTGTCTTTTTTTCTAGAGATTTTTGGTGTGAGATTTATTCTGTAGCAAACTAGCCTACCAGTACCAGAAGCGAAGCAAATGTCAAATAATATTTTAACAATTCTAATTTTAAAAATACACTCAATCCCAATAGATTGATTCTAAGTACATCATCATTTTAAAACATTATTTTTGATGCTACAAATGTAAAAATGCCTAAAATTCTTAGTTTAGGAAATACAAGAAATTAAAAATTTGCAAGTAAATATAAAAAGAAAATACAAGAGGATTCGTAGATTTATAGGCAGTTTTCTTTCAGGGTTTATTTTAAAAATCATACACTCTATGTTGAATTCAATATGGTGACATAGGCATATATGTTTGCTTCATTACTGAGCTCCCACAGAAGTAAAAGGAATAATATAAATGAATGTAGAAGTGCAAATAAAAAATAAAGTTTACCAAAAAAGTCAACAAACTTCTAATAATTGGAAAATAGATGAAAGATGTAAAACAAAATACTCCAGTTCAAAGTGGGAGAGTCTGCTAAGCAGAACCTCTGCCATCCTGTGACTTCAGATTGAGGAGATGCTGATTGTTTTGAGAAGACAATGGGGTCAAAAACTGAACTTAATTGAAGTACTCTGTGTGGACCAATTTCACAACTTGACAGAAATTTCTCTCTCAAAGCAGTAGAGAGTGTAAACTGCAACTGTATTTATCATGAGGGAAATAACATCCCAAAAGTAATTATTATTTTTTTCTAAAAGCACTGCATTTTGTCTTTGGGGAAAATGAAGATATTTGATGAGGATGTTGGTTCTCAACTAACCTTAGCATTTGGGGAATCTGTGACCAGTGTCACTGTCCTACAGCATAAATTGACAGCTGGAGCTCACTAAAGACAGTGATCAAGAAAAAGAAATGGAAAAGCTTGTTCCAAAACAAACAGACCTAATTTATGGAAAGAAAACAATTTTAAAAGGATTCTCTGTCAATAAACATTCAAAAATGTATGACAACCATTAAAAAGTAGACTATGCTATAAAAATTTAAATACAAGAATGGTCACTTAAAGAATAAAAATATAATTACCAAAAATTAATCATAGAACTTTAAAATAAAGCTGAATAATTCTAATAAAATGTGAAGAAAGAAAAAAATACAAAAAAGGAACAAATTCAGATGATTCAATATCTCAGTAAGAACACAGATGAAGAATAGACAGTACAAGAAATAATTGAACATAATTTTGCAGAAATGAAGAAGGACATAAACATTCTGATTTGAAACCTGAATATCCGGCAAAAGGAATTTAAGAAGAACCCAGGCATACTGTCTTGAAATTTCAGAACACTTAAGATAAAAAGAAGCTCCCAAAAGCTTTCTCATTTTTGAGAGAAAAAAAGCACGTTCACTATTAAGGAGAAGATCATCAGATTTCCTTATAATCTATACTGGATGACAAAGACAATGGACAGATGACTTTAAATTTGGGAGGAGTGAGAAGGGAAGAAGGAACTGAAAGAGAAAAGAAGGAAAGAAGGAAGGAAGAAAGGAGGGAAGGAAGGAGTGGGGAAGGAGGGAGGGAGGGAAGGAAGGAAGGAAGGAAGGAAGGAAGGAAGGAAGGAAGGAAGGAAGGAAGGAAGGAAGGAAGGAAGGAAGGAAAAGAAATGATGCTTTCAGATACACAAGTAGAAAAAATAATTTCTTCTTGCCTACCTTTTTATATAAGTAGCTCTCATAAAAACTAAAATTATAAACAGATTTTGCTTTGGGGAGAAAAAGAGATTGAGGGAAGATCACTTTTACTGTCACTTTGTCATAAATCTTTTTGCATCCTTATATTTTTAATTAGTATTAATCCTAAGCATGCATTGATTTAAGGCAATTACATTTATTATTTAATTAATTTGATACAACATAAATTTTACCTGAAAAATTTCAGTCCAATAGAAACTACTATTTTTTTATTATTGTATAAACAAATAGACTAGTTAGGATTGATCATTTAATTGTACTACTCTCTCCTCATTTTCTCTAACCCTAGACCTGATGTAAGTTATTCAAAGTACTTGGTCTGGCTCATAATTATCCACCAACATAAATCCTTACTTTGGAATACATTCTTTGTCATAAAATTCGATTCTAAAGAAATTCTCTTTATCACGCTTGGCATGTGATGTCCATAGTTAATGTTACAAGACAACATAGAAAACATGCATAATAAAGGTAGCTAGAAATTTTATTTGAAAAAAATATATTTTATCATCACAGGTGGCTGGTTATTGCATCTTGTCATAAAATCTGAATGATGTGTCTGGTGCTATTATAGAATGTATTTGTAGCAATGCAGGGCTGGTAATGTCATCAAATACCATGTTTTGCTTCCACACTTAATTGACTTCCATAGTCACTGATAATCCAAATAAGCATGTTAAAACACTGTTGTTATACAAAAGTATTTCTAATGGGGTATAATTATAGCTTGTTTATTGTTTAACCTATTATCTAAACTCAATTAATAGGTTATTAATTATCTAATTCAATTAATCTATGTTTTTCTTGTCTGAACAATTGATTACATAACCATATTTGGATCTTCATAAAAGATCCTATATATAATGCAGACTGTGCTAAAAATAACCAGTTTCACTATTACTTGTTCTCATATGCAAAGCATTTTTTACCCCATAATATAGCAGCAAAGAAAGTAGATAAAGTATCTTCACTGATGGAGCTTCCATTGTGTAATAGTAATTGTAGTTTTGCAATAAAACAACAAAACCAGCAAAATAGTAGGCAAAATAGTAGGCAAAAGTAGCCCCAAGTTAAAACAAAAGTACAATCTATTTGTATTTCTGAAATAGAGCATTAATCTGGTTAGTAAAATAAAAAGCTCAGTTTCTGATTTTACTTGTGGAACACACTCAAATTTGTCCTCTCAAAGGCAAGGATCTACTAGTGACTATAGAATTTCTCTGAAAGATGTAGTCAGTCAAAAAACTTCTTTCACTTCTAAAGGAGTATATAATTGCGTGAAAAATTCTTTCTTCATATTTTATTCCACTATACTCAGAAATGAAAATATGTGTAAGAAAATCTTGAGAAGATGGAGAATATTTCATGAGGAATAAGTATATTTGGAGATGCCCTGAAAAGCTAAACAAAAGTATATGTAACAAGACAAAAGTCAGAGCCAAAAGTACTTACTGTAGCTATTCAAGTTCAACATGAGAGAAACATGGAACTGCTGAAAGTACCTAGAAAGAATTAAACTCATTAATCCTTGATGCTGTGAGGCCATGCATGCTCCATCGTAACTACTGACCTTAACCTCACTTTTCTTTTGGATATTACCCAGAGCTAAAACATATTTCCTTCTCTACATCCTTTAATGGTTACCAAACTCTTCCAATCATTAGAGTGATTTTGTCAGCTCATGTTCTGTTCATGCCCTTTCCTCTGCTATGAGTGCCTAGCTGCAGTCCGAACTAGTTGAAATCCCAAATATTCTTCAGTTCTGAATCAAATTCAACTCTTCCTTGACTGCACCCTTGATCTTTCTAGATGGAAAATTTGTCCCTCATCTTCATCCTTACATCTTATTTCTCATATAGAAAGTATTACATGTAGCAACATCCATTAGAAATTAGTAATGATAGTCAATTTCTTCAAATGTAGTCAAATTTCCTTGAAATTCAGATGTATGTTCTCAAACTGAAATAGAGCAATTGATGTGGTTTGGCTGTGTCCTCACCCAAATCTCATCTTGGATTGTAGCTCCCATAATTCCTTCATTTCATGGGAGGGACCCAGTGGGAGGTAGTTGAATCAGGGGGATGGGATTTTCCTGTGCTTTTCTTGTGATAGTGGATAAGCCTCACAAGATCTGATGGTTTTATAAAAGGTAGTTTCCCTGCATGTGCTCTCTTGCCTGCTGCCATGTAAGATATGACTTTGCTTCTCCTTTGCATTCTGCCATGATTGTGAGGCCTCCCCAGCCATGTGGAACTATGAATCCATTAAACCTCTTTCATTTATAAATTACTCATTCTTGGGTAGATCTTTATTAGCAGCATGAGAACAGACTAATACACCAATAGAGTGACAGATACAGTTTAATAAGTCCTAGACTCAACTCTGTATTCTATACAATCCATGTGAAGACATTTAAAACCTTAATGATTCAGAATCTCAATTTCCCTTCTACAAAGTGGAGATGCTTCATTAAGATAAACTTGTGATTATATTTCTACTTCATAGCAGCTAACATAACACTTTTACTATAGTCAACTTTTGTAAATATTTGTTAAATACTATATGAATTTACTTCAGGAGTAAATGATTTGGGGTGATAAAATGAAAAAGATATAAAATATGCACCCAGGGGAGTATGTCTCCAGGTCTGGTCCTGACATTTACTAGTTCTATAGGATTGAACAAGTTTCAATTAGTTTGTCTTTAAAGTGGGCATAAAAACTAGACCTAATTCAAATTCCTCTGTGTACGTCAAATAAATAAATTTACAGTGGAACTTTCCTTTGAGATATGTTTCATTTTGCTCTCTTTGCATATTGCCCTTTTCTTTTCTTTTCTTTTCTTTTCTTTTCTTTTCTTTTCTTTTCTTTTCTTTTCTTTTCTTTTCTTTTCTTTTCTTTTCCTTTTTTTTGAGACGGAGTCTCGCTCTGTCACCCAGGCTGGAGTGCAGTGGCTGGATCTCAGCTCACTGCAAGCTCCACCTCCCGGGTTTATGCCATTCTCCTGCCTCAGCCTCCCGAGTAGCTGGGACTACAGGCCTTTTCTATTCAATGAACTTATGCTTATTGGATCAGTAGATAGGTATAGCAGAGAACACACTTGAAACAGTCAGAGGCTTCCTGGTTCTTTCTCAGCCTCTGTGTATAAAGAAAATGCACTGGGCATAAACAACATGCTTGTCTCAGAAATAGGCATGTAGATGGAATACTATGCAGCCATAAAAATAATGAGTTCATATAATTTCAGGGACATGGATGAAGCTGGAAGCCATCATTCTCAGCAAACTAACACAAGAATAGAAAACCAAACACCACATGTTCTCACTCATAAGTGGTAGTTGAACAACCAGAGCACATGGATACAAGGAGGGGAACATCATACACTGGGGCCTGTTGGGCAGTTGCGGGACAAGGGGAGGGAGAGCATTAGGACAAATACCTAATGCATGCGGGGCTTAAAACCTAGATGACAGGTTGATGGATGCAGGAAATCACCATTGCACTGTATACCTATGTAACAAACCTGCACGTTCTGCACATGTATCTCAGAACTTAAAGTAAAATAATAATAATAATAATAAAGAAATAGGCATGTAGATAAAAGAACGGAAGCAGTGAAAACCAGACAGTAGACCCAGGGCCAATCTGTCAAAGAGGCATTGAGACTTGAAAAAAAGGTTATGTGCTATGTAGAGACAGAGAAACAGAGGCTGTAAAAAACCCCAACTAGAGAACCATGACCCTTTACATTATATCTCACTATTAACTTGTGCAGTCAGATGACTCAGAGCAGGGCCTGTGCCCCTTCTTGGCATTGAGTATAATTTCATGTGCATCCACAACCGGTTTTAAGTTTAGAGAACCCCTACCCGCCCCCCCACCAACACACAAACCCCTAAGGTTAAGCTTTCCATATGCTTGGTGGGATTAAAATATAAGTGTCTAAACATGTGTTTAACTGATTTTTTTTTTCAGGACTGATTTTCATATCTTAAAATGTGAAAGATATCTATAAACCGCACATTGCTACTGAGTAGGAGTTACTATTTTAAAATGATGATTAAATGGACACATTGGATGTAATTTAAACAGTTTCTGTAGTATGGTATGTAATAAGTTATTATTCTTACCATTATTGTCACTGTACAAACAATAGAGATGCACTGTAGTTGTAGAGGCTGCACACACATGAAATAGTAAGCATTAAGCGGCTGCACACACATGAAATAGTAAAAATTAAGAGTGAGTCTCTTGTGCATTCCCATGTAGAGCTAAAACACAACCACATTTATTTGTATATTATCTACCATTCCATCTTTGTCTACAAAGAGCTAATGAGATCTGGATTGACACAAAGGCGACAATGCATGTGGGGAATGAGGCAGATGGGGACAATTGACAGCCTGTACATCACTTCTAAAATAACTGTGAGTTTACAGGGGTGAACACCTGTACCAAATCTGCACAAGTAGTTCATTCACTAACAGAATGTTGTAGCTTTATTTAGGCAACCTGCATGCCATTTACACCTTCAAGGCAATATTAATGGAGAGTAAGAGATTCAGCAAAAATGACTTGCTGATTAAACTAATTTAATAGGCAGTGACTCAATACACGTAGAAGATTTTCTATAGAAAACGTCATACTACTGTTTAGTATAATTTACTTCCAAATTAAAACACTGAACCAACAATTGATGTCACAGTCTAAGTTTCTGATCATTTTATCTAAAAACAGTTTCTCCCTTCCCATCTGTGCCCCAGTAAGGGATACTATAAACCCATAAATGAGTCTACCTAGGCATTTTAAATTTTGTTTTTATTTTCCACTGAGTTAATATCTTCTTACATCCAAGGGTCATAGATACTCTAGCACTTTAGTGTGCAAAGCTTGCTATACAGATCTGATGGTGGGATTTTGAACTTTGTTAGTCTGAACTGCTTCTCTACATACCTAATGTGACTCTAAGGTAACTGAAAGACTCCCTATCTCTTGACTCATTCAACTCTTTTTTTTTTTTTTTTTTTTTTTTTTCTATTGCTTTTCTAACAGCAATCTCATGGGAAAACAATCCTTAGATCTAGCCACTTCTCTAAGAATCATGCTAACTAGTATTTGGATAGAATTATAAAATATCACATTGACATGCTCACTTCCCATGTAGCATTGTTACTGTTTTTTGTTTTCATTTTTTGGCAGGGGCAGCGTCTTGCTCTGTTACCCAGGTTGGAGTGCAGTGATGTGATCATAGCTCTTAATGCAGTCTCAAATTTCTGGGCTCAAGTGATCCTCTCACCTTACCCTCTCTAGTATCTAGGACTACAAGCATGCACCACCACATTTAGCTCCATTTTGCTTTTAAAAATGGTGTATTACAAGAACCAACTGCAAGATGTCCCAGTGATCAAAGCAAGAACAATGTGAGTAACAAAATAAGTACTGGATTGTAACCCAAAGTATACCATAGATATTCATGTGTCTACAATAATATAAATAAATAGTGATTTATTTACATCTTATCAAGACAAATAAATAAGTAAATAAATGAAATAAACAAATATCCTTTGTATAAGAATATGAAATAATTTATGTAGGTACTACTTCACTCCCTCAAGGAGGTGGAAGAAAACTTCCCACGTTTTAAGTGTGGATTGTACATAACAACCTATATCTAAAGCATACAGTATTATAAACAGGGGAAAATAACTTCACAGTGGAGTACCTGAAAAACACTACTTCAGCCCAGTGTCCATGGTCAACATCAACAGCAATAAGTCATGTTGATGTTGTATGCCCTTGAGATAATGTGATAAGAATGGCACGTACCTGTCTGGTCTTCCTTCCATAAATGTGTATCCCAGTTTAATCAAAAGGAAAACATCACTGGACACAAAAAGTCAAATATTGCATGTTCTCACTCATAAGTGGGTGTTATAAAGTGCGTGCACATGGATGTAGAGTGGATAATAGACAATGGAGACCCACAAGGGGGAGGTGTGAATGAGAAATTACTTCAATGTATAATGTATGTTATTTAAGTGATGGATAGTCCAAAGCCCTGAGTTAACCACTATGCAATATATGCATGTAACAAAATTGCACTTGTATGCCACACATGTATACAAATGGGAAAAAATATTTTAAAGAAAAATATCAAGCAAGCCTCAGTTGATATGCAGACTAGAAAATACTTAATCAATTCTCCTTCAAACTGTAAAGATCATCAAAGGCAAGGGAAGTGTGAGAAATACAGTAAAGAGAAGATTAAAGGGACATGAGAGCTAAATGTAATGTGGCATCCTGGATGAGATCCTGGAACAGAGAAATGACACTTCTTAAAAATTAAAGGATTCCAAATGAACTACAGACTTCAGGAAATCATAATCAATGACATCACGATTGTTTCATTAACTAAGACACTATACAACACTAACACTATAAAACACTAATGTATAATGTTAACAGGGGAAACCAGATACAGGTATAGAAACTCTTTGCAATTTATTTGAAAATCCAGAGCTATTATAAAATTTTAAACAGATCTGAAGGTTTCACAATCTTCTTTCTGTAAAATTATCTGCACATTGTCCTTCCATGACTACATCTGCTCTTACTGTCCTAAATAATATTAAATAAATTTTCATTCTTAATCTTTTTTTTTTGTTTGTTTTTTTGAAACAGAGTTTCACTCTTGTTGCCCAGGCTGGAGTACAATGGCATGATCTCGGCTCATCGCAACCTCCACTTCCCAGGTTCAAGCGATTCTCCTACCTCAGCCTCCCGAGTAGCTGGGATTACAGGCATGCACCACCACACCCAGCTAATTTTTGTATTTTTAGTAGAGATGAGATTTCTCCATGTTGGTCAGGCTGATCTCGAACTCCCGACCTTAGGTGATCCACCCGCTTCGGCCTCCCAAAGTGCTGGGATTACACCCGTGAGCCCCTGCGCCTAGCCTCTTTAATCATTTTGCTTCTGTTTTTTTGTTTGTTCGTTTGTTTGTTTGTTTGTTTTTAATTTCCTTTTGTAGTCATTAAGACCAAAGAATCAGTTCATTTTTCAAAAGGTGATGTTGATCTGAGAAACAGAGGACATAGATTTGAGACCCATCTTGTTCTTTTCCCAAGCAGAAAAATGCCAAATCTTGCCAACTACCAAGTTCCACCGAGGCTCCCCGCAGAAATAGCAAATCTACTTTAAAGATTTGTTTACAAGGCAGAAACTCAAATCCCCTGCCTTCTAACTGCCCCAGCTGCAGGGAATTACCACAAAGGTCTTAATCCCCTAACAATTAATCAATTCCAAACTGAAAACTTCATTTTGTCTTTAAAAGATTAGCGCAGCCCAATTATGCTTTCTTCATTCTGCCTACACAGATTTAAAATAGATACTGGCATGTCCATGCAATTCAATTGATTATAACATTAATTCTTGTAAAGGAGTGAAGAAAATGAGTTTGATTATAGTTTTTACTTTCTAGAGTATGGGAAAATGCAAAAGCCTAACGGATTTGGAAATGTATTCAACAGGGCTGATAACAGCATACCGATCTGAGTATCATAACCTCGTGAAACAGGAAAAGCTTCCTCTTAACACTACATTCAGAACGGGGTTTTGTTTCTGGGAAGAAACTTCTTGGTATATTCAATGCTATCCTAGTCAGACTTTAGAAATGCAAATTCCATTTGGAACTACAATACTGAGTTGACTTCCTTTTAGAATTTTATGGTCAGCACCAAGTCACTGCCTGCCATCTATAGTTTTGAGGGCCCTCTGATAAAGGAGATGTGGAAGAAGGCTACGCAAGGAGCGGGGTGGGATGGCAGGGAAATTGACTCCTCAGAGGAAGTCTTTGACGTGCTCTCACAAGTCACACTACAAAGATTCAACTGCTGAGAGAAAAATGTCTCTTTAAAGAACAGCTCTCTGAATTTTTAAGAATTCTGAAAGAGGGTGAAAGTTCAAGAGCTGTCAGTTCTCTTTTCCTCTGTACTGGCTTCCATCAGTGTGCTGCTTATGTAAAACTGTTACAATCCAGGCTCTAAGATTCTATATTTTGCCCACAGTCAGGACCTTGAAAGAGAAAATGGTGAGGAGAGTCAGGATCACTGTGGCTTAGAACAAGGCTTTGCACTCTGTGGTCTGGCTCAGTGTTCTTCACAGTTTGATGTACATAGGGATTACCGGGGATCTTCTGAAAATGTGGATTCTCATTTGTTAAGCAGTGTGTGGGACCGGTGGGTCTCTATTTCTATCAAGCTCCAGGATAACCTTGAAGCTGATGCTTTACAAATCACACTGCAACAAGAGGCCGATTAATTCATTCCTATGCACCATACAAAGGAACACAGTTTGAATGCCTAAGTCTTGGGAACATCTGGAGGGCACCCTTCATGGACCTAATGTCTTTTAAATATCAACTCCCTTTCTCCTCCCAGTCCACCAAACTTTTTAAAATTCTTCTTTTCTTGGTGTTTCTTTCTCTTCACATATTTATAGCAGTTTATTCTCTGGACTGAGAACTAACTTTTCCATCTACAAAGAAACTGCTGCAGATTGATCTTAATAATCTCAATAATTACATGCAGAAAAGCAATATGAACAAGGACTCCTCAAAGTTCTTCTAGAGTTTGAGGATAATTATTGAAAAGTTTTATCATATTTTATATATCCAATTGAACTGCAAGTCATCAGTAGATTATCTGTGTGGTAGAGATATTTGCACCAGACTTTACTTTCTATTTGGCTAACAAATTCATTTTAAAATATCTATTATTTTGTTCTGAAAAATGCAATGTGCTGGGTTCTATACTGTGGCTGTCTCCTTTGCTATGAAAGTCCTCTTATTTTATGCATTTTTATTGTTCTTAATTTTGGCAGTTACACCCTACTCAGGCAATGGAAAACTGTTATCGGCTGCAGGAAGTAATGAGGTGAATAACTGGTCTGTGTGTGGTATTTCAGTGGTAGATGGAATTTGTTTAAATCCTGGCTCTGTTACTTGTGACACTATGTAAATGACTCAATATGCACAAATTTCTTCACCTGTAAAATGTGAGTTATATTAGCCCCACAGTGTTATCAGTTGAATTGTGTCCCCCCCCCAAAAAAAAGATATGTTGAAGTCCTAACACCCAGTGTTTCCTAACCTTCAGTATTACAAAGCATGACCTTATTTGTAGAAAAGGTTGTTGTGAATGTAAGTAGTTAATATGAGGTCATACCAGAGTAAGGTGAGTCCCTAATCCAACGTGATTGGTGTCTTTGTAAGAAGACAGCCATGAGAAGACAAATATACACACAAGGAAGAAACCATGTGACAAGAGGCTGGATTTTGCAGCTTCAAGGGACAACAAAGGTGTGCATAAAACTGCCAAAAGCCATGAAGAGGCAAGGAAGGATTCCTCTATAGATACCAGAGGGACCATGGCCCTGTCAACAACTCAGACTTGGACTTCAAGCTTCCAGAACTGTGATCCAACGACATTTCTGCTGTTTTAAGCCACTTAGTCTATGCTACTCGGTTATGACCATCCTAAGACTCATACATATATATATATATTTAAATGAGATAATGCTTTCAGTGTTCTCTGTAGAAAATCTGATACCAATGCTCAATAGACAATTGCTGCTTCATATTTGTAGCTGGTATTTTTTTTCTCCAGTATGTGAAACAAAATGAACCAGAAAATATGTCCAAATACTTGAGGAAATCATATTTTAAATACTTTTAAAAAATCTATTTAAGAAAGTGAAATTTTCTATTCAACATTTGAATGGGGAGAAATCCAAATGTAAAACAAATAGATTGGGTAATAGCTTTTATTTTATCCATGATTCAGTCTTTGAAATGTTAGTTCATTTGTTTTCTCTGAAGGGAATGTACTTTTCATGCTGAAAACTGACTGACTGAAGACACAAATAGACATGAAGCATGTCCAGTGTTCTCATCTTTGGAAAAATCCCCTCACTCTCATTTCATGTAATTTGTGTGGGGTTGACTCTACTTCATATACAGTCAAGTCACTAACTTGACCTTACAAACCATAAATATTCTTGGAATAAATGACCACTACGATATAGACCTGACTGCAGTCATCTTTTTCAGTCACATGGAGGAAATTGCTTGTAGTTGAAGATTTGAATGTAGTTAAAATGCAGAGAAAACTGAGTCACAAAAAAAGGATACAAAATTCTAATATCTTGATTGGAGATCTGAATCTAGACATATAACTGGACATTTTAGTCATTATGGCAAGAAATCCCAATGCAATCTCTTAAGCACAATCGATAGTTGTTTTTGACCAGAATCACCTGGAATTTATTTGCGGAGTTTCTTTTTTAAATATGTTTACTTGGGAATCAGTATTTTTAAAAGCTCCCCTAGTAATTAAAAAATGCAAACAGGTTTAAGAATGACTGAGCTAGTTTAAGGATTGTTGTTATTAATTGTAACCTACACAACCCTATTTAATAAAACAGCCTGAGCCAGGTGCAGCGGTGCATGTCTATATTTAAGCTTCTTGGGAGGCTGAGATGGAAGGATCCCTCAAGTCCATGAGTTTCAGACCAGCTTCCAGCTTCGGGCAATGTAGTGACAACCTCATCTCAGCAATAAAACAAAACAAAAAGTAGCCTAAAAAACCACCAAATATATGTAACGAAAATTCACCAAATAAAATGAAAACAATGTAAAAGGTGGTATTCATCTACAAACCCCAAATATCCCTGCTCCTCACAGAAATTAGGTTCTACAAATAACTTTTGGTGAGAGTCTGTGTTCATCCATGTTGCACTGCTATAAAAGAATACCTGAGACTGGATAATTTATAAAGAAAAGAGGATGATTTGTCTCATGGTTCTGAAGGCTGTACAAGCATGGCACCATCATCTACTTGCCATCTGGTGAGGCCTCAGGGAGCTTTACTCATGGTGTAAGGTAGAGGGGAACTAACATGTTACATGGCAAGAGAGAGAGCGCAAGACAGAGAAGGAGGGGTGCCAGCCTCTATTAACAACCAACTTTTGTATAAAGTAATACAGTGAGAAGTCATTACCATGAGGATAGCACCAAGCCATTCATGAGGGATTTGCCCCCATGACCCAAACACTTCCCACTAGGCCCCACCTCAAACACTGGGAGTCAGATTTCAACACGAGATTTGGAGGGGACATATATACAAATTTTATCAAAAGCATATTTAGAAATGTTCTAAGATGTAAAAGGCTCTCACTCTAGGTCTTATTCAGTTTTAATAGAACTGCAGTTGTGTTTTAGTAAAATGGATTTGAATAAAAATTAAACATCTATATTTTATTCTACACATGAAGCAGAGTGTGTAATAGCATAGATTTCCTATAGGTTTATATGTGTGTGTGTGTGTGTGTGTATTTGTGTGTGTGTGTGTATATATTTGTGTGTGTGTGTGACACAGACAGTACAACAAATATGAAAGACACATAAAAGGAGGAAAAGAAATAATACAGAGAGATCTTGTGTATCTGTATTGTGAGGAGGAAAAAGAGAAGAAGGAGGACAAAGAGAAGAAGAAAAATAAAAGAAAGTTATCTTAGGAAAGTTCAGTACCTAAAAATGTTGGCCAAGTTTTAAAGTCAAGGTTCATTTTGTATTCTGATGATCTTTTAAAATTATGCAAACATAATCTTCTTTTTTGACTACATTTCTTGTTCATTTGCTTAACAATCATAATTTTATGATTTATGATGAGCCTTCATGGCACCATAAATATAATGGTAAATTTTGCAAAAACTCACATTAGAACACTATCATTTTCTTTCATAAATCCTTGCAAAATATGCAAACCATTTAGGTGAAAAAGAATAAAAAATAATAACTTTTTATTGTGAAAGGTCAAATAATATATTGCACATCTGGTGAAATAATAGCTTTTGAACTTAAGAGTCAGATATAAGTGCACGTTAGGGAGGGTTTTTAAATATTTTTTAAAAGCACTCATAGTAGTCTCAGCTTTCTTGATTGTCTTTTAAATATGGCCTAACTCATTTTGGTTATATATGCATAAAAAATTATGTGTTATGTAATAACAATATATATCCATTATATTTATTTTAATAGATATAATATAACTAATTTCAGTTACATATATTATCTGCATTAATATATTATGTGATATATTAATATTACACATATAACATATTAATTAATTATATATTTTGTATAATATATCAATATATTGCATATATTAATTATATGAAATATATATAAATTAATATATGTAATATATTTATATTATATATAGTTGCTTGTATATGTATTTGCGTGTATATAGTATATATAAGTTTTTAAACTTGTGTCTCTACAGCTAAATGTACTTAACACTTATTAAAAAAAAAAACCCAGCTACCTATGAAAAACAAACACCTATTTGTTTTTAGATTACCTATCACTAAGACTCATGATATAATTTCTGAATCCCACTGCAAAATAGAAATATAGGCCATCTTGTTCAAATAATAAGAAAGTTAAAAAGCAGCAGCAGAGCATTAGACATCACGGAGACCTTCTCTGTGTGGGATGCTGTGTGTGCACAGGTCACACAGCCATAATACCTAACTGTAACTAATTAAACTTTAAATGTAGGAGAAAAATGGAAAAGTACCCTGGAGAAACTATGTTTTTTTAATTCAACAATTTTCTTTAAGATAATCGTAGATTCATACATAGTTGCAAGAAATAATACAGAGAGATCATGTACATCTGTATTGATTCAAGTTTTTCAGAGAAACATATATATATACACACACACATGTATATATATATGTGTGTCTGTATGTAGAGAGACACAGCTATACACATACAAACATACAATGGAGATATATACACACACATATATAAATCTCTTGATAGAATATATATCATAGAAGAGGCATATCTATCTATGAAGAGATTTATTATTACGAGTAATTGGCTCACATAATTACAAAGGCTTTCAATACCCACAATCTGTAATTTGCATGCTGGAGACCCAGGAAAGCCTGAGTCCCCAGGCCTGAGCACCAGGAAAGCCAATAATATAGTTTCAGTCTAAAGGCTAATAGGCTTGAGACCCAGGAAGAACTGATGTTCCAGTTCAAGTCCAAAGGCAGGAATAAAATGATGGCCCAGCTCTAAGAGAGTCAGGCAGGAGGAGTTCCCTCCTATTAGTGAGAGTATCAGCCTTTTGTTCTATTCAACCCTGCAACTGGGTAGATAAGGCTTCACGTTATCAAGGAAAATATGCTTTACTCAGTCTAATGATCTAAGTGTTAAACTCATTCAAGAACACCATGACAGAAACACCCAGAATAATATTTGACCAAATATCTAGGCACACTGTGGCCCAGTCAAGTTGACACATTAAATTGTCAAAATACCCTTTACTCCGTTTTTCTCAGTGAGGATATCTTGAGAAACAAGAGTTCAAAATCACAACCAAGAGAAAAATGGACATAGTTGAGATACAGACCTTTTATATTAGCGCAAATATCCCTCAAATTGTCTGTTTCTAGCTAGACCCATTTGCCTTCTGTCCCGCTTCTTCTTTAACACCTGATAACCACTTATGTATTCTCTATTTCAGTGCCTTGTCATTTCATAAATGCCATATAAATGGAATTATGAAATCTATAATTTCTTGTGACTGGTGGTGTTTACTGAGAATAATTCATTTTGCTGAATAGTACTCCAAGGTACAGATGTAGCCCAGTTTGTTTAATCATTCAACAGTTAAAGGATATCTAGACTGTTTCTAGTTTTTGGCTATTATGAATAAAAATACTTTGTTTATGTACACAGTTTAGTGTGAAAACGAGTCTTCACTTCTCTGGAACAAATGACCAGAAGAGCAATTGCTGAATTATATGACAGTTACATGTTTACATGAGAAACTGCCAAGTTGTTTTCCGGAGTGCCTTTCCGTTTTAAAATCCCAACCATTTATGTAAGAGTGATCCAGTTTCTCCACGTCTTTACAAGTATTTTGTGTTTTCATACATAATTTATCACAGTCAATGCTTGTTGTGATTTTACCTACTTGAGTAAAGTATAGAACTTCGTCTGCTGTGTGTTCTTTTACCTTTCCATGTTCATAAATAGTTTTAAAAAATATTTCCTCTGGGCCGGGTGCGGTGGCTCACCGCCTGTAATCCCAGCATTTTGGGAGGCGGAGGAAGGTGGATCACGAGGTCAGGAGATTGAGACCATCCTGGCTAACATGCTGAAACCCCGTCTCTACTAAAAATACAAAAATTATCCAGGCGAGGTGGCCGGCCCCTGTAGTCCCAGCTACTTGGGAGGCTGAGGCAGGAGAATGGCGTGAACCCGGGAGGCGGAGCTTGCAGTGAGCCGAGATCACACCACTGCACTCCAGCCTGGGCGACAGAGCGAGATTCCATCTCGAAAAAAAAAAAAAAAGAAAGAAAATTTTCATCTGCATGCATTTAGAAACACATCAAAGTTACAATTTTTTCTTCTACCATCAAACATATTTTAGAAAACTCAGTAACTCCTACTGTATTTACTTACTGTTTTGGTTACTACATCGTTTCTTTCCAGATGTTCCAAGATTCTTGGAAGGTCATTTTCTTTTTGTTTAGAGAACAAATTTATTTAGCCATTATTTATGGTATGTTTGATGATAACGAATTAATATTTTCTCACCTGAGAATGTATTGATTTCCCCTTCAATCTGGGAGGACATTTTCACTGGGGCTAGGATTCTCAGTTGAAAGGCCTTTTCTCTCAGCATTTCACTGAGCCGCTTCTTTCAGGACTCCATGGTTTCTAATAAGAAATCTACTGCCATTTGTATTATTTCTCTCTAAAGGTAAGGTGTGGGTTTTCTCTGGCTCTTCAAGATTTGTAAATGTCGGCCGGGCGCGGTGGCTCAAGCCTGTAATCCCAGCACTTTGGGAGGCCGAGGCGGGCGGATCACGAGGTCAGGAGATCGTAGACCCTCCTGGCTAACACGGTGAAACCCCCGTCTCTACTAAAAATACAAAAAAAAAAAAAAAAACTAGCCGGGCGCGGTGGCGGGCGCCTGTAGTCCCAGCTACTCGGAGGCTGAGGCGGGAGAATGGCGGGAACCCGGGAGGCGGAGCTTGCAGTGAGCCGAGATCGCGCCACTGCACTCCTTCCGGCCTGGGCGACAGAGCAAGACTCCGTCCCAAAAAAAAAAAAAAAAAAAAAAAAAGATTTGTAAATGTCTCTTGGCGTGGAATTATTTGGTTTATCTTACTTGGAGTTTACTCAACTTATAAGTGAGTGCTGTTTGTGTGTGTGTGTGTGTGTGTGTAACACTGGAAATAGTGCTATTAGGAAAGCTAGGGATAAACTCATGTAGCTAACCAACTGAATATTGCTATATAAGATACATTTAGAGTGGTCATGCAAACTAATGAAAGAAAAAATATCTGCTCAATTGAAAAATGGGTTATTTATGGCATAGGAAATTCACAGTAGAAGAAACATAACTGGCAACATAGTCACATATTACATTATTTATGCTATTCATAACTAAGTTTCTTTTTTATTCAATGAAAAAAGTGGAAAAAAGCTTTTGTAAAAGAAGGAAGAAAAAGAACAACACTGCCTCATTTAATGCAGGTACACATTTCGTGATTATTTGAATGTAATAAATTTGAAAATAAAATCA
This sequence comes from Rhinopithecus roxellana, assembly GCF_007565055.1. Lineage (NCBI taxonomy): Eukaryota > Metazoa > Chordata > Mammalia > Primates > Cercopithecidae > Rhinopithecus > Rhinopithecus roxellana. The sequence goes on along the minus strand of NC_044549.1, from coordinate 66,863,775 downwards.
TTTTGAATAAAATTGCAGCTCATGAATAAATTGTGCAAGATATGTGAAAGGAAAATAAATCTCAGGATTCCAAACTCCCTCAGTTAAAGGGAAAAGTTAAACTGGGAACTAAGTCATGTAACCTGCCTCCCATTTTGTTTCTAAGATGGCTGAAAACATGAAAAAGCTACATACCTCCGTCATAATTTGCCCAAGAGCAAATTCCTTGTGGGCCCCAAGATCTTTATCCTGAAACAGTTCTGTTGAATTTTACCCTGACCATGTACATTGATAGCTTGTCTTCACAGGTACAGGACAAAGGAAAGAACTCAAAGTCCTCCCTTTGCTCATCTGAGGCAAATGTTTATCTGATTGCTTCCTCTGCCTTAAGTTTATTTTATGTAAAAAATGCAGATTCACCGAGCTAGATGAATGCATAAGTGACTATTTTTCTACCCTACTCTCACATGTGAATGGCTGATCAAAGACTCAGAAGAATGCAATGCTTGCCTCTTAACCACCCACAGCTTTTAAAAATGTCTTCCTCCTCGCCAGCATTCTCCCTTTCCCCTTTAAATATTGAAGCCCTCAAAATCATCTTTGGAGAAAGGCACAGACTTGTCTCCCAAGCATTGTTCTTAACTTTGGCAAAATAAATGTCTAAATTAATTGAGACCAGTCTCAGATACTTTTTGGTTTACAGGCAATATAAAACTTTCACATTAAAATTGTGTTAAGGGTCATAGTATTTCCAAGTTTCATGGTGGAATAAATTGTAAATGGGTTTAGTGCAACTTCCACATAGGTCTGACTCTTTAAGTAGTGAAAAATAATAGCTATCATTATTTATTAGAATTAGTCTGGAATGAGGCAAGTGTTGACTTATTGGAGTGTGATATTATGATATAATAAGAACTACACATTTGCTCTCTGTCCCTGGTTCCTGTCACACAGCTCTGAAAACCCTTGGAATTTCTAGAGCGATGTGTCTTTTGTCTATTAATGAGATGATTGGTGGCTTGGGACCCTTAGATAGCTTCAGGACTGGGCTGGTCACCAGAAGGACCAAGGCATAATTAGAGTTGGAGTTGTCAGCCCCACCCCCAACCCTCCAGGGAAGAGAGAGGGAGTGATGTTTGAGTTGATCACCAAGAACCAATGATATAATCAATACTGCCTATGTAATGTTGCCTCCATAAAAAATTCCGAAGTCGGGCTTTCCTGGAGGTGCCTGGGAGTGTGATTAGCCCTCATACCTTGCCCTGGCTCTTTTAAAAATGCATCTGTTCATCTGTCTTGTTCATCTATATTCTTTGTAATGTATTTTATAGTGAATGGGTAAACATAAGTAAAGTGTTTCACTAAGTTCTTTGAGCTTCTCTAGCAAATTAGCTGAATCTGAGGAAAGGGTGATGGAAACTCAGGTTTATAGCCAATCACTCAGAAGCACAGGTCAAAACCCCAGGTTTGCAACTGGCATTTTAAATGGAGGTTAGTCCTATGAGATTGAGTGCTTAACCTGTAGAATCTGATAATAGCTCTAGGTAGATAGTGTCAAAATTGAGCTAAGTTATAGTATACCCAGTTGGTATCTGTTAGAGAATTAGCTGCTTGGTGTGTGTCATGGGGAACCAATACATCTGGTTCATAAATTTGAATTGAATATGAGAGCAAGATAAACACTTTTTATCTTTCTTATGTCACATAGGGAATCTTTCAGAAAATATACACACATAGAGAATCAGCTCCGTTATATGACGTATGTATTCCTAAAATTCACCATGCTATGCAAACTTATGAAATAAAAATTACATGGCTGATGGGGAAACTGGTGTTGGGAAACAATAGTCAAAAAATTTTTCAGTGATGTACACAGAAGAAAATCATGGGAACCTAATAAAAATAGTAGCATACTTTTATGCATATTAAGTTGTAAAGAAATATATAGTTTAATAAAGGAAATATGCCACTTCATTTTTGAAAAACAACTAAGGTTTGCTTGTGGAAGTGAGTATTGAAAGGGTTTCAGCTTGGGAGGAATTGCAAAGTGGTGAAATAAGAATTATCTGAAATCAGACAGAAACTTGTAACACCAGATATAGATGAGTGGTCTCATCACACCTGTGCTGAGCTGAAGTAGCTGCTAGATGTTTGAGGTTTGTTTACGCTTACATTTTATGTATTGCTACATGGCTTTGTTCTGCCAGGTGCCATTTTGTGCATCTGCCTAGTGTTTCTCAAAGATGAAGTAACACATAGGGCAAACAAGAAATTTGTGTCATGCTCAAATTGTTCCTTAATACATAAATAGTTTTGGAACTAATTCATTTTTTAAAAAACAAGCCTTTTAAAAGAACTTATTGCACTGCCTTCTTCTAATCAGATACATTTGTTTGCAGGTGCATAAGCTGGCACAGACTTTGTGTAGTTTAATTTAATACAATTCCTTTTAAGTACTGAATAAATTCCATTAAATCTGTAGAACATTCGATCCAATATATCAGCCTTTGGGATTTTACTAAAGAAGTAGAAACATTTTTATTGCAAAAATATTTAATATGAGTATGTTTCACATATAAAATTTAGATCCTTCTTCAATGTAAAAATATAGATGTTTGATTAAATAAATTATGTATAGCCATATGATTAATTACCATGCAAATATAAAAAATAGTTTTTCAGAAATTGTCTTTTGAAATTGAAATATATTAAAGGTGTATTATGATAGAAAAATATAGATATTAAAATAATATTGAGATAAAATATAAATCACATGATATATTTGATTATATGCAATAAACATATCTACAAGAGTATCAATAACTTGTCATCTCTGGTTGAGGGGGATTATATTTATTATGTAAATTCTTTGTTCCTTTTGTTTCAAAATATTTAGTGATTTTCTTTAATGATATATACAATTAGCATAATCATAACAAACATTATTAATCATAACAAACAACTTAAAATGTGATCTCAAAACAATTCTATGATATATTTTCATTAAATGGTTTACTCATGGTCCAAAATTGGACCAGGTACAATGCCTTTGTTAGGCATATGGTCCATGACTCTCCATCTTTTTCCTTCCTTGGGCCTCTGGTAGACATTGAAAATTGATCCCTGATTTATAACTTGTATCAATATGTTATTGATAAAACTGTGACTGAGCAACCAGAATTGGCACAGGAGCTGTATGTATTTGCCTCCTCTATTTCATCATGCTGGCAGAGAGCCAGTAACATATATTCCCACTTGAACACCCATTGTCTGTATCAATTGTATAAAATTTGGCTTGGTTACTTTTAGAGCTGACTAAAATGCACTATATATTCACTGCATTATAGCATGCATATATTTGAAATGGAGATGTGTCCTACCAAAATATCAATAAATGATCCATTTTTCCAGCATCTAATACTTAGGTTGCTCTAACTATCCTCAGAGGACTCATTTTCAAATCCCAGTCTTGGACAAAATATTGCCTTTCTCTCCTTCACTGATGACATTGAAATAAAATTGCTATGATCCAAGGACTAGAGAAATAAATACTGTATGCTTTCAATAGAGGCCAATTTGGCAGCAACTAGGGGATGGGGGGAGAATGGAATACTGCTGTGCCAATGTCAGAAACAGCCCTTCTTCAAATCCTATCCTTTTTGCAGTGCAGAGCAACCTTCATAAGTTGTACTTCTCTCACATCCTGAAGTCAAACTTAAAAGTTTAATCCTCATGAGCAAAAAATGAAATCCTTTATAAAAATAGCTCCTGGCCACAAGACTCTACAAAAAAAAAAGAAGAAGAAGAAGAAGAAGAATGAAGAAACAAAGAAAGAGCAGACAGCAGATGGGATAGTAAGCCAACAGAATTCTCCCACAGTAACCTTACCACCTTGCATGCAAGAATCCTGGGCAGCCAAGTGTCAAGCTATGTGAAAAGGAAGCATGAGTCTCTGATGCTTACAAATTCAATTCCATTAAACAAGTATTTATTGACTGTCTTCCATGTGCTCAGCAATGCTTTAGACACTGTGAAAGAAACAAAGGACGTATAAGACAGTTACTACCCTGAAGGACTTTGCAATCTTGTTGAAGAGCTTTCTCTGGAAAACAATTTGCTGCTGAATGAGTAAGAAACACACATGATTCAAAACACCCTGTGGACAGAAAAACTATTCACATGTCATCCAGATGTCATTTTAACGGAAGCTCAATCACCTCATTTTTAATTTACCAAAGGAATCAACCCAGGGCATACGTATGTATTTAGCCTTGTCCACATTTCAAGTGGATCATTCTAAGCAAACAAACTTTCTTCTAAACCAAGAATGCTGCTGATGAAATGTGCTGGGGCTGCCTGATTTTGCTCCTTGACCTCGTCTGTCAAATATGATAGTCATTTTTTTCTGGGTAATGCATTATCACCGTGTCCCATTTTGATGATGTATTATACTTACACATCATTGAAGAAGCAATTTGCTTTGATGATGTACAGACATGCAATAGATCATGGCTCAGAAAGAGCGTGAGGAGGAGCACCCTGGAGATCTATAACTCAAGCAATGATGCCATCCATACAAGAACACAGACACCATTAATTTAAATTATCTGGACAGGAGCTGGGCTAATGAAAGGACTTTTGACCCTTCCCAAATGTAAAAATAGATATATTAAAAATGCTTTCTCATGGTTGTCAAACGGTAGCATAAGGAATTCTTGTTGTGACAGAACTTCTCAGCATCTTGATTGTGATGGTAGATACATAAACCTACACGTTAATAACAATCTATAGAATTTATACATGTACACATGCACATACACACAAATGTGTCCAAGTCAAACTGGGGTAACCTGAGTAAATTGAATAGATTGTACAATGTCAGTATTATGGTTTCACTATTACACTATACTTTTACAAAATATTATAATTGGGGGAAGCTGGGCAAAGTGTATACAGAATCTCTTTGTATTATTTCTCACAAATGCATGTTGTTCTGTAATTATTTTAATAATTATTCACATGTAACCCAGATGTCATTTTAATAACAATGAAAATATTTGTAAAAGATTTCCCAGGTGTAAGATAATAAAACATTTTCAGACTCAACTTTTACAGTATGACCAAAGTTTTCTTCTACTTAAGACATTATGAAGAAAAAAAGACATTCACACACTTGAATAAAAAATCCTTTTTTAAAGGGAGATATTGGCAAATATTTAATATTAATCCATGACAATTATATTCACATTAACACTTAATTAATGTCTAATACAAGGAAAGGATTCTGTTTAATGAAAGAAACTAATAGGATTTAAAATATTTTAGAACGTAATTTCAGTTCGCATATATAAATATAAAAAACCTCAATGTTGTTCTTGGTCATAAAACAAAATAGCTTGAGAGGGTAAGATCTATGAAGACAAATTTAAATAAGTTTAAACTAAAGCCTAAAGGTGAAATCCATGCACAAGTTTCTTTAGAATTAGAGTTCTTAAGATAGAAAGTATATCCATTTGACACCAGAAATATCTTCTGATAAGTGTATTCGATAAGTGGACATCTTTATCAATAGTCATATTTACATGAAGCTGAATTTATTTTGGGGCTGCGTAGAAACTAGGGGGCTCCTTATTTATGTTATAGTGATGTTAGCCTAAGGGAATGCTTTTGCCTACTAGAAATAGAATGAAGATGAACAAGTACAAAAGACAAAATTATGAAATGCAAATTGAGCAATGTGATGGTATCCAACATATAACACGTGTGGACAAATGTGTTAACTTCCATGAGATTACCCTAACCACAAGACATTAAAATAGAGAATAATTCTTAAATATATTAGGAACAGGAGAAAAGGAAGAAACCAGGAGACAAAGACATTCTTTGCAGTAGGAAGGCAAATAATATTACATTTAGGAATGAACTGAAATGCTCAGAGACTCAGCAGAAAAAGGACTCGGTGGAGGAGAAAGCTGCTCTTCACAAAAGAGTCCTTGGAAATTGGTATTTACGGAGATCTCAGATTTGAGAAGATAGGTATATAAATTAGATAAACTATTCTGCATTCCAAGCCATATTTGCAATGGGGTATTTTCTTTCGTGCTGAGTCCAGATTAATACATTCTAAAGAAATTGATCAATCTGACTGACCAAGTTGGGGATTCAAGAGTGGGCATGGAGACAGGGAATAGAACCCAAATCATTTTTAATCGAGGATGCATGTAGGCTGGAGATAGGGCATGTCTGTTCCTTGCTCCCACCTCTGAAAATTAATACTTGCCAATAATTACTGACGGTTGTTTCTCATGTTCTGTGGTAGAGGCCAGTATGTGAAGAGGGCATCCACTCAAGCTGCCTAAATTAGTTTATTCAATTATTCATTCCTAAATATAAACATAGAACTAAGGAGCACAATATATTTTGGGAAAAAAAGCAGAAAAGAGATGAAAATTTAAACATGTAAAAATAAGATTTGAGATTATCAATTCATACATACATCTAAAATCGATCTAGTGTTTTAGTTCTAGTAACTGAAGAGATAAAGAATGTAATACATGCTATGCCATCAATGACCTCAAAAATCTGAGGTGTTAATAACATCTCCAAGATTCTGAAAAGCAGTATACCATATAAAGAAAGGATGTGGACCACAGTGGACTTGATCAGCTTTCATACTGTTGCTTTCTTAAAGCACTTGAACATTTGATTCAATTTTTTTAAGTGATAAATACGAATATATCGCCTGTCTCATACAGTGAAAGACAAATTTAAAGAGGACTAAATAAAAACAAAATTATTTGCAATATTAAATATTTTCAACAAGGATATAAAGACTAGTTGACCTGAATTTTATTGTTTTACTTTATTTGGATAAAGACCATTACACTGAGAAATAAACAGAATATTCAAGTTGAGAGAAGTGTTAAGTGACTATTAAAGGGTTCAGTGCAAAATTGTTTGTGCCATTGTAAGTATGTGAGCACCTAATAATAATAATAATAATGTGAGCACCTAATAAGCATGTGTGTGTGTGTGGGTGTGCACGTAGGAAAAGGTGATTCCAGATCAAAACCACATTTTATTTTACACTGCTTTGGAAAAAATTATCAATGAAAGATGTGAACAATTTCATTCCTAAATCCAAATGCTGTTAGAATTGATTGAAGTGAAAATGTGTTGCCATGAACTGAAGCCATACCTATGATAATATAACAAAAGAGAAAAAATTTCCATTGTTTGCCAATAGCCAGAAGGTCAAGTTTCTTAATGTTAGAAATCATACTCAGTTAACCAGGAAGAATGATTAGAGGCAAAACAGGAGAGAAAAGTCAAGGAGGAGTCCATTTCTACTGGGAACTACTCACAGTTTAAGTTTTCCTTACAATGTTACTCTTATATTTTCAAAAACTAAGGATAAAAATAAGAACGTACGTGAAAGACAGTAAAATGCTGCCAGACGCGGTGGCTCATGCCCCGTAATCCCAGCACTTTGGGAGGCCGAGGAGGGTGGATCACGAGGTCAAGAGGTGGAGACCATCCTGGCCAACATGGTAAAACCCCGTCTCTACTAAAAGTACAAAAACTCGCTGGTAGTGGTGGCACATGCCTGTAGTTCCAGCTACTCGGGAGGCTGAGGTAGGAGAATCCTTGAACCCAGGAGGTGATCCTACAGTGAGCAGAGATCACACAACTGCACTCCAGCCTGACAACAGAGCGAGGCTCCATCCCCCTACCCCTATCCCCCATTCCCGCAAAAAAAAAAAAAAAAAAAAAAAAAAGAGAGAGAGAGAGAGAGTTAAATGCTTCTGGAATAGGGACCAAAGTGAAAATAGCTAACAGATCATGTCACAGTATGAATGACTTTTAAAGAACCCTTGAAAATCTCAAACTGAGAGACAAATTAATTAGTTCTTTCATCCAATCCTCCAATGAAAAAACTCACCTTTTTATCTTGCTCTTAGTTACCTAATCTCTACTTCTTTCTTTTTTAATTTTATTTATTGTTGCTTGTTCCTTGTTTTTTCCCTCTTGTAGTTTTATTTTCAGGATAAAAAAACACATGAAGGAGAAATATGAAGGAGACATATTTGGCAATTTTCTTTTCAAATAATTTTCAAATTTATGTAACACATATTTGAGTAGCAAGGAAAGACAGTGACACCAATTCATTAAGATCACTGACTTCTGAGATATACTGGAAAGATGGTTTCAGAAAGAAAACGAAAATTTGTCCACTGTATTAAACAATATTTGGATTTGGAAACCAAAATTTATACTGAAACATAAGAAATCCTGAAGAGTCAAACCAATATTGAGCAAGGAAAAAAATGCTGGAGGCATCATACCTCATGGTTTCAAACTATATTACATAGCTATCATAATCAAAACAGTATTGTACTGGCATAAAAGCAGACACACAGACCAATGGAACAGAATAGAGAGCCCATAAATAAATTCACACCTATATGCTCAACTAATCTTTGACATGGGTGCCAAGAATACACTGTGGGAAAGGAATATTGTTTTCAATAAAATATGTTGGGAAATCTGAATATCCACATGTAAAAGAGTGAAACTGAAACCATATCTTGCACCATATACTGAACAAAAATTACCTCAAAATGGATTAAATATGCAAATATAAAACATGAAACTGTAAAACTAGTAAAATAAAACATAGAAAAAAATGTCCTTGACATTGGTCTTGACAATTTTTTTTATATGACACCAAATACACAGGCTACAAAAGCAAAAATAGACTAGTGGGGCTGCATCAAACTAAAAAGCTTCTGAACATCAAAAGAAATAATGAATAGAATAAAAACACACCTAAAAAATGAGAGAAAATACTTTCAAAACATCAAATAAGGGGTTCATATCTAAAATATATAAGGAACACATACAACACCACAGTGAAAAAAATGAAAAACCCTATTAAAATATGGGCAAAGGACCTGCCTAGACACATCTCCAAAGAAGGCATGCAAATGGCCAACAGGTAGAGGAAACAAATGTTTCATATCACTAAGCATTAGGGAAATGTAAATCAAATCCACAAGGAGTTATCACCTCATATCTCTTAGAATGACTATTAACAAAAAGACAAAAGATAACAAGTGTTGGCAAAGATTTGGAGACAAGAAAACCCAAGTAAACTACGGGTGGAAATGTAAGTTAATACAGTCATTATGGAAAGCAGTATGGAAATTCCTCAAAAATAAAATTAGAACTCATATAATGTAGCAGTTTCATTTCTGGATATATATCCAAATGAAATAAAATCACTCCCTCAAAGAGATACCTCTGCCCCGATGTGTACTGCAGCATTAGTCACAATAGCCAATTCAGGGAAACCTAAATGTTAATGGAGGAATGGATAAATGACTCCATGAAGGATTATACATGCATGCACACACACACACACACACACACAAATATATTGGAGTATTTTTCAGCCTTGAAAAAGAAGGAAATCCTGCCATTTGTAATAACGTGTATGAACCAGAAGGAAATGATACTAAGTTAAATAATCCAACAGAGGAAAAAACACTGCATAGTCTCACTTATATGTGAAATCTAAAATAGTCAAATTTATAGCAGCACAGAGTAGAAGGGAGGGTTGGGGGGGAAAGTCAAATAGGGAGATGATGGCCAATAGTGTAGGTCTTAAGTGTTCTCATTACACACACACACAGATATACTCACACACACACACAGAGTTAACTACACGAAGTAATTGATATGTTAATTAGCTTGATTGGGATAACCATTTCAGAACATACATGAATAGCTACATATCAACTTGTGCAGTATAAATGCATACAATTTCTATTTGTCAATTATATAGCAATAAAGCTAGAAAAAAACAAAATAAACAAAAAACAAAATCAAAATAACAAAAACTAAACTACCATTTACAGTAGCAGATACAGTTAAGAACCTGAGAATGTTTAAGATGGAATAGACATAACTCATAAATGAGGTGGGGGAAGAGGAATAGGTCAAATATTAAAGAATCATTATATAAAAGACAGAGAAGACTTTGCTATAATCTCACGTAAAACAACTGGATCCAAGGACAGAAACACAAAGGAAGCATTCTATGGCAGATTTATTTCAAAATAAAAAAGAGTTCCTCAGGTTTTGGTGAGTTTCTGGCCATGAAGTTTCTTTTCAAAAGTGCTTCAAATGTTTTACAGGTTTTCTGCTCCCTTAGAAATCTAAGAGCTCATGTTTCAATCACAAGCAATGATAACTTGAAAGAAAATTTTTACAAGAACAAAGATGATACAATTCACAAAAACCAATAATGATTAATTGAAACTTTCACAGGATAGCTTGCCAATCTTACCTGCTGAGCTTTAAGTCACATACCTCAGCCGAAATCTTGGTAGCTCCTTTAAGAGGCGAAAGTGCAACTTGAAGAGTCTTTAGTTTGGTCCAGTTTTGCAAACCTGATATTCCTAGGATAATGAATATATGAGTTTTTCTAGAGAGAGAAAGGACATTAATTATACGAATGATGGCTGAAGCAGCACTCATATACTTGGTGAAAGGAAGTGGCTCTAAAGCTTATTGGAAACCACCAACTAAAGCAGTCCTAATTTATTGCTACTTAATTTAATTCTGCCTTAAATTTTCCCTCTTTTAGTTTTTAGAAGTTGAAAATATGTTTGTTCTTAATTGTGATTTTCTTTCCCTACTGACAATGGATGATAAGCACTAAGGCCACAAAAGCTTATTCTGTTGAGGGTGAAGTTAAAACGCACGTTTGTCTTAGACCCGTGATATAATATACGACAGGTTTCCAAGAAGATCCGTTCTTTTTTATCTCTACATGATGATTTTGAGTGAAAAATGTAAAGCTCTTTCACATACCATTGGTTTGTCTTCTGGAGAAAGGAACAGCATATATAGAGGATGAAAAAAATAAAAAATCCTTTCTAATTTTGCTAGCCAAAAGTGCTCTTTTAACCAACACTATATTAAAAGTCCAATGTCAGGGGCATTTCTTCTATTTTCAAGAAGCTCATCATTTCAAAGAATACAGGTCCCTATTTGTTTTGTTTTTCAATAGTCTAACACAACACAGCTTTGGTTTAATAAAACAAAGACAGTTTGGGCATTGCTTTGCTATTTCTTCAAAATTAACACGTACTAAAGCAGCCAATTTTCTACATGTACTGGAGGTCAGTTTTCAATTAAGGATTATCTATGGCTAAAACATCAAACAATAATTATATATTCTCAGAAAAGAACAAATTGGGCTAGAAGTATACAGTTTGATATATTAATATATTTCCTATTATTATTTATAATTTTCCCAGTATGAAAAACTGCTAAGTTATGAAAGAAGTATATGAAATTATAACATTAATTCCCACCTCTATTAATTTTTGATATTGACTTATGAACAAATTCTCAAATTCATTTTGAAATTAATCATACCTTCTAGTTCAAGGACCTTGGTGGATTCTGAATGTAAAAGAATCACAATGATTTTATCTTTTCAAAACCCATAAACATAAATTGTATTCAAATATGCATGTTACAGAAAGATGCATTACACATATTGCAATAGACATTCATATATATTTTTGGTTGGTGATCTAACTTGAATTTACTAACAATGGCATGGTGTCTATTTTTATTTTGTTTACCTGGAATAATCATATATTAGTCCATTCTTGCACTGCTATTAAAGAAATACCTGAGACTGCGTAATTTATAGGGAAAAGAAGATTAATTGGCTCAAGGTTCTCCAGGCTGTATGAGAAACATAGTGGCTTCTGGGAAGACCTTAGGAAATTTAGAATCATCGTGGTGTAGGAGGACGAGCCACAGACAAAAACCCCTCAGATATCGGGTTAAAGAAGGAAGAGGCTTTATTTGGCCGGGAGCTTCAGCAGACTTGCATGTCAAGAACCAAGCTCTCCGAAGAAAGAGTTCCTGGCCCTTTTAAGGGCTTACGACTCTAAGGGATTCATGTGAAAGGGTTGTGATAGATTGAGATTTACAGATAGCACATGTGAATAGAGTGGGGGGTTAATCTTTAACCTCTCTCCTCACTCCCCTCTTTGAGAACCTTACTCACTAGTGGGAGGTCTTACTCTCATCTTCACTACCCAGGTCTTTCTGCAAGACAGATAGACAGTGATTCATGTAATACAGTTGTGATGAAGTTTTCTGATGAACCAAAGTAGTAACAAAACTTCCTAGTAGTTGGAGAAATATGAGTAACAAACAAGAGAGCATTAAGCAGGTTCCTAACACTACTATTATACCTATTATAAGAGGTTTAAATCCTCCTAGAGCTGGAAACCACTTTCCAAACAGGGATCCAGGATCAAACCCATGCCAAACCTGCACAGGCACATGTGCCAGCTTTGTCATGTCTCTAACTAAATTTTCGACTGCTTGTCCTTGATCATCTATTTGCAGACAGCAATTGGTCAAGTTGAATTTTCTACAGACTCCTCCTTTTGCTGCCAGCAAATAGTCTAAGGCCAATCTATTCTGATAGATGGCATTTCTCATTTGGGTTTCCTGCTGGGCTAAAAGAGTAGATGGGGGTTCAGTATCCCCACGAGCTGTCTTGTGCCCATATGGCAGGCCTATAGTCAAAGCTCTGTCAATTTCATTTTACAAACAAATTCCTTTTAGAGTCCTGGTACACTCATGATAACTGTAAAATAACAGGACTGCAGTAACCTTTTGTCCTACCTCAGTGACTTGATGTATACACTGGGAACTCAGTCTGAGGAAGGTCGGTTGAAGTCTTTACTGTACAAGTCCAAAATGTAAGGAAAATGAGACCCGCAATAAGTTTCCTCATGCTTCAGCCGTGCGTGGACCAGTCAGCTTCCAGGTGTGACTAGAGTAGGGCTTGTCGTCTTCTTCGGAGTCACTTTGCAGGGGTTGTCCGGGCTCGGTCTGGCCTCCCATGTTTCAGGTGCTGCAGGTTTTATGTGGCTGTGGTGGATCCAAGCTGGGATTCCCTCTACCTTACGGGTGTGGGAGTGGTCAAGATGATAGTGTTCTAGTTCTGCTGGTGTTCTAGTTTGAGGTTCATGCAGCTGGAATCCTGGTCAGGAGCCAGTGGTGCTTTTTAAGTCTGAATTCATGAAGCTAAACATGGGGCAGAGGTTGGGGAAGTAGAGAGAGAGAGTTACAGGATATCACTTGAAACTGTACATGTAGCTGAATCCCAAGCAAGTTAAGCCTGGGAGCTTCTCAGTCCTCACAATAATGCATTCTTTTTTCTCTTACACAGTTTGGATTTGTTTTCTGTCTCACAAGACAGTAAGACCCTGATTAATACCCTCAGGAATTGAAAAGCTTTAAAAAACTAAATGATATCGGTATAATAATGATAGAAATTGAAGTATGATTATCCTGACTGACAGAGACAAAAATCACAAACCACACACAATGTATATCTTTTCAATCAGTTAGTAAAATAAAATATAAATTGAAAAATAGACCCACATAAAGGTATAAAAAGTTATTTCATGGAGAAACAATGGATGACATAGATTAATCTGAGAATTACTATTAATGGAGAAACTTAGAATTTACCACTTTTCCTGTGAGGTTTCGGTGCTGATACTGATATTCTGTGAGCTCTGGCAGCTGAGTCCGTTCGCACAGCCCGGTGATGCAGCAAGTGTCACAGAAGAACCCTGACCCAGCTAGTCCTGCTCCACTGCTTTGATGAGTGCAGCCTCTGATCTCTGACTGTCTTGAGCAGAGACCAGGCCCTTGATCACAAGCGTATCCATGGTGAGGTTCCATGGATGGAACCTCATGGATGTTCCTGATGTTCCTTCCTGATGTTCATCTGCCATCTTGCTATTTAATGCATCTTGTTTATAACCGTCTTCTAAATATTGAATAGAAATAAAGCATTTGTACAATATTGGTAAGGTGTAAAGAATATGGACACATTGGACACAGAGGACCTCCACCAAGTTTAGGGAATAGAATCTGAAGAGACATAACTTTGGATGCTCTCTGGAGGCCCTGCCTGATTCCCAGTCCCTTCCCTTCTCCTATAGAAGGAATTACTTCCTGCTTTAGTCTTTCTTATTCCCACACTTTTCTTCAGAGTATGTTTCTTTCACCAAGTATGTGTACATCCCTAAAAAATATGCCATTTAGTTTTGGAACTTTCTGTTGTCTTTTTGAGACAGGGTCTTGCTCTGTTGCCTTGGCTGTAGTTTTGAACTTTGATGTGAAGAAATTCTCCTGTGTGGCTGCTCCTACGCTGCATGGCTCTGAGCATCTGCTTGATGTCTATTTTTGCCCTCCATTCTCTTCCTGAGACCCACCCACATTGACATGATTCATTTTCATTGCTGCATGATCTCCCGTCATATGAGGGGAACATGGGGAATGTCTTCATTTCCCTGCTGATGAGTGTTTGGTCAGTTTGGGGCCCTTAGGACTGTGTTTTGCTAGGAATGTTCTTGGGCATTTATTTTCTACACAAGTGCAAGTTTCCTCTGGTCAGTAGCTTTCAATTTTTAAAATTTCATCCCAGGGAAGAAATGTAATTGTCCTTATTACCCACAACACACACCCTTTCATATACAAGTATAGCAAAAATATATTTCACAACCATTCTTAGCAGTGCTTGGTGTTCCTGCGACTCTCCATTCTCCCCAACACTTGCATGGATTGGGTTGTGGGATTTTTGCCAGTCTGGTGGGTGTCACGTGATATCTCCCTCTATTAGGCTGAAGCCCTCTTCATGTTTTTATTGGCCATTCCTTCACATTTCCTTTTCTGTGGAGGGCTGGTTCAGCTCTTTTGCCCAGTTTCTGTTTAGTTGTTTGAATTTTTGCCTTTTTCTTTTATTATTACTATTATTATGTTTTTGTGACAGAGACAGAGTCTCAGTCTGTCGCCCAGGCTGGAGTGCAGTGGCGCGATCTCAGCTCACTGCAACCTCCACCTTCTGGGTTCAAGTGATTCTCCTGCCTCAGCCTCCCAAGTAGCTGGGATTACAGGCACATGTCACAACAACTGGCTAATTTTTGTTATTTTTACTAGAGATGGAGTTTCACCATGTTGGTCAGGCTGGTCTAAAACTCCTGACCTCAGAATATTTTCACTGGATATACTATTCTAGGATGAACGTTTTTTTTCCTTCAGTTATTTAAATATTTCGCGCCACTCTCTCTTGCCCTATAAGGTTTCCACTGAAAAGTCTGTTGCAAGATATACTGGAGCTCCTTATATGTTATTTGTTTCTTTTCTCTTTCTGCCTTCGGAATTCTTTCTTCATCTTTGACTTTTGGGAGTTTGATTATTAAATGCCTTTGAGGTAGTCTTTGGGTTGAATCTACTTGGTGTTCTATAACTTTCTTGCATTTGATATTGATATGGTTCTCTAGGTTTGGACAGTTCTCTGTTACTATCTCTTTGAATAGATTTTCTATGCTGATCTCTCTCTCCACCTCCTCTAATGCTTAGGTGTGTTCTTTTGAGGCTGTTTTCTAGATCTTGTAAGTGTGCTTCATTGTTTTTATTTTTTATTTCTTGCTTTACTGTTTTTTATTCTTTTTTCTTTTGTCTTCTCTGACTGAGTATTTTCAAATAGCCTGTCTTTAACCTCACTAATTCTTTCTTCTGCTTGATCAGTTCTGCTGGTAAGAGATCTGATGCATTCTTCAGTATGTCAATTACATTTTTCAGGTCGAGAATTTCTGCTTGATTTTAAAAAATCATTTCAATCTCTTTGTTAAATATATTTGATAGGATTCTGAATTCCTTCTCCGTGTTGTCTTGAGTTTCACTGAGCTTCCTCAAAACAGCTATTTTGAATTTTTTCTCTGAAAGGTCACATATCTCTGTCACTCTGAGATTGGTCACTCATGCCTTACTTAGTTTATTTTGTGAGGTCATGTTTTCTTGGATGCTGTTGATGCTTGTGGATATATAGGTCAATGTCTGGGCATTAAAAAATTAGTTATTTATTGTAATCTCCACAATCTGTGCTTGTATGTACCCATCTTCCTTTGTTTCTTTTTTTCTGAGACAGAGTCTCACTCTGCCACTTAGGCTGGAGCACAATGGCATGATCATGGCTTACTGCAGCCTCAGCTTCCTAGGCTCAAGCTATCCTCTCACTTCAGTCTCCCAAGTAGCCGGGACTACAGGCACATGCCACCATGTTCAGCTGATTTTTTTTTTTTATTTTTTGTAGACACAGGATCTCAGTTTGTTGCCGAGGTTGGTCTTGATCTCATGGATTCAAGTGATCCTCCCTCCTCGGCTTCCCAAAGTGCTGGAATTATAGTTATGAGCCACCACATCTGGGCATGTTCTTCTTCTTTTCTTTTTCTTCTGCTTCTGCTTCTTCTGCTCTGCTTCTGCTTCTTATTTATTTATTTATTTGTTTGTTTATTTTTGAGACAGAGTTTCACTCTTGTTGCCCAGTCTGGAGTGCAATGATGCAATCTTGGCTCACTGCAACCTCCACCTCCCGGGTTCAAGTGATTTTCCTGCCTCAACCTCCTGAGTAGCTGGCATTACAGGCATGTGCCACCATGCCTGGCCAATTTTGTATTTTTAGTAGAGACAAGATTTCTCCATGTTGGTCAGGCTGGTCTCGCACTCCCGATCTCAGGTGATCTGCCCACCTTGGTCTTCCAAAGTGCTGGGTCTACAGGTGTGAGCCACTGTGCCTGGCCTTCTCTCCTTCTTGAGAAGGCTTTCCCAGAATTCAAAGGGAACTGAGGGTTGTGATCTAAGTCTTTGGTCACTGCAGTCATATCTGCTTTAGAGGCACCTCAAGCCCAGTAACACTATGATTCTTGCAGACTCATAGAGGTACCACCTTGGTGTTCTTAAGTAAGATCTGGGAGAATTCCCTGGATTACCAGGCAGAGCCTCTTGCTCTTTTCCTTCACTTTCCCCAAACAAGTGGAGTCTCTCTCTCCATGCTGTCTGGAGTTAGGGGAGGGGTGACACAAGCACTCCTGTGGCCACCAGCACTGGGACTGTAGCAGGACGAGCTGCAGACAAGACCTCTCAGATACCAGGTTGAAGAAGGAAGAGGCTTTATTTGACCCGGAGTGTCAGCAGACTTGCATCTCAAGTATGAGCTCCCTGAGGAAAGGGTTCTTGACCCTTTTAAGGGCTTACAACTCTAAGGGGTCCCATGTGAAAGGGTCGTGATAGATTGAGATCTATATATAAGACATGTGGTTAGAGTGGGGGGTTAATTTTTTAACCTCAGGGGGGTCATCAGTGGCACCAGCTGGTCTTGCCACTGACTTCATTCCTGTTGTTTTCCAGCTTTTACTTCCTCCTTCTCTTCAGAGACAGGAGACAGTAAAAGAAATGGCCTCTCTCCTCATTCCCCCTCTTTGAGAACCTCACTCACTAGTGGGAGTTCTTACTCTCATAGTCACCACCCAGGTCTTCCTGTGAGACGAATCAATAGTGATTCATGTGATACACTTGTGCTGAGGTCTTTTGATGAACTAAGGTGGTAGAAATACAGGTAGCATACAGGGGAGTAACTTGCAGGTTCCTAACACTATTATTATTAAAAGGTCTGAAACACTGGTTTGGGAGAGAGCCTGTGGACCTTCCCTTGCACTTAAATATTTACTCAGGGATCCAGTACAGTTCCATCGATTCCTAGAGATACATACTCTCCTGTTTTCCAATGGGGATCAAGTAGTTCTAATGAGTTACAGTGACCACTAGTGCAGGAAGAGTTACTCTTTCCTTTTTGAAGTAGGATGGGGTCCTTCTTATCTTTTCTCCAGGTGGCCTAAATGACACAGGACCAGTAACTACATTCATCACTACACAGTTCTAATTCATGACAAACATACTTATTTTCTACTATACAGCCCCTTTCCCAATCTAGAGAGCCACACTCTATTCTATTTCCATACAAGTCACTGTTGATTGCTGCACAGGCATCAAATTTTAAGACTCCTTTCTCGTCTGTTCTAGTTATTACTTCACTTGTATCAGCTTTTCCCCAGTTGCCAGTCCTCAATCTTATTTCAAAAACTGTAGTCATAGGGGACTCAGATGCGTTATAGCACACATCAGGTTGGTCACTTCCTCGGCTGCATACCTTGTACTGAGTGGCACTATACAAACAAGTCCTTTTTAGAGTTCCAGTACATTCATAATAACTATAAAACAGAGAGACTATTTTAACTTTTTGCCCTACCTCAGTAACTTGATGTCACTGGGAACAGTCCTCAGTCTGAGGAAGATCAGGTGAAGTCATTACTGTACAAGTCCAAAATTTAAGGAAAATGAGATGCATCTCTTGGCTTGGCTAGGTTAAGAAGAGTTTCCTCATGCTTCAGCCATGCGTGGACCAGCCAGCTTCTGGGTGTGACTGGAGCAGGGCTTATGGTCTTCTTCAGAGTCACTTTGCAGGGGTTGTACTGGCTTGGTCTCACCTCCCAGGTCTCAGGTGCTGCAGGTTTTACATGGCTGTGGTGGAATCAGGCTGGGATTCCTTCTACCTTCATGACTGTGGTCAAGACGATGGTCTGGGGTCCTTTCCACAGTGGCTGCAAGGGGGCTATGTTACAATCCTTGATCCACACCTGATCACCTGGGGAGAAAGGGTGAACTGGGGAGAATAAGCTGACAGGGCATCTCTCATTTACTCAGGCTAAAATTGTTTGTCTAATTTTCCCTAAAGCCTGTAGCTTTCACTGTAACTCTATTTCACCTAGCTCTGAAGGAGTGCCTGGGAGTCCCTGTAGTATGGCAGGGGACCTATGATATAATATTTCATAAGGGGAATATCCTGTTCTTTTAGAAGGGGTACATCTAATCTTAAGCAATACCATAGGGAAAACTTGTACCCAATTTAATCCTGTTTCTTGACACACTCTCCCTAAACTACTTTTGATAGTCCGATTCATCTGCTCTACTTTTCCAGAACTCTGTGGTCGGTAAGCGGTAATGTAGTTACCATGTGATCCCCAATACCTTTACTGTCTTCTGTACCAAGTCAGCCACAAATGCCAGCCTGTTGTCCAAACCTATTTGTAAGGGCAGTCCAAACCTAGAGATGAGATCTCAGAGAAGCACACAGGTTACTTCACGAGTTTTCTCAGTTCGTGTTGGATAGGCCTCCACCCACCCAGAGTATGTACACGCTAGAACTAGCACATACTTTTTACCTCCACATTTGGGCATCTCAGTGAAGTCTACTTGGAGATCTTCAAAGGGGTCTGCTCTGTAAGCTTGTAGGCTGGGTGGGACATTTGGACCTTGCCTACCATTGTGCTGCTGGCAGGTGACACATTGCTGCACCACTGTTGTAGCAAGGGCTGACAGATGCGAGCTGTAAAAGTACTGGCCTAACAACTTTTCAAGTGATTCTTGGCCTAGGTGGGTGGTCTCATGAACAGCCAGTACAACTGCAGCTCCTAGCAGTTGTAGCATGACTATTCTTCTATCTGATAACTGGCTCCATCCCTCTTCTATCACCTGCCTTCCCTCCGCCTGGAGAAGGTCCTTCTCTTCTTTACAATAAGTAGGTACAAGGTCAGGTGCCTGAGGGAGCAGGGGTGCTGTGATTGATGCCGGGTAGTGGGTGGATGCTGCTTTTCCAGCCTTTGAGTTTGGGAGTTACCCAAGGCAATCGAGGCGAAAGCTCACTGGTGTCCTCTGCAGTGCATGACTGCCATCTTTTGGGGTTTTCACACTGCCTCTAATAATTGCAGGATCTCTTGCTGATGTCTTTTTACCCAGTGTTCAATAGGCCTTTTTCTTTATATAACGCCCTATGCACGTGGAGGGTTAAGAAGGCCTACAGAGAGTCAGTGTAAATATTTACAGTCTTATCTTCACCTAGCTCTAAGGCCCGAATTAAAGCAATGAGTTCGGTCTTCTGGGCTGAAGTACTCTGGGGCAATGATTTGGCTTCAGTAACTGTCCAGCGTTACCACTGCATATCCCGCACACCTCTCTCCTTGTGGGTTGACGAAGCTGCTCCCGTTCACGTACAGTTCCCAGTCTACTGATGTCCAAGGATGGTCTTGGAGATCGGGCCTGCTAGAATAAATTGAGTCCAACACCTCTTCTACACAGTTATGTTCAACTGGATTCTCTGATACCAGTAGTAAGGTGGTGGGGTTCAATTTGTTGCAAATGTCAATGGTTATGTGGGGATTTTCATACAGCAAACTTAGTTACCTACTTAGTCTAGCATTCATCAGTGATGTCCTCTGGTATTCTTTAAAGTCACCACAGCATGGGGGGCCTTTATATTCAGGTTTTGCTCAAGAGTCAGCTTATCCACTTCTTGTGCTAGCAGGGCAGTTGCAGCCAAGGCCCTCAAACATGGGGGCCAACCTTTAGAAATCCCATATGGTTGTTTAGAGAGGTAGTCCACCAGCCTCGGCCAGAGTCCCATGATCTGGGTCAAAACTCCATCCGCCATCTTTTCTCTCTCTGACACATATAGTGTAAATGGCTTTGTCAGGCCAGACAGCCCCAGGGCTGAGGCCGACATGAGTTTCTCTTTTAATTTATGAAAAGCTCATTGCTGTTGGGACCCCCATTTGAAAGGTTCCTTGTCACCACCCTTTGTGACTCTGCACAGGGGCTTGGCCAGTAATGCAAAGTTTGGGATCCATAACCTGCAGAACCCCATGGTTCCTAAGAATTCCCCCTCCTGCCTTCTGGTATTAGGCTCTGGTAGGTTGCAAAGACCTGCTTTCTTTCTGATCCCAGGCTGAGCTCCCTCTGTCAGAGAGTAAATCCCAGGTAACATACCTGCTGTCTGCAGATCTGACCTTTCTTCTTGGACACCTTATACCCACAGTCCTCCAAGTGCCAGAGTAGGCTATCCATTCCCTTGGCACACCTGACTGCTGTGGGCTGTCCCAGTGGGAGGTCATTGATGTACTGGAGCAACACACAGCCTAGGTCTCTGGTGGGAAACTTCTGGAGGTCTCAAGCCACATCCCCAAGGATGGTGGAGGAGTTATTGAACCCTTGGGGAAGCCAGGTCCAAGTGTACTGAGTGGTGACACCTGACCCCAGATCCTCCCACTGAAAGGCAAACAGTTTCTGGCTCTCAGGAGCTAGTCTGATGCTAAAGAAAATGTCCTTCAGGTCCAGGCAGGTGAGTCAACTGTCCTCAGCTGGCAGTGACCCCAACAATGTGTACGGGTTAGGTACCATTGGGTGCAAAGTCACTGTAGCTTGACTGACCAAGTGCAAATCCTGTACCAGCCTGTAGTCCTTGGCCCCTGGCTTGGGAACAGGCAAGACAGGAGTGTTCCGTGGAGACTGACAAGGGACTATAATTCCAAAGACCCTCAGGTGCTTGAGATGGACCTGGATACCTTCAAGAGTTTCTCTGGGGACTGGGCACTGTTTTTGACTGACCGGCTGGACTCTAGGCTTAACTTCTGTGAGTATGGGGGCCTGGCTGATTGTCAACCCTGGAGGGTTGTCTTCTGCCCCTACCTTTGGCCAACACTTAGCCAGAGGTGGTCCTATCTCTTGGCCTGGCTCAGTCAAGAAGAGTTTCCATTCCACCTCCCGAGGAACCGTAAGGGCCATTATGACTCCCATACCAGGTACCTTTAGCTGTAAAGAGCCATGATTTCTAAAAGAGATGGTGGCTCTCAGCTTGCTAAGTAGGTCCCTTCCTAGCAAAGGCAAGGGACAGTCAGGCATGTACAGGAACTAGTGAATCACTTCATGGCCCCCCACAGTGCAGGTCTGGGGCAAACAGAAAGTTTACTTTGCCAAAACCCCTGTGACTCCAAATATATCAATAATCTTTTTGGATAAGGGAGCGACTGGGGTGGTTAATACTGAATGTTCAGCAACAGTATTGACAAGAAACTCAATGTCCTTTCCCACAACCGTCATCCTGACAATGGGCTCTTTGGGGGCACATGAGCCCGGTCCCCCTCAGACCAGTAACCCTTCTGCCAGATTGAACAAGGCCCCTTCATCCTTGTCTGAGACCTTCTGCTCAGAGTCACCTTGTTTCCCTTTCAACTGGGGGCACTTGTCCTTCCAATGTCCTATTTCCTGACAGTAAGCACACTGATTATGCTGCAAGCATGGATGGCCAAACTGGGTATTTTTCCTCAGGCCCCTGTTCTCTGGTCCCTTTTGGGGGAACCCTCTTATAGCTGTAGCTAGCAGGTTGGCATTTCACCGGGCTTGGTATTCGCTTTCTCTGCAGCTTACCACATCTCTGTTCACAAACACCTGATTGGCTATCTCCAATAACCATGAAGTATTCATGCCTGTGAACCCAGCCTGTTTCCGAAATTTTCTTCTAATGTCTTCTGCACTCTGACTAACTAAAGCCATATTAATCATGCCCTGATTTTCAGGGCTAATGGGATCAAAGGGAGTGTACATACAAAAGGCCTCACATAGTCTCTCGTAGAATTGTGCCAGGCTGTCATCTTTTCCTTGAATAACCTCTGAAACTTTGTTAACATTTATGGCCTTCTGAGCTCCCTTCTTTAGCCCTTCCAGAAGGGCTTCCCTGTAATGGTTCAGCCTTTGCTTATCCTGTCTTTCATTTGTGTCCCACTGGGTGTCTGTTCCTGGTAATTAGACTGTCACATACTCTTGGGGGTTTTGATAATCAGCTGGAACATGTTCTTCCAGCCACTTAGTTGCTGCTTGGAGCACTCTCCTCCTTTCATCTGTGTTAAAGAGGTATACGAGCAACTGGTGGCAATCAGCCCAGGTGGGGTTGTGGGTCTGGATAATAGTTTGGAGCAAATCAATTAGAGCCTGTGGCTTTTTGGCATAGGATCGGGTATTGTTCTTCCAGCTGAGGAGATCAGCAGAAGTGAAGGGCTGATACACAAAAACACACCTCTCCACCATATGCCCCTCCTCATCTACCCCAGTAGACCACTGCTCTCTCAGGGGCACTTGTATCCCAGTCTTAGGTCACAAATGAGCTGCCAAAGGAGGGATCTCTGTCGAGGCTTTGCATCCTTTCCTTTCTAATCTGGGTTGCCTAGGGGTATGTAGGCCTTGTGGAAGCATGGACACAGTAGGCTCAGGAGTGGGAGGCCTTTCTTCCTGGTGAAAGGGGGGTCACTGGTGCTGTTTCTTGCCATGAATCCTCTGATGTTGGATTGGACAGCACTTAAGGAGCTGGCTCCCCTCGGTGGGTGGGCAGAATTCTTCCTTGGCTGTCTGTCCCTTTGGCACTAGTACTACTGCTTCCTGTCCTCTTAACCACTGTGGTTGGTCTAAAAGCAGCTGTAACCAGTGTCTATATATGGAAACCGATCTGGGTGTCCTGGCTTACCAGTCACTTTGTGCCATACCTTTGAAACAAGGGACCTGTCTAGGTTTCCTTCTGATGCCCAACCCACTTCTAATGCTGGCCAGTCTATTTCACACAAAGTCCTAAGTTTTCTTGGTGTCATAGTAACTCCATAGTCTCTATTAAATCCTTTCTTGAAATTTTTCAACATAGTTCCTAGCGGAGTGGGCTTATTTTGCATTCCACTCATTTTCCTCCTGAGACAAAACAATACTCACATCACAAGAAGGAAAGGGTAAAGGGGTCACTCACCTCACCCATCTCAAACTCAAGCACTCACTCACTTTCACTTTCCTTTTTGCAAACAGATCAAGCCAAATCAAAATCAATACTGAGACCAAAGTGCTGACAATGGCACACTGTGGGTGATCAGGCCATGCTTCCACTCAAATGGAGTGGGCAAGTTCCCAGGACTGATCCTACCATATCCCAGATGTCTGGACTCCAAGCACCAGTCCCTTCCCAGTGTTCAGCCATTGCGTTGATTGCCTGTGGGGGTCTGCTGTGCACCACTCTGATGAGGAGTTCCACCAGAGCAAATACCTACCTGGGAGTGGTCTCAAGATCTGCATTGCTCAAGCTGGCTGGAGTTCCCAGCAGGGATGCTCCACAGGGCAGGGCTAAGTCACCTAAGGGGCTGCCTCAACTGTCCGTTAATCACCTTGCTTCCTGGTCAGGGAACCAAGAAATGTAGCAGGATGAGCCACAGACAAAATCCCTCAGACACTGGGTGAAAGAAGGAAGAGGCTTCATTTGGCCGGGAACGTCGGCAGACTTGCATCTCAAGACCAAGCTCTCTGAAGAAAGAGCTCCTGGCCCTTTTAAGGGCTTACAACTCCAAGGGGTCCATGTGAAAGTGTCCTGATAGATTGAGATTTATAGATAGTACATGTGATTAGAGTTGCGGGATTAATCTTTAACCTCTCTCCTCAGTGGAAGGTGAAGGTGAAGAGAAAGCAGGCACATCTTACCTGGCCAGAGCAGGAGGAAGAGACAGATGGGAGGTACACACATTTTTAAACAACCACATCTTCAGAGAACTCTTTCATGGAACAGCACTTCGGGGATGGTGTTAAACTATTAGAAACCACTCCCGTGATCCCATCACCTCACATCAGTTCCCAACTCCAGCATTGGGGATTGCATTTCAACATGAGATTTGGGCAGGAACACAGATCCAAACCCAATCAAATCACCAAGGAGTCAGGTCATTCAGTTTTTCTGTAGCATTATTATCTAAGATAACTAATTTATTAAAATTCACATCCCTTGCAAAATAGAAAAGTATATGTAGAGATAATAGAATCACAAGTATCTAGATTATTTCCATCAATGTTAAGCATGACAATTTTAAAGGAATAAAGACAAAATGGAAACTATGTGATGGTGATAAGCAATATGACGAGAGAGAATTCTGATGCATGACATATTACTGGTTGCTGAAGGAACTCTCATTTAACTTGGCATACAGATGACTAGAGTATATGCCAATGTTGTATATAACACAAAAGAGTGTAACTGGGACTAATGATGAAAAGTTCCAGGAGGGTTCAGTTCCATACAAAAATGTGAGCACTATACAGTGATACCACAGACTTCCCTGGAACACTTGTGAGTTTGTTGGTTTTCATTTTCTCAAGTTAGAGGTGTTTAAAAGTAGGCAAGATAGCAATTGGCAGGGCAAGTGTAGAAGAGCTGGCTCTTCTAATTCTTAATATTCACGTTTCTGAGTAAGGACAAAACTGAAAGATTCCACATGTAAAACTTATTATATATCAAGAGAGTGTATCATCAAAAGAAAACTTGGCTGCATGTAAATCTAATTTTTAAAAATATATTTTTCACAGCTTTCAGCTAACATATTTGAATATTATAGGTACCTACTGAAGCCTCACAGTGAATTTAATTCAATATATCACATATTCAAACCTAGTGAAGGATCATACACATATTTTTGTTATTAGTAATAATAAGATAAATAGCATTGTATTGACTAATAATATCACAGATGTTGTTCTAAATGCTCTTACCCAATAACTCATTGAATTATTAAATTAAGGCAATAAAAAGTCAGCTAGCTGCTCAAATGTCATTCAGTAAATTGTAGAATAAAAACTCAAGCTTTACGGAAGCCATTATCCTCAAGAAACTAACACAGGAACAGAAAACCAAACACCATATGTCCTCACTTATAAGCGGGAGCTGAACAATAAGAACACATGGACACAGGGAGGGGGACAACACATACTGGGGCAGGGGCAGTGGGAGGGAGCTAATGCATGCAGGGCTTAATAGCTAGGTTATAGGTGGATAGGTGCAGCAAACCACCAGTTTGGCACATCTTTACCTATGTAAGAAAACTGCCCATCCTGCACTTGTATCCTGGAACTTAAAATTAAAATAAAATAAAATTTAAACAACAACAACAAAAACCCTCAAGTTTCAGTTTATCTAAAACACGTGGGTCACTTTTTGTAATTTAATCATTTTAACCATGCTTGTTTTATTTTTTTCACTTATTTTGCCACGAAAATTATTTTAATATCCACTTTCTCTCTTCTATATAGCTAATATAAAAGGAATTTAGTTCAGGAATATGTATAATGAATTTCACTAAAGAGGTATAATTAGTGTAAAACATGTCTGTTAACAGAAAGACCATGAAGACAAGGAATTGCTATTATATTTCATATAATAAATGTAACAATAATTGTTGGACAATAACAAAGAATAATAAAACAAACAGTATTTTAGAATTTGGTAAAATGTATTTATTACGTTGACTTTTGTCTTTTGGATGGGTCATATCTGAGTCATGAATATTTTGGCAAGATTTGTGATACTTCAAGATCATGATGAATGAGTCTTTTCAAGATGTGAGGCAACTGGCTCTGACTTTCAGCCCTGGGAAAATCTATGAGCCTTGACGTTGTCTGCCTTTTATAGAAAGCAAGATTTTCCTTGAGACCTTTGACCCTAGATAAGTTTATTTGCTTGCCTTTCCTTGCTCCCTAAAGACTTCTCTGGGCAGCAAACTTAGTCCCTTTCAGTCAAAAAAAATAAAAGATCACACATGATTTAAAAAGTCTGTTATAGTTTAATACATGTGCTGGGTGATCGAGATAATAACATTTTGTGTGACCTTATCTGTATATAAAAAATAAAAGAGGATTATTGAGACCACTGTCTAGGTAACTCAGGCAAAAGCTATTATAATTAGGGCTCTGAATGAGTTATCAGGATTAAAGTGATGATTAACTTTGGTCAGTAGATCATGTAATTATATAAGTGGTATAGTCATAATTTGAATTTTTTATTCCAACCTGATAGATGAAACTGGCTAAACTTTGACACAAAAGAAAAAAATCATAAGATACCAAAAGCGACAATGAATTACTCATTAGCTAGCAGTAAAATGTGAGTGAATTACTAGAAAAATCTAGATAAATCAGTTTTCTAAAAGGAGAAATAGACACAGGCAAGGAGCTAAAATATATACAGATCAGGCAGCTGATTAGTGTTAGGGCAAAAGTCTGTCTATGTGATTTCTCATGAATTGGGATTCCCCAGGAATAATAGCTCAGTGATTTACTATCCATGGAGACAAAATGCATATGTTTTTTCCACCCTTTCAAACTTCTTCTGCCTGAGGTCAATAATAAATACTATAATTAGAGTAGTCTGTGAAATATGAATGGAGTGGGGTGAAAACAGAGGAATTGCACAGGTGGGAAAATGCCCATTAAGGTTGTACTCCAAGAATGTGCAGCATGACAACTCGATGTATTGAATTCCAACCACCTGGGCATCTTTGCACTTGCTGAAACACTCTATACATACTAAATGGGTTCTTGGTATTGCTGAAAATTTATGATTTGGGCAAAGAATAATTTTAGAAATTATAAATAATTTTATGGAATAATCCTCTCCTGTGATTTAAAAGTGACTCAAAGCCAAGATGTTCTCCAGCATCATAAATAGTTTTTCATTAAGTTTTCATGTTTGCCTCCTCTCTTTATCAAATGACCTAGAAATAGCACCATCTGGCCAAAAAGATACAGTTTATTCCACCATATGCTTTCTCTGTCCTAATCTATGTGTTAAAATCTAAATACTTTTATTTTAAAAGTGGTTATAAAAAATCTGGTGTATGTACTTAGATATGACCAGTGTTAGTGAGTTTCTAAAAAGTCTTTGTGTAAGTCGTGTATTATTTATATTGCTATAAAATAGAAGCACTGCTTGTCCGTCTGCTTACTTAATGGTCAATTATTTTCATCAAGAGTTAATAATTTGGTGCCAAGAAAATTCAATGAATAAGAGAAAAACTTTAATAAGCAGCTTTGAAACAACTGGATAACTATATTGAGAAAACAATGAATCGTTTTGCTTTACAGACAAAAGTAAATTTGGGATGAATTATAGATCTAAGGGTGAAAATTTGAAACATAAACTTGCTAAAAGAAAACCTAAGAGAATTGAGTGACATTGAGGAAGGCAACAGTTTTATAGGACACAAAAATGCTACTCATAAAAAAAAATACAACTGGAATTCACCCAAGTTAAAAATTACAAATCAATCAAAAGACAATATTAAGAAAATGAGTAGGTAAGCTATAGACTGGAAACATAACTATAATACTTAAATATGAAGGAGAACTTGTATGAAGAATACAGGTAACCCTTGAAGAATGTAGGAGTTAGGAGTGCTGATCCCCTGCACAGTCAAAATCTGTGTACAACTTCTGACTCCCAAAAAACCTAACTACTAATAACTACTGATTTGTTGTTGGTGGTGGTGTTTGTTGTTGTTTTCTGAGCCAAGGTCTCACTCTGTTTCCCAGGCAGGAGTGCAGTGCAGTCATGCAATAATGGCTCGTTGTAACCTCCACCTTCTGGGCTCCTATTGCAGGTTCCTGAGTAGCTGGGATTGCAGGCATGCACCACCATGATTAGGTATTTTAATTTTTTTGTGGAGACGGGCGTGTCACTATGTTACCCAGGCTGGTCTTGAACTCCTGGATTCAAGCGATCCTCCACCTCAGCCTCCCAAAATGCTAGGATTACAGGCATGAGTCACAACACCTGGCTGTCGCCTGCTGTTGAGCGGAAGACTTACCTATCACTTAAACAGTCAACTAATACTTTGAATCTGTGTCAAAGCAAAGAACCACCACCACAAAACTTTGTTAATTCTGAACCTACCTATGCATAGATAGTATATTCTCCTTTTTTCTTGATTTCTTCTGTCCCTTTTCCTGGAAAATTGATTATGATCACTGAAAGCAAACAACTTGACCTGTTAGTAAATGGGAAAATATTTTTCTTAATTTTAATGTACCATGGAAAGCCCTATGGCAAACTATTTTTATTACGGTCAATTCTAACAACATTTGGATTATTAAATAAAACTTCTTGCATCTTTGATTGATGATTTTCTTTTATATTAAATTAAATAAAGACATGGTATAGACCTAGAATCAATCTTTATCTCTATCTCTGTTCTCTATTGCTATTCTATCTATCTAACCATTTATATACCTATAAATGTACATAGAAAACATAGTTTATTGTATGCTTATAATTTTTCATTTTGGCCTGAACTTTCTGTTAGTTCCTTTCAGAATATTCTTATGATTATTCCCTTTATTTATTAGAATTATTTATTCCACCTAAAGAAGGAAAACCATTAGTAAGAACCATACTAAATGTTCCCTAGATCCTTTTTAAAACCACTTGGGCATATAAAGAGATTTTTGTTTTCCCTTAACCCGCATGGACTTCCTACAGTGAAATGCCGTAGCATTTTATTCACTGAGTTAGGCAGCTGACATATTCATGCTAATCACTTCAACAAAACCAGAGCAAACGTCGCAGTTCTCCAAGAATGTCTTACATTGCATACTGGTAAGTTAACTGTGATATGCACGCTTTTGTGTTTGTTTGTTTGTTTGTTTTTTTCTGTAGCCTCTATTTAATTCAATATTGTCAAAATAACAGTGTCTTTTACTTATGCTTCTCCAAGTAACTCTAGTTAATGATGCTTTCATTGTTTCTGAAATTATCTGTCAAATATGATTTTAGTGACATCTGTATAAGTTCACAGAGCTGAACTGCCTTCTAAATTATATCCACTCATTCCCAGGGATTTAATTATACATCTCAAAAATTGAATAATAAGATGAAAAAACATTTGAAAGTTTTTAGTAAGGTGAAAACTTACTTGATGCAGCTGCTCTCATTATGAGAACAAGGAAGATCACTTAATTGATAATAAGACATACTCTATTATTATAATTCAATAAGGGATAGAAAAAGGAAGGTAGGTGGGTGAAGGAAACATGTCCATTACTCAGATGCCTCTTCTGTCTTTTAGTTTGAAGAAATATGGCCTATATGTGCCTAGTGGACTACAAGTATCTTTCAGATGACCAGGTGTCTTTCTGCTTACAAGTAGCATTGTGACCCTGCTGCCATTTATTTTTCATAGTAGTACAATTATTCGCACTAATTGTGATGATTTTCTCAGAAATTTATTTTTGAAACTGTAAAATTAAAGAAAACTATATCCCAGACTTTTGATATGTTTACAGTGGTCCAGTGATATAAGAATATGATGTATATTGAGTTATACTGACACCAAAACAGAGTTTTGTAAGAATGAAACTTCAAATCCAAATCCAGCATTTTTTACCAAGTAAAATGCCAATAATTGTTGTTATGATTATAGATCATAGAAAAAATCATTAAATATAGAATTGCATCAAGAAATGCAAAATATTTCCCAACCTGTATGTGTCCCTGTGATTTTCTCTAACTACATAATGTTATTTTGGATAACTATTTAAAATTAGTTAATACTTATTCAAATTCACCTGTTACTGGAAGTTTTACCTTGTCTGAAAAAATAAACCTTTAGTTTATAAGATGTGCATTTTACAACCGATCCAATCCCAAAATAAATTACAATTAAAAGCTAGTTTTCCCAGTTAATAGCAGTGAGGAAAAGGTCTGGTTTTTGATTTAAGCTTTATTGTTTGCCATAGTATTCTGTAATGTGCATTTAAATTATCTTTCTCTTAAGAGTCCATTCATCAAGACATTGTCCATGCCATTACAAAGGTATTACCCACTCTGTCCAGCTTTCTAATGGTGGCCTTAACTCCCAGAGAAACAAGAAGGGAAACTGGACAGATTGGGGAAACCCTTCGCCATTGACAGGAAAACGAAATCAAAGGTTATTTCCTAGGCTGGGTCCAATGTAGCATGTTCATCTCAAGAGGGCATTACATGTGTAACAATACATAGCACAAACTATCATTATCCCTCATTAGAAAATTGAAATGGTCTTGTCACTGGCCTACATAGCTGTAGCTTTTAACTTTTCAAAATTATCATCTCTGAAACTCATGCTCTCACCAATAAACAAATAGAAAAATATAACTGCCTTGAATTAAAAGGCAAACTCTATATTATTATATGCTAAGAGCTTGACTCTTTAGTTTATTCACACAATGCCTAGTTTTATTAGACTTTTTCTTTCCTTCTCATCATTTATTTCCATATGTTTTTAAAACTAATTGTTCCACCTTTTGACAACTCTACAGCATTCATTCAGCATGGTATATAAGTTTCTTGGGACTGCTGTAGGAAGTTCCCACAAACTGGGTGGTTTAAAAAACAGAAATTTATTCCCTCACAGTTTAGAAGCTAAAAGTCTGAAATCTGGGTTTCAGCAGGGTTGGTTGCATCTTGGGGACTCTGAAGGAAAATGTGTTTCATGCTTCTCTCCTAGCTTCTGAGGGTTTTGAGCAATCTTCGGTGTTCCTCGGCTTGCAGTTGCCATCACTCACACCTCTGCCACCAAAGTCACATGGCTGTCTTCATTCTCTGTGTGTGCCTGTATTCTGCCATGGTGCTATTTTCTTTCTGTATGTGTCTCTTCTTGTTCCTTTCTTTAGCACATTAGGTGTATTGAATTAAGGGTCTTCAGCATGACTCCATCTGTTAACTTACATCAGAATTATGTCTTCAAAGATTCTTTTGCCTGATAATGTCCCATTCACAGGTAATGGGGTTAAGACTTGGATATATTTTGGGGGAGAACACAATTGAACTAACAACAAATGGGATATACTTTCAGGCTCCCTTCTATTTTTGCTTATTTTCTTTTCTCATTCTCTCACGTCTTATCTCTATTTCCATTAAGACAAGCTTCTTCTACCTGATCTTAAAACTCCAGATAAAACATCCATTCTCTTTGTAGCTTCTCATACCCTTCTTCAGGTACACCCATTCTTTCATCGTATGAATTTTAACATGATAATTTTCATACAATCCTCAGAACAAGAGTTACATTACCATGTCTAGTAAATAGCATGTTCTCAATAAATGATTTTAAAATAAATAAATGGCACTTATATTTCATTATACTTAACATAATCTATTTGGATTTCTGCCCTCAT
This sequence comes from Rhinopithecus roxellana, assembly GCF_007565055.1. Classification (NCBI taxonomy): domain Eukaryota; kingdom Metazoa; phylum Chordata; class Mammalia; order Primates; family Cercopithecidae; genus Rhinopithecus; species Rhinopithecus roxellana. The sequence goes on along the minus strand of NC_044549.1, from coordinate 66,832,011 downwards.
CTGAATCTCATGTCGAATTGGAGGAGGAGCCTGGTAGGAGGAAATTGGGTCATAGGGGCAAATTTCCCCCTTGCTGTTCTCATAATAGTGAGTGAGCTCTCATGAGATATGATGGTTTAAAAGTGTGTCATACTTCCCTACTTCACTGCCTCTCTCTCCTGACACCATGTGAAGAAGGCCCTTGCTTCCCTCTCACTTTCCGCCATGATTGTAAGTTTCTTAAGGCCTTCCAGTCACGCTTTCTGTTAAGGCTGTGAAACTATGAGTCAATTAAATCTCTTTTCTTCGTAAATTACCGAGTCTAAAGTAGTTCTTTACGGCAGTGTACAAACGGACAAATACAGCATATAAGACTACGTCTTATATATATACTTATGACAATTCTTAATAATAATTATCTGTTCAAATTAAATAATTGTGTAAAAACGATTATTGAATCATTTATCTGGACATTAATACATAAGAATCACCTTTCCTATCTTTCTTTTAGAAATGGACAAAATTATTTCTCACAATTAAAAACATGTGTTTTTAGAGTCTTTACCTTCCTGCCATCTCTTTCACTTTAGATTTGTCTGTTATTTTAATTGAAGATAAACAATGAACATAATGTTTATGATAAAATATAATGTGGAAAATGCAAAATATTATTTATCTGTATTGTATGAAATTCATTATGATCATTGTTAAACAGAGAATTATTAGAGGTGTATAAACCACAAAATATTATTAGGAAGTTATATGATTATGGGTGTGTCATTCACAGATGAAACCAATTGCAAATGCACCATTAGAAGTGGGCATTAGCAGTTTATGAGATAAGATGAGAAGGTCCTGGTGACTTTCTTTTTTAGTCAATGACTCTGTGTGAAATTTAAGTTTCAGTAAACTGAAGTTTAGAGAAACGTTTTTCCCCACAGGGTTAGTTGTTACCATAAAATCGCTGATTCTATCTAAAAAGGTATGTTAAGTGTGTGGACATTGAATAGCCAATCATAATGTTTATTCTAAAACAAATGACATTTGACAAAAAAACAACAAGTAGCAATGTTTTCAACTTATCGGTGTAAATCACATGAATTATCTTTTTAGTACCTTAACTAATTTTCAAAAATAAAGGCACCAGTACTAGCCACATTTTCAGCCTACTAGTATACTACATACTATAAATTTATATGCATTATACTATAAAAGCATATAACTCTGATATTATACAATTATCATATATTTACTTGAATGTTCTGAGTATAACACAGATGACTATTACTGTCATAAAGTTTTATATTTATATTGTAACTGGCGATTCAAAATGTAGATTTCTCTAAATTTACCCTCCACAGTCCAAGTAGTTTCCTCTCATTTAAATGAAGTGTACTCTATATGTATACAAATATATATGCTTTGTATAAATATATATATGTGTATGTATGTGCATGCTGACGTCCATATGAGTGTACTTTTTCATGAAAATGTCATCTAATTCTTTCAAAAATCTTTAGTCAGCAAACTTATTGTCTTAATAGAACACAAAACTTGACTAGATATTTAAGGTCTGGGCTCTCCAATTTACTGGTTAGCTTCTCACCATCAATCCGCATTCAGTAAACAAAAGTACTCACTGTTACCATCTCCTTCATTTTGTGTTTGTGCCCACCGAGGTCTGACTCCCCCTCAATGGCCCTCTCCAATGCTACCTCTTCCTTGAAATCTTGATTAATCTCCCCAAGTAGACTCAGAGATTTTCTCCTTTAAATATTCTCCATGCTTGAGTCTAACTTCAAGCATTTGGAACTCTGCTATACCTTATATTAATCATAACAATCAACATATCTCTGCTTTGAAATTGTACACTCCTGCAGCATAGGGATTGTCCTAGTCAACTTTATGTTCCCATATGATAGCACAGTGCCTGGACTAGAGTGGACATTCAGTAAATATTTGTTGAAATGAACTGGATAGACTTAGTGAAAATTCTAAAACCACCATCTACTAGTAAGGACCTGTGCCACAGGGAATCAGCCTCAAGTTACTCAGGCAGAATTTTCTATGTATGTCCAATATTGAAACCAAGAAGTTACAATTAAAAATTAGAACAGACCATTTAATAATGTGTATCGGTAAATAGTATTACCTTTCCCTACTTTACCTGACAGGACACAGTCTGCATTTTAATATTCTGCATTCTGAATCATTCTTATTGTTAGGATTAATAAATACGGAATCTTAGAGGCTATGCTCACAGTGTGTGGGTATTGGTGAGAATGCACAGAGGAAGAAAGTACTGCTGGGTGTTAGATGTTAGATTCGCACAAGGAATGTAACATTGTGTTAGATTATAACTCTATTTATTCATCTACTACTTTCTCAGAGTTAATTCTTAAATTATAAATCCAGAGGCCTCAAAAAGGTGTTTCTGATCTGTTTTTATTTTAGCAACAAAGGAAATAGGCCAGAGCACTGAAAGTAGTTGTACCGACTAATCTTAGGATTTAACAAAGGCATAAAATCTGTCATAATTCTACAGAAAACAGACTTAGTGCATTAATCCTCCTTCATGGAAAACTTTACCTTTAGTCATCCAGATTATTTTTAACTCAATCAAAGAGGATTATAATATTAGCAGAGAGTCTATAGAGAGCAATTCTGAACAAAGACCACTTATTCCTCATTTACCAGAAACAATTGATACTTCATGTTAATACATGTTAGAAACGCTCAGGTAATTATGAATCCAAGACCTCTGGAGCAACCGGAATCATACAGGAACATGGCCAATATTTCATATGAAGTCTATGAATATCTATAGTGACAATTCACTAGTAGTCCACTGTAATTTGAGCAAAATTGAGTAACTGAAGCTATGCATAGAAGTTACTCATGCAGATGTCTTCGTTTAGATGTAGATGTTTTGAATGGCTGATAACACAGTCCATTATGTTGCGGAGGAAGTTTGGTACAATCTGTGAAGCTACTGATATTTGTTTTCTTTTGTTATATGTAGAGTTACCTATGTTAGATATTTTTGGGATAAGAATTTCAGGTAAACTGAATGATGGCATCTAATAAAATCAATCTAATCTTAAATACAATTTAAGACTCATTTTTCTTTGAGTGCATTATAAAAAGACAGTGATATTTAATTAAAGCAGAAAAATTTTGGCTTTTTTGTGTTTTTAATTTCCAACATTTATTTTAAGTTCAAGGGTACATGCACAGGATGTGCAGGTTTGCTACATAGGTAAACATGTGCCATAGTGGTTTGCTGCACAGATCACCTGGTCATCCAGGTATTAAGCCCAGCACTCATTAGCTATTCTTCCTGATGCAGTCTGACCCTCTGAGAGGTCCCAGTGTGTGTTTCTTCTCACCATGTGTCCATGTGTTCACATCATTCAGTTCCCACTAATAAGTGAGAACATGCAGTATTTGGTTTTCTGTTCCTAAAGCAGAACATTTTAAAAGGATGGAGGCATTCATTCACTTCCATGACATCTGATTAGAGATGGATATCTTACAAACAAACTTAAAGGTAGGATTTACAATTACATGCTCCTTTGAGAAAATAATTCACATTGAAGACAAATTACTAAGAATTTTGCAATCATAAAGTTAAACTTTCTTAAGATTGGGCTTATTAGTTATTATTTTTTAAATTAAATGACTTTAATATCAGAAATTGCTATCATTTATTATATTATATTTGAACTTACATGAAATAAAATTTAGTTTCTGATAGCACCCAGTATTATGAGTTTTAACACAAGCATAGATTCTTGTAACCAGTCTTCCTAACAAGATAGAGATCAATTCCAACACCCTATGGAGTCTTGGATACTACCATTTGCAGGTAGACAGTCCCACCAAACCTAAGCACTTGCAGCAACCAATCTGTTTTCTTTTCCTAATAGCTTTACCTTTTCAGAATGTCATGTGAGTAGAAACATACAGTATGTTACTTTAGAAATGGCATTCTTTCACTTAGCATTTGGGACTCATCCAAATTGTTTTGTGTAAAAATAGAGTGTTCCTTTTTCTTGCTCAGTAATGTTTCATTGTATGGGGATAAAATGCAATTTGTTAATCCAGTCATTCCTAGAGAAACATTTGGGTGGTTTCCAGTTTGGGGTGATTGTAAGCAGCAGGTTTTGTGTGAACATAAGTGGGGTTGCTGGGTTATACAGTAAGTCTATGTTTAACTGTACAAAAACACCAAACAGTCCCAGAGTAGCTGTACCATTTACATTTCTACCAGCTATATATGACAGTTTCAGTTGTTTCATATTTCCACTAGCCTTTGCCACTTTGCTTTGGAATTTTAGCCATTCTAGTATGTTTTTATTAGCTCTTGTAATTAGCATTTTTATAATGAGTAATGATGTTGATCACCTTTTCAAGAGATTTCCTGTCATTAATATAGCACTTTTAGTATCACATCAGTTCAAATCTCTGGAACATATTTTTATTGTGTTTATTTACTTATTGTTAAAATTTGAGATTTCTTACATTTGGATTCAAGATATATGATTTAAAAATGTTTTCTTATGGTATGTGGGCTGTTTTCTCAATCTCTTTTTGATAACAGAGCAAATTATTTTAATTGGATCAAACCCAGTTTATCATTTTTTCTTTCATGGATTATCCAAGGAGTTTCTTTTTAAAATTTTTGAAAAACATTTTGTGGGTACTTAGTAGGTATATACATTTATGGGATACATGGAATGGTTTGATGCAGGCATGTAGTATGAAATATGCACATCATGGAGAATGGGGTGTCCATCCCCTCAAACTTTTATCCTTTGAGTTATAAACAATCCAGTCACACTCTTTAAGTTATTTAAAAATGTACAATTAAGTTATTATTGTCTACAGTCACCCTGTTGTGCTATCAAACAGCAGGTCTTATTCATTCTTCATAACTCTTTTTTTTTTATATATCCATTAACAATCTCCCCCAGCCTCCTCCTACTGTTTCCAGCCTCTGGTAATAATGTTCCTACTTTCTATGTCCATGAGTTCAATTGTTACGATTTTCAGGTTTCACAAATAAGTGAGAACAAGCAATGTTTGTTCTTCTGTGCCTTGCTTATTTAATCTAACATTATAATCTGCAGTTCCATCCATGTTGTTCCAAACGACAGATTCTCATTCTTTTTAATGACTGAATAGTAATCCATTGTGTATAAGTACCACATTTTCCTTAGGTATTCATCTGTTGTTGCTTCCAAATCTTAGTTACTGTGAACAGTGCTGCAACAAACATTGGAATGCAGATACGTATTTGATATACTGATTTCCTTTCTTTTGGGTATATACTCAGCAGTGGGGATTGCTGGGTCATACAGTAACTCAATTTTTAGTTTTATTTAGGAACCCCCAAACTCATCTCCACAAAAATTTACATTCCTACCAACAGTATACAAGAACGCCCTTTCCTCGACATCCTGGCCAGCATTTGTTATTGCCTGTGTTTTGAATATAAGCCATTTTAACTGAGGTGATATTATATCTCATTGTAGCTTTGATTTGCATTTCTCTGATGATCAACAATTTTGAGCACCATTTCATATGTCAGTTTACCATTTGTAGGTCTTCTTTTGATAAATGTCTACTCAAATCTTTTGCTCATTTTTTGATCAGTTCATTATATATTTTTTTCTATAGAGTTGTTTGAGCTCCTTGTATGTTCTGATTATTAATCCCTTGTCAGATGGGTAGTTTGCAAATATTTTCTTGCATTCTGTGGGTTGTCCTTTCACTTTCTTGATTGTATCCTTTGCTGTGCAGAAGCTTTTTAACTTGATGTGATTCCACCTGTCCATGTTTGCTTTGGTTGCCTGTGCCTGCAGGATATTGCTCAAGAAATTTTTGCCCAAACCAATGTCACCATAATCCCTGTGTGTCAAGGGAGAAACCAGGTGGGGGTAATTGTACCATGTGGGTGGTTTTCCTGTGCTGTTCTCATGATATTGAGTGAGTTCTCACAAGATCTGGTGGTTTTATAAGTGTTTGGTAGTTCCTCCTGTATTCATTCTCCTTCCTGCCACCTTGTGAAGAAGGTACCTTGCTTCTCCTTCACCTCCTGCCATAATTCTAAGTATCCTGAGACCTTGCCAACCATGCTGAACTGTGAGTCAATTAAACCTGTTTCTTTATAAATTACCCAGTTCCAGGCAGTTCTTTATATCAATGCGAGAACAAACTAATACAGTAAATTGATACCAATGTATTGGGCATGGCTTTGACCAAAATGCTGATAGTGATATGGACAAGTGATATTCCAGGCTGAGGCAGTTTCAGATAGAGATGAGGAGCTTTTTGGGGCCTGGAATAAAGGTGATACTTGCTATGCTTTAGCATTTTTCCACAGCCCTAGGGATCTGTGGAGCTTTGAACATGAAAGATAATTTAGGGAATCTGGCAGAAGAAACTTCTAAGCAGCAAAGCATTCAAGATGTAACTTGGGTGCTCCTGAAAGCATTCAGTTTTATGCATTCAAAAAGAGATTGTTTGGAATTGAAACTAATGTTTAAAAGGGAAGCAGAGCATAAAAGTTTAGAAAATTTTCAGCCTGATGATGCAACAGAAAAGAAAAACTTATTTTCGGAAGAGAAATTCAAGTCAGCTGCAGAAATTTGCATAAGTAATGAGGAGCCAAATGTTAATCACCAAGACAATGAGGAAGATATGTTTAGGGCATATCAGAGGTCTTCACTGCAGCCCCTCCTATCATAGGCCCAGAGGCCTAGGAGAAACAAAAGGTTTCATGGTCCTGGCCTGGGCCTTGCTGCTTTGTGCAGTCTTGGGATTTGGTAGCTTGCATCCCAGCCGTGGCTAAAAAGGGGCCAGTGTAGAGCTCAGGCCATTGCTTCAGAGGGTGCAAACTCCAAGCCTTGATGGCTTACACATGGTGTTGGGCCTGTGGGCACACAGAAGTCAGGAACTGAGGTTTAGGAATCCCCACCTAGATTTCAGAGGATGTATGGAAATACCTGTATGTCCAAGCAGAAGCTTACAGCAGGAATGGAGCCCTCATGGAGAGCTTCTGCTAGTGCAGTGTGGAAGGGAAATGTGGGGTCCAAACCCCTACACAGAGTCCCTGCTAGGACACTGCCTAGTGGAGGTATGAGAAGAGGTCACTGTCCTCCAGACACCAGAATGGTAGATCCACTGGCAACTTGCACTGTGTGGCTGGAAAAGCCACAGAAAATAAATGCTAGCCAGTGAAAGCAGCCAGGAGGGGTGCCATACCCTGCAAAGACACAGGGGTGGTGCTGACCAAGGCTGTGGGAGCACACCTCTTGCATCAGTGTGACCTGAATGTGAGACATGGATTCAAATGAGATCATTTTGAAGCTTTAAGATTTGACTGTCCTGTTGGATTTGGGACTTGCATGGAGCCTATAGCCTCTGCATTTTGGTCAATTTCTTCCACTTGTAATGGGTATATTTACTCAATGCCTGTACCCCCATTGTATCTAGGAGTAACTAACTTGTTTTTTATTTTATAGGCACATGGGTAGAAGGGATTTGACTTGTCTCAGAAGAGACTTTGGACTTGGACTTTTTGGTTAATGCCGGAACGAATTAAGAATTTGGGGTAGTGTTTGAAAGGCATACTTGGCTTTGAAATGTGAAAAAGACATGAAATTTGGGTGGGACAGGGGCAGCATGATAAGGTTAGGCTTTGTATGTTCCCACCCAAATCTCATCTTGAATTATAATCTCCATAATCCCCACATGTTGAGGGAGGCCACGTGGAGATAGTTAAATCATAGGGGTGGTTTTCCCCAGGCTGTTTTCATAACAGTGAGTGAGTTCTCATGAGGTTTGATAGTTTTATAAGGGGCTCTTCCCCCTTCAGTCTGCACTTCTCCTTGCTGCCGCCTTGTGAAGAAGGAGCCTGGCTTTCAGACTTTAAACTGTCTTTGGCTAGAAGGTGGAGTTTCACCCAGGACCCGCCTCTGTCTGCCTAGGATTTTTCTACCTCTTGTTACTATCACTTCTTCCTTTCCTTCTTGTCTTCCTTTAGTGAAGGTGATTTTTCTCTGGTGATATGATTTAGTTTCTTTCTTTTTATTTTTTGTGTATCCATTGTATGCTTTTTTGTTTTGAGGTCACCATAAGTCTTGCAAATACTATCTTATAACACATTATTTAAACCTGATAACAACACTGTTTGGATAAACAAGCAAAAAAACAAGCAAAAATAACCCCCCAAATCTCTACACCTTAGCTTCATCTCCCTACTTTTTAATATTTCTTGTTTCTATTTACACTATATTGTGCTGACTGTGTCTTGAAAAGTCTTTGTAGTTATTTTCTTTTTATTGGTTCATCATTTAGTTTTTATACTTTAGGATAAGAGTGGTTTACACACCACAGTTACAGTGTTATAGTATTATGTGTTTTTCTGTGTACTTACTATTACCAGTGAGTTTTGTACCTTCAGGTGATAACTTATGGCTCATTAATGTCCTTGTCTTTCTGATTGAAGTACTCCTTTTAGTATTTCTTGTAGGACAGGTCTGGTGTTAATGAAATACCTCAGCTTTTGTTTGTCTGGGAAAGATTTATTTCTCCTTCATGTTTGAAGGATATATTCACTCTATCTGCTATTCTAGAGTAAAAGCATTTTTCCTTCCATACTTAAATATGTCATACCACTCTATCCTGGCCTGTAAGATTTCCACTGAAATGTCTGCTGCCAGATTTATTGGAGCATCATTGTATGTTATTTGTTTCTTTTGTCTTGCTGCTTTTATAATTCTTTTTATCCTTGACTTTTGGGAGTTTCATTATTAAATGCCTTGAGTTAGTCTTCTTTGGGCTAAATCTGCTTGGTGTTCTAGAGCCTTCTTATACTTGGATATTGATATGTTCCTCTAGGTTTGAGAAGTTTTGTGTTATTATCATTTTGAATAAACATCCTACCCTTATTTCTTTCTCTATGCCTGCTTTAAAGCCAATAACTCTTAGATTTGCCCTTTTGAGGCCATTATCTAGATCCTGTGGATGTGCTTCATTTTTTTAAATTCTTTTTCTTTTGGCTCCTTTCACTGTGTATTTTCAGATAGCCTGTCTTCAAGCTTACTAATTCTTTCTTCTGCTTGATCAATTTTGCTATTAACAGACTCCGATGCATTTATCACCATGCCATTTGCACTTTTCAGCTTCAGAATTTCTGCATGCTTATTTTAAATTATTTCAATCCCTTTGTTAGAGTTATCTGAGATAATTCTGAACACTTTCTCTGTGTTATCTTGAATTTCTTTGAGTTTACTCAACAGAGCTATTTTGAATTCTCTGTCTGAAAGGCTATCTTTGTTTCTCTAGGATTGGTCCCTGGTGCCTTATTTTGTTCATTTGATTAGGTCATGTTTTCTTGGATGGTGTTGATGTTAATAGATGCTCTTTGGTGTCTGGGCATTGAATAGTTAGGTATTTATTGTTGTCTTCATTGTCTGTGCTTATTTGTAGCCATCCTTTATGGGAAGGCTTTTCAGATATTTGAAAGGACTTGGGTGCTGTGATGTAAGCTGTATCTGCTTTAAGGGACACCCTAAACACAGCAACATTGTGGTTCTTGCAGACTGTAAAGGCACTACTTGATGGTCCTGGACAAGAACTGAGAGAATTCTCTGAATTATCAGGAAAAGACTCTTGTTCCCTTCGTTACTTTCTTACGAACAAACAGAGTTTCTCTCTCTGTTCTGAGTCACCTAAAACTGGGTTGGAGTGACACAAGCACCCTTATGGCCACCACCACTATGATTCTGCTGGGTCAGACCTGAAGCCAACACAGCACTGGGTCTCACCTAAGGCCTGCTGTAACCTCTCCCTGGCTACTGCCTATATTTGCTCAAGGGCCTGGGGCTCTACAGTCAGCTACTGGCAAAGCAAGCCAGGCCTGTGTTCTTTCCTTCAGGGCAGTGAGTTCCCAGACTTGAGGTGGGTCCAGAGGTGCCATCCAGGAGTCAGGGACGAGTCAAAAACTTTAGAAGTCTACCTGGTGTTCTGTTGTACTGTGGCTGAACTGGCACTAAAACCACAAAAAGTAATCTTTCCCACTTTTTCCTCTCCATTCCAAAGGCTGAAGTGCCTCACCCTTTAGCTACCTCCACTCCAAGCCACGAGGAGTACTGCGAGACTACCACTGATATTTCCTCTTCAGTTAGCTTGTGGTGAATGGTGAATTCTGCCTGGTATGGACTCACTCTTCATAGCAGTGGTCTCCTTGCTGGCTTAGGGCAAGTCCTGAAATGCCATGCAGAAGTCAAGTTCTGTCATCAGGGACTTCAAAAGCCTACTTGGAGCTTGTCTCCCCTGTGGCCATGCTGGTACCTAAAGTGCAAGACAAAGTCCCCTTTACTTTTCCCTCTGCTTTTGTCAAGCAGGAGTTTTGCCCCATGGCCCCCATAGCTGGTAATGTGCTGAGTCTCACCTCGAGCCAGCAAGTCTCAGAGGCTCACACACGGCCCTCAACATAGTACTTGGGTCTACTGCTAGTTATTCAGGGCCCAAGGTCTCTTAAGTTAGCAGGTAATGAATGCTGCCAGGACTGTATCCTTCCTTTCATGGCAGTGGGTTCTCTTTTGACCCAGAGTGTGTCTAAAAATGTCACCTGGATGCTATGGCCTGAAACAGGTGCCTCATCCCTCCTGCTGTGGCTGAGCTTGTATCCAAGATACAAGACAAAGACCTCCCCACTCTTTCCTCTCCTCTCATCAAGCAAAAGGAAAAGGTCTCTCTTGAAGCCATGAGCTCTGCAGCCTGGGATTAGGGGAGGGGTGATGCCAGAACTCTCTTGGTTACCCCACTTGATATCTCAATATGGCACAAGCCCCCTCAGTCCACTGTCTCTGAGCCCAGTTCAGCACTAGGACTCACCTAATAGTTGCAGTCCTATGACCTAGACTGCCTTTCAAGTTTACATGGAGAAACAGAGCACTGTAGCCCTCTGTGGTGAGGTTTGTTGGAACTCATGTTTGGACCACTGGAATTTGTGATTCCCTTCTGGCTAAGAATGGTTTAAATGCTCCCTCCATTTGCAGGTGTCAGGTGAGTTTAGTCCAGTTTTTCTTTCTGCTCTAACAGAACAGCACTTTTAATACCTCACAATTGCTGTGTTCTCCCTTCCTCGGTGTCCAGAGGTAGTCTCCACACCATGCCACCACTGCCAGAGGAAGGGCATTGGGTGAGTAATGCTGGCATTCTGGACAATTTTTTCTATATCTTCAGTGCTTCTTTCAGCAGTATGAAGTTGAAACCAGGTACTATGGGTGCACACCTGATATTGGGTCTCATAAAGGTGGTTTGTGTGTGTGTGTGTGTGTGTGTGTGTGAGTGTGTAAACAGTTGTAAATTTGATGTCCTCGAAGTGGGGATGATTGATGGAGTCTCTTATTCTGCTATCTTATTCTTTCTCCTCTCACTGAGGAGTTTCTTCTATGTTTTCTTCTAAGATCTTTTTTAGTTTTATGTTTTGCATTTAGATCTATGATCCATTTAAAACATGTTTTTGGAGAAGATGGAGCTGTAGATCAACATTTACCAGTTTCGCATATGAATATTCAATTGTTCTACTATCATTTCCCAAAAAGATTTTTATTTAATTACCTTTACACCTTTTTCAAAAGTCAGTTGCCCATACTTGTACCGACTATTTTGTAAAACTATACTTTGTTCCATTGGTCTACATGTCCAAGTTTTCATGGGTTAAATTTTGTATTTTGTAATGTCAAGCAGTGTAAGCCCTTTAACCTTGTTCTTTATCTAAATTGGTTTGCCTATTCTAGTGCTTTTAACTTTCCGTACACATTTTAAATAAAATTGTCTGTATCTAAAAATAATCCTGATAATATTTTAATTTAAACTGCCTTAAATCTAGAAATCAATTTATAGAAAATTGCTTTTTAACTATAATGAGTCTTTCAGTTCATAAACATGGTATGTCTCTCCATTTATTTAGGTCTTCTTTAATTTTTTGTTAACATTTTGTAATGTTTACCATATGTATTAGTTCATGTTCACACTGTTATGAAGAGACTATCTGAGACAGTAATTTATAAATAAAAGAAGTTTAATTGACTCTCAGTTCTGCATGACTGGAAAAGCCTCTGGAAACTTACAATCATGGCAGAATGTGAAGGAGAAGCAAACATCTTTTTTACAAGGCAGCAGGAGAGAGAGGAAAAGAGCAAGGAAGTGCCACACTGAAAACCATCAGCTCTAGTAAGAACTCACTTATTTTCATGAGAACAGCATGGAGTAATTGCCCCCATGATCAAATCACCTCTCACCTGGTCCCTCCCTCCACACGTTGAGATTACAATTCCACATAAGATTTGGGTGGGGATACAGAGCCAAACCACATCACCATATATATCCTAAATATGTTTTGTTACATTCTTACTTACATATTTCATGTTTAAAGAAATATGATAATTAATATTTCTTAGTATTTTGGTTTTCAATTGTTAATTATTGATATATAGAATAATGATTGATTTCCTATGTCAAACTTTTATACCACAAACCTACTAAATTCACTTACTAACTCTAGGAACTTTTTTGTAGATTTTTTGAGATTTTCTTCATAGACAATCATCTTGTCTATCACTGTGGATTTTTTTTGTTGTTGTTTAATTACTTCTTTTTCAATTTGCATGCCTCTTAAAATCCTTTTTCTTTCCTTATTGCACTTAACTGCACTTACTAGGACTGGAAGCACTGTAATATTGAATAGAAGTACTAACATTGTATTTTCATTGCTTAATCTTTCCAATAGAGGTAGGTATTCAGTAGTTCCCCATTAGGTATAATGTTACCTGTAAATTTTTAAATAGATATCGTCTTCAGATTAAGGAACTCACCTTCTAGGTTTGCTGAGAACTTTTTAAAATCATACATGAATTTTGAGTTTGTCAAATCCATTTATTTATATATTGATATGATTATGTGTTATTTTCCTTGCTTAGTCTGCTATTATGTGGATCACATTGAATTTTTTTTTTTTTATAGTTGAACATCCTTGTCCAAGACTGTGGTCTATTTGGTGAATGTTCCATATGCAGTTGAAAAGTGTATAGATAGACAGACAGACAGACAGATAGATAGATAGATAGATAGATAGATAGATAGATAGATATTGCTTTTGTTTGATGGAATGTGCTCTAAATGTTAAGTAGGTCAAATTACTTGACAGTATTTTTTAAGTCTTCTATATCTTTGCTGATTTCATTTGTTTGTTCTATAAATTACTGAAAAGAGAGTGCTGAGGTTCCTAAGAATAATTGTGCATTTGTTGGTTTCTTCTTTCAATTGTATCAGATTTTGCATGATGTACTTTAAAGCTCTGCTGATGTATACATACACATTTAAGTAGAGTGGAATAAACAATTTTTTAAAAGAACTAAGTTGGAAGATCCGTATTAATTGATTTACTAAAGAGGCATAATATTAATAATTAATACAGTATTGTTTTAGCAAAAGGACAGACAGAAATATGAAAATATGAAAGTATCAGGAATACACTCACCCACGTATTATCAATCTGAAAAAGACACAAAGGTAAATCAGTGGCTAAAGAACAGTCACCAATAAGTTGTGGTAAAACAAATGTTCCCCTATATGCAAAAATAAAAAGAGTGATGAATGAAAGACAAAAAGAAAAGAACTTGATCTATAATACACAAAAATTAAATCAGAATACATTGTACATCTAAATATAAAACAGAAAATTATATGTATTAGTCCGTTTTCGCACTGCTGATAAAGACACGTCAGAGACCAGGCAATTTACATAAGAAAGAAGTTTACTGGACTTACACTATCAAATGGTTGGGGAGACATCGCAATCATGGCAGAAGGCAAGGAGGATCAAGTCACACCTTACGTGGATGGCAGCAGGCAAAGAGAGAACTTGTGCAGAGAAACTCCCATTTTTAAATCCATCAGATCTTGCGAGCTCATTCAGGATCACGAGAACAGTACTGGAAAGACCCGCCCCCGTGATTCAGTTGTCTTCCACCAGGTCCCTCCCACAATATATGGGAATTATGCGAGCTACAAGATGAGATTTGGGTGGGGACACAGAGACAAATCATGTCATTAAATAACTTTGAGAAACAAAATATTCAGAAAAATTTGTGTGATCTTATGTTAGGCAAATAATTCTTAAATATGACACCAAAATTAAAATTCATAAACAAAAAATACTGATAAATGGATCTCTATCAAAATTTAAAACATTCATTCTTTAAAAGATATTGTTGAGAAAGCAATGACCCAGAAAATATTTGAAAAATGCATATTTAATACAAGATTCCTGTTAGGAATATGTAAATAACTTTTAAAACTCAATAACTACAAAAATAACCCAACTAAAAACTGGCAAAATATTGAACTGACATTAGACAATATATAATAAGCACATTAAATGATACTCAATGTCATTTGAAAAACGCAAATTTCAATCACAATGAGATTGATGTGGTACCATTACACAGCTTTAGAAAGTTAAAGGGAACAAAAAAACCCTACAATACTAAGTTCTAGTGAAGATGTGGAACAACTGGAAATACGCACTGCTGGTGGAAATGTAAAGTGGTAAAAACAATTTGGAAAACAGTTTGGTGATTTCCTTGAGTTTTTATTTGACTTCATATCTTAGAAATCCTATACCTAGGTATTTTCTCAAGAACAGTGAAAACATATTTAGAAGGAACCTTGTGCACAAATTTTTATAACAGCTTATTCATATTTGTCAATATTTAGAAACATAAATATCTTTTTTATTAATATACTTTAAGTTCTGGGGTACATGTGCAGAACATGCTGTTTTATTACAAAGGTATACACGTGCCATGGTGGTTTTCTGAACCCATCAACCCATCATTTAATTAGGTATTTCTCCTAATGCTATCCCTCCCCTAGCCCCTCAGCCCCCGAGAGGCCCCAGTGTGTAATGTTCCCCTCCCTGTTTCCATGTGTTCTCTTTGTTCAACTCCCACTTATGAGTGAGAACATGCAGTGTTTGATTTTCTGTTCTTGTGTTAAGTTTGCTGAGAATGATGGTTTCCAGCTTCATCCATGTACCTGCAAAACACATAAACTTATCCTTTTTTATGGCTGCATGGTATTCCATGGTGTATATATGCCACATTTTCTTTACCAAGTATATCATTGATGGGCATTTGGATTTGTTCCAAGTGTTTGCTATTGTGAACAGTGCTGCAATAAACATACATGTGCATGTGTCCTTATAGTAGAATGATTTATAACCCTTTGGGTACATACCTAGTAATGAGATTACTGGGTCAAATGGGATTGCTAGTTTTAGATCCTTGAGGAATAGCCACTGTCTTCCACAATGGTTGAACTAATTTACACTCCCAAAAACAGTGTATAGTGTTCCTATTTCTTCACATCCTTTACAGTATCTATTGTCTCCTGACTTTTTAATGATCACCATTCTAACTGGTGTGAGATGGTATCTCATTATGACTTTGATTTGTATTTCTCTAATGACTAGTGATGATGGGCTTTTATTCATGTTTGTTGGCTGCATAAATGTCTTCTTTTGAGAAGTGTGTGTTCATATCCTTTGGCCACTTTTTGATGAGTTTTTTTTTTCTTGTAAATTTGTTTAAGTTCTTTGTAGATTCTGGATATTAGCCTTTTGTCAGATGGACAGGTTGCAAAATTTTTCTCCCATTCTGTATGTTGCCTGTTCACTCTGAAAATAGTTTATTTTTCTGTGCAGAAACTCTTTAGTTTAATTAGATCTCATTTGTCAGTTTTGGCTTTTGTTGCCTTTGTTTTTGGTCTTTTAGTCATGAAGTCTCTGTCCACACCTATGTCCTGAATGGTATTGCCTAGGTTTTTCTCTAGGGTTTTTATGGTTTTAGGGTTTACATTTAAGTCTCTAATCCATCTTGAGTTAATTTTTGCATAGGGTGTAAGGAAGGGGTCCAGATTCAGTTGCCTGCATATGGCTAGCCAGTTTTTTCAACACCATTTATTAAATAGGAAATTCTTTCCCCATTGCTTGTTTTTGTCAGGTTCGTCAAAGATCAAATGGTTGTATATGTGTGGTGTTATTTCTGAGGCCTCTGTTCTGTTCTGTTGGTCTGTATATCTGTTATGGTACCAGTACCATGCTGTACTGTCACCTTACAGTATAGTTTGAAGTCAGGTAGCATTATGTCCCCAGCTTTGTTCTTTTTGGTTAGGATTTTGTTGGCTTTGTGGGCTTTTTTTTTGGTTCCATATGAAATTCAAAGTTTTTTTCTAATTCTGTGAAGAAAGTCAGTGGTAGCTTGTTGGGGAAAGCACTGAATCTATAAATTACTTTGGACAGTATGGGCCATTTTCACATTATTGATTCTTCCTATCCATAAGCATAGAATGTTTTTCCATGTATTTGTGTCCTCTTTTATTTCCTTAAGCAGTGGTTTGTAGTTCCCCTTTGAAAGATCCTTCACATCCCTTGTGAGTTGCATTCCTAGGTATTTTATTCTCTTTGTAGCAATTGTGAATGGGAGTACACTCATGATTTGGCTCTCTGTCTGTTATTGGTGTATAGGAATGCTTGTAATTTTGGTACATTGATTTTGTATCCTGAGACTTTGCTGAAGTTGCTTACCAGCTTAAGGAGATTTTGGGCTGAGACGTTGGGGTTTTCTAAATATCCAATCATATCATCTGCAAACAGAGACAATTTGACTTCCTCTCTTCCTATGTGAATACATTTCATTTCTTTCTCTTGCCTGATTGCCCTGGCCAGAACTTCCAATACTACGCTGAATAGGAGTGGTGATAGAGGGCATCCTTGTCTTGTACTGTTTTTCAAAGGGAATGTTTCCAGTTTTTGCCCATTCTGTATGATATTGGCTATGGGTTTGTCATAAATAGCTCTTATTATTTTGAGATCTGTTCCATCAATACCTAGTTTATTGAGAGTTTTCACCATGAAGCATTGTTGAATTTTGTCAAAGGCCTTTTCTGCATCAATTTAGATAATCATGTGGTTTGTGTCATTGGTTCTGTTTCTGTGATGATTACATTTATTGATTTGTATATGTTGAACCAGCCTTGCATCCCAGGGATGAAGCCGACTTGATCGTGGTGCATAAGCTTTTTGATGTCCTGTTGGATTTGGTTTGCCAGTATTTTACTGAGGATTTTTGCATCGATGTTCATCAGGGATATTGACCTGAAATTTTCTTTTTCTGTTGTGTCTCTGCCAGCTTTTGTTATCAGGATGATGCTAGCCTCATAAAATGAGTTAGAAAGGATTCCCTCTTTTACTATTGTTTGGAATAGTTTCAGAAGGAATGGTACCAGCTCCTCTTTTTACTCTTCGTAGAAGTTGGCTGGTCCTGGACTTTTCTTTTTTTTTTTTTTTTTTTGGTTGGTAGGCTATTAATTACTGCCTGAATCTCAGAAATTTTTATTGGTCTATTCAGGGATCCAACTTCTTCCTGATTTAGACTTGGGAGGGTGTATGTGTCCAGGAATTTATCCATTTCTTCTAGATTTTCTAGTTTATTTGCATAGAGGTGTTTATAGTATCCTCTGGTGGTAGTTTGTATTTCTGTGGGATCAGAGGTTATATCCCCTTTATCATTTTTTATTGTGCCTATTTGATTCTTCTCTCTTTTCTTCTTTATTAGTCTGGCCAGGGGTCTATTTTGTTTATCTTTTCAAAAAACCAACTCTTGGATTCATTGATTTTTTTAAGTGTTTTTCATGCTGTATCTTCTTCAGTTCTGCTCTGATCTTAGTTATTTCTTCTCTTCTGCTAGCTTTTGAATTTGTTTGCTCTTGCTTCTGTAGTTCTTTTAATTTTCATGTTAGGATGTCAATTTTACATATTTTCTGCTTTCTCTTGTGGGCATGTAGTGCTATAAATTTCCCTGTAAACACTCTTTTAAATGTGTCCTAGAGATTCTGGTACATCTTGTCTTTGTTCTTATTGGCTTCAATGAACATCTTTTTTTCTGCCTTCATTTTGTTATGTACCCAGTAGTCATTCAGGAGCAGGTTTTCAGTTTCCATGTTGTTTGCTGTTCTGAGTGAGTTTCTTAATCCTGAGTTCTACTTTGATTGCACTGTGGTCTGAGAGACTGTTTGTTATGACTTCCATTCTTTTGCATTTGCTGAGGCATGTTTTACTTCCAATTATGTGCTCAATTTTAGAATAAGTGTGATCAAGAGATGAGAAGAATATATATTCTATTGATTTGGGGTAGAGAGTTCTGTAGATGTCTATTAGGTCCGCTTGGTCCACAGCTGAGTTCAAGTCCTGGATATCCTTGTTAATTTTCTGTCTCATTGATCTAATATTGACAATGGGGCATTAAAGTCTCCCATTTTTATTGTGTGGGATTCTAAATCTCTTTGTACATCTCCAAGCGGTCGCTTTATGAATCTGTGTGCTCCAGTATTGGGTGCATACATATTTAGTATAGCTAGCTCTTCTTGCCGCATTGGTCCCTTTACCATTATGTAATGCCCTTCTTTTTTCCTTTTGATCTTTGTTGGTTTAAAGTCTATTTACCAAAGACTAAGAATACAACCCCTGCTTTTTTGTTTTTTGCTTGTTTTTGCTTTTTTTTTTTTTTTTTTTTTTTTTTTTTTTTTTTTTTTTTTTTTTTTGCTTCGTTTTGTGTGTGTGTGTGTGTGTGTGTGTGTGTATGTTTCTTTCCATCTGCTTGGTAAATCTTTTTCCATCCCTTTATTTTGAGCCTATGTGTGTCTTTGCACATGAGATGAGTCTCCTAAACACAGTACACTGATGGGTCTTGAATCTTTATCCAGTTTGCCAATCCATGTCTTTTAATTGGGACATCTTTTAATTAGGCCATTTACATTTAAGGGTAATATTGTTATGTGTGAATTTTGAACCTGTCATTATAATGCTAGCTGGTTATTTTGCATGTTAGTTGATGCAGCTTTTTCATAATGTCAATGGTCTTTGCAATTTGGTATGTTTTTGCAGTGAGTGGTACCAGTTATTCCTTTCCATGTTTAGTGCTTCCTCCAGGAGCTCTAGTAAGGCAGGCCTGATGGTGACAAAATCTCTCAGCATTTGCTTGTCTGTAAAGGATTTTATTTCTCCTTCACTTATGAAGCTTAGTTTGGCTGGATATGAAATTCTGGGTTGAAAATTCTTTTCTTTAAGAATGTTGAATATTGGCCCCCACTATCTTCTGGCTCATAGGTTTTCTGCTTAGAGATCTGCTGTTAGTCTGATGGGCTTTCCTTTGTGGGTAACCTGACCTTTCTCTCTGGCTGCCCTTAATTTTTCCTTCATTCCAACCTTGGCTAATCTGACAATTATGTCTCTTGGGGTTGCTCTTCTCAAGGAGTATCTTTGTGGTTTTCTCATTATTTCCTGAATTTGAATGTTGGCCTGCCTTGCTAGGTTGGTGAAGTTTTCCTGGATAATACCCTTAAGAGTGTTTTCCATTCTCCCCATCACTTTCAGGTACACCAATCAAATGTAGATTTAGTTTTTTTTCACATAGTCTCATATTTTTTGGAGGCTTTGTTCATTCCTTTTTATTCTTTTTCTCTAATATTGTCTTCTCATTTTATTTCATTATGTCAATCTTCAATGTCTGATATCCTTTCTTCTGCTTGATTGATTCAGCTATTGATACTTGTTTATGCTTCACGATGTTTTAATGCTGTGTTTCAGCTCCATCAGGTCATTTATGATCTTTTTTAAACTGGTTATTCTAGTTAGCAATTTGTCTAACCTTTTCTCCAGGTTCTTAGCTTCCTTGCATTGGGTTAAAACATGACATGCTCCTTTAGCTTGGAGGAGTTTATTATTACCCACCTTCTGAAGCCTACTTCTGTCAACTTGTCAAACTCATTCTCCATTCAGTTTTGTTCCCTTGCTGGCCAGGAGTTGCGATCCTTTGGAGGAGAAGAGGCATTCTGGTTTTTTGAATTTTCAGCCTTTTTGCTCTAGTTTCTCACCATCTTAGTGGATTTATATACCTTTGGTCTTTGATGTTGGTGACTTTCAGATGGGGTCTCTGCGTGGACATCCTTTTTGTTGATGTTGATGCTATCCCTTTCTGTTTGTTAGTTTTCCGTCTAACAGTGAAGCCCCTCTGCTGCAGGTCTGCTGCAGTTTGCTGGAGGTCCACTCCAGACCCTGTTTTCTGGGAATCACCAGTGGAGGCTGCAGAACAGCAAAGATTGCTGCCTGTTCCTTCCTCTGGAAGGTTCATCCCAGAGGGGCACCTGCCAAATGCCAGTCAGAGCTCTCCTGTATGACGTGTCTATCAGTCCCTACTGGGAGGTGTCTCCCAGTCAGGATATGCAGGGGTCAGGGACTCACTTGAGGAGGCAGTCTGACCCTTAGCAGAGCTCTAACTCTGTGCTGGGAGATCTGCTGCTCTCTTCAGAGCCATCAGGCAGGAACATTTATTTATGCTGAAGCTGTGACCACAGCCACACCTTCCCCTAGGTGCTGTGTCCCTGGGAGGTGGGGGTTTTATCTATAAGCAGTTGGGGCTGCTGCCTTTTTCAGAGATGCCCTGCCCAGAGAGGAGGAATCTGGAGAGGCAGTCTAGCCATGGTGGCCTTGCTGAGCTGTGGTGGGCTCCGCCCAGTTTGAACTCCCCTGCAACTTTGTTTACACTGTGAGGGTGAAACCATCTACTCCAGTCTCAGCATTGGCGGAGGCCCCTCCCCACACCAAGCTTGAGCAATCCAGGTCAACCTCAAACTGCTGTGCTGGCAGCGAGAATTTCAAACCAGTGGATCTTAGCTTGCTGGGTTCCATGGGGGTGGGATCCCCTGAGCGAGACCACTTGGCTCCCTCTTCAGCCCCCTTTCCAGGGGAGTGAATGGTTCTGTCTCACTGGTGTTCCAGGCACCACTGGGGTATTGAAAAAAAACTCCTGAAGCTAGCTTGGTGTCTGGCCAAACAGCTCCCCAGTTTTGTGCTTGAAACCCAGGGTCCTGGTGGTGTAGGCACTAGAAGGAATCTCCTTATCTGCGGGTTGTGTAGACCATGGGAAAAGTTCAGTACCTGGGCCAGAGTGCATCGTTCCTCACAGTGCAGTGCCTCACTGCTTTTCTTGGGTAGGGGAAATAATTCCCCCACCCCTTGAGCTTCCTGGGTGAGGCTATGCCCCACCCTGCTTTGACTTGCCCTCCATGGGCTGCACTCACTGTCCAGACAGTCCCAATGAGATGAACCGGTACCTCAGTTGGAAATGCAGGAATCACCCGCCTTCTGTGTCAATCTCGCTGGGAGCTGCAGGCTGGAACTTTTCCTATTCAGCCATGTTGTCAGCAAATCCCCACATAAATATCTCTCAATGGACAAATGGTTAAACAAACTTTGGCCCATCCATATAATGGAATAACAGCGATAAAAATTGAAAGTCTCAACCTACTAAATAAGCAGCAATATGGATACATCTCAAACACATTGAGTGAAACAATGCATACTTAAAAGGCTATATCCTTTATGATTCTATTTACATGAGCTTCTAGGAAAGTCAAACTAGAAGAAAAAGAAATAAATCAGTGGTTGCCACTGGCTAGGACTGGGGAAGATGAATGGCTACAAACAGAAGGTTACATTATCAGGTGATGAAAATGTTATATATATATTGATTTTATTTGTAGTCACATGACTAATACATTAGTAAAACTCATAGAATTATACATCAAAAAGAGTAAAATTTATTTTATATAAATTCTACCAAAATAACCTGTCTTTCAAAATGAACATTGAGAGTTGAATTGTTGGGGAATTTGGAAGAGAGGCAAACCTGATTTGTCTTGTATTTTGGAAGTATCGAGAGCCACTTGAGGACTTTAAGGAGTAATTAAATGAGCAAGGTTGTGCTGAGCAATGATTGCTCTGTTAGAAGCATGCAGGATGAATCATTCTATAGACAGATATACGATTAGAGGGAATGTGTGCTATAATTTTCTTGTGGCTGCTGTAGCTAAGGAACATCTTGACTAGGAAACCTATCTACTTTTTTGTTCTGAATGATAAGAAAACACACCAAGGGCCCTATCTATCTGTCTACACATCCATCTTAGTTTATGCTACTTGTAATTTAGCAAACAAGGAAGAAGAATTGTTTTATTTTTATTACTTATCATTACTCCATAAAATTTAAAATTTAATACTGAAGTATATCATTATTATTATTATAACTACACCCTTAAAAGTACAACCATTTAATAGATATTTTGAGGACTCAGGTCTTGGTGGGAGGTACCATGGATTATTAAAGAAACTACTGCATTGGAAAAAAATGACAGGTGGTCTTCCCAAGGCCTTGGGCAGCTCTGCAACTCTGCCTCCATGGCTTTGTTTGGTGAAGCCCATGTGGCTGCTGTAATGGGTTGGAGTTGAATGCCTGTGGCTTTTCCAGGCTCAAGGTATATCCTGGGATATGAAAGGTGGTGGCCGCATTTTCACAAATTCACTAGACATTGCCCAGGTGGTGACCCTGTGTGAGGGCTGCAACCCCACATTTCCCCTTGGCACTATCCTAGTAGAAGCTCTCTGAAAGGGCTTCACCCCTGTAGCAGGCTTCTGCCTAGGCACCTAGCCTTTCCAATACATCCTCTGAAATATAAGTGGAAGTTACTAAACCTTCACTCTTGTGCTCTGTGCATTTACAGGATTAACACCATGTGGAAGCTGCCAATGCTGATAGTGGCTTGAAATCTCCAGAATAGGAGTTTAGGTATACCCAGGACCTTTCAGCTTTGGTTGGGGCTGAAGCAGCCAGGATATAGGGCACACTCTCCTGAGGTGGTGCAGGACAATGGTCTCCCAGGCATTATCCCCAGAAACATTCTTTCCTTCTAGGCCTCTAGGCTGTGATGGCAGGGACTCTCCTGAAGATTTCTGAAATGTCTTCAAGGTCTTTTTTCCATTGTCTTGGCTATCAGCACTTGGTTCCATTTTAGCCATGCAAGTCTCTCTAGCAACTGATTATTTCTCAGCTGCTTCTGCTTTTCTCCTGAAAATTTTCTTTGTCTGCCTCATGCCAGAATATGAATTTTCCAAATTTGTACACTCTGCTTTGCTTTTTATTATAGGTTTTAACCTTAAGTAATACATCTGTTCCAACATCTTGTTGTAGGTTGTTAGAAACAGCCACACAACCCCTTGAATGCTTTCTGCTTAGAAATTTCTTCTGCCAGATACCCTAGCTCAACACCCTTAAGTTAAATACTCTATAAATCCCTAGGGCATGGACACAATGCAGCCAAGCTCTCTGCTAGGGTGTAACAAGGGTGAGTTTTGCTCCAGTTTTTGCTCCTCATTTTCATCTGAGACCTCATCAGCCTGGCCTTTACTGTTTATATTTCTACCAGCATTTTCGTTATAACTACTTAACAAGTCTCTAAAAAGTTCCAAATTTTCCCTTGTCTTCCTTTGAGACCTTCAAACTCTTCCAAACTCTGCCTGTTACCCAGTAACAAAGCTGCTTCCACATTTTCAAGTATCTTTATACAACACCCCACTCTTAGTAACAATTTTCTGTATTAGTTTATTTTGCAGTGTTAAAAAGAATATTTGAGGATGGGTAATTTTTTTTTTTTAAAGGGGTTTATTTGGCTCATGGTTCTGCAGGCTATACAAGCATAGCACCAGCATGTGCTCAGCTTCTGGTGAGACCTCAAGAAGCTTTTACTCATGGCAGGAGGCAAAGAGGGAGCAGGCATGTCACATGACAAGAAAGGGAACAAGAGAGAGAGGAAGAGTTGCCAAAATCTTTTAACCCATTTCTCGTTTAGAAAAAACAAAATGTGCAGCTCACTGCCAGCACTCGTTTAATTTTAGATAAACATACTCTTTGAGTCAGAAGCAAATCCAACTGATTTTCAATGTGAAAATAAAACCTAAAAACTGTTCTTGGAGTTATTTGTAAACAGAACTTGTTCTAATCTTAATGTAACGGAAATGTATATTATGATCAGTATATAATAAAGTTTATTTGTTAGTAAATTTCAAAGGATGGAACAACACAGAAAACGTAGATTCTACAATGCACAGAATTTGACATTTTCAGCAATTGAGAATTACTATATTTTGTAAATGGCAATACCACTACTAAAAACAGAATGCTATAAATAGAATGATGTATTTCGTTTCCAAAGTTGATATATTAGAGCAATGTGAAAATAATAATAAAAGTGAGATATTCCCTGGCAAACTTTGGGGGTAAGGTTAGGACTGTAATCCACGAGTTATCTCAGGGTAAACTCTGCAGCCCCCAGCACCACCAGCGAATATACTTGGGGAGAATGGGAAATGCGTTAAACATCAACTCTCACTTGTACTAATAGAAGGATAATTCACTCTTTACCAAAAAGATAGCACAAGGCTATTCATGAGGGATCCGCTTCCTGATCCTAATATCTCCCATCAGGCTCCACATCCAACCCTGGGGACTACATTTCAACATGAGCTGATTTAGAAGGGACAGATATCTAACCCCTATCAAATATTATCTGTATTTAATAAATATTTCATTACCATTGAGAAATAATCATTGTGCATGTCAAAGTTATGAGTTGAACCAGAGGTACACTAAGGCATAATGATAGATCCTTGTTCAAGGATCATGAAAAGTGTGTCTACTATCAGATTTTAAGTCACTGTTTACTTCCCTTCAGCTCATCCTTTAGAAATATTTTGAGAGGTAACATTTTTGGGGGTTAAATCCAAGATTGCTTACAGTAGGTCATTTAGCAACTGCTATTTATTCATTCTAAAATGCTTAAAAAAGGGAATGAAATAACATGATATATTTTCTACTCTCATGAAAGCCATTTAAGCTTTTATTTATATCTGCCTAAGAGAGGAAAACAAGGATATTGTTACAGGTGCCTGTGTGCATACACACGCATGCACATTTGTTCATTTGTGTTTTCATATCCCCAAATAAATATTATGCTGAAATACTTGATTTTGTTGCCTGGATGTCTCAAATTTGTTGCATAATCTTCAGTCTGTTTTTCTAGGCAATTTTAAATAAGACTGTAGTAAAGCCTGATTGATTACAATGCTGAACTCATATGATGAGCATAATAAATATACGTTCAATTGAATAAATCCTGATGCACATAGCCCTATGTGCTATATGATGGGATAGATTTAAACTACACAGTTCATTAGGACACTGGCATGAGTAATCCCAGTAGTATAGGGGTTATCAAACTATGTTTACATCAGGTCAAATTCAAGTCTTGCTTGTTTTTAATAAATAAAGTTTTATTGGAACACAGCTAAACAGACACACCATTCACATACATGTTTTTTTGTGGCTGCTTTGGCCCTACAATGACAGAGATTAATAGTTGTAGCAGGGATTGTATAGTTTCCAAAGTTGAAAATATTTACTATCAAGTCCTTTACAGAAAAAGTTTGCTGTGCCCTGCTTCAATATATTTAATTTTTATATAACCTATTGTAGTAAAACTGCAACCTTGCTCTTTATCTATATAAACTTAATTCTTAAAATATCACAATATAAGAAGTAAGATTCAAATGATGGACTAAATTACACAAATCTTGATAAATATATAATAATAGCATGCATTGTTTTTATATTTTGCTTTTTGCAATCACATTAAATTTCAAATAATACCTTAAATAATTAAGATACATATTGAAAACAAGGAAGCACAAGGAAGCAATCAATATGAAGAAGGTAGAAAATTCTATATGCTTCATTTTTTTTAACTTAATGTTTTATTATAATTTAGAGCTCAGGCCTTATACTCATTAAAGTGTTACAAACATGATTACCTAGGGGATGGTACTGATTTTTTTTTTTATTTAACTGTGTGTTATGGTTAAGCATTAAAATAATGTTTTAGTATTTAGGACATACATAGCAATAGAATGAGTTCCATATGTTAAGTGATTTCTCTGTGGCTGAAGATATTCAAGCCCAGCTGGATGCAAAGAGACTATTACAGAGGAGAAATCAGCACAGTATGGAGGGTTCCTAAGATTCCTTTTAGTCTGCAACTTGATGATGAGAGTTGGGTGAAATAAATAGGACTGAAGAGCCTCCTCTTAAAGAAAAGTGTGTGAGTGTGTGTGTGTGTGTGTGTGTGTGTGTGTATGCAAATTTCATTATATCAAGATTTTCTTTTTAGTCTCACAGGTATTTATTTACTAAATCATTTTTCTCTGCTAATATAGCTGCTGTGGGAAGTTCAAATTGCTATAGATTCTTCCCTTAAGGAGCTTACATTTGGTTTCAAGAATTGGAAAGAAAGATTATTTTACATTAGCTGGTATGTTCAGGAAAATAAAGTACAAAGCTTAAGAATTTGAACGGTTATTTGAAAAAGCTAGGATTTACATAAAGAAAAGATACAGAAACAAAAAGAAATAGTACATTTTCACAAGAAAATAATTCAACTACTCTGACTGAGATAAAAAGAAATGCAAGTAAATCATATAAGATACCTGGAAATCTATCATTTTAAAAAATTACTATTAATATTGTGGTACATGACCTTTTGGTCTTTCATTGTATCTGTATAGTTCTATAAAACGCAGGCATATTGAATATAAAATTATGTAAAGTGCTTTTTGCATTTAGCAAAATAATTAAGTATTTTCTTGTATCATTAGATATTCTTTTTAGTTGCATACTATGTATTATATAGTTGAATAATTATTTACTCAATCTCCAGTGTTTTGAAATTCCTATCAAGGTAGTTAAAAGGAAGCATGATATAAATAAATTTGCATTGTCCATAAAAGAATTGAATATTTGAATGTAGACTGTCCTAGACAAATTTTGACATAGGACAAGTGGCAATGTTAATTTTGGGCAATTGATGTGCTTTATAATTTTATATGTTGTGAAGGAGATTAAGGCAAAGCATTAAGAGGGAGAACAATAGATATATTGACTTTGGCTTGTTTGACATTTGAATACCAAATGTAGCATATTATGGTAGATGCTATCTTAAAAGTGTAATTTATCTTAATAAGCTCCTTTGTTATAAGGCTGTGACAGGAGTTAGTTGTTTTTTTTAACTGATGGACTGGTAGGAGAGATACAAGATCCCATTATTATTCACACTCACTTGGATTGTTTGCAAATACTGAGAGAACTGCTCACTTTTACATGTTCTTTTGGTATTAATACTGTTTTTGTCTGAAGAGAAGGAAGATGCATTGCATGCTTGCCCCTTTGTCCAAACTTTTCTCCTAAGTCCCATCACAAGCCTATAAGCTTTGTATTCTCTTTTGGTACTTTTCTGAGATTTCATATCCTGTGTACTAGGAATACAATATCTTTTGGAGAAGTATTCTATCTATATTCTGTAGAACAAAATAAAACAATTTTTTCCCAAAGCTGTTTTAAAAATACATATTCATAACTTAATGGAGAACTGATACTAATAAAAAATAATTTAAGATAATGTATTTTAAAAGATCTTGGTTGTCTTCAAAAGAGGAAAATTCAGAGTTAAAAAAAAAAACTACATATATTTTATTGAGTCTCTGTAGCTCTTTCATGTTCTTCAATCTCTTTTTCTTTCTTTTATATCACTTGGTTTTTGAAAACTTAATTCTCTGTGCTGTACTTTGGGCAGTAAAAAGTATATCCAGAATGAGAAAACTTCTTAAATTGTGCTTTTTATTAGAGCAAAGATCTTTGAATGGAACAGGAGAGAAACAAACCTTGTAAGATTGACAGGGGAAGAAAAAGAGAAGTTGAAGAATCACAACTGCTAATGATGAGGATTTGTTTGTTTGCAAGCTACAAAGCATTCTACAAAGCTCAGCGCAAACACCTCATCCTCTTGTTCTAGGTCAAAGAGTCGCATCCTAATCCTACCGTTGGATATTAACATTTATAATTTACTACCAATAAATGGTGAAGCAATATTTAATTAGAAGTTAAATTTCTGATCAATTTTCCTATATTCCAAAAGATGTTTTTGGCACATGGCTTTCCTTGGTAAATTAATAACATGTAATTCTAATTTGCTTTCTGGTATAATGTATTTGATGATCTGATTTAAAGTCAGATTAAAAAGTAGTATGTTGGCAGTTATTAAATAGTTAGATAAATCTAATAGGGTAGATCTGCCAATTTGATGTTGACTAAGAATCACTGTGCATGTGTTTGGTGAACTGTATTGATTTAGCTTTGATGCTTGTCCCCTACAGATCTTATGTTGAAATATGATCCCCAGTGTTGGAGGTAGGGCCTAATGAAAGGTGCTTGGGTCATGGGGGCAGATTCTCATGAATTGCTTGTGCCCTTCCTACAGTAATGAGTGAGCTCTTGTTCACATGAGAGTCGGTTGTTTAAAGAGCCAGGCCTGCCTTCTCTCTTCCTCTCTTTCTCCCCATGTGACATGTCTGCTCCCTGTTTACCGTCTGTCATGAATAATAGCTTCCTGAGGCTTCACCAGAAGCTGAGCAGAAGCTGGTGCTATGCTTGCACTGCCTGTAGAACTGTCAGCCAAATAAACCTCTTTTCTTTATAAATTACCTAGTCTCAGGTATTCCTTTATAGCAAAGGAAAATGGACTGATCATGTATCATTCAGGATAGTCATGGTCAAATCCTGCTGTATTCTAGGTATAACATTTTGGATCCCATGTAGGTTTCATTTGAATTATGCTACTTATAATAAACCAGTGATAGGCAGTATGAAATTTTTAGTAATTTATTCTATCTGTTAGTTAACAGTTTGTGTTTTCTTTCCTGTTTCTTTTGTAAGCACACTAGATGAATTCTTAAAAGCACTTCCCATTCCATGGGTTTGCAATGCTCTCCTCTAGGCACTGTGCTCTGTATGTGGCTATGCAAAACCAGGAATGATTTCTTCTTATTTACCTGCCTCATGTCACCTACAGTTCCAAACTGTTGTCTTTAATTGCTTGATTACTATAACCCAGTTGGTTAGTTCAGATTAGACAGTTAGGACCTCTGATTCAATAAGATGATTTATTAAACATAGTGTTCATGAAAATAGATTTGATTTATTATTAAGCACATAAATCACCATTACTAGGTTGGTACTAGAGGGGATATGATAGCTTTGTGATTTTTGGATTTGGATTCAGATTTTAAATCTACCTCTACTGATTAATAGCTATGTTAAGTCATTAACTTCTCCAATACCTGATGTCTCTTCTATAAAATGAAGATAATATGTAACGTATATAGTTGTTCTTAGGAGTAAATAAGATAATGCCATTAATCACATAATCTACAGTAGCTCAATGTATGCTAGGTTTTCAGCATCCTCTCCTGAAACTTCCTCAATGCCAGGGGTCTTATCATACTAATTTAGCAACCTCACTGGATGATGTCATTTAGACTGGGGATCATGAGGCTAATTTCCCAAAATGAACACCAAGTAAATTGAAAAGACAAATTTTGGCTGGGCGCCGTGGCTCACACCTGTAATCACAGCACTTGGGAGGCCGAGACCGGCGGATCACGAGGTCAGGAGATCAAGACCGTTCTGGCTAACACGGTGAAACCCCGTCTCTACCAAAAACACAAAAATCAGCCGCGCGGTGGCGGGCACCTGTAGTCCCAGCTACATGGGAGGCTGAGGCAGGAGAATGTCGTGAACCCGGGAGGCGGAGCTTGCAGTTAGTGGAGATCGCACTCCAGCCTGGGCGACAGAGTAAGAATCCATCTCAAAAAAAAAAAAAAAAAAGAAAAAAGAAAAGACAAATTTTTATCCACTTCAGGTTCTGCTCACCTTTAAATCCTTACTTTCTTTTAAATACACTTGGATTTTATCTATTTCAGGCCTCACAGATGTTTTCTTAGGTGGGACTTCAAAAACTTTTTAAAACATAAAATTAAATTTGGAAATAGCTACAAATAGCACTTTGACAGAGCTTATTTCTTTTTTTCTCATTAAAAATGTATGAATACATATGGAGAGTGTTTCTTTTTCCTTAATCTTTTTCTGGTGTTAAATATCTTCAGTAAACAAGAAGAATATATATGATTTTCATCTACCACTTCTAAGTATCTGTGAAATTGCAGGATATGACACTCACACTTAAGTCATAGTTGGGATTTTCACATAAAGATATAAAGCTACATATATTATTATTACTAATAAGTTGTAAGTTGAAAATTGGATCCTGTGAATAATGGTCCTATGTGTCAAAATATATTTAAAAGTTAAGTAGATCAATAAAAAAGTTTCTCTCCACATGCTTGTTAATTTGTCTTCTCTTACAGGATATTAAAACAAATTTTAAAACATATTCTTGTCTAATAGTCATATTCCATATTGTGATCAGCTAATTAAACTACCTATGTTTTAGTAAGCATGGAGGTCAAGCCTGCACTAACAAAATTTAGTGTATTAAGATCTAAATCTTAGATAAATTATGTTTATGTAAAAATAATTTCAGATTATTTTAAAATGTGCTTCTTAATGCAATGAAAAATAAAACTAATTCTATTGATAATTTTTAGAAAGATTAGCAGATTGTAAGTGGTCGTAAACTAACATAAGCTAAATAAACAATGATCTATCTATAATACACAATAATCTATATCAATAAATTGGTAATAAAGGGTTACATCCTATTCTTGATTCCAAACTCTTTTTAAGGATAATTATTTTGTGATGAAGAAAAGGAAGTTTCCTTTGGTACGACCTGGCTAACAATTGCACCAACTGCATTAGAAAACGAGTTGTATGCCCTACACTTCCTTTACCAGCAATGACAATACCATAAATAATGGTTACTTGTCCTCATTACCATGGCAAGTACCCATTGTGGTTACCATTCTTGATTGCAGTTTTTCCTATGAAGGAGAAAAGGCTAGTAGGTGTGAAGTGCGACGCTTTGAGTAATACTCAGACTCCTTATAAGTCTTTGCATGATCTGACTCTTAAGTCTCTTTCCAGCTTCATCTTATACTATTTTTCCTCTTCTTCACTTTCTGTACCAGTGTTTTCTGAGGTTCTTAGACAAATTAACTAGGTTTTTTCTTGGGATTTTGCACATGACACTGAAGGGAAAGAAGCCAAGCAAGGGTATGATTTCAGGCCAAGCCCTATTAAATGTAGCTTCATTCTGATCTCACCAGATCCTGAGACTTTATACTTACTCAGCCTATAGCCACTGACTGAAGTCCTCAAGATGAGAGACTGATGTAAACTCCCAAGCACTTCTGGTTGCCCACGACTATGGGCAGTGTCCCAGTTGCCCTAGGAGAGTATGCCAAATATGACTTTCAGGTACAGCTGATTGAGATCAATGACACACTGAAACAGGAGAAAAGGCACTCAGAAATGAGAAATGAGCATAAAGGGTTCTGCACAGTGTACTGATAGGGTCTGTGGCATCCATCCATCCATCCATCCATCCATCCATCTATCCATCCATCCATCCATCCATCCATCCATCCATCCATCCAAAGTGTTTATCTTTAATAATAATCTTTTACAAAAGTTTGCCCTTTCAGTTATATCCTGCTTAAAAGTGTTATGCACATCAATGAATTGTCCAAACAGAATTGGCAATTGGCATCAACATTGAATGTGTGAAATAGAAGACGATAAAGAATGTAAACACAGAGGGGGAATCAAAGCATTCTCAACTGCAGTAACAATGACAGCAAGAGTGATATAAAGAACAGTAAAAGCTCCCTCCTTAAAATCAAGGGTAAAATATAGGAGAACTGATGGGGGTCAATGAAAGACTAGTCTGTCAAACTGACTCCCAGCTCAGAAGACCTTTTTCTCTGCTAGAAGGAACACTCCTTAATCATTCTGATAGTGCTGTGAGCAAGAGAGATATGCTAATTGGATACCTGGCCTAGTTTTCTAAGATTGAGCAACACTTTATTTCATAAGCTCTTTTCACAAAGTCAGCATAAGCAAGGAGAAAAACAACACTTAACTATTACATATTTCAGGCAGGAACTTCTTGGAATATGAAAGAGAATTGGTAAGATATAGCAAAAAGAGTAAGAAGGCAGGGTTACTGTTTTTCCTTTTCTATCACAAAATACCACAGGCTGACACACAAGGACTGACTAAGGTAATTCTGGTACTTTGCATTCCACTTTCTTTTGGAGGTGGCACACTCATCTCCTCCTGGGGAGTAACTTCACTCCCATCGTGAGCAATATGGTGGACTGTCAGCCAAGGTGATGTACCTCTCTCAGCCAAGGAGTGAATATGTCATTCAAATTAGAACAATCCATCCCTTTCCCCACCTGCTTCTAGTTTCTGAGTCAAGTGGAAGAATTCAAGAACAGAAAAACTAGAGTTAGAGTAGATATAGTTTAGTGTCAATGCTCAGGTTAGGCTGACTCCTACAACCTGGATGATTGGATTAGACATTGCTTCTACCCTAACTAAGCCTGGTATCTCAGCCATTTCTTTGGTCCTATGAACTACACTATAAAATTAAACTTAATTGATATAAATAGCAGATGTAGTCAGTGGTTTAAGTAGCCCATATCCTCTCTGCTAAGATTCAAGCTAACCCTGAGTATCAACACTTTTTAATATTTGATCTAATTAAATCTTAAATGGGCTGAATTCAAGTTTTGGGCCTAGAATGTGTGACAGCATATGGAAGTTTTATGAGGGCACTACTCTATACCAAGACTTTTGTGGAACACCTGTTACATAGCAGGTGATTAATACATAACACATTTCATAATAGTAACTTATGAAGAGAAATAAAGATCACATGAGTTATCTTGATCAAGTTATTTAATGCTCTGAACATTTGTTTCCTCAGCAGAGATAAAAAGGCTGAATTTCAAGGTGAAAATTTCTATGCCACGTTAAAATTTCCTCCTTTAACCCCAATGTAGCCAATAATTATTATGCACTATGTACTGGGCCCCAATCTTAATTATTTATATGAATTGTTTTATTTAATCCTGTGAGAAAGACATTAGAATCCATTAGAAATTCATTTGGCCACATCTGGGTGGAGTGACTCACCCTATAAACCCAGCACCTTGGGAGGCCAAAGGAGAAGGTTGGCTTGAGGCCAGGAGTTCAAGGCCAGCCTGGGCAACAGAGCCAGACACTGTCTCTACAAAAAAAAAAAAAAAAAAAAAAAAAAAAAGTTAATAATTGGCCAGACATGGTGGCAAGTACCTGTATTCCCAGCTACTTACGAGGGTTAGATAGTAGGATTGCTTAAGCCCAGGAGTTGGAGGCCGCAGTAAGCAATCCTATGCCATTACACTTCAGCTTAGGCAATAGAGCAAAATCCTGATTTAAAAAAAAAAAAAGAGAGAGAAAGAGAGAAAGCAATTAATTTGGTCACAAATGGCAGAAGACCACTTCTACTGACTTAGACCCGTTAATTTTTCTTATGTCACAGAAAATTTAAAGTGTAAGCAGCTGATGTCTTGTTTATAACAAAGTTAGAACTTTTGCAATTCTCTTGTCCTTTCCACTACACCTACCTCCACATGCTCACAAGATTGCAGACCTGGCTTTTTGCATTGTGTCCTTATTTGAAGCAAGTTAAATAGAGATAGGTAGGACAGTCTAAACCATATCTTTTTTTTCTATTGTTCATATCCAGAAAGAATAATCTTTCTCAAAAAGCCACAGCTAACTTCCACTTACACCTTGTTAGTTGGAACTGTTCCATGGCAACCCTTAGCTTCAAGGCAGCCAGAAAGATGTAGTACGCATTTAGCTGCTCATATATCCAGACCTCAAATGGGGGTTCTGTTGGCAATGAAAAAAGGATGAATAGATGTTTGGAAGACAATTGACATTTTCAACTGCAGTACTTTTTAAATTTTTATTTTATAGTTGAAGAATGAGAATGAAGGTGTCAAAATGGGAATATCAGTGTCACACAGCTAATAAATGGTGAAGGGGGGAAATTAAAGATGAGCAGTCTAACAAAGAACACATACTTTTAACAAGGGTAGGCTCAACACAACAGAACCACAAAGGCGCAGGCAAGCCTATTTAGAATGTTCAGCTTTAGTAATTGAGTGTGCCAACTGGATCAATGGGGCCAGATTTTTTTAAGAGATGACTTACAAATCTGTGTTAATTGTGGTAATAGCTATTTTTTAAAAATCATCTTAATGTGTGTAGTGAGTGTTAAATCAGTTTTCATTCAGGTAAATTTCAGTAAACCTTTCAGGTCCCCATTTTCTAAGATTACTAGTCATATCCCCACACATGTCATTATCTTTCGGAGATAAAGTGTAGTGAGCTATTTTGAGAAGCCAAAAGTTAGGCTTGAAGTAATGGCATATTTTTCTGTGAACCTGTGTTAGTTAAGAAGTTTCCATGAGCCTCAGTTTATTCATGTGGGAACGCAAATGGATAAATCAGTTCACAGAACAGATAAAATGCGTAAAAATTCCTGTCAAATTACACAACACATTGTAGACAGTAAATGAAATATTATTTTAAAAAATTATTTGTGGATACTTCTGAGTTTCTTATCATCAAAAATATATATACATTATTGCAAGTGTTTTCAACGCAAAAAATAAAATAAAAAAAATCTGTAATCTCACCATAAAGCAATAAAGGCCATTATTATTTTTTCATATAATTCTATCTTTTTTTCCATTTCAATATTTATTGGAGTAATAGGTGGCCCTGATAACTAATCAAAACTGTGCAGAAAAACTCACTATTAAAAAGCTACAGTTTATTGTCTCCCTCTTCTTCAACCTGTGTTCCATTGTTTAAAATGAAAAACCCTCAAAATCTTAAATATAATTATGCAACTATTTCTTGATCTGTCAATTGCACAAAATTTTTACTTTATTCTCAGTGTGAACAGTAAGAATTTGATTTGCTCATACTTTTAAAATTTTTCTTCTCCAATACTACAATATATATAAAAATAGACATTATACATTATATTATATATAGTAATATATATAAATACATTATGATTCATTATAATTTGGTTAAAATTTTAACATTAAAATACTTCAACTGCAATTTTAACTATTTACATTAGAACTATTAACACTTAGTATTTTCTCTTGGCGTGGTTTTTCCTTCCCCTCTCTCTTTCATGTAAATACACTATCTTATGTCAGTCACATTTCAACTTTTACATTGTTGAGTTACTGAATATTAACTATTACTTTATATTACAACTGCAAGCAGAGTTAACACACATTGTCCTTGGGTTGATGATAAAAAGTATGTTTTACTTTTTGAAATTATATAAGTAATCTTGTTGTCCAAGAAACTATTATAGGTAGATTGCATTTAATTGTCTCTGATCCAATTTCTGCACTCTTGTGTCACACACAGAATTTTCTCAACATCACATTAAAATAAATTATCTTTCATAATTGCCTGAAACCATCACACAGGTTATACTGCTTCATAATTGGACCATGACTTTTTGTGAAATGTTACATTTTTCCAAGAATTTATAACTGTTTTTTTCCTTCTTTCCTTTTTTTTCAGTCATCATTTGCCTTAGGTATTTATGTTTTCCTAAATGTTTGATCTTAGTAGCCATTCTGTAGTTTCACGTTTTCTGTAAACCTCTTTCATGAAGAATTGCTTCCTCTTGTTTTAATCCACATGGTTGTGATTTAGGTCATAAGTTCAGCTGCCATTTCAGTCTTCTCATCATAACTCTTGTGGTTGGATCCACTGTTTCCTGACCTCGTGTGTTCTCCTTTTCTTGAAATACTCTTTGATTTTTCCAGAGTGTATCCTAATGTAATTTATTTATTTATTAACTTTTAGAAATGCAGTCTCGCTATGTCTCCCAGGCCGGAGTGCAGTGACCATTCACAGATGTGATCATAGCTCACTGCCACCTGGAACTCCTGGGCTCAAGCAATCTTCCTGCCGCAGCCTCCTAAGTAGCTGGGATTACAGGAGTGTGCTACCAAGCCAAGCTCTGAAGTAACTTTTAAAGAATGGTTTTGTTAAAACAAAGGCACCAATGTTATTCTAGGTACTGCATATTTTTTTAAGATTTGCATTTGATTTGTAGTTTGACTAATATAGAATTCCAAGTTGAGAATAATTTTCCTTCAAAAAGTTGCAGTTCTAAAACTTCATAAAGATATGATTAAGGATGATTGACTTTTTAAAAAATGTATGTTTCTGGGCCTTTAAAGCCCTTTGAATCTAAATTTTAATACCTATTTTCAGCTCTAGGAAATTTTCTTTCATAATTTATTTGACAGTTTCCTTTTTTGATATATGATTCTTATTACTTGGGAAGCTCCTTTATCAGTCCTTTACATCTTATATTTTTATTTGTATTTTTATCAATTTTCCCCATTCTTTAAAAATTTATCCCTTAGTATTTTAAACTGGGACAGTTTTGTTGATGTCTGATTTTTTTTTACATATCAAACTTTTTCTATTTTAGGAATGCAATACTTTCTCAAATTTTTAAGTATAGACTGGATTTTACTAAGTTCTCATTTGTGTGCAGTTATCTGTTTTCTTTTAGAGCAGACTTATATCTGAGTTTCTTGGTTCTTCTCCTTGATACTGCTAGATCTTTTCATAAGCATAGCTTAACTGTAAGAAATAAGAATGTTAGGTACTTTCTTTGTTGCTGTAATCAGTAGTACAGTTTCCATTTGATTTTCTTTACTAAGTTGGACATTACGAGGTCTGACCTGGACCTGTTAGATAACCAGCTATTACACTTTCCACCAAATGGCAGAATGACTATGTCCTAGTGCATTTTGGACTGCTGTAACAAAAATAACAGAGTGGGTAATTTATAAAGAACATAAATTTGTTTCTCACAGCTCTGGAGGCTGGCATGTCCAAGGTCAAGGCACCTGCATCTGGTGTCCAATGATGGACTTCTTGCTGCACCCTCACGTGGAAGAAAGTGCAAGAGCAAACATAGATTAACGTTGTATCCTCATATGGCAGAAAGTGGAAGAGAGAGAATCCACTCCTGAAAGTTGTTTTTTGGTGGTATTGCCACTATAAAAATAAAAATAATAATCCATTCATTAACATGGAGCCCTATGACCTAGACATTACCCATTAGGTCTCACCTCCCAACACTGTTGTACTGAAGATTAAATTTCACCATGAGATTTGGAGGGGATAAATCATCCAAATTGTAGCACACCATCATCTTACTGTTAAGATGCCACACTTGGAACCAACAGCCACACTTGGAACCTTAACTTTCCTCAAACTGTTTATTGCTTTGCAGATGAACCCAACTTGGAGTTTCCCTTGAGTATAACAAATGCCTACAGTCTAAGAGTGGGTATATGATTGCTACTTGGCTTAGTTCTATATGATTACTATTTGGGGCCTGCTAGCCCAGTGCTCTCTAATTGGCTTACTGTCTTTGACTCCATAGCCTTCAGAGACCCATTAAACAAACTCATTCCAAAATCCTTCCAACCTCCCATATTCTGGGATGTGTAACTTTCTTTCAGTGTTTGGGGACAGGTTCTCACTCTGTCATCCAGGCTGGAGTGCAGTGGTGTGATCTCAGCCCACTGCAACCTCTGCCTCCCAGGTTCAAGCAATTCTTATGCCTCAGCCTCCTGAATAGCTGGGAATACAGGTGTGCACTACCAAACCCAGCTAATCTTTTGTACTTTTAGTAGAGATGGGGTTTGACTATGTTGGCCAGGCTGGTCTCCAACTCCTGGCCTCAAGTGATCCACTGCCTCAGCCTCCCAAAGTGCTGGGATTACAGTCCTGACCACCAAGCCCAACCTTGAGATGTGTAGCTTTCTTCACATTTGTTTATCCATTTACCTTTTCCTATCTAGTTTTTGGTTCCCATTAAGTCATAATTATTCTCCATTTTTTTCATTTCTAGTATAGAATAGTCGTATATTGCTTGGAAACATACAAAATAGTCAACGTTGAACCATATTTTACTAACAGAAATGGTGATTTAAAACGGCTCAACCATTTAAAACTTACTTTCTGTAAACTATGCCTTCTCCTCACTTTTATTTTAGCTGACCCAAAGAGAAGATGGGAAGCAATGATTATGCATAATTATACATTTGAATTGGAAGCTTATATTATTTTTAATGAAAATATGCAAAGGGATATAAATTTTGAGCCCTGCTGGAATATGGATTTGACAGAGCCACTTCCTTACAACCTAGCAAGGCTGAAACTGATCATGTGTTAAGGAAGAGTACTTTTTCTACTCAATAATTTTTTCACCTAAGACCCTGAATATTTTGCAGGTCTTACTTAAAATGACACTGGGAAACTTTGGCCTTGGAATCCGTCTTTATCAAAAACAAAACAAAACAACACAAAAAGAAACCCCAAGTGCAACACACAATAGCTTTGCATTTCAAGTAAATGAATTTTTTACAAAACGTTAAGCTCTGAAAGATACAGACTCTCCTTCTTGAAACAAAAGCATAAACATAACTTATTGTTCTCTCAAATATACACAAATAAAAAACACACCAGGATGTAACCATGTGGTTAGAAGCCAAGGACAGAAAGCAGCCTTCTGGTCCTATTGCCTGCACGATGAACATGTGAATAAAATGAGGCTGCCACTGACTGGCCAGGGTGTCAGATTTAGGACTCCCACACGAGGCTGCCCTGCCATATCTCCAGATTGCTATGTATGATTTGTAACTCTGCTCTACTTTCTGCTGCCAATAAGAGAGACAAGAGGGAGGCAGCTTTGAAGAAGACAGTATATGTTTGCATGTTTATAACCTTAGATACTACAATAGCCTCCCCAGATGCATTTAGCAAGAAGGCCTGATATGCCTTAGTATTATCAGTTCCTGTGGGCTGAGAGTCTAAGAGGGTTAGATCTGCAAGGATGTAACCTGTCTTACATTCCAAAAAAGGCCTGACATACTGAGTACATGTTAACCCTTCATTCATGGATACGTTTATTTTCATTGATATGTTATTTTTCACTTATCTTAGGAATGAATTCTTCAAAGATCAACCAAACCTCCCTGTTCTAATTTTGAAGATGTCTAAAATCTCAGATTAACCTTTATTTTTCTGCCACAATAAAGTAATGGTCTTAATCTAATTAACTTACTAAAGTATGAATTGATATGGTAGTCAGATTTTTTTAAGATGAGAGAGTGACACTGAAAATATTGATCTAAGATTGCAGCTGTGTTGTGGATTCAACAGCTTTGTAATGGAACTATTTTAAAATTGTTAACAGTTGTAATAGAAATCTGTTGCTTTTGTCAATCTGCTTTTCCTGTATTCTAGTAAAAGCTCCCAATTTCACTTTGATAGATGGGCCATTTAGTAAAATTATCCATCATGAGATTCTGTGCTTTCCTAGAAAGTAGGAGGGCAAGTGATTCATGTTTGTCCAATTGTACTTCCTATGGAATCTCAACCTGGAGGGGAGTGATTAAATACTGAAGATCATTTTAGCTGATTTATCCCATAGATAGTGTGTTAAATAATTTAATAATAATGTTCTATTCCCTAGATGCCTGAAGTACTCTGATATTTGTTCAGCCCCAGAACTGTTCTTCAAATATTTCTTTAATTTTCTAAGCTACGCTTTATATGTCAATACATTTATTTTCTGCTTAAGAAACAGAGTCAGGTCCTGAGGAACCATACAACAATATGATCACTGATTTAGACTGGGGAGGCACAGTGTTCAGAAAACATGGAGACAAATCTGCAATGTAAAGCTTTTCTTCTCACTTTCTTTCTTTCCTTCACCCTCCCCTGCCCCAGAGAGTCTCACTCTGTCACCCAGGCTGGAGTGCAGTCGCACGAACCTGACTCACTGCAGCCTCAACCTCCCAGGCTCAAGCCATCCTTCTGCCTCAGTCTCCTGAGTAGCTAGGACGATAGGTATGTACTACGACACCAGGCTGTTTTATTTTTATTTTTTGTAGAGACAGGGTCTCACCCTATTACCCAGGCTGGTCTTGAACTCCTGTGTTCAAGCAATCCTCCCACCTTCTTCAGCCTCCCAAAAATCTAGGATTATAGGCATGAGCCACTAAGCCCAGCCAAATTATCTTATTAATGGAATATTTTTGGCTATTTGCAACAGTGTGCAAATGCATCATATTTACATGTGTGATATATGTGTCACACAAGTAAATGTGTGAAAAAGTCATAACCAAGGGAAAATAAGACTCTAGAAAAACGTTACCCAAGTTTTTTCTTTAATTCCTTGTATAAAACATATATTAATATTGAAAACAAAAATGATATTAATTCTGTAAATGAAATTATTACATAATATTATTATGTAAGGAAGAGCAGAGCTAAGGCTAGTGCATATGCGGGAAAGAAATGGGGAAAGAGGACAACGTGTGCTTCCGCAGGGACTGAGAGTACATCTGTCTTAGCCTGTTCAGGCTACTGTAATATAAACAGCACAACCTGGTTAGCTTACAAATAATAGAAATTTATTTCTCACAGTTCCGAAGGCTGGGAAATCCAAGATCAAGATACTAGCAGGCTCAGTGTCTGGTGAGGGCCTACTTTCTGGTTCACAGATGGTGCCTTCTCCACTGTATCCTCTCACGGTAGAAGAGGAAAGGCACTATGTGGGTTGCCCTTTCTAAATTCACCAATCTCATTTACTAGGGCTTCCTTCTTATAATCAAATTACTTCCCAAGGCCCAATCACCTTGGTGATTAGGTGTTCAACATATGAATTTTAAGTGGACATAAACATTCACTCCATAGCAAAATTAATTCAAACAGATCTGGAAAAAAAAAAAAAAAAAAGCAAGACGCTGCCCATCAGCATCCTCTCTGGAGAATATTTGGAGAATATTTTCTCTGGTAGAAAAATGGCTTGAATACCAGGTGCTATACAGACAAATGGAATAGGATACCAATTCACTGGTTATTTGAGGTAGGAAAGTGGGATGAGTTTTTTTTTTTTTTTTTTTTTTGAGACGGAGTCTCGCTCTGTCGCCCAGGCTGGAGTGCAGTGGCCGGATCTCAGCTCACTGCAAGCTCCGCCTCCCGGGTTTACGCCATTCTCCTGCCTCAGCCTCCCGAGTAGCTGGACTACAGGCGCCCGCCACCTCGCCCGGCTAGTTTTCTGTATTTTTTAGTAGAGCCGGGGTTTCACCGTGTTAGCCAGGATGGTCTCGATCTCCTGAGCTCGTGATCCGCCCGTCTCGGCCTCCCAAAGTGCTGGGATTACAGGCTTGAGCCACCGCGCCCGGCCTGGGATGAGTTAAACATTATCAAAGCCAGGCACAATGACTCATGCCTGTAATTTCAGCACTTTGAGAGACCCAGGCAGGTTGATCATTTGAGGCCAGGAGTTCAAGACCAGCCTGGCCAACATGGCAAAACCTTGTCTCCAGTAAAAATACAAAAATTAGCCAGATGTGGTGGTGTATGCCTGTACTTCCAGCTACTCAGGAGGCTTGAACCCAGGAGGCAGAGGTTGCAGTGAGCTGAGATCACACCACAGCACTCCAATCTGGGTGACACAGCAAGACTCTGTCTAAAAAAAAATAAGAAAAACATATTAAACATATTATTGCATTACAAAGGCAATCTGAGCATCTGTCGACCTTAACAAAGTAGGGTAGAGTGTTGCATTTCGTGAGTCTTTTCTATTAAAATTCACTGATCATATTGCTTCAAACTCCTTAAATCATTTTCTGTAATGATCTATATTAATATATATTTTCTATATAATGTATGCCATATCTTTTCATATATATTATATATATATATATATATATATATACCTCTTACAAGTATGTGACCTTGGGCACATTTCTAAATGTTCTGTTTCTTAATCTCTAAAAACTAAGTATAATACGGTGGACTCTTGAACCGGGAGGGTCCACTTATACTACATTCTTTTCGGTAAAAGTTACAGGAAGTGTGCATGCCTCTCCTGCTTCGCCTTTCACCTTATTCGCCTCTTCCAGGTTGGCTGTCCCTGGGACAATAAGACCAATCCTCCTCCTCCTCCTCCTACTCAACCTGAAGACAACAAGGATAAAGGCCTCTATGATGGTTTACTTGCACTTAATGAATAGTAAATACATTTC
Source organism: Rhinopithecus roxellana (assembly GCF_007565055.1). NCBI lineage: Eukaryota > Metazoa > Chordata > Mammalia > Primates > Cercopithecidae > Rhinopithecus > Rhinopithecus roxellana. The sequence continues at coordinate 66,789,989 of NC_044549.1, read as the reverse complement.
CTCTTCCTTATGATATTCTTAATAACACTTTCTTTTCTCTAGATTACTTTACTGTAAGAATACATTGTATAATGCATACAACATACAAAATATGTTTATGTTACCCATAAGGCTCTAGTCAACACTAGGCTATTAGAAGTTAAGTTTTTGGGAAGTCAAATGTTACACGTGAATTTTTGACTGCATGAGGGGTCAGCAACCCAAGCCCCTTGTTGTTCAAGGGTATCTTGAATTCTACCTCCCACACTGAGTTATTGTGAGGATTAAATAGGCCAGCACATGAAAACAGCTTAGTATTCGTGTTATTATATGAATGATAAACCTCATTTTACTTTGGCAGAAAATGTTTCTGATTTCTTTCTTATCACTATAATATCGTGTGATTAAAATTAATGATAGAAAAATAATTACCATTTCAATGAAATTTTTATGAAATATAACTTGGCACTTTGTATTGTATAGCTCTCACTCTCTCTTTTTTTTTTTTTTTTTTTGGAGACGGAGTTTTGCTCTGTCTCCCAGGCTGGAGTGCAGTGACGCAATCTCTTCTCAGTGCAAGCTCTGCCTCCTCGGTTCACACCATTCTCCTGCCCCAGCCTCCCAAGTAGCTGGGACTACAGGCGCCCACCACCATGCCCGGCTAACTTTTTGTATTTTTAGTACAGACGGGGTTTCACCATGTTAGCCAGGATGGTCTCTATCTCCTGACCTCGTGATCCGCCCACCTCAGCTTCCCAAAGTGCTGGGATTACAGGTGTGAGCCACTGCGCCCTGCCTGTATTGTGTAGCTCTTAACATAGTAATAGACCAGCCTCATAAAAGCATTCAGTCAGTCAAGTAAGCAATTTTAGGTCCTTTTTTTGTGTTTAGTTCTGTCCTATGCAAACCAGATGCAAATAAATAAATAGATAAGTAAAACCAAGTACATCTGCTCCACATGCTCATGAGTCATGGCCCAGTAATCGAGAAAAAAAAAAAAAAAAAAAAAACTCAAGGGAGAGAATTCAGAAAAATAAAACTTCCGTATGCTGTGTGAATATAATTCATGTATGCAACTTAGTGTTTATGAGATTTTGGCAATGAAAAATATCAAGCTATCTATCCCAGGAAGCCCTTTTGATACATTTATTGTCACTTTATTTGAAATTTTAAGTATCAAGAATTGGCATTAAAAATAAAGGTTGACACCATATGTGAAATGAAGAATCATAGATTTTAAGTTCCCAAAACATTACAGGTAAGTTGTGATGCAGTTAAAATGAAGTGAGTCCTTGTTAGAACATTTCTAAAAAACAAAGACATTTCTACTGCGTATTAAAAATATATTCATTAAACTGGTTAAATAACACTTCCCCTTTACCAGTTATAGAATATTTTATTTTCCCTTTGATTTCAATGACTTCCTTTTAAATTTGCTTCCACTTCTTAGGTGCTCATTACAACAGAATGGATCTGACACTAATCTGAAGTTCTGAGGGTTCCACAGGTGAAGATAAACATAAGGCTTTAACCTTCTGTTTAAAAGTTCCACATTGTCTTTTTATATTAACCAAACTAATTGATACCCAAGTTATATAAACCACACAATCATACGTTTTAGTGTTTTCATTGGGCACCATTTTCATCATCATTTGTTTGCTTGTTTCTTTACTAAATAAAAGATATATTCTCTTTTCCTATGTTTGAGAATCTTCAAAGTGATCCTTATGGGTAACATAAACATATTTTGTATGTTGTATATATTATACAATGTATTCTTACAGTAATCTAGAGAAAAGAAAGTGTTATTAAGAATATCATAAGGAAGAAAAAATGTATTTACTATTCATTAAGTGGAAGTAAACCATCATAGAGGCCTTTATCCTTGTTGTCTTCAGTTGAGTAGGAGGAGGAGGAGGAGGATCTTCAAAGTGATCCTCAAACATAGGAAAAGAGAATATATCTTTTATTTAGAAAAGAAACAAACAATAAATGAGTCAAACATAAATGACTAGGGAGCTGAAAATATGAGACACTTGTTTACTGCCTATTTCTTGAGTCACATTATTCAAGCTTCTCCATCATCCTGAGAAGCATCTAATATCTATTTAATAAATCCCTTTTCCATTTACATCAGCTAGAGCGTATTTTAGTTGTTCGCCAATAAAAATGACTGACATTGAAAGAAACAAATATTTTCTATGTTCCTACTATGTTCTAGGAACTGTTAACATTATTTGAAACATATTAACAACAATAAATAATACTTTATGTATTGACTATTTCACTACTTGTAAAAATTGTTCATTTCCACTGTGTTCATTCTGAAATGACATAAACTTATTTAAATCATTACAAAAAGATTATAAAAATTTGTTTCCTATTGGGCATACCAAAAGCTTTCTTCCTTTCCAGAAGGCTAAGAGTATAACAAACTTTGCTAAGAGTATACCAAGTTGTGTGAATGAGGAAGGGAATTTTTTTTTAAACACTGAAGGCTAAAGCATGCCCCTTGATAATATTGTTACAAGTCTTGCCAGCAAACTTCCATTGTGTTTCTTCTTAGAAAGAAGGCTGGGAAATTTTTGCAAGAGTTTATCATTTTTCTCTCTCTTTCTTATGAATTTTGAATAGGTAAGTGTCTTGCTATGCCATTCAGTTATGCTGAAAAGTTAAAATAAAGTAGAGCCTTCGGGTTATTGCACAAATATCCACCCACAGGTTTAGATGTGGAACAATTCTGTACAGCTTGTATTTTACATTCACTACTCATTTACAGCACCTGACCTCAGCTGATAAACATTTTTCACTTTTAGTTGAAAGTAAAAGAGCTGAAAGAAAGCTGGTCTCATTTGGGGGATGTTGTAGTCACAGCCAGTTAATGTTCCCAGCACTTTTTTTCACACCTAGAAACGTGTGAAGCCACCTTGTTAGTGTGCTGGATAGTCTCAGCTATTTATTAGTGTTCTTACCCATGTGTCTTTCTATCAATAAGAAAATGAAAATTTTCTTATAAATCACTGATAAAGCAGATATATCCTTCTAATCATCTTTTGGTAAAAGCATGTTAAAGTTATGATTACAGGTAGCTGGCCACTTTTCTCTAGAACTCTCCCCTTTTTCTTTTTTGGAGCAAATTATTCAGTTCTCTGGCAACGGATTTCTGAATTAGGGCTTAGGTAACAGTTTCAGATTCAGAATAGAATCTCAAGTAAGGAAAAACCAAATCAAGTGCCTGGAAGGGAGAAAATAGAGCTGCTCCTCAAGGCCAGTCTTCTAACTACCAACAGCTCACACCATGTTTCTCTTAACAATCCAATTATTTTGTAATCGTGGGTGGAGCACTCAGCCAGTATACTGAGGCAGTCTTGGAGAATGCCGATGTGTTTGCAGCTGCAACACAGGAGGAGGAAACTAATGGCTGTACTAGAAAACTCCACATTACCTCTGTGACATGTTTAAAACTGGGATCATTCAATTCGCCATGCTATTTAAAATCTGCACTTAGTCTCAGTTTATTTTGCAGTGAATCAGTAGCTGCAGAAGGAAAAGAAAAGACTCTCATGCAAGGCAACAGTGAAGAGAGGTGGTATTTGTAGCAAGCAGCTTGAGGAGCTTTTATATTTGGGGAGATATACAAAAATCAAGTTTTTTTTTTTTTTTTTTTTTTATTATACTTTAAGTTCTAGGGTACATGTGCATAACGTGCAGGTTTGTTACATATGTATACTTATGCCATGTTGGTGTGCTGCACCCATCAACTCGTCAGCACCCATCAATTCATCATTTATATCTTGTATAACTCCCCAATGCAAGCCCTCCCTCCTCCCCCCTCCCCCCTCCCCATGATAGGCCCCAGTGCGTGATGTTCCCCTTCCCGAGTCCAAGTGATCTCATTGTTCAGTTCCCACCTATGAGTGAGAACATGCGGTGTTTGGTTTTCTGTTCTTGTGATAGTTTGCTAAGAATGATGGTTTCCAGCTGCATCCATGTCCCTACAAAGGACGCAAACTCATCCTTTTTTATGGCTGCATAGTATTCCATGGTGTATATGTGCCACATTTTCTTAATCCAGTCTGTCACAGATGGACATTTGGGTTGATTCCAAGTCTTTGCTATTGTGAATAGTGCCGCAATAAACATACGTGTACATGTGTCTTTGTAGTAGAATAATTTATAATCCTTTGGGTATATACCCAGTAGTGGGATGGCTGGGTCATATGGTACATCTAGTTCTAGATCCTTGAGGAATTGCCATACTGTTTTCCATAATGGTTGAACTAGTTTACAATCCCACCAACAGTGTAAAAGTGTTCCTATTTCTCCACATCCTCTCCAACACCTGTTGTTTCCTGACTTCTTAATGATTGCCATTCTAACTGGTGTGAGATGGTATCTCATTGTGGTTTTGATTTGCATTTCTCTGATGGCGAGTGATGATGAGCATTTTTTCATGTGTCTGTTGGCTGTATGAATATCTTCTTTTGAGAAATGTCTGTTCATATCCTTTCCCCACTTTTTGATGGGGTTGTTTGTTTTTTTCTCGTATATTTGTTTGAGTTCTTTGTAGATTCTGGATATTAGCCCTTTGTCAGATGAGTAGGTTGCAAAAATTTTCTCCCATTCTGTAGGTTGCCTGTTCACCCTGATGGTAGTTTCTTTTGCTGTGCAAAAGCTCTTTAGTTTAATTAGATCCCATTTGTCAATTTTTGCTTTTGCTGCCATTGCTTTTGGTGTTTTAGACATGAAGTCCTTACCCATGCCTATGTCCTGAATGGTACTACCTAGATTTTCTTCTAGGGTTTTTATGGTATTAGGTCTAACATTTAAGTCTCTAATCCATCTTGAATTAATCTTCGTATAAGGGGTAAGGAAAGGATCCAGTTTCAGCTTTCTACTTATGGCTAGCCAATTTTCCCAGCACCATTTATTAAATAGGGAATCCTTTCCCCATTTCTTGTTTCTCTCAGGTTTGTCAAAGATCAGATGGCTGTAGATGTGTGGTATTATTTCTGAGGACTCTGTTCTGTTCCATTGATCTATATCTCTGTTTTGGTACCAGTACCATGCTGTTTTGGTTACTGTAGCTTTAAAAGACTGTAAATCTCCAAATCACCCATTAGGACACCAGTTTGGAGCTAGCAAAGGTATCAACTTGGGGTCAGTTTTTTTCTAATATCAACTTGATGGAGCAAGGAACAGATAGCATTTAGGATTAGCACGATACTTTTTGACCACAAGACCAGAGAGTCAGATTGTGATGAACAACCACAGCATATTTCGGCACAGTCAGAAATATTTTTGCTGATCACTTTTACCATGAGGACAGTTTATCCACTGAGCTGGGGAAGGAGAAACCTTGTCTCATTCTCATAAGTAGCTGATGATCAGCAGATTACATTCTAGGTAACAAGTATGTATTTGAGACCAAAATAAGTTAATTAAAATAATTTCAAAACAATGGCAAGGTTTAAACTAAAAATTACCGATGACATCAAGTTTTGGTGAGACTCTAGAGCAAATGGTAGTCTTATATTGGAGACAGTGTAAACTGACCTAGTTCATAAACTGTTTACCATTGTCTACTAATGTCAGACCTATGCACACTTTATGACCCAGAAATTTTACTCCTTGATAATCAACAGAAATATGTTCATAATGTTATGATTTGTAACAGTTATGTGTTAGAGTTCTCCAGAGAAACAGAACCAATATGTGTACACACACACACACCCATATATACATATGTATAAGTTCTCTGTGTGTGTGTGTGTGTGTGTGTGTGTGCGTGCGTGTGTGTGTGTATGAGAGAGAGAGAGAGATGGGCAGTTGGCAAGCTGGATACCCAGAAGTGCCAATGGTATAGTTCTAGTCTGAAGGCCATCAGACTCAACTACTGAAAAGAGCTAATGGGAGCTGGCAAGATGGACTAATAGGAACAGCTCCAGTCTGCAGTTCACAGTGAGATTGATGCAAACGGTGGGTGATTCCTGCATTTCCAACTGAGTTCATCTCATTGGGACTGATTGGACAGTGGGTGTAGCCCATGGAGGGTGAGCCAAAGCAGGGTGGGGCATTGCCTCAACTGGGAAGCCCAAGGGGTCAGCAGATTTCTCTTTCCTAGCCAAGGGAAGCCGTGAGAGATTGTACCAGGAGAAACGATGTATTCTGGCCCAGATACTGTGCTTTTCCCATGGTCTTCACAACTGGCAGACCAGGAGATCCTCTCTGGTGCCTGGCTTGGAGGGTCCCACCACCATGGAGCTGAGTAAGCTAAGATCCACTGGACTGAAATTCTCGCTGCCAGCACAGCAGTCTGAGGTCGACCTGGGACACTGGAACTTGGTTGGGGCGGCGACATCCACCATTGCTGAGGCTCAAGTAGGCTGTTTTATCTTCGCAGTGTAAACAAAGCCTACGGGAAGTTCGAACTGGGCAAAGCCCACTGCAGCTCCCTGGGACAGACCACCAGGTGGAAGGGGCGGCTGTGGGTGCAGCTTCAGCAGACTTAAAACGTCCCTGCCTGACAGCTGTGAAGAGAGTAGTGGTTCTCCAGCACAGCATTTGAGCTCCAAAAAGGGACAGACTGCCTCCTCAAGTGGGTCCCTGACTCCCCATGTATCCAGACTGGGATACACCTCCCAGTAGGGGCTGACAGACACCTCATACAGGAGAGCTCCGGCTGGCATCTGATAGGGGCCCCTCTGGGACGAACCTTCCAGAGGTAAGAACAGGCAGCAATCTTTGTTGTTCTGAAGCCTCTGCTGGTTCAGGAATACAGGATCAGGAGTAGACCTCCAGCAAACTCCAGCAGACATGCAGCAGGGGCCTGACTATTAGAAGAAAAACTAACAAACAGAAAAGAATAGTACCAACATCATCAGCATCAAAGACAAAAGGTAGATAAATCCATGAAGATGGGGAGAAACCAGTGCCAAAAGACTGAAAATTCCAAAAACCAAAATTCCTCTTCTCCCTCAAAGGACCACAACTCCTCACTAGCAAGGAAACAAACCTGGACAGAGAATTAGTTTGATGAATTGACAGAAGTAGGCTTCAGGAGGTGGGTGATAACAAACTCCTCCAAGGTAAAGGAGCATGTTTTAACCCAATGCAAGTAATCTAAGAACCTGGAAAAAAGGTTAGACAAATTGCTAAATAGAATAACCAGTGTAGAGAAGAAGAAAAATGACCTAATGGAGCTGAAAAACACAGCATGAGAACTTCATGAAGCATACACAAGTATCAATAGCCGAATTGATCAAGTGAAAGAGAAGATATCAGAGATTGAAGATCAACGTAATAAAATAAAGTGAGAAAACAAGATTAGAGAAAACAGAGTGAAAAGAAATGAACAAAGCCTCCAAGAAATATGGGATGATGTGAAAAGACAAAATCTGCGTTTGATTGGTGTACCTGAAAGTGACGGGGAGAATGGAAACAAGTTGGAAAACGTTCTTTAGGATATTATCCAGGAGAACTTCCACAACCTAGAAAGACAGGCCAACATTCAAATTCAGGAAATACAGAGAACCACAAAGACATTCCTTGAGAAGAGCAACCTCAAGACACATAATTGTCAGATTAACTAAGGTTGAAAATGAAGGAAAAATTATTAAGGGCATCCAGAGAGAAAGGATGAGTTCCCCACAAAGGGAAGCCAATCAGACTAATCGTGGTTCTCTTGTCAGAAACCCTACAAGCCAGAAGAGAGTGGGGGCCAATATTCAACATTCTTAAAAAAATGAATTTTCAACCTAGAATTTCAAATGCAGCCAAACTAAACTTCACAAGCAAAGGAGAAATAAAATCCTTTACAAACAAGCATATGTCAAGAGATTTTGTCACCACCAGGCTGGCCTTACGAGAGCTCATGAAAGAAGCACCAAACATGGAAAGGAACAACTGGTACCAGCCACTGCAAAAACATACCAAATTGTAAAGACCATAGATGCTATGAAGAAACTGCATCAACTAATGGGCAAACTAACAAGCTAGTATCATAATGACAGGATCAAATTCACACATAACAATATTAACCTTAAGTGTAAATGGGCTAAATACCCCAATTAAAAGACACAGACTGGCAAACTGGATAAAGAGTCAAGACCCATCAGTGTGCTGTATTCAAGAGACCCATCTCACATGCAAAAACACACACAGGCTTAAAATAAAGGGATGGAGGAAGATTTACCATGCAAATGGAAAGCAAAAAAAAAAAAAAAAAAAAAAAAAAAAAAAAAAAAAAAAAAAGCAGTGCTTGTAATCCTAGTCTCTGATAAAACAAACTTTAAACCAACAAAGATCAAAAGAGAAAAAGAAGGACATTACATAATGGTAAAGAGATCAATGAAACAAGAAGAGCTAACTATTCTAAATATGTATGCACCCAATACAGGAGCACACAGATTCATAAAGCAAGTTCTTAAACACCTACAAAGAGACTTTGACTCCGTACAAAATAGTGGGAGACTTTAACACTCCACTGTCAATGTTAGACAGATCAATGAGACAGAAAAGTAACAAGGATATCCAGGACTTGAATTCAGCTCTGGACCAAGTGGACCTAATAGACATCTACAAAATTCTTCACCCCAAATCAACACAATATACATTGTTTTCAGCACCACATCACAGTTATTCTAAAATTGACCACATAATTGGAAGTAAAACACTCCTCAGCAAATGCAAAAGAACAGAAATCATAACAGTCTCTCAGACCATAGTGCAAGAGACCACAGTGCAATCAAATTAGAACTCAGAATTGAACCGCACAACTACATGGAAACTGAACAACCAGTTGGGTAAATAATGAAATGAGGGCAGAAATAAAGATGTTCATTGAAACCAATGCGAAAAAAGACACAACGTACCAGAATCTCTGGGACACATTTAAAGCATTGTGTAGAGGGAAATTATAGCACTAAATGCTCACAAAGGAAAGCAGGAAAAATCTAAAGTCGACACTTTAACATCACAATTAAAATAACTAGAAAAGCAAGAGCAAACAAATTCAAAAGCTAGCAGAAGGCAAGAAATAACTAAGATCAGAGCAGAACTGAAGGATGTAGAGACACGAAAAAGCCTTAAAAGTTATAGAATCCAGGAGCCGGTTTTTTGAAAAGATCAACAAAATAGACCACTAGCCAGACTAACAAAAAGGAAAAGAAAGAAGAAGCAAATAGATGCAATAAAAAATGATAAACGGGATACCACAACCAATCCCACAGAAACATAAACTACCATCAGAGAATTCTATAAACACTTCTATGTAAATAATCTAGAAAATCTAGAAGAAATGGATAAATTCCTGGACACATACACCCTCTCAAGACTTAACCAGGAAGAATTCAAAGCCCTGAATAGACAAAAACCAAGTTCTGAAACTGAGGCAGTAACTAATAGCCTACTAACCAAAAAAAGTCCTGGATCAGACAGATTCACAGCTGAATTCCACAAGAAGTACAAAGAGGAGCTGGTACCATTCCATCTAAAACTATTCCAAACAATAGAAAAAGAGGGAATCCTCCCTAACTCATTTTATGAGGCCAGCATCATCCTGATATGAAAACCTGGCAGAGACACAGCAAAAAAATATGTTAGGCCAATATCCCTGATAAAAATCTATATGAAAATCCTCAATAAAATACTGGCAAACCAAATCCAGCAGCACATCAGAAAGCTTGTTCATCATGATCAAGTCAGCTTCATCACTGAGATGCAAAGCTGGTTCAACATACACAAATCAATAAATGTAATCCATCACATAAACAGAACCAATGACAAAACCACATGATTATCTCAAGAGATGCAGAAAAGGCCTTCAACAAAATTCAACACCCTTTCACACTAAAAACTCTCAATAAACTAGGTATGATGGAATGTACCTGAAAATAATAAGAGCTATTTATGACAAACCCACAGCCAATATCATACTGAATGGGCCAAAACCCAGAAGCATTCCCTTTGAAAACTGGCACGAGATAAAGAAGCCTACTCTCTCCACTCATATTCAATATAGTGTTGGAACTTCTGGCCAGGGGAATTAGGCAAGAGAAAGAAATAAAGGATATTCAGTGAGGAAAAGAGGATGCTAAATTGTCTCTGTTTGCAGCAGATATGATTGTATATTTAGAAAACCCCATCATCTCAGTCAAAAATCTCCTTAAGCTGATAAGCAACTTCAGCAAATCTCAGGATACAAAATCGATGTGCAAAAATCACAAGCGTTCCTATACACCAATAACAGACAAAGAGAGAGCAAATAATGAGTGAACTCCCATTCAAAATTGCTACAAAGAGAATAAAATACCTAGGAATACAACTTACAAGGGATGTGAAGGACCTCTTCAAGGAGAACTACAAACCACTGCTCAAGGAAATGAGAGAAGACACATACAGATGGAAAAACATTCCATGCTCATGGATAAGAAGAATCAATATCGTGAAAATAGCCATATTGCCCAAAGTAATTTATAGATTCAATGATATCCCCATCAAACTACCAATGACTTTCTTCACAGAATTGGAAAAAAACTACTTTAAATTTCATATGGAACCAAAAAAGAGCCTGCATAGCCAAGCCAGTCCTAAGCAAAAAGAACAAAGCTACAGGCATCATGCTACCTAACTTCAAACTATACTACAAGGTTACAGTAACCAAAATAGCATGGTACTGGTACCAAAACAGAGATATAGACAAATGGAACAGAACAGAGGCCACAGAAATAAACCACACTTCTACAACCATCTGATCTTTGACAAACTTGACAAAAACAAGAAATAGGGAAAGGATTCCCTATTTAATAAATGGTGTTTGGAAAACTGGCTAACCATATGCAGAAAGCTGAAACTGGATCCCTTCCTTATACCTCATACAAAAATTAACTCAAGATGGATTAAAGACTTAAATGTAATACCTAAAACCATAAAAATCCTAGAAGAAAACCTATGCAATACCATTCAGGACATAGGCGTGGGCAAACCCTTCATGACTAAAACACCAAAAGCAATGGCAACAAAAGCCAAAATCAACAAATGGTTTCTAATTAAACTAAAGAGCTTCTGTACAGCAAAAGAAACTATCATCAGTGTGAACAGCAACCTACAGAATGGGATAAAATTTTTGCAATCTATCCAGCTGACAAAGGGCTATTCAGAACCTACAAAGAACTTAAACAAATTTACAAGAATAAAGCAAACAACCCTATCAAAAATTGGACAAAAGATATTAACAGACACTTCTCAAAAGAAGACACTTATGCAGCCAACAAACACTTGAAAAAATGCTCATTATCGCTGGTTGTTAGAGAAACGCAAATCAAAACCACAGTGAGATACCATCTCATGCCAGTTAGAATGGCGATCATTAAAAAGTCAGGAAACAACAGACACTGAAGAGGATGTGAAGAAATAGGAAAACTTTTACACTGTTTTTGGAAATGTAAATCAGTTCAACCATTGTGGAAGACAGTGTGACGATTCCTCAAGGATCAAAAACTAAAAATACCATTTGACCCAGCAATTCCTTTACTGGGTATATACCTAAAGGATAATAAATCATTCTACTATGAAGACACATGCACACGTATGTTTACTGCAGCACTGTTCACAATAGCAAAGACATGGAACTCACCCAAATGCCCATCAATGATAGACTGGATAAAGAACATGTGACACACATATACCATGGAACACTATGCAGCCATAAAAAAGGATGAGTATATGTCCTTTGCAAGGACATGGATGAAGCTGGAAACCATCATTCTCAGCAAACTAACACAAGAACAGAAAACCAAACACTGCATGTTCTCACCCATAAGTGGGAGATGAACGACAAGAACACATGGACACAGGGAGGAGAACATCACACACCAGGGCCTGTCAGGGGGTGGGAAGTGGGAAGAGCGATAGCATTAGGAGAAATAATGTAGATGATGGTTTGATGGGTGCAGCAAATCACCATGGCACATGTATACTCATGTTAACAAACCTGCACGTTCTGCACATGTACTCCACAACTTAAAGTATAATTAAAAAAAAATAAAAAGAGCTGGCATTTTAGTTTGAGTATGGAGGTAGAAAATAAATGATATTTCAGCAAAAGACAGTCAGGTAGTAACAGTTTCCTCTTACTTGAGGGAAGGTCAGTCTTTTTCTATTCAGGTCTTCAACTGATTGGATAAGGGCCACACACACTAGGGAGGGTAACCTGCTTTACTCAGTCTACCTTCTCAAATGTTAGTTTCATCCAAAAGCACCCTCTCAGATACACATAGAATAGTGTTTGACGAGATATTTAGCCAATCCATTCCCTTGTCTAGCTGACACCTAAATTTAACCATTACCATCCTCTAATTGGCAAAGTCCAAATGTACATCAATGGTTGAATGGCTAAATACATTATGATACATTTATATCATGTGATACTACACAGCAATGAAAATAAAAATACAGCTATGCAAACTACACAAATATATATCTACTCTTTCTTTTATAAAATGTTCAAGTTGAAACAAATATTAAATAAGAAGTTAGGAGAAGAATCTTTATCTTTGGGGAAGAGCAAGAAGGTAGTGATTGGAGGGGGTACAAGCGAGCCTTTGCAAGTGCTGTAGAACTTTTATTTATTGGCAGATACTATTTTGTAATAATTTATCTTAGTTATGATATGTACATTTTCTGTATGTATGGCAAATGCCAAAGAATCTTTTAAAACGCAACCTTAGATTTTATACAGGAAATCTAATCTGGTGTACTTATTTTTCAGCTAAGTAGAAGCCAGAGATATTTAGATAAATAAATGGCAGCAAAACCAAGCATGCACATCTCTTGAAAATAAATGCAGAGCTTTTTCACTGTAGTTTAAAATTCTTATACTACAATACGCATTAATTTCCTAGGGCTGCTTTAATTATGTACTAAAATCTAAGAGGCTTAAGACAGCAGAATTTTATTGTCTCGCAGTTCTGGAGGCTGGAAATCTGAAGGGCTAGGCTCTCTCTGTTGGCTCTAGGGGAAAATCCTGCCTTGTCTCTTCTGGCTTCCAGTGTTTACCAGTAACCTTCAGTGTTCCCTATCTTGTAGTTCCCTCATTTTAGTCACATGGTCATCTTCTTCCTGTGTGTCTTTACATTTCCTCCCCTCTATGAACTTCTCTGTGTTCAGATGTCTTTTTTTTTTTTATAAGAACACCAGTCATATTGAAGTAGGAGTCCATCCTTCTCTAATGTGATCTCACCTTATCTAATTATGCCTGATACACCCCTTTTCCCAAAGTTGCATTCTCAGTTATTGAAGCACAGGACTTCCGTACATCCTTTTGGAAGGACACAGTTTAACCTCTAACACAGCATGGCATTCTCAGTGTAAAACTGTTGAGGTAAATTGCAAAGTAAGTAACGAAGTTGAGGTTAAAATGGCTGCATGGACCGCCATGTAGTGTGCACTTACAGCCTTTATGGTGCCCTGATTGTGACCACTCAGGTGTCAGCAATCAAGCATAGTTTCTATAAACATGGTTTCTTTTTTTTTTTTTTTGAGACGGAGTCTCGCTCTGTTGTCCGGGCTGGAATACAGTGGCCGGATCTCAGCTCATGCAAGCTCCGCCTACCGGGTTTACGCCATTCTCCTGCCTCAGCCTCCCGAGTAGCTGGGACTACAGACGCCTGCCACCTCGCCCAGCTAGCTTTTTGCATTTTTAGTGGAGACGGGGTTTCACCATGTTAGCCAGGATGGTCTCGATCTCCTGACCTCGTGATCCGCCCGTCTCCGCCTCCCAAAGTGTTGGGATTACAGGCTTGAGCCACCGCGCCCGGCCTATAAACATGTTTTCTATAAACATACCCATTAATTGAAGTTTACACTAGTTTGATATATAGGCAACATTGTCTAGTCTTTATAGTTATATATTACCTGGTTAAGTATTAAGCATCACAGAGTCAACTTATTTCTTTTCTTTTACAGGACTTATTAGCAGTTCTAAAATACTAAGAGCCAACTGTCAAGCCATGAAGACATTAATCTAGTGCAGGAATAACACATATGAGGGCTTCGTATAGCCTTATGGCTGTCACCCAAGCTCGTCACAGACACTGATAATCAACAGTAGAACACATTCCAACAGAAACAGACATACCAGATCTGTCACTCTTTCTCAGTACCACGTTCTAGTTAGTCACATACGATTGACTGGAATTGGTATGTGAGATGAAAGCTACGATTCCTGGATATGAAAGAGAGTGGGGCAAGCCGCAGGTTATATGTCCAGCTCAGGCAAGTTTGAACTCTGCAACATCTTTCACATCTTCCATTTCAGCTCCCTTCTCTTCCTGTCATATTCTGAGTTTTCTCCTGATAACTCGGGTTGCCTATGACTTAATGATTTCTAGTTTGAAGACAGACTGCTCACCTTCACCATTACCCAGGTTAAGTTTGTACCTGCCTCGACTCTCAGTGATCCACTTTTGCCACCTCTAGTTAAATTTATAGTTAAATAATAATATTTAAATAATAATGATGACTAATTTAAAAAATTGTTGCCCCAACTATAGAAATATTCTTTGACTCCAAAGCATTGTTTACGTTTTTTTTTTTTTTTTTTTTTTTTTTTTTTGAGACGGAGTCATGCTCTGTCGCCCAGGCTGGAGTGCAGTGGCACGATTTCAGCTCACTGCAAGCTCCACCTCCCGGGTTCATGCCATTCTCCTGCCTCAGCCTCCCAAGTAGCTGGGACTACAGGCGCCCGCCACCACGCCCGGCTAATTTTTTGCATTTTTAGTAGAGACGGGGTTTCACCATGTTAGCCAGGATGGTCTCGATCTCCTGACCTCATGATCCGCCTGCCTCAGCCTCCCAAAGTGCTAGGATTACAGGCGTGAGCCACCACGCCCGGCCTGTTTAGGTTTAATAATGTAGATATTTTATGTAATGGGTATGTGCTATGGCTCATGACTTAGATGGCCTAAATTCAAATCCTGGCTGTGCCACTTATTCACAGTTAGACATTGGAAAATTAAACTTTCTGGTCTATACCCTGCTTATTCATCTGTCAACTGTGGATAAATCAGGTAAATCAAAGTGCCTACATCACAGAGTTGTTGCAACAAATGAATGAGTTAAGGCAGAAAAGCTTTAAAACAGTGATTGGGGCTGGACATGTGGCTCACACTTTAGGAGGCCGAGGCAGGTGGATCACTTGAGGTCAGGAGTTTGAGACTAGCCTGGCCAACGTGGTGAAATCCTATCTCTACTAAAAAAATTACAGAAATTAGGCAGGTGTAGTGTTGGGTGCCTGTAGTCCTAGCTACTTGGGAGGCTGATGCAGGATAATTGCTTAAACCTTGAAAGCAGAGATTGCAGTGAACTGAGATCCCACCACTGCACTCCAGCCTGGGTGACAGAGCAAGACTGTCTCAAGAAAAAAGAAACAAACAAAAAATAATGATTTGTACATCCAAAACATTTTATACCAACTAGATATTTTAAAGGTATAATTATACAAAGAATTGTAGGCATAATGATTAAACATAAAGGTTAACAGAAAACAAAAAATTCTCTTTGATTCTCTACTATGTGTTGGGCACTGTGTTCTTTGTTAGATTTTAGAGATATACTGATAAAATGTCTTAAAGGAGCTAATAATTTAATGAAAGAGAAAGATAAATAGATCAGAAATTAAAATGACATATGGTACATACTAATAACTTTATGTTCTACTTGTTACAAGAACACGGTGAAACAGATTTTCTTTTAACTTGGAAACTATCTATTGTTACTAGGTGCGATATTTTCTTTATTACTCTGTGGTAGAGAAATTGTTCAATTAAACCAATGAAGTGATTTTTACCAAGGCTTGACTGTCCTATCTGACTTTATCCTTATCCCATTCCTCCTCACCTAACACTTTCTTGCCCAGACTATCAGATGGATGCTTTTAACTATTACCTTTTATAGATGGATGAGTCTCTTAAATATCTGACATTAGTTTCTGAGAAAACTACAATGTAATTGAAAGTTAGTTTTGTGCAGCGAGATTGGAATTTGAGATTGGTTTGTGTTAATTCACTGTGCTTCGAAAACACTGTGTGTGTGTATATATATATATTTATTTTATAATAATATACATTTTACTTGTGAATATCTAAGGAACACATTGTGAGTAATATATTATGAACACAATCTGTTTTATCGCTT
Organism: Rhinopithecus roxellana; assembly: GCF_007565055.1. NCBI lineage: Eukaryota > Metazoa > Chordata > Mammalia > Primates > Cercopithecidae > Rhinopithecus > Rhinopithecus roxellana. The sequence goes on along the minus strand of NC_044549.1, from coordinate 66,773,816 downwards.
GGTTTAGTTCAGCAATTCTACTTTTCACAGTTTCTAAACAAAATACTTGCTGGTCATCAAACTTTTTTTAAATCTTAAATTGCTTTCTGATCCCTGAAACACACAAGAAGGAAAACATCACAAAGGTGTTTTCACATTGAAACCTACCTTTCTAAAAATAATAAAGAAATACATGCATTTTAAAATATCACTTTAGAATTGATCAAATATAATGGCCCGGGCAGGAAAACACATCTTGCAATCTAAACTTTACTATGTCATATAAGTATCACCATTCATAAGTAAGGTTCAGAGCAGTCAGTTATTTGCAAATATTGGAATAGAGGTATTGCCTTAATGTTTAATTAACATCCACACTTATTTGCTTTAGACATTTGGCAGAACTCTGGTAAATTTAAAGACAGTGTGAAATTATCAGGGTTATTTATAGGCTAATGCTCAGAAACGTTTTCAAAACACCCCACTAGGCCTAGCTCTATCTTAAAGAGTAAATTCTAATTTCTTAACAAAAGATATATATAGACCTGGGGCGCTGACTCATGCCTATAATCCCAGCACGTTGGTAGGCAGAGGAGGGCGGATCAACTGAGGTCGGGAGATTGAGACCAGCTTGACCAACATGGAGAAATCCCATCTCTACTAAAAATAAAAAATTCATCGAGCATGGTGTCACATGCCTATAATCCCAGCTACTCCGGATGCTGAGGCAGGAGAATCACTGGAACCAAGGAGGTGGAGGTTGCAGTGAGCTGAGATCACGCCATTGCACTCCAGCCTGGGCAACAAGAGTGAAACTTCATCTTAAAAAAAAAAAGATAAATATATATATCTATATATTAGCCACAGATATATATATACACACACATATATATACACGTATATATATATCTGTGGCTTACATATATCTTTATATATATATATGTGTGTGTGTGTGTATATATATATGTCTGAGGCTAATATAATGTAGAAAAAATTCTAAATTTGACATTTTCCATCTCAAATGGAGACTCCATCTCCATTTGGAGATGGCAACTCCAAATGGCAACTCCATCTCAAAAAAAAGATATATATATATCTCTGTATATTAGCCACAGACACATATGTATATGTGTATATGTATATAGTACATATGTATATATGTATATGTACATATGTATATAGATAGTATATATGTATAGTATATATGTACATATATACTATATGTATATGTACATATATATGGATATATATGTATATATGTCTGCGGCTAATATAATGTAGAAAAAATTCTAAATTTGCCATTTATTCTTCCATGACAGCCCCAGGGAGGCCTGGAATAAAACCCACCTTGGGATATTAAAAGAGGACATGTTTTGAAGTCATGAATATTATAAATGGGTGAAGATTTATTTTCCACATCCAACACTAGGTTCGTAGCTGAGGCACCTGTAACAAAAGACAGATTAACAAGAGGAAAACATAAAAATATATTTCATATAAGCTTTACATGATATGAGAGCCCTCAGAAATGAAGAGCTAAAGAAACAGGAAACCTGTTTGTTTTTATTCTTAGGTTTGACCCAAAGTGGATAGTTGTGGGAAAGTATGATGAACAAAGGAATTAGGATATAATGGTAATAAACTTGTTAAGGCCATTTGTTCAGATTCTTCTCTGTCTTTTCAGAGAAAAGGATGTTTTTTTCTGTCAGAATACCTCTCTAAAGAGGGTCTTGTGACCTACTTCAGGGGAAAAGAGTGGGAGAAGGTCGGAGACTGACCTTCCTCATTCTGCTGTTTTATCAAAGGCCAAAGTGCCATATTTTGGGGCATCATGCCCTGAAGCCCCTCATATATAAGTTACTCAAATGTTTTCCTATTAACAAAATAAGTAATGCAACTAGATAATTAATTCACTACAATCCATCCAACTTCACCATTTATTTTACTTTTGTATCTTCAGCATCCCCTTCCATTACTTTTCATAGCCTTAGCTATCTATAAACTTAGCTCTATGTAAACTTTCCATGCATAGTTCAAACAGCAGATGTTGCCCTTTGAAATCTGCTTCAAAATCTGTCATGAGATATAACCAAAAGTAAGCAGGTGGAGAAAGAAGAGCAGACCTTAGTTTGCTCTCTATTTTACAACTGCATGAGGCTATTACAAAAGCACCATCTCTTACTCTTATTTTGTTTGAAAGACTGACCTCTCTGTAGCAATTAAAGAAGAGTGTGTGGTTTCTGTTGTAAAGAGTTGTAAATTTACTGTTAAAGCGCATGCTTGTTGAGTAGTTTCAGGCCTGACTTGTGCTATTTTCTATTTTAATTCAAGTTGGTGAGAGAGGATTTTGAGTCAACAATAAGAAATACAGATGTGTTGTCAGTACAAACAATAGGAGATGTCTTTAAGTGGCCATTATGAAAGCAGAAGTAACATTGGCCACAAATCAAGTTTGTGAAGTTTTAGTAAAGGTGCAACACAGGTTGTCAATTTTTTTTCATATGAAAGTCTGAAAGTTATCATGTTGAACATAATAAAGCACTGTTTCAGCAAATATTTGACTTCATTTTAGATTCCAAGCTTTAAATCAAATTTGTATTATTGACATCATTGAGGCATCCTTGAAAGTTTAAAATCAATCAAAACGTTAACACTTACGATAACAACCTTAACATCAAAGTTGTTGATCTCTTCTGGTCAAAAGTCTGTATTTATCAAGCAAAATGCTTAAGATAGTTTTGGGGAGTGTCTGGGAGTGACCATTCTAAGCCTGATGGGGCCTGTTTTGTGAAGGTTCTGTTTTGTCTGGACAAAACTTCTGGTCCTGGCTTCTCTGGCTTAAGGGACACTATTGACTCCCATGTGATGGCCTGACAGGTGCTCAGTCTATTCTTCACAATAATGTGGGAGACTGCTTCATACATACTTCATCATGAGATGGTTGATAGATTGTACCATTTTGTTCAGTTGAGTGGGTAATTTCTAATTGTCATTCTGGGAGGATTAAAATCCCAAGACCTATCTATGATCTGTGATGTGTTATTTTAGCTGACTAGATTTATAAGGTTGTCCTGGGTAGAGGGAACAGCTAGAATAAGGACACAGAAATTACAGTGCTGGTGGGACCTCAGGTTTGACTAAGAGACTGACAGGAGATGAAGCAATGGTACTCTGAGGGCCAGATCATGGAAGGCCTGGCATACCAATCCAAAGTTTGGTTTTACTTTTTAGCCCAGTGTTTCCCAAACTCGCATAAGGTTGAGACCCATTATAAGAGAAATAATTCTTTCAAACCCCTGATTTTGACTTGTTATTTACCTTATAATATTACTTAAACAAATCCATTCATAAAATTTTGTAAAAATAAAATAAACCAAAAGACCCAAAGAATATAAAATGATATTAAAACTTACATGATATTTTCTTAACTTGTTAGCAGTTTTTAGACTGAACAAAATTTATTTCAGATACTGTAAAAAATTATCATGAATCAACAGTTTGGTGATGCCATCTTTTGTGAAAGATTTTTAAACATTCTATCTATTTTTGACAAATACAATAACAACTCAGTATAATTCCAGTTTTAAGAAATGGAAATAGCACACATTTTACAGCTTTATGTATTATTCTCTACTAGCATTCTTAATGCATGTATATTTTATGTAAGGTGAATTTTTGTATTTGTATCTTTTAAAAGCTGTGTAAAAGGGAAAATAATAGATTTTTGTCTGTCTTTTGTTTTTGTTCTTGTTTTTCTTTTGAGATGGAGTTTGGCTCTTGCTCAGGCTGGAGTGCAGTGGTGCAGTTTTGGCTCACCACAACCTCCGCCTCCTGGATTCAAGAGATTCTCTTGTCTCAGCCTCCCAAGTAGCTGGGATTACAGGCATGTACCACCACACCTGGCTAATTTCGTATTATTAGTAGAGACAGCGTTTCTCTATGTTGGTCAGGCTGGTCTTGGACTCCTTACCTCAGGTGATCCACCCGTCTCAGCCTCCCAAAGTGCTGGGACTACAGGCATGAACTACCAAGCCTGGCATTTGTTTTATAATTTTGTATTGTTTTCATAATTTCTATAAATGCTACCTTCCTGTTCATAAACCTTAAATGCCATCAAAAAAGAGATATGCATGAAATGTATCTGTAGACAAAGATTTTGAAAGAGCTGAAACTATACAAGGAATATGTAGATCTAAGGATGTTTGGTCAACCAAGGAAAAGGTAGGCATTTATGAAAGTTACCTACAAAAACTATAACCTGTATAAGGAGAAAAATACAAGTTCTTTCCAACATTTGAGAGAGTGCAGAGATGGGATGAATGGGTCTAAGAATCTTGTGATGACTAAAGCTCCCTGGAAACATTATGTGCTGCTTCCATAGGTAAAAAGTCACCTGCCACTGGATGAATTCAAATAGATACTGGATGTCAGTGATTAAAGCTATGTAAATCTCCCATTGGTTTTCTAACTCTGACATCCTATGATTCCATAAGCTGAGCCTAGGATTTGTGGTGCAAAATCACCATCCAATATTAGAATACGAGTATATTACAATTAAATTGATTAAAATGAAATGATCGTCTAAAATTGTCCCATTTTGGTTTTAAAAAGATACCAATGAGTAAGGGAATATTTACTTTACTCTTCTTCCTTCTGTCTCCTCCAGCTTTGTTGAGTAAGAAAAGAGTAAGGTTAGTTCTAAAGAATAAATAAAGAATTGATTATCAAGATCCCCATAGGTAATTCAATACTAATTATCAGACAGTTTCAAGCAATATAATAATTTAGAACCTTTTCACATCCTCAGCTTTTGTTGTGGGTGTTAGATGCAGCCTTTGGAGGCCTACTTTGCTAAATGTGGCATCCAGTTGAGAAAAGTCTGGCTTCCATGAGGTGATCACCAGTGTGAAAGTGGTTCATACTATTTGATTTTATTAGTGGAATAGTCAAGGATTAAAATAAGACTGTCATATCAAGACAGTCCTCCCACTTATTTTATAATACACTTTAATATTGGGTTTTGGTTTAACTCCATTCTCTATGAAGAGCTAATGTGTGAAAATTATGTGGTGTAGAAATCTGTAAGGAGAATCTTGGGATTATATTATTTTCATATCTTTCTGTACTTTTTAAAGAATCTAACTGAGAGACTAGTGAAGAGAAATGCCCAGTAAAATCACTAAAAGACATTAATGCACTGCACAGAATGCATGATGAATGGGGTTGCTTTTATCACCTGACTTTTAAAAATGTCGCTGTGTTCTGTATAGTGATTCTTTGAAATTCACCACCTCTTCAGATCTTCTCAAAGACTTTTCATCAGATAGAAAAGAAATAAATATGTGGAATGAGAAAGATAAAGATTGAGCTAAAAAAATTTAGAACCAACTTATTCTAATATTTGCATTGGTGGATTTACCATATTTAATAACAACGAGTTTCCTTCAAATTGTTTTAAGAAACTCTTTTATTGAAAGGTAAATGATAGTCTAGCCAGGAGCTGGTATGTTTGTTAGTCAGTAACATGTTTTATTGTGTTATTGGTTTAAACATGGAGTTTAATATTTTTTAAAATGACAACACTGTTCCAAGCATCACAATTAAAAAGCCCTTCAAAAAAGCCACAAAAAAATCATTTGTCTAGTAGAGCATATTTTTGTATAATTGATGATAAGTGTGTAATGATGTAGTAAGCTGGCAATTAGGTATAATTTGCTTATGCAAGTGAGCTGAAAAAAATGGGGATCAATATTCAATCTACACCTATGTGGAAAGCAATTAGTTTAATTGATGGGGGAGAAAACCCTCAACAATGGCTAATTATGCCAAAATGACCTGAAACACTCATGCAAATTAGAATTAATTATACATGAATGATTTGATTATATAAATCATTTTTAAAACATTGAAGTTTCTATAGTCAAGCATTCATAAAAGGTAGTAGAAAAGGTGGTTTAATAAATATAATGGATGCGGTTCAGAGAATAATCATCAGGTTTGCCTACAATCTGTTGGCATAATGGCATCTCAAAATACACAATAGTGAATATAAAGAAAATACACACCATAATTTTTCACTCAAGAACAACAGTTTAACAAAAAAGTATTTATCCAATAAAACACTATTTTGTATAATTATTATTTCTCTCTCAAGTCCTACTTAGCATCTACATAAATTAATGAAAAACTTGTAACATTTCATATTTCCTTCAAAGATAAAACTCAAGTGCTTTGATATACTTATCACCAGCCCTGGATTTTGTTTATGAAACGCATGAAGATTTGTTCTGTTTTTATTCTGCATTCTATTCTTCACATATCCATGTCATTCTCATCATTACTTACAGGAAGGAAGCAGAGTTTCACGAGTTATATAAAAACAATGTATTTACTCTTCACCTAAAATTAATTTTAATTCTGGATTGATTCTCATTGTCAGAACATTAATCTATTACCCAAATCATACAGATTGACTGCCTGACTTTATTGAACTCCAGTGACAGGACTAAATTTAAACAAATTAGAAGTAATGCCACAAACAAAAGCAAGTACTTGTGTCTGACTTCATTCTCAGATGTAAAGTTACAAGCTGAGATCCTGTTGAATCAAGAAATTTATTTCAGCCACAATTGTTTCTGGCATATACAGACAATATTTTTAGGAAGAAACACACACATATATATGGAAAATGGTGATATTCTAAGACAGGTTGCCTAATTTGATAGGCACACTACTTTATGGAATACCTGCAAATTTATCTCAATACTTTTTCTATAGAAAGTCGATGAATGCGGCCGGGCACGGTGGCTCATGCCTGTAATCCCAGCACTTTGGGAGGCCGAGGTGGATGGATCACGAGGTCAGGAGATCGAGACCATCCTGGCTAACATGGTGAAACCGCGTCTCTACTAAAAATACAAAAAATTAGCCGGGCAGGGTGGCGGGCGCCTGTAGTCCCAGCCACTTGGGAGGTTGAGGCAGGAGAATGGCATGAACCTGGGAAGTGGAGTTTGCAGTGAGCCAAGATTGCGCCACTGCACTCCAGCCTGGGCAACAGAGCAAAACTCTGTCTCAGAAAAAAAAAAAAAAAAAGAAAGAAAAGAAAAAGAAAGTCAATGAATGCTCCTCACATGATTAATTTTCCTATAAGCTTGCCTTTGAAATGTCAGTCGAGTCTCATTCTAAGATATGCCTAAATTTCTTTAACTATTTTAAGTTGTTGTCAGTTACTTTATCTCCAACCTATCAATGGCCTGTATAAAACCTTGCTTTTTAACTTGTAATTCTAATCTTTATCTTTGCCTTCTACATCATTGTTCTATCCTTATGTAAGTTGGCTCTGTGGTGCTGCACTGCGTCACAACAAAATGTTATTAGCATGCTGTAAGGACTCTGCACACATTCTGCACAAATTATAGAAAGGCATTAAGCATGAATCTTCAGAATGCCCAAGTGCATTTTATAACAGCTTTGATACCACTCGGAGCTATATTACATTTTTGTTCTGTGCAGGAGCCCCTCAGAGAGGAGGTAAAAAGTTATCAGCTGTCAAAAGCCTTGATGTGTTTCCTGTCATGGAAGTTTCACACTTGAAAACTGAGCATGGTTTTGTATGGAATACTCTGACCTTCTCTAGAGAATGAACAAGTATGAACACAAATAACAGAAAGCGCTGGGCTACAAGCTGTGCCACTGGCCCTGGTTCCTGATCATTGCAGGTCTTCTCAATGCTGGTTATTGAATCCATAAAGCTTACAGTTAGCAACCTTATGATTCACCAGAGACATGTGTCATCTAGACCTTGGAGGGTAACCAGGGGCAAAAGTTCCTTGCCTGAGCATTGCAATAAACATTTCAAATTTTGATTACCTTTCTGAATAATTTTTTTTCTGCAGTACAGTTGTCCCCCTACTTTTCTGAATTTCTGTTGGAAATCAGTAGGTTTGAAAAAATTTATTTTATGTTCCTATAGTAAGTATATATATTGAATGTACTTTATTTTGATTTTGTGATACTGTCTTTACTGCAAATATAGGACCTGCATACAGCATTGTATATGAGCATGGTTGAGTCATAGTTGAAAAAAAAAAAATAAAACCGAGACTGAGTAAATGACTTTATTAGGTCACATAAACTATTGGCCCTATAACTAAGACTAATTTATGACACTTTTCTTCTGAGTGCAAATGTTGTGTGCTAGAATGGGCTACACATCTAAAGGGTTGGTCTAATTGCTTAGGTCAGCAAGCAAAGATCCACAGTCAATGTCCCCACATCAATCCCACATCCCCAATATACAGCTTACACACAACATATTGAACCATTCCAATCTTTAGAACAACTGGCTTTTGAATACTAAATTTAGAATTTAGAAGACAGAAGATATCTTTAGTAATATCTAGAGCAGTGGTTCTCAATATTGACTGCACAATGGGAAGCTGTAAATATTGATACCTGGTCTCCAAGCACAGAAATTCTGATTTAATAGGTCTAGAGTGCAGACTGAACATTGGGAATTTTTAAATCTCTCTACATGATTCATATGTTCAGCCAAGGCTAACATCACTGATTCAGAGGCAATATTGCAGGAGTTACAAACTTTCATGCCTAAAGGAACCAGAAAGTTCACATAAAAGAGGAATATAGGATAGGCATGAGAAAAATAGCATATCTATTTCAGTCTATTGCTAATTTTCTCACTTTTATATGAAATATGGGTAAAAAGAAGTATTGTTCCACTATAGATATAAGAAAACAATAGTGCAACCTCAGTGACAAATCATAATCGACACACTCTGTGTTTGGAGGTGATAGGGAGAGCTGGGGAATGCATTTAAGTGGAGAATACATGAATTTCTATATGGGCAAATGCATGGGCAAATGTTCTTAAGGTCCAGCTACATTTGGGCAGAGAAGTGCAAGATCTACTAATTTTTTCAAGATATTATAAAAATTATTTTTATGTAAAATCATTTGATGTTTTAGATGTTGGTTCATTCTTTTAAAACAGAATGTGTATCAAAGAACATATATCTTTGGGCCATATATCATCAATGGGCTCACAATTTGTGAACTCTTGGTTGAATAGTGGCTATGAACCTAGCTGTTGACTAAGATAAATATAGGTTGGAATCTTTATACCACCCCTTTGACTGGGGCAGTTTTCAAAGCTCTGTTTGGGTTTCAGTTATCACCTAAAAAATAAGGATAATATGATTTAAATCATAGGGATATTTTAACTATTAAGTGAGATAATTCATGTAAATAGTTCAGCATATGTATTACTGCTTGACACATAGCATGCAATAAACATTTTTATTATTATGAAGCTGAGAAATTTATCTATATTATAGATGGTAAAAAATAATACCATATTGGTGCTAAGGTGTATCTTAAGGTCACAGGGCATAGTAGAAATGGTGACAGAATTAGAAATGAAGATTCCTGGTTCCTAGTTTGATGTGATATTTCATTACAAATGTTTGATTACAAATTTACTATCAATAATTCTGCTAGAAATGATCTTCTATTTGTATGTGTCTATATTTACAATGAGAAAGAGTTTATAAAATACTGGGTTGGTTTTGAATCAGTTTCATGGCTCTTTATCAAATGCAAATATTGTATAGTTTCTAAGGCTCCACAAAATTCGAATCCACCTAAAGTACTACTTTTCACATCTTCAAGTTGAGAAATGTGACTAGTGCTTGAAAAACATGCGAAATTCTAAACCTCAGTACCTGTGACTGTGACTAATTTGGAAACAGCATCTCTGTAAATAAAGTCAAGTTAAGATGAGGTCACACTGGATTAGATCGGCCCGTAATCCAATGACTAATGTTCTCTTTGTAAGAAGAGGACATTTGGACACAGAGATCCACAGAGGGAAAAAGACATGTGGAGATGGATGCAGAGATTGGAGTTGATATTGCCTCAAAGCAAGGAGAGCCAAGAAGCGTGGGAGAGAAAAGGAAGGACCATCTCCTAGAACTTCAGAAGGAGCATGGTTCTGTCAACACCGAACTTCAGACATCTTGTCTCTACAACTATGAGAAAATAAATTTCTGTCCTTTCAAGTCATACAGTTTGTGGTAATTCCTACAGCAGCTGTAGAAAACTAATACAACACTCCAACATCAAGGATCTCAGCCTGGTTGCTTCTATGCCCATAATTATTTCTGTGTCCTTTCTCCCACTGTGCATTGTCTGTAAGTCTTTACCATCCTTCAAAGTTCAGCCTAAATCCTTCATGTTTGTGTCTTAATCTATTCTTTTCCAACACTTGAGTATGAACTACATCATTTAGTATTTATACTTCTCAATGTATTTATGGTTTGTTCTTATTTACCTCCTTCAGAGAATAAAATATGTCATTTCTGCTTTTCTATCCTCTCCCATACCAGATATTGCTACCTTTAAATAGAAAAATTTACACTTTAAGTATACAACATGAATGTTTTTTGAAGAATGTTTCATTTTCTTGTCCAAATCCATGGAAAGTCACCATGGAGAGTCAAACATTTAATATCTGGTTGCAACAGAACATTACTTTTACTGACACTCAACTGCAGCGTTGTGGTTAGGGTGTTTTGGTTTTGGTTGGTAGTGGCTTTTTTTGTTTGATTGTTTTTATTTTGCAGAACTATAGCATACAGTGTTAAAACTTTATCTTCAAACATCAAACATGATTTAGAAAAATCAAGAGGAGTGGGGAATTTTTCTGTGTTTACCCAGAGTGTTTTTGTTCTTTGTTGTTCTTCTGTCCTAAGGTCCCAAGATTTTTTTTTTTTTTAACATTTCTTTTTCTTCTTGAGAACTCTCTTAAGCCTTTTTGGATAGATCTACTGGTGAGAAATTCTGTTAGCTTTCCTTCATCAGAGACTATCTTGATTCATCATTCTTGAGGGATTTTTATCTGATTATAGAATTCTGGGTTGACAGTTCTTTTCTTTCAGTACTTAAAAAGTATTGTATCATTTCCTTTTAGTCTCTATGGATTCTGATTAGAAAACCTCTATCATTAAAATTATCTTTCTTGTGTAGAGAAAGTGTTAGTCATCTCCTTTCAAATTGTTTTTGATGATATAGTTTTCAGAAATTTAACTCCAAGACATCTTGGTGCAGATTTCTATGGATTTTTCCTACTTGGAGTTTGCCCAGTTTCTTAAATCTGAAGGGTTTAGCCTTTTATCCAAATTTCCAACTTTTTAGCCAACATTACTTTGAATATTCTTATAGCCTCATTCTCCTATTTTTCTGAGACTCCAATGACATAAATGTTAGATCCCTTGTTATACTCCCAGATGTTCTTGAGGATTTAGGTTTTGTTATTCTATTTTTGCTTTATTTTTTCAGTCTTTCTGTTGTTTAGAAGTGTAATTCTTTTGTCTCTGAAGATGCTATCAGAGAGCTTCAAGGTTTCTATTTTTTTTTCCCCTAGTACTCTTCATTCTGCTACTGAACTCGCCCACAGAAAGTTGAGTTTTAGGTTTTGTTTGTCTCAGTTGTAATATTTTCAAGTTCAAAAATATGTCTTAGTTTCTTGTTCTAAAATGTGTGTTTGGTGGTAGAAGTCCTGACTTTCCACTAAGTCTGTTCTGATATCACCCAGTGGAAACAGGGAGGAGAATATCATTACTGTACGACTGGAGTGGAAGTCCAGGCTCCACATGTTGTCTCTATTGATCCTGCAGTGGAAGAAGGGAGCTTATTGCCTGAAAGGAGTGAGAGATCCAGGTTCCTACTCTACCTTCTCTGACATGGTCATGATAGGGTATTGGAGTATCTTCTTATACCCTTGGAAGCAGGAAAATTTAGCTCCCCACTTGGCTTCTGCTGATTAGTATGGGACTATGATCTTTTTTTTTTTTTTTTTTTTTTTTTTTTTTTTTTTTTTATTATTTGGCAAGCTTTATTAGGGTGAAGAGAATTTATACAATAGGCAATGTGGTTTGTGAAAAGTTAAGAAACTTTAGAGTCAGTCAAGCCTGGGTTTGAATACAAGATCTACCACTTATGGGTGATGGCCTTGAGAAATTCATTTAACTTCTCTCTTCCTGTTGTAATTTTTTTTTTTTTTTTTTTTATTATACTTTAAGTTCTAGGGTACATGTGCATAACGTGCAGGTTTGTTACATATGTATACTTATGCCATGTTGGTGTGCTGCACCCATCAACTCGTCAGCACCCATCAATTCATCATTTATATCATGTATAACTCCCCAATGCAATCCCTCCCTCCTCCCCCCTCCCCCCTCCCCCCTCCCCATGATAGACCCCAGTGTGTGATGTTCCCCTTCCCGAGTCCAAGTGATCTCATTGTTCAGTTCCCACCTATGAGTGAGAACATGCGGTGTTTGGTTTTCTCTTCTTGTGATAGTTTGCTAAGAATGATGGTTTCCAGCTGCATCCATGTCCCTACAAAGGACGCAAACTCATCCTTTTTTATGGCTGCATAGTATTCCATGGTGTATATGTGCCACATTTTCTTAATCCAGTCTGTCACAGATGGACATTTGGGTTGATTCCAAGTCTTTGCTATTGTGAATAGTGCCGCAATAAACATACGTGTACATGTGTCTTTGTAGTAGACTAATTTATAATCCTTTGGGTATATACCCAGTAGTGGGATGGCTGGGTCATATGGTACATCTAGTTCTAAATCCTTGAGGAATTGCCATACTCTTTTCCATAATGGTTGAACTAGTTTACAATCCCACCAACAGTGTAAAAGTGTTCCTATTTCTCCACATCCTCTCCAACACCTGTTGTTTCCTGACTTCTTAATGATTGCCATTCTAACTGGTGTGAGATGGTATCTCATTGTGGTTTTGATTTGCATTTCTCTGATGGCCAGTGATGATGAGCATTTTTTCATGTGTCTGTTGGCTGTATGAATATCTTCTTTTGAGAAATGTCTGTTCATATCCTTTCCCCACTTTTTGATGGGGTTGTTTGTTTTTTTCTCGTATATTTGTTTGAGTTCTTTGTAGATTCTGGATATTAGCCCTTTGTCAGATGAGTAGGTTGCAAAAATTTTCTCCCATTCTGTAGGTTGCCTGTTCACTCTGATGGTAGTTTCTTTTGCTGTGCAAAAGCTCTTTAGTTTAATTAGATCCCATTTGTCAATTATGGCTTTTGCTGCCGTTGCTTTTGGTGTTTTAGACATGAAGTCCTTGCCCAAGCCTATGTCCTGAATGGTACTACCTAGATTTTCTTCTAGGGTTTTTATGGTATTAGGTCTAACATTTAAGTCTCTAATCCATCTTGAATTAATCTTCGTATAAGGGGTAAGGAAAGGATCCAGTTTCAGCTTTCTACTTATGGCTAGCCAATTTTCCCAGCACCATTTATTAAATAGGGAATCCTTTCCCCATTTCTTGTTTCTCTCAGGTTTGTCAAAGATCAGATGGCTGTAGATGTGCGGTATTATTTCTGAGGACTCTGTTCTGTTCCATTGGTCTATATCTCTGTTTTGGTACCAGTACCATGCTGTTTTGGTTACTGTAGCCTTGTAGTATAGTTTGAAGTCAGGTAGCGTGACGCCTCCAGCTTTGTCCTTTTGACTTAGGATTGTCTTGGCGATGCGGGCTCTTTTTTGGTTCCATATGAACTTTAAAGCAGTTTTTTCCAGTTCTGTGAAGAAAGTCATTGGTAGCTTGATGGGGATGGCATTGAATCTATAAATAACCTTGGGGAGTATGGCCATTTTCACGATATTGATTCTTCCTATCCATGAGCATGGTATGTTCTTCCATTTGTTTGTGTCCTCTTTGATTTCACTGAGCAGTGGTTTGTAGTTCTCCTTGAAGAGGTCCTTTACATCCCTTGTAAGCTGGATTCCTAGGTATTTTATTCTCTTTGAAGCAATTGTGAATGGAAGTTCATTCCTGATTTGGCTCTCTGCTTGTCTGTTGCTGGTGTATAAGAATGCTTGTGATTTTTGCACATTAATTTTGTATCCTGAGACTTTGCTGAAGTTGCTTATCAGCTTAAGGAGATTTTGGGCTGAGACGATGGGGTTTTCTAAATATACAATCATGTCATCTGCAAACAGGGACAATTTGACTTCTTCTTTTCCTAACTGGATACCCTTGATTTCTTTCTCTTGCCTGATTGCCCTAGCCAGAACTTCCAACACTATGTTGAATAGGAGTGGTGAGAGAGGGCATCCCTGTCTTGTGCCAGTTTTCAAAGGGAATTTTTCCAGTTTTTGCCCATTCAGTATGATATTAGCTGTGGGTTTGTCATAAATAGCTCTTATTATTTTGAGGTACGTTCCATCAATACCGAATTTATTGAGCGTTTTTAGCATGAAGGGCTGTTGAATTTTGTCAAAAGCCTTTTCTGCATCTATTGAGACAATCATGTGGTTCTTGTCTTTGGTTCTGTCTTTTTAGTGGTGTTTGGCTGGAGTAAAGCAGCTATTATCTAACAGATCTCTGTCTCACTGTATTTATTTTTTCTTTATCTTTTGGCTAGAGAGATTAGAGCTTTGTTTAGAGTTTTTTGTTGTGTATTGTTTATCTACACCTATTGGTATTTCTGGGTTTCTGGCTTAAGTTTGTGATCTGAGTGAAAAAGGAAAACCCAGAGAGCACCCTATTATGTTAGTGTTTGGGTTCTAAGGCCTTTAGCCAGTCTGCCTTCCTCCTTTTACCTTTCACTCTTCTTATGTTCATTTTATATATAGTATTTAGGGCTTTTAGCTGTACTTAGCAGGAGCAAATAGAGAAAATATGTTTATTCCACATTTCTGAAACTCTAGTACTATATGATTTTATAAAGAGGAGTCTGGAATATTATTTAGCAATTACTAGTAACATCTAAAAGCCCAGTTGATTAAAAAATCCTTTTCTATGTACACATTATTTTTTCTTTTAAAAATATATGATCATTTTCTACTTATGATTAGTATTTAATGCTTACAAAATGCTTTAATTTCAGTGACTTGCCTTCAGTTCCACAGTATGAACCTAGGGGCTTCATCTCACTACTAGAGTCCCTGAGAAATTTTCCCACAGCAATTTTTATTTACAAAGCCCACTGATACTGTTACCCTGACTATACTGAGTTGGACTATGTAAAAAGCTCTGAATTTCTATGGCACTCTCACTCATTTTTCCTTACACTGATATCTAAAATTTCAGGGAAAGCAAAGAAACTGAAAGAGAACCAACCACAGCAAGTAAACTATAACTTAAGATTTTTAATTGTATTTAAACTGTAGAAAATTTGGCAAATACAATTTCTCATTGGTGCTAAGCCATAAAAATTGTACACAATAAAAATAGCACCATAATATTTTTATAGCTTCTATTGGAAAATATACTGTAGAATCAATAATCCAGATGCAAACTTTTTACAACTTCAAAAGCAGCATATGATGTCTTATTTATGTTCAGTGTATTGCCACACAACTTTAATAGCATTGTAAGTTTGTATCTCACCGTCTATAACTGTGGATTCTGTACCCAAAACATTGCCTGCCTCAATACAGAAAATCAATAAATCCCCATGAATTGAATCTTGAATCAATTCAACATGTATTGGGGTACCCTACTTCCCAGGTTCTCATTCTAGTATTAAAAATGATTCCCTCCCCCAACATTCCAGAGTACTACTCAAACATGCATAGCCTTAGCATTCAGTAAATGCTTCAAATCACATACCATGTTATATTCCTGACTTAAAGGTTTCCCCTCTTTATTCTCTGTCTCTCGCTTTGACATCATCCTGGATGTGTCAGTTCCTTAAGAAACAATATTTTTCACATTGGATTTGCCCTTTCTCTTGATTTTTAATTTTATGAGTCTTTAAAGCAATGTCTGCCCTCACTAGTTTTATATTAGCATACAGACTCTCAAGATTATTTCATTTACCGATCCTGTTGTGTCACTATGAGTCAAGAAGTACACTGCTGGGGAAGACTATTGAACTCTTTTGACTGAGGCTAACCTTCCATGTCAATGAGAAGCAAGACCAAATCTCTCATGAGCTGGAAATACACAGCAATCATGCACAATCTTGATGTCGTAAGGGCACACAGAAAGAAAACTATGATGACAAGCCCATCTCAGGATACTCAGTAATACTATCATTCAGCTTTATGAGGTGATTCCACTTAGCAACAAAAATACAAAAGGGTCTATCATAAATATTTTTAAGAGTCTTTTTTGCTGAAGAGAAATGAGACTTGTGCTAAATATTGCCAAAGGTAGAGTTTATGTCAACATGTGAAAACTTTAAGTGGATAAACAAGCTTGATATGACAAGGAACCTTCCAACTGAACAAATGAACTTTTTGTAGAAGGTATTCCTTCAAAAAGCAATGAGTTCTGTCACTAAAGTTTCATAAGTTTAGACTCAAAATCAAATTCCAGAAGTAAATATTAGTTGCTTTGAAGGGAAACAAGTCTAAACAGGAATTGGCAACACTAGGTTAAACGTCCTCCTCATCTCAGTATTCTGGGATTTTGTTAAACATGAGCCCAGACTCTCAAAGTTTGTCTGGAAATTCTTAATAGACAGCAAGAAACAGGAAATAAAGCAAAACATAAAAAACTGAAAATAGATGCTAACATAGAAGTAACACCTACTCTACAACTAATTGCTGGTGTTAGTCTCCTCCAATTACACAGCTGTGAATGTGTCTTGTCTTTTTAAATCTTCTGCCAAGGTAGCCAAATTCAAGCGTGGTTTACAACAGCTCTAATAGGGGAATATATTTTGGAGTAGAATTTGTTGCATTCCCGTCAGTACCTGTCATTATTTTATTTGATTTCATTGACTTCAATAGCATTCTCAGGTAATGTTTCCCAGATTAATGAGGGAATTGTTTGCAGAGATGAAAGTAAACACTTTTCTCTTAATGAAATGCATTAAAGAATTAACTTCATGTCAGTTCATTTTATAGAAGTGGTATGTCTACATCCTGTTAAGATTGTTTTATAGAATCCCTAAGTGTTGTAACACGTTAGGAGGTAATCACACTAGATGTGGCCTGCTGAGCCAGGCAAGACTTGGTCAGTAGTTTAAAGGAACTGCTCCAATAATATAGTCAGATTACTAGTAGCTGGGTGACTCTAATTGAAATAACCTCGCTACATTATTAGGTCAAATGAGCACTTCAATCCATTTATGCTCCATTTGATACCAAGACTAGGACAATGCCACTTATAAAAATGAGTTTTATTATAATATTACTCTCAGGGGCCAGGATAGTGTGAATATACTATAGGTGAACCTCATACTGATCCAATTTTTAAAAATAATTTGTTAGTTTTTCATTACAGGTAACTGACCTGTGTAGCAAATCATTTAAAAATCCCTATTTTATAATAAATTCCAGTATGTCCATTTCAATTGACCATTAGATGAAGATCCAGCAGAATGTATGTCGATACGCTCTGCAAAGCCCACTCCACATGTTGTATGATGGAGATTATGCCTTAATAACTGTGGAAGCTAACCTCCAAGATGCTCCCAATTACCCCCATCTCCTTGTGTTCAGACCCTTGTAAAGTGTCTCATGTTGTACCAGAGTAGGTCTGCATGACCATAGAATACAGAAAAGGCAATGGAACAACTCTTTCAAGATTAGGCTGGGGTCTCACTCTCTTGGATTGCTCTTCCTGAGGGAAGCTAGCTGCCACTATGTGAGGGTAGTCAGGCAGCCTATGGAGAAGACCATATGGCAAGAAAGTAAGGTATCTGGCCCTAGCAACTTCGTGACATAATAAGTGTTTGCTGTTTGAGCCTAAGCTTGGGATTAATTGTTTCTGCAACAACAGATGACCAAATTCAAATTGTGGCACTCAAATGTAGAATGCTGTGATAAAAATTTTTAGATATGAGGATGACTTCGAAACCATTGAGTGGGCAGAAACTCAAAAACCTGTAAGGATTTTGAGAAAAGTGCTAGTAAAACCTTAAAGTGTCTCGAACACAAAGACTTAAAGGATAATGAAAATATATATTATTGAAAACTACAGTTTAGCAATACTGTTGCCTGCAGTCCTGTATAAGGCATTAGTAGAAAAATGTGCTTAAAGGCCTGGGCAATCCAGCTAAAAAAATTTGTAGCCGAAGTATTAAAAGTATCCCCTTTTTCCTTGCTGCCTCTAAGGAATTGTGAGAGGGGAGAGAAAGAGGGATAAACTAAAAGGACTGGTGAACAAAAAAAGGCCATTATTATGCTAATACTATGCTAATAAATATATAAAGAAAAGAGATGACATGACAAATTCATTACAAATATGTAATAAATAGAACATTTTAACAGACTAATTAGAATTAAGTGAATTTAAATTGTAGCTAAAGACATATTTTCCATCTAAGAAGCATCCTCCCACCAATACAAATTAATAATAATAATAATCATTGTATTAATAGTTTTTTTTTTTTTTTTTGAGAAAGAGTCTCGCTCTGTCGCCCAGGTTGGAGTGCAGTGGCACTATCTCGGCTCACTGCAAGATCTGCCTCCTGGGTTCATGCCATTCTCCTGCCTCAGCCTCCCAAGTAGCTGGGACTACAGGCGCCCACCACCATAGCCGGCTAATTTTTTGTATTTTTAGTAAAGATGTGGTTTCACCTATAGTTTTATAAATGAGAATTACCAAACTATCCAGAATATTTTGTTTTTACTAGGGATACCATAATTATGACCACCTACTGGGTGTCTCAAAACAACAGAAATTTATTCTTTCAAAGATCTAGAGCTAGAAGTCTAAAAGAAAGATGTTGGCAAGACCACACTGTCTCTCCTTCTGGTGATAGATGGCAATCCTTGATATTTCTTGTATTGCAGCTTCTGAACCCTAGTCTCTTCCTGTTGTGACATGGTCATCTTCCTTTTGTGTATTCATGTCCTCACACAGCATTCTCCTCGATATGCATTTGTCTATTTGCCTCTTAAAATAACACCAATCAGGGTTGGTTAGGTCCACCCTGATGACCTCATCTTAACTATATCTGTAATGTCTTTATTTCCAAATAAGGTCATATGCACAGGTACTTGAGGTTAGGATATCAACGTATCCTTTTGAGGGGAGCACACAATTCAACTCATATTAATATGCCTGCTAGATTCCCAACCCACATCCTTTTCACATACAAAATACATTCACTCCATCCCAACACCCTCCAAAATCTTAACCCATCCTAATGTTACCAATAAAAGTAACTCAACAAGTCCCAAATCTCATCTTCTAAAATATCAGAATCAGATATGGATGAGATGCTGGGTATGGTTCATTTTGGGGCAAAATTCCTCTTTACCTGTGGACCTCTGAAATAGAGAAAACAAATTATCTTTTTTACAAAATGCAATGGTGGCATAGAATAGATATTCCCATTCCAAAAGGGAGAAATTAAAAAAAAAAAAAAAGAAAAAGAAAGAAAGAAAGAGTCACATGTCCCAAGCAAGTCTGTAACCTATCAGGGAAAATTCCATTAAAGTTTAAGTTCTGAGAATAATTCTCTGTGACTCTTTCCGTTGAACCCACTGAGATGGCTCCCTATCCCCTTCTGGCATTCAATAGCAGTGGCCCTGCCCTCTTGATCCACCCTCCCAGACATTGAAAATCCCACTGGCATCTGAGCCACCCTTAAAATTTTTCTTATTTTTTTCTTGAAGGCTAACTCAGGTTGCCAGTCAAGTAGTTCTAGCTGCCCATTTTCTGTTTGTGGAACCCAAAAGTCCAAAAGCCTTCCTGTCCTTTGCTCATCTCTTATCATCTTTCGTCCAAGGTGACAATGTTTCTACTGAGATAGTTGATTGTATCCATGAATCACACACTTAATCTCTGTAGCAAAAAAAAACACACATATGGTGTTTTCTCTCCAGAACATGCTTTCCCATTCTTTGAAATATGAATAGCTGAGAATTTTCCAAATCATCAAACTCTCAATTATTTTATAAGTAGGGTTGCCTTCTCTCCAGTGTCCAAAACATGATCTTAATTTCCATCTGAGACCCCACCAGAAACATCTTTAATGTCCAGATTTCTATCAACAGCCTCTTCAAGCAATCTAAACTTTTCTAGAATATGCTTCAAAAACACTTCCAGACTCTATTTACTACACAATTCCAAAGCCACTTGCACATTTTTAGATATTTGTAACAGCAGTATCCTACCTCCCAGTGCCGAAATCTGTATTAGTTTCCCAGGGCTCACATAATTAACTACCACATATTGAATGGCTTAAACAACAGAAATGTATTCTCTCATAGCTCTGGAGTCTAGAAGTCCAAAATCAATGTGTCAGCAAGGCACTGATCTTTCTTGGCTTCTGATGGTTGCTGCAACCTTCAATATTCTTTGGCTTGTAGCTACATAAATTTAATCTCTTCTTCTTGGTTATCACATGACTGTCTTCCTTTGTATGTCTGTCTTCATGCAGCATTTTCATCTGTGTGTTTTTGAGTCCATTCTCATCTTTAAAGGACGCTAGTCACACTGGATTAGGACCTACCCTAAGGACCTTATATTAACTTGATTACATCTGCAAAGACTTTATTTTCAAAAGAGGTCACATTTATAGAACCGGTGGTTAAGACTTAAACTTTTTTTTTGGCAGATATAATTCAGCCTAGAAAACATGCATTTTACACATTTCTTTTTTGGAAATTAAATAAAGAGAAAAAAGCTGTCAAGATTAATTTAAAAGTCTATATAATTTTTATTTTAAAATTATGTTCTATATAAGATTATGTAAAATATTGAATATACTAATTGCATAATAAAGTTAAATTTTAGCCACATTTTGCTTATTAATAGAAATGCCAAAATCTACAACAAAGCGTTATTCAAACTAATCTAATAGTACATTTAGAAAAGTTGTAATGCATTCTGATGAATTAGGGTTTATCACCAAACTTCAAGGACATTGTTAGATAAGATAAAGGTTTAACTAAGGTAACAACAACAACAACAAAATTTCAGGGACTTACATAGACATAAGTTTATTTTTATTGCATGAGAGATTCTGATTGGTTCAGGATGTTATGACATGTCATCAATACTTAATTTATGGCTTCTAAAGTCACTCCAGTCATTGTCATGTCCAGTCAAGAAGGGAGAAATGGTCAATGTCCGGGGCCACTGTTGTGTGTTGAGTTGGAGATAACCTGCAAGTCACTCACAGTAACTTTACTATCATTCTATTTCCCTTACTTAGTCACATAATTCCAATTAGCTGCGAGGAAGGCTGGCTTGAAATAGAAGCTGTACCTGGATGACTTGTATCCACAGATGATAAACATTAGAGAATCTATTAGTATGATCCATTATAGTAATAGACTCCTGTAAAAAATAATTTCAATATTCAATATTCAAATAAATCTTTCTTTAAACATTTGGGACAAAAATATAATAATCTGTTAGCAACCTATAAAATCTAAAAAAATAACGTTCTGAATGTAGTGAGGCTTATATAATAGAAATGTATAGTAAGTAGAAAACAATTTTGATCATTTCCTTTACTAATAAGAAAAAAAAGCCAGCTATAACAATATTCTTTATTGGCATGCATGTTAAATATATATCCTGATCAATTCTGTAGAAAAAGAAAGAGAAATTAGGTGTAAGTATTGGAAGGAAAGTGATAATACTGCTCTTATTGGCAGAAGATATAATACCTATTTCAGAAAAAGAGAGTAATACAACCAACAAAGTAGTAGATATGGCTGCATAAACCATCATTAATTTATACAAATTAATAGTTGTTTTCAGTGCCAAAAATAAATAGAAAAATGAAATATATCATTGATTGTAACAACAAAACTACAAAGTACTAAGTTGAGCCATGTGAATTTACCAATAACCAACTTTATAAATAATAAAAATGACAAATTCATATAGTTCAACCTACTATTTAGGAATCAACCAATCTAATAGATAAGAATATTGTGGATAATATTTTTAACTAACGGAGGACAGAGACTTCGTTATTTCAGAAAATATAGATATATTTAATGAAAAGACATGTAAATATGCCAGTTATTTACATAATCCCCTCTAAATTTAATGCAAACTCAGCCAAAATCTCTGGTTAGTGTCATGAAGATACCAATAAAAATAACTTAAAAATTCTGTGCAAAATACAGATCAATGATTGTTCTCAAATTTGAAAAAGAAATACAAAAAGAGGAGCTATACCCTAGAGTATTCTGTGAACCCAAAGGAATAAAAAACAGATGACACTGATGTAATGCATAAGATATATTAAAGGATCAAAATAAACAACCCAAACACATGTGCACACATGTATATACACACATGCACACATTCAGGAACTTGAGATTCAACAAAGGTGTACCACAATTTAACGGAGAAAGAAAAATTGTTAGGTAAATGGTGTTGAAAAACCAGATTACTTAAATGGGGAAAACAAGGATAATGATATCTTTACCTATCAAAATACACACAATGGTTTTTAGATAAATTAAAGGCATTAATCTTTAAAAACATTATTAAATTTATAAATGTATTAGGAGACAATTCATCCTTAGGGCCTAGGAATAAGAAAGGCTTTCTTAAACAAAACTGAAGTTACAGGATATTTTTGGAACAATAACACATTTTATCACACTAAGTAAGTATTTCTGTAAATAAAAAAATTATAAGTCAGCAGGCATAAAATGTTATGAGGAATATTTCTATTGTACAAAATGGCAAGGTGTCCATTATCTACAATCTATAATCATATCAACAAAAATAATCAAGATTACAAGAAAGTGTAAAAAAAAATGTATTTTATAGAAATGGAAATCCCAGTTCTAAAAAGAATAGAGAGGATGCACAACGTCATTTTCACACATTACACTGCCAACCATTAGAAAGCTGGCATGGTGGATGCTGTGAATTGCCTCTTTCAAAATCCTTTTCATACATGATTTTAACGTGCTTTTCTGCATTGCAGAGGCCAGAAAGCCCCTACACTCCCCATACTCCTTTGCAACTAAGATTCTAGAAACAAATTCTATGTTAGGTGAATGCTCATAAAATTGGTAAATGGAAAATGACAAAGATCTTCTCTTGACATTTTTGCCATTTTCTGCTAGCAGGAATCAGTCCAAAGATCTGAGCTACTCCTGCAGTGATGCTTCATTCCTCAGGATTCTGAGTGTCACTTAGGAGATGTCAAGACGTATTTGTATCTGTAGTGATAGTGACAGCTCCTTTCTAGTTGTAGTTTCCCGATACTTAGCAGCTGCAGCATATGTTCTTAAGCTCAAAAGTTCCATGGTGGTCTCAGAGGTTGAAACTCTCTTTAGAAGACATTTGATTATTTTTTTCTGACATAATTCTTAGAGGCCCAGTCTAGATTTGCTTTTGCATCCCATCCACTGATTTTTTAAAACCAAGTACTTACTTGTATTAAACCCCTTTATTCATAAAATATATAAATTTATGAGTATCTCCAGCATTGAGAGTTGTTGGAACCACTGAATAATGCTGAGTTTGGTAGATGATGAAGATAAACAAGCCTCATGTATTTCTAGTGGGGAGTGCAGAGACATTTTGGAGAGCCATTCATCAGTATCTAAACAAGTATGTAAATAACACATTCAAACTCATTCTTATTCTGGTTTCAGGTGTATAAGCTAAATATATGCTCATACAAGTTTTTAAGATGTTGGCAGAAATGTATTGCAATGATATCTGTGGTGGGTGGGAAGCTGGAAGTCAAATTGCTATCCATTAATAAGAAAGTGATTAAGTAAATTGCAGTATATTCTCACCCTGTAGAACCACACAGCAATAGGAAGAAATAAACTAGATGTTCCCCTGCCAACATAGGAATACCAAGAAAACGTATTAGTTTCTTTAGATAATACAGTACGACTTAGGCAACCACTATTTTGCACACAAAACAATAAAGCAAATCTATGAAACACACATCAATAAAAGACATCTATCCAATGCATTAAATCTGGCTTTGTTAGGGTAAGGATAATGGAAACTGAAAAGCAGAGATAAAACTGAATTTTAGCAACCAGGCCAGCAGCTGCGGAGGGTGCGCCAGGTCCTCCAGCACTGCCGGCCCACCCACAACATGCTTGAATTCTCGCTGGGTCTCAGCCGCCTCCCAGTCGGGCAGGGCTAGGGACCTGCAGCCCTCCATGCCCGAGTCCCCTGGCGGTGGGCTCACGGCCCCAGCCTCCCTGATGGGAGCCACCCCCTGCTCTGCAGTTCCTGGTCTCATGGACAGCCCAAGGGCTGAGGAGTGCAGGCGCCCAGCACGGGACTGGCCAGCAGCTGCACCTGTAGCCCTGAGGCGGGATCCGCTAGGCTAAGCCAGCTGGGCTCCTGAGTCAGCGGGGACTTGGAGAATTTTTATGTCTAGCTGGAAGGATTTGTGGATGCACCAATCAGCACTCTATATCTAGCTCCCGGTTTGTGGATGCACCAATCGGCACTCTGTGTCTAGCTCAGGGATTGTAAATGCACCAATCGGCACTCTGACAAAACGGACCAATGAGTGCTCTGTAAAATGGACCAATCAGCAGGATGTGGGTGGGGCCAGATAAGGGAATAAAAGTAGGTTGCCCCAACCAGCAGAGACAAGCGGCTCAGGTGCCCTTCTACACTGTGGAAGCTTTGTTCCTTTGCTGTTTACAATAAATGTTGGTGCTGCTCACTGTTTGGGTACACACCACCTTCATGAGCTGTAACACTCCTGAGAAGGTCTGTAGCTTCACTCCTGAAGCCAGCGAGACCATGAATCCACCAGAAGGAAGAAACTCTGAACCTGTCCAAACATCAGAAGGAACAACTCTAGACGCGCCATCTTTAAGAGCTGTAACACTCACCGCGACAGTCCGTGGCTTCGTTGTTGAAGTCAGCGAGACCAAGAACCCACCAATTCTGGACACACTGGGAGTGTGGCATTAGGGAAACTGAGGGTGTCACTGCTTAGAATGGATTGTGAACTGTGAATGAACCACTGCCCATGGGACACGGGCTGCCCAATGGCCTGAGAACCCACCCACCTACCTGATCCACCACGGCCTGCCACTACTAGCATTCAAGCAAGCCACACATAGGCTCAAAAACTGGCTCTCCAGTAATTGCTAACATGGGAGCTAGTATAAACTGCCTCGGGGCACAATGGTCATGGCATTGGGGCATGGTCAACCAACCTTTGTTACCACTGAGACCTGAAGACTGACGTACCTAACATCCGAGTCCCCAACACAACTTCACCACAGCCTCCACTAGTAATCACAACTTAAAGGGAAATCACAGATAGAAGTAACACTTTTTACTGCCAAATAAATCATACAGAGACTATGCTACTACACATATCAAGAATCAAAGTGAAGGTGTCTTACTCGACCAGCACCATGAATACAGGAAAAAAGTCCTCCTCTAAAAAGTAAATTCAAAAATATAGAAAGGTAACTGATACATCAGATGTGCAGGTCTCAACAAAAGCAGATAGGAAACATGACAAAACAAGGGAATATGACAATTCCAAAGAAACAGTAATTCTTTAGCAATATACCTTAACTAAAAATAAATTTTTGAAATTCCAAATAAAATCACAATGCTGAGTTTAAATAAGCTTAGTGAGAAAAAAAATCTGAAAAATTATGTGAAGAAATCAGAAAAACAGTTCATAATATTAATGAGAAATTCATTAAAGAGATAGATATTTTTGAAAACAACCAAATAAAAATTATGGAATTGGAGAATTCACTGAAAGAAATACAAAATATAGGTTAGGTGCAGTGGCTAACACCTGTAATCCCAGCACTTTGGGAGGCCGAGGCAGATGAATCACTTGAGGTCAGGAGTTCAAGACCAGCCTGGCCAATATGGTGAAACTCCATCTCTATTAAAAATACAAAGATTAACTTGGTGTGGTGGCACATGCCTGTAATCCCAGCTACTCAGGAGGCTGAGGCAGGAAGAACCTGCTAGAACCTGGGAGGTGGAGGTTGCAGTGAGCTGAGAATGAGACACTACACTCCAGCCTGGGCATCAGAGTGAGACTCCATCTCAAAAATATATATAGATATATATAGATATATATATATAAAATGAAAAAAAAAACTTCAACTATAGACTAGATTAAGAGCAGAAAGAATTTCAGAACTTGAAGACAGGTCTTTTGAAATAATCCAGCTAGACAAAAACATAGGGCAGAAAGAATAAAAAAGAATGAGGAAATATTTTGTGATATTTGGTATGACATAAAGTGACCAAATATTTGAATTATTGGTATCTCTCAGGATGAAGAGAAAAGAGAATTATGAAATCAATTTATCAAAATAATAGATTAAAATATTCCAAGGTTAGCAAGAAATTTAGACATTCAGATATTAGACTTTCAATGATCTCCAGGCAAATATAATGCAAAAAGTTCTTCTCTACAGCATATTATATTCAGACTGTCTGAAGTCAAAGATAAAGATTGAATCCTAAAAAGAACAAGAGAAAAACATCTGAGGATATCCTATTGTATTAAGAGCAGATTTCTCAGCAGAAACCTTACAGGCAAGAAGAGAATAGGATGATATATTCAAACTGCTAAAAAAAAAAAAAAAAAAAAAACCAGCCAAGAATACTATTTCCAGCAAACATATCCTTTATAAATAAAGGAGAAATAAAATCTTTCTGATAAAAGCAAATGCAGAGTGAATTTGTTACCACTAGACTGGTCTTTCAAGAAATGCTCAAGGGAGCCTAACCCTGGAAGCAAAGGGACAATATTTACCAACATGAAAATACAGAAAAGTATAAAATTCCCTGACAAAGTAATCACACAAAGGAGAAAGACAAAGGACTAAAATGCTACCACTACAAAAATTTACCAAAACACAGCAACAAAAAATAAGAGAGAGAGAAAAAAAGGATACATAAAGCAAGCAGAACACAGTAAACACTATGACAGGAGCAAAGTTCCTGTTCATAGCAAAAATAACTTTGCATGTAAACAGATTAAATTCTCCACTTAAAAGATACAGAATGGCTGAACAAATAAAATACATAATCCAACTATATACTGCGTACAAGAAACTCACCTTATCAGTAAAGACACATACAGACTGGATATAAAAAAATGGAAAAAGAAATTCCACACAAAAACCAAAAGCAAGTGAGTATATCTATAGTGACATCAGATAAAAGAGACTTTCTGTCAAAAGCAGTTTAAAATGTAAGAGATCATTACATAATAAAAAGAGGATCAATCAATCAAGAGAATGTAATAATTCTGAATATACATGCACCCAACACTGAAGAATCCAGATTTATAAAGAAAATATTACTAAAGATAGAGACATAGACTGCAAAACAAAAATAGTGAGGGACTTGAACACCTGACTCTCAGCATTAGACAGATTATCTATGCAGAACATCAACTAAGAAATATTAATTTTAAACTAGACTTTAGACCAAATGGACAAAGCAGTCATTTACAGAACATTCTATCTAACAACTGCAGAATATACTTTCTTTTTATCCGCACAGGGAACATTCTCCAGGGTAGGCCATATGTTAGGCCACAAAAGAAGTCTCAAAAATTTTTAAAATATTGAAATCATATTATGTATCTTCACAGTCCACAATGAAACAAAATTATAAATTAACACCAAGAAGAACTTTGGAAGCTATATAAATACATGGAAATTAAACCACATGCTCCTGGATGATCATTAGGTCAATAAAGCAATTAAGATGGCAATTTTAAAAACGTCTTGAAACAAATGAAAATGGAAACAGAACATAGTAAAATTTGCGGGATATAGCAAAAGCAGTGCTAAGGAAGTTTATAGCACGAAATGTCTACACCAAAAAAGTAGAAAGGGTATAAATTAACAATTCAACAATGCTCCTAAAAGAATTAAAAAAAAAAAAAAAAAACAGAAGTAAAACAAACTCAAAATTAGGACAAGAAAATAATAAAGATACCAGCAGAACTACATGAAGGTGAGACTAACAAAATGATACAAAGTATCAACAACTTCATTCAGTTCTGCTCTGATTTTAGTTACTCATTTTCTTCTGCTAGCTTTAGGGTTAGTTTGTTCTTGATTTTCTATTTCCTCTAGGTGTGATGATGGATTGTTATTTTGAGATCTAACATTTTGAAGTAGGCACATAGCACTATAAACAAACTTTCCACTTAACACTGCTTTTACGGCATCCCAGAGGTTTTGCTATGCTGTGTTTCCGTTTTTATTTATTTCATTTTTTTTTTTATTTTTCTTATGTGTTAAAAAGTCATTTAGGAACAAATGGTTTAATTTCCATGTAATTGTGTGGTCTTGAGAGATCCTGATATTCATCCAGAGTCTATAAGGAACTTAAGTAACTGAACAAGCAAAAAAACAAATAACTACATCAAAAAGTGGGCAAAAGACATGAAAACACACTCCTCAAAAGAAAACATATAATCAGCAAACAAACATATGAAAAAATGTTCAGTAACACTAATCATAAGAAAAATGCAAATTAAAACCACAGTAAGATAGCATCTCACACCAGTCAGAATGGCTATTATTTAAAGGTCAGAAAACAACAGATGCTGGTAAGGCTGCAGAGAAAACGGAATGCTTAGACATTGTTAATGGGTATGGCAATTAGTTCAGCTATTATAGAAAGCAGTTTGGAGATTTATCAAAGAACTCAAAACAGATTTACCATTTGACCAGCCATTTTATTACTGGGTATATTTCCAAAAGAAAATGAATCATTCTACTAATAAGACACATGCATTCATATGTTTATTGCAACACTAATCACGATAGCAAAGACATGGACTCAACCTAGGTACCTATCAATGGTGGACTGGATAAGGGAAAGAGTGTGCATATATACCACGGAACACTACATAACCACGAAAAAGAATAAATCATGTCATTTGCAGTATCACAGATGCAGCTGGAGGCCATTATCCTAAGTGAGTCAACATAGAAACAGAAAACCAAATGCTGCATGCTGTCACTATAAGTGGGAGCTAAACACTGGGTACTCAGGGGCACAAAGATGACAAAAATAGATACTGGAGACTACTAGAGGGATGGAGGAAGGGGAGAGAGAATGTTGAAAACCCATTATTGAGTAGTATGCTCACTACCTGAGTTATGGGATCAGTCATACCCCAAACTTCAGCATCATGCAATATATCTATGTAACAAACCTGTACCTGTACCCACTGAATAGAAAATAAAAATTATTTATAAGAAAAAATGTATTTTAAAGAATCAACAAAATGATAAGTGGATTCTTTGAAAATATAGACAAAATAGATAAACTGCTAGCTAAACTAATAAAAGCTGAGAGAGGACTCAAATAAACAAAATCAGAAATGATAAAGGGGGCATTACAGCTGATGCTACAGAAATAAAAAGATCATCAGAGACTATTATCAACAACTATACTTTGGCAAACTGGAAAACTGAGACTAAATAGATAAATTATTGGAAACACACAATCTACCAAGACAGAATCAAGAAGAAACAGAAAACCTGAACAGACCGATAGCAAGTAGCAGGGTTGAATTAAGAATAAACAATCTTCTGACAAAGAAAATCCCAGCACCAGATGGTTTCACAGCCAAATTCTACCAAATTTACAAAGAATTAATACCAATCTTCCTGAAACTATTCCAAAATAATTCCCTCTTGAAGAAGAGGGAATCCCTCTAACTCATTCTGTGAGACCAGCATCACCCTGATATTAAAACCAGACAAAGACACAACAACAACAAAAGAAAACTATAGACTAATGTCACTGATGAACATATACAAAAATTCCTCAACAAAATGTTAGCAAACAAAATCCAACAACATATTAAAAAGATAATATAACACAATTGAGTGAGATTTATCCCAGGGATGCAAGGATGGTTCACCATATGCAAATCAGTAAATGTAATACATCACATCAACAGAATGAAGAAAAAAATATGATCATCTCAATAGACACAGAGCAAGCATTTGATGAAATTCAACATTCCTTCAGGATAAAAACTCTCAAAAACTAGACATAGAAAGATCATACCTCACAATAATAAAGGCCATATATGACAAACCCACAGCTAACATCATACTGAATGGGGAAACGTTGAAAGCCTTTCCTCTAACAACTGGAACAAGACAAGGGTGCCCACTTTCGCCATGCCTATTCAACATAGTATTAGAAGTCCTAGCCAATCAGGCAAGAAAAATAAGTAAAAGGCATCCAGATTGGAAAAGAAGAATTCAAATTTTTCCTCTTTGCTGATAATATGATCTTTTGTTGAGAACAACCTAACAACTCTACCAAAAAGCTCTTAGATTTGATAAATGGATTCAGTAAGGTTGCAGAATACAAGATCAATATACAAAATATCAGTAGCATTTCTATATACCAATAATCATCTACCTGAAAAAGAAATCAAGAAGCCAATGACTTTTACAATAACTATAAAAAACTAAAATCCCTAGGACTAAATTTAAGATATCTGCAAGGAAAATTACAAAACATTGATTAAATAAATTGAAGAGAACAAAAACGAAAAAAAAATCCTATCCTCAAGAATTAGAAGAATATCGTGAAAATGACCATATTGCCCAAAACAATACACGGATTCAATGCAATCCGTATCAATATACCATCATTCTTCACAGAATTTTTGTACAAAGTTCTAAAATTCATAAAGAGTAAAATAAAAGCTTGTATAACCAAGTAATCCTGAACAAAAGAACAAAACTGAAGGCATCACATTACCTGGCTTTAAAATATATTACAAGGTTATACTAACCAAAACACATGGTATTGGTTTAAAAAAAGACATATATCCCAGTGGACCAAAATAGAGAATCCAGGAACACAGCCATATATTTCCAGCCAACAGATCTTGAACAAACCTGACAAGAATTTATACTGGGGGAAGGACACCTTCTTGAATAAATGGTGCTGGGAAAACTGGAATGCAGAAGAAATAAACTAGATCCCTATCTCTAACCATATACAAAAATCAACAAAAATGGATTAAAAACTTAAATGTAAGACCTAAAACCATAAAAATACTGGAAGAAAACCTAGGGAAATCTCTCTTGGGCGTTGGTCTAGGCAAAGAATTTATGGCTAAGATTTTCAAAGCAGAGACAACAAAAACAAAAATAGACAAGTGAGACTTAAACTAAAGAGCTTCTGCACAACGAAAGAAATAATGAGCAGTGTGAGGAAATCTATTGAATGGGAGAAAATATTTGCAAACTAAACGCATGACAGCAGACTAATATCTAGAATATACAGGAAACTCAAGCAACTCAACAGAAAAAAAATTGATGAAACCCATCTCTACTACAAATACAAAAATTAGCTGGGTGTGGTGGCATGCGCCTGTAATCTCAGCTACTCAGGAGGCTGAGACGGGAGAATCGCTTGAACCCAGGAGGCAGAGGTTGCAGTGAGCCAAGGTCACGCCATTGCACTCCAGCCTGGGCAACAAGAACAAAATTCCGTCTCAAAAATAAATAAATAAATAATAAATAA
The DNA here is from genome assembly GCF_007565055.1 of Rhinopithecus roxellana. Classification (NCBI taxonomy): domain Eukaryota; kingdom Metazoa; phylum Chordata; class Mammalia; order Primates; family Cercopithecidae; genus Rhinopithecus; species Rhinopithecus roxellana. The sequence goes on along the minus strand of NC_044549.1, from coordinate 66,742,341 downwards.
AAAATAAAAATAAAGATTAAAGAAAAAAAAGTGTGCAAAGGACATGAATATGTATTTCTCAAAAGAAGACATACGCACGGCCAACAGTTACATGAAAAATGCTCAGTGCCACTAATCAGATAAATTCAAATCAAAACCACAAGGAGGTATCATCCTACCCCAATCAAAATGGCCATTATTATCAAGACAAAAAATAATGGATGTTGGCAAGGATGCAGAGAAAAGGGAAAACCCATACACAGTTGGTAGGTATGTAAACTAGTACGACCACTATAAAAAACAGTATGGAAATATCTCAAAAAACTAGAAATGGAACTATCATTTGATCCAGCAATCCTATTACTGATACCTTCCCAAAGGAAAAGAAATCAGTATATCACAGGAATACCTGTATTTGCATGTTCATTATGGCACTATTTACAATAACAAAGATACAGAGTAAAGATAAGTGTCCATCAGTGAATGAATGTTTAAAGAAGATGTGGTGTATACACAGTGAAATACTATTTGGCCATAAAAGAAAGAAAACATGCCATTTGACATAACATTGATGGAACTGGAGGTCATTATCTTTAGTGAACTAAGCAAAAAAAGGCAAATATTGTATATTCTCACTTATATGTGGGAGTGAAAATATTTGATCACATGGAGGTAGAGAGTGGAAATATAGATAATAGAGATTGGGAGGAGTGAGTTGGGGGAAGGGGGAGTATAAAGAGAAGTGAGTTAAAGGGTAAAAACATACAGTTAGATGGGATAGATCCAATGTTTGATGGCAGGGTAGACTATAGTTAACAAAATGTATTCAGACTATAGGCACCCTAAATATGTTGACTTTTTCACTACACATTATATACATGTAAGAAAATTCACATGTACTCCATAAATGAAAATTTGTTCAAATAAAAAATCAAACTGAATGAAATAAAAATGAATTAATGAATTTATTTATCATAATATAGTTATGATCTTACACACATTTAGGAGTACATTTATGTATCCCTTTATACCTAAAGTCAAATAAAGAGAATTCTACATACCTAGTACAGAATAGTTACATACTAAGACAGAGAGTTATAGTACATATTGAGGTTGTGTGCATAGAATTAATATACTCTTCCTCACTGCAGAACATCCTTGTAGTTATATGAGATTGACAATTTCTCTATAATGGGGAAGTATATCTGTTCAATGCAAACAGGATATTCCATTCCCGCTTACCATGCTGATCACTGAAGCAAATCCAAGTCTATGTGCTTTACACTTGGCTACAGGATGGTTTCACGGCTATTTCAACCTACTGGAAACTCAGGATTTATGCTGTGAACTCTGGGTCACAGATTTCCTGAAACTGCCATTGACTTTTGCAAGCACAAGGCATGCCCACAGTAAATCTGGCACGCTTGACGACAGATCTAGGAAACTCAGAAGAACAGTGACTCTGGAATTTTATGTTTTCATCAGCTAGTAAATCTCTTTTAATGTTTAAAGCAGTTTGAATTGAATTGCATGAAAGAGAGAACATCTTAATTTATCCAGCAAATACATATTGCTTGATCTCTGATTCGTTTGTTCTTCCTCTGGCTATCCACTGGTGTGTGTGTTTGTGCATGAGTGTGTTGATATGTGCACGCATATGTGCACGCACATACTTACAGGCAGCAGTGAGACTGTGTAGTACAGACAGTACCAACCTTGATGTCTGAAGGACAGGCTCTGACGTGCAGCTACATTTATTACTGCTCTTACAATTGTAAAAAAAAGAAATAATTACTTGTAGATTCTCTATGTTCTCATTGGGGAAAACAGACAAAAATCACCTATTTCTTAGGTGAATAGGACTGTTTTAAGGTTCCAGTACAATCGTATCAGTGAAAGGGTGTTTTAAACTCCCAGCTATTCCATAAGTATAGCTATTATTGTTACCTTGTATATGATGCATCTATAAGAACATTTTTAAAAGTAAAATCCTCAGTGTCCTTGAGTTTATCTTGTACTCAACTCAACTTCCTTCATTTTCACTACAGCACAAGGGAAGGACAAAATGTCATTCTTAACTTTGGATTCCCTATCTTTTGTCAGTGTGTTTCACAACCTTAACTTCATTTCAGTACAGTTCAGTGGTAAATTTCTATATATAAAACTGCACTTTCAAGTTGCTTAAAGATAGCACATAATTGGATGTACCTTTAACCTAATGGTTTAAAAATCCTAAAGGAATGGTGTGCACACAACATCTTATAGTATTAAATAGCCTGAGATCAAATAAAACGCAATGAGCAATATCTGCTCCTACTGAACTGGAAATGTTTTTAGTGAGACACTGGACAAAGATGACAGGGCTACCTCAAGAAACATAATGAGGGAGTTTTATCAAGCCAAACCTTTTAAAATGTTTGAACTTCATAAAAACCTGCAGGCATGACAGATTAAATGTAATGCTTACCTCTGATTCTGAGCTGCAGCTTATATCGTCTAATTCCTGTAAATAAGAACAGATGTGCTGTTAGAAGGTTTTGCTTTGTGTTTTTATTTTTCAAAACCCATCTAGCATAGTGCAGTTTTTCCATTTGGGGGATGGCGGAAAGCTTTGTTTTCTTGCTCAAGCATGTCAGAAATGGGAAAATAAGTCTCACTCATCTCCATCCTATTAAAAGAGAAGCACAAAACAATTTACAGAGTTGGATGTGTGCTTTAAAAATGGGTGAAAAGACACTGATCTATTCAAATATATCTACAAATATTTAGAGGAAGAGAAAAACATTAGCAAGTTTCAAAACATAGCAATTGTGAGTTTCAGCTTGTATTCACCTTATAGTGGCAACAATGTGAGAAGTCAATAGGCACCTGGAACAAGTAAACAGGGTAAAGATACTGCAGGCACCCCACTTCTGAGCAAGCCTACTGCTCCAATAAATCATAGACACTCTGCTTTAAGGATACATGTTATTATTTTTTAATAGGGTGATTTCTTTAGTGACACATAGAAGTCTAGACTTCAGCACATATAAAAAATGTAATTTACAAGCTTGGTCTTGTCATTTCTGTCGATGACAGTTTCATGAGAGCCTCACAAATCAAACAGTTCATAGACACAAATTTAAATAAAATAAACATGAATAATGCAACAAAGCTTACATAGCGTCATGAATAACAGGGATTCTATTAGGATTAGAGTTACGTAGCTGCAAATAATAAAACAATACAGAGCAGTGTTATAAGTAGAAATTTTCTGAATAATCCAATTTCATCCATATATTAAAATTATGCAACAGAATCTCCAGCTCTCTTCACATGATACAACAAAAATAAATGAAAAGTAAAATATCCAGCTTTCATAGACATTTTTTTCTTCCTGTAACAAAATGACTTTGAATGTTATTTTTTTTTTTTTAAAATAAAATCACCAGTTTCTTTTGGCAAGGTGTGGATACAGCTTTTGACCATGTATATAAATTCTATTGAGAATGATCATTTTTAATAGTAAACAACCGTGAATATAGGTAAAGTGTAATTTAGCCAGAAAAAAAAACCATGTTTGTTATTGTTATCATTGCTGTTTAAACACTTTATAACAGGACTAAAGTCTATTTTGAGTGATAATGAGGAAAGCAGTAAATGTGAACAGTTAGTTCAGATCATGGATAATATAACTGATTTTATTCTATGAGTCCCCACTGTCTTTGGATTACAATACTACAGAAATGCCTGAGACTGAACAGGCAGTTTCTCATGACAGTGCCACCATTTGGGATGGTTAATTGCATACATGCTGTCAATGTATGATATGAATTTTGAACCTAATATCTGTTGACGTGGCAACCCCAGTTCCCTACAAAATGGAACAATTACTAATTACTCCAGAAATAGTTGCTAAATAAAAATTTCTTAAAATACATAATTGAGAGCTGCTTACATACAGCAGTGTGATGGTCTAGAGCATAGGCTTTGGCATTAAAAAGGCTTGGATCTGAGACCATTTACCAGCCACATGATTTTAGACAAATTTTCTAAGTGGTTATTTGTCATTTTATTAATCTAGCATCTACTATCTACCATGTACCACATAGGGTTGCTAGGAAATTAAATAAGATAATACATTTAAAGTGCTTTGCACTGTACACTCCAACAAAGGTTAGCTGTAATTAAGAATAATTACTATTAGTGGTAAATCTGGTCTCCCTAGTCTTCTAATAAAGCTATAGATAATTAGATTTCATGATTATTAATAACTTATTCCTTATTTAAGCCTGACTTCAACACAGAGAAGGTTTATCTTAGAAGGTGGACCATCATCTGATAAAGAGAAAGAAAAACCTCATTGGACACTTTCACACAGTCATAGAAATTGGTTAGATCCAGGAAACAGCAATTTTAAATGAACATTTACCTTGTGCCTGTTCTCTGAGTTCACAGTCTGAGTAGCCCTGACTCCACACACAAGCATTTATGTTCTATAGAGAAACTGTGAGACAAAGGCACTTGCACTTGATGAGACATTTTAGGATTAAAAGCAATGATTGTCAGAAAGGACACTATTATGACAACAAAAAGCTCAGATGACTTTTATATTTGCCTTTTCAAATAGATAGTACAACCACATGGATTAAAGTCCAAAAGCATAACAAAGGTATGGAAAAATCTTCCCCATCCTTGTCCTTCTTTTCCGTTTCCACCCTGAAAAAAAAAAAATCTTCCCACCAGGATGTAGTATTTAATATCTAGACTTCCTTTAGGCCAAACCATGAAAATATAAATATATATCATTATTTCCCATTCATGTACAAAAGATTACCTAACACTTATGGAGTGGTTTCTGTGTCATGTAATTTGTCAAGAATAAATTGTTCACTTCATGTCATTCTTACAGAAATCCAATGAGACACACTCAATGTTCATATGATTGTGGAGGTGAAATCTACTTGCATCTAAACCATATATGAATATCTAACCCTACATAACATTGTCTACTGTGTCTGATCACCAACTAAACTCCAACATGAATAGAATAAAATACAAATGGCCTCCACCCCCAAATCTTGCTAAATGGATAAATGTACTCAGACTAGGACCCTTAGAGCAAAGCAGGAATATTAATAGAATTACCTTAAAAAGATGAAAACATTTGCATGTAAGATACATCCTGGAACCCTCTTATAATATAGGACAACTTCATTAATTAAAGTTTAGTCTTCATACATTGTCTGATTTTTTTAATAAACTAGAGAAAAACGCAAGATCACTATTAAATAATGATTTCCTTCTTTTTCTTTTCTAAATATGACTCAACAAACATTTTTCTCCTTGTTCTTATGTGCAGTACTCAATGATTGGGAAAGAGAAACCTATTAACCTGAAGGGACAATAGAAATTGGATAGGGAAGCTTGTTCTCTGTCTCTAGGCACACATTATAAGCAATGATCAATAAAATTAAATCTTACATGAGAATCGGCAAACTGTGGTACCTCATGAGTGTGGGGTAAAAATGAAAATGTTAGCTATGAGAATAGCTTGAAAATAGATCCACAGATTTAAAAAAGGAGAGAGATAACATCATTAAAAACTACATTGTAGCAATTTGGAGAAAGCTGTATTTTTAGTTACATTTCAAACATTTCACCAAAATCATAGTTTAAATTTCATCTTGAGATTACACACATATGCATTTTTCCCTACCCAAGACAGTCAGACTTCTCCATCAAGATTAGTTTCCCTCAGGGCGAATTTGTGACAAGGAGAGTGAAGATTATATAAAATACTCCCATAATGCCTCTTTGAGTTGATGGAGAATTGAAATTACCAGACTTGTGTACACTCTCATGCTTTCAAAATTAGCCATTTTTATTTATGGTGTTATATTGCTTGAGGCAGTTTACATTTTCAATAAATAATTAAAATATATATCTTCTACAACTTATCATTCTGCTTCTGAGAAAAAAATATTTCTAGAAAACAAATAGCACTTATACATTTCACCTTGGAGCCGTAGGATGAAAACTAAATATACAATTAGGAAAAGCTAGGTCTTTACCATCTTTAAAAAAAAAGAAGGAAAATTATCATTTGTCCTAGAGTCATCCACTGCAGTTTCCTTGTGTTATGGACAATGCTATGAAATGTGTGCTACATGATCTAGGTTCCTGCTATCTGTATTTCCATTTGCCATTTTTATTAATTCCTTGAAATCTAACATGAGCATTATTACTCTATGCAAACTCATTATTTTATGGTTTCGTTGAGGTATAATTGATGTACTATACTTAAAGTGCAAAATTCAATGATTTGACACACACCTACGCACAGCCATACCTATGAAACCACCACAAATAACATAATCCACCATAACTAAGTTTTTTCTTACCCTTGTTGCAATCTGTTATACCTTATCAGACAACCATTGATCTGCTTTGTCAATAGAAATAAGTTAAATTTATAGAATTATTTTTAAAATTTAATCATGCAGTATATATTTTTTATCTGGCATTATTTTATACTCAAAATTGTATGCAAAAATAGTTTATCTATGTTATTTTGTAGACCAATAGTTGGTTAGTTCATTCTTTTTTATTGCTGAGTAATATCCCATTTTCTGTATATACCACAGTTTTTTGTGTTTTTTTTCCACTCACCTGTTAACTGATAGTTCGGTTGTGTTTTTTAAAATTTAATGAGAGGTCAGTATTTTTAAAAAACCTACAGTCCCTTTCCCAGATCTCATCTTATTAGACTCCAGCATTTGATTTTAACTGCACATGGGTGTTTTGAAATTCCCCCTTCTTAGACTTCAGTTCCCCTTCACTGCTGCTATTCTATTTCCTACATTCCTGAAGTACAAGTCTTCCTATATTTCTCCTGGCATGTATTTCTTCTCTGACTTCCAAAGGAAGGCCACAATGCCCACTACCCAAAATTCTTGCTATGCACTTTCTCTCTTGAAAAATCAAGTAATTCTAGGATTTCACTGATTTTAAGATGTAGATGATTTCTTGAATTTAAATTTTCAGGTTCAGATTTTTCTGTTGGTTTCAAATTGTCAACTTATTTCATCCCCACCAAATAACCTTCAATTGACACCACGCTTTTGAATTTGCTCTTGTAGACATAAGTAACTGATGGTGTTCTCACATCTAAACTGAATGGCTTTTCTCATTCTTTATCCTCTATGAGCTGTACTCCATCTCTAGATTTGTAATTGCCAAAATGGCATATCTCTTTAAATTTATGAACGAATTCAACCAAACTTACTTTTAATTCAAACTAGCTTCTTTAACTAGACTTATTCAGTTTGTCTGTGATAACATCATTTTTCAAGTATCCCAGGCTAAGCATGTGAATTAATCTGACTGTTTTTTGCTTTATCTTCTGTGACCTGTCAGTCTCAAATCATATTTTCCTTTGAAATATATCTCCAAGTAATTCCCTCTTCTCAGTTTCTTACTACTCTCACTCTTCTGCAGGAGAACACAAAACTCATGATTTCTTTTGAATCCCTCATTTTTTCAAACTCCCTTACAGTCTCCAGTGTTTACTGCTATCAAGTGAACCTTCCTGACTGACGACTCTACAGTGGTTCTCAGTTGTTTCCTATATTAAAAAAAAAAATCCTCCTTCACTGGTTGCATAATCTGGGAAGCACCTTGCCTAGCAAACGTCTCTTGCTGATTTTGGCAGCCTGCTCTCTGCACATCATATATTACCTTTTTTAAGATTATTGTGCTTGCCTGAAAGATTAAGTGTATAGTCTCTATGGGCAGACTCACCAGGATAGAGTCCTGGCTCTACCAATTGCATTTATATCACTTTGGGTGACAGTGTCTCTTTTTTCATCCACTAAGTAGGGTTATGAAGATTAAAGGAGCTGATCTGTATAAAGCCCTGGCATATATTGATTCATAGATGTTAGCTACTATGATTAGATAATCCTACTTGTCTTCACAGTTTAGCTCAAACTTCAAAGAGCAAATTGACTTAAACCAGTTGGGCAATGTCACAGTATTGGCTCCTGAGATGAACTGGCTGGATAAAAAACCTGACTCTAATATTTTCTAAGCTGTGGCCAAGGGAAAGTTCTCTAGCAGTGGTCTGTGACTTAGTTTTCTTATTTGTAAAATGGGGATGATAACAACATTAATCTTACAGGGTTTTTTTTGTTTTGTCACCCTGTTGCCTATGCTGGAGTGCAGTGGTGTGATCACAGCTCACTGCAGCCTTGACTCCCAAGCTCAAGCAATCCTTCCACTTCAGCCTTCCAAGTAGCTGGAACTATAGGCATGTATACCACATCCAGCTAATTTTTTACATTTTTGTGGAGACAGGGTCTCACCATGTTGCCCAGGCTGATAACCACTGGGCTCAAGCAATCCTCCCGCCTTGGAATTATAGAGTGAGCCAACTACCCAGCCTTTAAAGGTTTTTCTAAAAGGAAAATAAGATTGCCCATGGGCTGAAATGAGATAAGTACCTGGTACTGTCCTAAATTTTTACTCCAATTTTTATATCTCATGATACCCAGCTCTATGTTAGTTTCTGGGCTTGTGTTTCTATGATGTCTATTTATTATTAAACTATGCCTTCCTTTAATCTAAGTTGAATTAATTGTTTACTCTGCTGTAACAGCAAAAGACATACAAAAATAATAATTTTTGCTGACTATGGATTCCGCCCTTAGTTGGAAGAATCAGCATCAAAGTCTGACCAGGTTTGCATTGATATTCAAAGAAAACATTTGGTGAACATTCATCAATATGTGATAGTATCTTATATTGCATTTGTTTACTTCAACTTTTTACACATCTGTTCCCAATGATTTTCTAAAATAGGGTCAGCCAACTATGACTGTGGCTCAGATATGATCTACTACCCACTACGTAAGTAATGTTTAGATGGAAGACAACCATGCCCATTCATTTACACATTGTCTACAGGTGTTTTCACCTTATAAAAGTAGAGTCAAGTCCTTGTGACAGAGACTATTTATCTAGCAAAGCCCAAAATATTTACTATCTGGTTCTTTAAAGAAAGAGTGTGCTAACTCCTGTTCTAAAACACTAATTTCTTTCCAAGTGCAGGAGGAATGTTCATCCAGCAAAAACTCTCAAATGTGGGTGGTCAATGATTCAAAAATGGCTCTAATTTTCTTGTTGCCTCGATGTTTGCTCCTGTTGTGAATTTACGCACTTGCTCTCCTATGCTAAGTGTTTTGATTGTATTTAAACTTGCCCTGAACCACCCAATTAACTTAAAAAAAAGTCATTCAGTCCATTTTAAAGATTCAAAAAAATCAGGAAAGCCATTTGCCTGACACCCGCTAGTAAAATAAGTGATTGATTGAAAATGTTTTCCTGATTGCTCTCACATGCAGTAACAACCTTAGAGAGAGATATACCAGCTATCAGCATTTATACTAAATTTTTTTAATGATCCATAAAGTCAAATGGATAGTAAAGCAAATCAGAATTATTAGGCTGGTATTCATGTCCAAACAAGATATTTTTAACCATATCTCTCGATTTTCCCCTACTCAATATTTACTCCTATCATTCTAGACCCTTACCTGAATATGAGAGCAGTCCATCATTTTTATACCTTCACTAAAATTATTCTTTACTTGAACTTCTTTTCTTCCTAACACCATTTTTATTCCTAAAACACTCTGTTTATTCAATCCCCACTCAAAAGCCATCCCCTCCATGATGTTTTCTACCATTTCAGCCACTATTATTTTTATGATACTTACTTCTGTCTACATTGTGTTATAGAAACTGATGTGCATGTCTCTCTTCAATGATTACATTGCAAATTATGAGGGCAAAGGCCATATCTTTTAGACATCAGTAGGATTCAAACACTAGAAGTCTAATTCCAGAGCTCATGCTTATAATCCTCCCAATAACCCTGGGAAAGAGGAAACAGTGGGAACGAAATGATGAGAGCCTAATAGTCTCCATATCAGGGGATAAGAAATACAAGAAATACCTAAGAAATAAAAATTTGATGTAGGCAACAGTATTGGGAAGGAAGCATTATGTAGCTTGAAATTAGTAAAAATCTACCTAAAATGATCTAGACATCATTATAGAGGCTCTAATGGAGACATCTGCTCAGTGTTTAACAACAGACACATCAATAAATATAATTGTTAGACTCTATTCAGTCTTAGACTTCACAACTTTATGCAAAATAATAGTGATTTTCTGTATGAACGTGGGTTTACTTTAGCCAAGTAGTTTAAAAAATACAGCTGAAGTAAAATAGAGATATAAAGATTTCCTTCTGAAAGGAACATTAGATATCTGGAGCTCTATTTTTGTTTTATCCCTTCTAGGTAACTTTTTAAACTTAAGTTGAAAAATGACAACACACACACATACATATATACACATATATTGTGGATATACATGTGTGTGTATATATATACATATATATTTATATTCCATAATACACATTCACTTAAAATAAATACAGGTATCTGTAAGGGACTGATTCCAGGACCCCCACAGATACCAAAATCCATGGATGTTCAAGTCCCTTACATAAAATAGCATAGTATTTTCACATAAACTACAAACAATCTTCCATATACTTTAAATCTTCTCTAGATTACTTATGATGCCTGATACAATGCAAATTTTATGTAAATAGTTGTTACACTGTATTGGTTAGAAAATTACAGGAATTTAAAAAGTGTGGTACATGTTCAGTACAGTGGCATTATTTTTCTGAATGTTTTCTATTCATGGTTGGTTGAATTCACGGATGAAGAACCCACCACTGACACAGCAGGACAATTGTACTTAAAAATACTAAACAAAAAATGAGAAAGTCAGTGTCATGCATAATGCCACCATGCCGGGATATGTACTGCTAATATTCTGGTATGGATATGCACGCAGTTCTGATTCTGTCCCTTTCCAAAGCTTCCTCACAAACCTAGAGAGGAGTGAAAGAGGAGAGTCCAGATCATTGTGTGCTCCTAGTAACACCACCCTCCCTCCCCTCCAACACACATTTCCATTCTACCACAATCTGTCTCACAGACTATCAGAGCTCATGTAATCATGTCCCACATCTCTGTTTATGTTAGTTGTTGCAAGAAGCCTTTATTAGCAGGGCCCTTTACCCCATATGGCACTGACAATCTCAATCTGACCCTACCTCCCACTCTCCTTGACCCCTAAAGTTGTTCTACTCTTGCTCTGCCCTGTGGAATTCATAGTTCCAATAAATTAGCTCATATATTCTGTTTTTGTTTTGTTTTTTTGTTTGTTTGTTTGTTTTTTCTGAACATCCCTGTAAAACCTTAGCTGTGATTGAACACTAGCTCTTCCCCGAAGACGTGGCTTTCCCTGTGACCCTCCCTACATTATGACTTTTTTTCTCCCAAACCCTGGGCCTGAAGGTGGAATGTAGTCTCTGCTTTTCAATGCTCCTTTCAGGCCGTGATTTCCTGCAGCTCCCTAAAAGTGCCCTTTTGTAGCTCATGTTATCACATTCTACAACTGCCTCCCTTCCTTGTTTTACTCAGTGGCACCCCCTTGGGTTTTCTCTTCCACATGGTTGAGGGTTATAGCACATGGGCTACTGTTACTCTCTCAATCCCAACTTCTGTTATAACTCTTGGTGATTTTAATAATATGTACAGCCATTTCAGAATCCTGTTGTCTCATTTCCTTTTCCTTCTCTCCTTTAATAATTTTGCCTCCCATACTGTCTTAGTCACCCACTCTCATGACCATAACCTAGATGTTTTACTGTCAGTAACTGCATCTGCTTCATAATCTTAATTTCAAGTATTCAATTTTTCAGCCTTCATTTCTTATCTATCCAGCTTCAGTGATCTTTCAACCTCACAGGACCTATTATCTATTGATCCTAGTGACTTTTGCTGTTCCAAGGTGTAACCATATAATTTCTCATTTGCATAAATCCTCAACTCCTTTATCAATCTTTGCTTTTCCTTTCTGTTTTAAACCCTGTTCTCATCCTCAGCTAAAAAACTGCTTCTTATTTTACTGAGGAAATAGAATCAGGTAGAAGAGTACTCCATTAGCATCAATAACAACATCTCAAAATTTGTCAGTAACTGTAACCCATACACTCTATAATCAGTACTACCATTATGGATTATTTGTCTGTAGTCTCAACAAAGACCAACTTCTTTGCTTCTGCAAAGGAATTCATTCTAGAGGATTCTGAATAAGTGGTGGCATAGGAAGCACCAGGAATGTTTCTCCACCTAGAGAACAACAGCACTGGCAGAATCTGTCTGATGTAACTGTTTGGAACCCTGGAGTCTATTGAAGGTTTGCAACTTCCAGGGGAATGCTTGGATGGAAAATTGCAGTTAATTTCCATCAATTTTAGCACTCAGTACGGTACCTGCTACCCATTCTCCACCCCCATCGCTGTGGCAGACAGCTATGCATATGTTCCTCAAGCAGCCTGCACAGAACTGTAAGGAGCCAGGGTGAGCACAAAGGACTCTGTCCTCCAGATATTTGGGATTGTTCTTCTGATAGCTGCTTCTGATCAGAGAGGTGCAGAGAAGCCATGAGTTGCCATTGATTTTTCATGTCTCGCCATTATTGAAAGCCCCTTTACCTATGACTGAAGTGACTTTCCAGTGCTTCTCCACCATCCTCAATTTTTTTCCTTTTTTCTCTTTTGAGAGCCAGGCATTAAACACTAACATATTCAAAAGCAATTGTATATATGGGGAGCATTAAAAAGTGACTGTGCATGTTAAGGAAAAGGCATAGGTTCAGAAAAGACTTGACAAGAATTTATAATTATACCTTAGGCTGATCCCAGAATGAGAGATAGCCTATAACAATACAAAAAGCAAAACAATAAATAAAAAGAATATCAAAAACTGACAAACTCTGGGGAAGGGGGAAGGGTTGAATTACCTTGGTTACCACATTATTAAAGTATCCATTTTTTGCAACAACAACACAAAGCACACAAAGAAATAAGAAAGCATGGCCTTTCAAAGAAAAAAAAATCAACCGACACTATACCCTAAAAGACCTGATGGCAGATCCACAAACAAAACTTCAAAATGTCCATCTTAAGGACGTTCCATGAACTAAAGGAAGATATAGATAAAGTCAAGAAAACTATCTATGAACAAAATGCAATTATCAATAAAGAGATAGAAAAAAAGAAATTCTGAACCTAAAGTTCTGGAGCTGAAAAGTACAGTATTTGAAATGGAAAATTTACAGAGGGATTCAAAGGCAGATTTGTATAGGCAAAAGAAAGAATCAACAAACTTGAAGATACAACAATATAAATTGATTCTGAAAAACAGGAATAAAAATATTGAATAAATATGAACAGAACCTAAATGATCTCTGGGAAACCAACAAATAAATTAATGTATGCCTTATAGAAGTCCCATAAGACAGAAAGAGAGAGCGAGAGTGAGAGGAAGAGAGAGAGAGGGAGAGAGAGAGGGAGAGAGATTATTTGAAGAAATAATTGCTGAAAACTTCTCATATGAATGTAAGTATCCAAGAATCTCAACAAACTTCAAAGAGAATAAAAATGAAGAGACCCACACATAGACACATTAAAATCAAACTTTTAAAAGTCAAGAAACAAAGAGAAAAGCAGCAACAGAGAAGTGACTTATACACAAAAAATCCTCAGTAACATTATCTGCTTATTTCTCATCAGAAACTTGGTAGGACAGAAGATAGTGAACCAAGATATTTAATGTGCTGAAAAAATATTTTTAAATTGTTAACCAAGAATTCTAAATCTGGCAAAACCATCCTTCAAAACTGAGGGAGGAACAGAGACCTTCCCAGATAAAATCTGAGGGAATTTGTTTGCACTAGACTTGCTTTGCAAGATATGCTTAAGAGGGTTCTGTAGGGTGGAATGAAAGGAGAGTAGACAGTAATTCAAAGTCATGTGAAGAAATAAATGCTTCTATAAAGGTAAATACATGGGCAATTAGAAAAGCTAGTATTATTATAACAACAATAATTTGTAACTTTACTTACAACAGTAAGTTGTAACTTTACTTTTTGTTTTCTACATGATTTAAGAGACTACATTTAAAAATAAACAGTTATTAATCTAAAAGCTAGAATAATTGTAACTTTGGTTTGTAACACAACATTTTGTTTTCTACATATTTTAAGAGACTAATGTATTTAAAAGAATTGTTAGTTTATGTTTTGGGGCACTGGATGTATAAATATATAATTTTGTCACATCAACAACCAAAAGGAGTGGCAACAGGGCCATTAAGTGGTAAAGGGTTTCCTATGTTACTTGAGTTGGCATAAACACAAATGAGAGTGTTATAACTTTAGGCTGTTAAATGTAATTCCCATGGTAACCACAAGGAAAATAGGGACATAATATACATAAAAGGAAATAAGAAAGGAATTTAAACATTTCACTGTAAGAAATTAGTTAAACACAATGTAAGACAATAATTCTGGAAATGAGGAACAAAACAGCTATAATGCGTATAGAAAACGAAGAGCAAAAACACAGAAGCTCCTCCTCGTTTCAGTAATTACTTTAAATGTAAAAGGAATATGAAAACAGAGATTGACGGAATAGTTAAAAACACATAGTCTAAGAGAGATATTTTTAAATCCAAAGAAAATGTGATGTATGGGTATAATGGAATATTATTCAGCATTTAAAAAAGGAGAAAATTCTGATACATGCTAGAACTTGGATACATCTTAAGGACATTTTGCTGTGTGAAATAATCCAGTCATATAAAGAATGATGTTATATGGTTTTGCTTATAAGAAGTACTGATAGCAGTCAAAATCATAGAGATATAAATTAGAATAGTGTTTGCAAGGGGCTTCAGGATAAGTGAATAGAAAATTATTGTTTAGTGGGTATAACAGAATTTAAGTTTTAAAAGAGGAAAATAATTATAGAGATCAATGGTGGTAAAGGTTGCACAACATTATGAATATATTTAATATTACTGAACTGTAAAGTTAAAATTGTTAAGAAGGTAAATTTTATGTTGTTTATTATACCACAATAAAATTATAGAAAAAAATGCAGGACAATAAGACAATCAACGGTTTTCAGGCATTGAGTGGGGAGCACAGAGGATTTTTAGGGCAATAAAATTATTATTTATGATACTTTTCATAATAAAATAGTAATTTTATCATAAATAAACAAATTATTTATGATACTTTGATAATAAAAATTTATTTATAGATTTATGCCATTATACATTTGTCAAAACCCATAGAATGTATGACACCAAGAGTATACCCTAATGTAAGCTATGGACTTTGAGTAACATTGATGTGTCAATGTAGGTTTTTAATTGTAAAAAATGTGTCACTCTGGCCCAAAATGTTGATAGAGGAAGATGCTATGTGTGTGTGGGAGCAGGGAGCATATAAAAATTCTCTGTACTTTCTGCCCAACTTTTCTGTCACTCTAAAACTGTTTTTCAAAAATTCTGTTCAAAAAGTAAAAATAAAGACTAAATTAGATAATACAAAAATTATTTGGCAAAAAGTGGTGTAAATTATCTTTCACCTTCTTTCCCCCTTCTGCCCCACCTTTCTTCACCATGGTACCTTGCTTTTTATTTTTTGCTCTTGAAATACAATGTTGTACTTATTCCTAAAATGAAAGAAATTTGACTCCTCAGTTGAAAAAAACAAACAAAAAAGAGTCCGTGTCTCACCCTCTCCTCGTTACTATTTTTTCTATCTTATGTAACCTTAATTTTTCTGCTTTATTGGATTTTTGTCATCAGCATATAAGCATGCTATAATATCTATCATATAAAAACTTACCTTCATCCCATATACCCTGCTGTCTGCTATTCAGCCTCTGGTTGCATATACAGAACATCTTCTCACTCTTTTGTGTCCTTTCCTTCCACTGTCTCAAAGCCATTGCAATTAGACTTTCATTTTCCATCATGGAATGTTCATACGAATGATACCAATAATACTCAAACTGCCAAATCATATTGTCAGTTTTCAGCCATCTTATTTGACTATAAATTGTATTTGATAGAGTTGATTATTTAAATACCTTCACGTGGCTTCTGGATGCCACTCTTTGGTTTTTTTTTCTTTTTTTTTTTTTTCGAATCTCAAAGTTACTTCTTTTCTTAGTTACTAGCTAGCTCTGCCTCATCTTGCAAGCTCTGCCTATTGGATTACCTCAGGACTTGATCCATAGATGCCTTCTTTCTCTGTCTACTTACTCACTGTAGATAATCTTTCAAGCTCATTACTTTAAAAAGACTTTAATCAAATGTATGCACTGATGCTTCTAAAGTGTATCTCTTCATTCACGTTTGTATATCCAACTGCTTCATTTACATCTCCATTTGATGCAAAATAGGCAACTCAACCTTAATGTGCTCCGAAGTAAATTTTTGATTTTCTCATAAACCTAAGTCTGTCTCAGTCTTTGCAAGGCAGCCTTTCACCTGATCGAGGTAGACTTGGAGTAATTTTTAATACCTTTCTCTCACTCACTGTGTCTAGTCCATCAGCAAGTCTTAATTTTTTAATCTTAAAATTATTCCAGATTTTTCGTCACTATTATCCTATCCCCAGTTACCAACATCTCTTATTTTGCTTCAGGAAACAGTCATCTACCTGGTCTCCCTGCTTACATTCTTTTCATTTTAGTCAATTCACCACAAAATAGGTAGAGGGATCCTTTTAAGTGGGCATTCAGGTAATTTTACCCTTTTGGTCAAATTCATCAAAGAGGCTCAAATTTGAGTGAAGCTCTAAGTTCTTATGTTGGTCTACAAACCATCTATGATTTAACCTTCATCACCGTACCTTCCATTTTTCTCTCTCTAGCCAAGTATGTCATGACCCCACTGACATTTTTTTCTCGCACATACCCAACATTCTCCTAACTGAAAGTCCTTGTGCTTATTTTGCTTCCTATCTGTAACATAATTCCATTGTCTTTCTGTCCCATGATTTATTGAACGATTTCCTATTTATAAACTTATTTCTAATGTTTTAGTTTTGCAAATGCTGCTACAGTGAATATTCTCAAATATTTATCTTTGTATACCTTTTGAATGTTTCCCTAGGATGTATTTTCTGTTTTTAATTTTCATAAACGTTTTAAAATTGATCTCCTAACTACTTATAGATTGTTCTAGAGAAGTTCGCTCCTTTCAAGTCTACCTCTTGTTATTAATATCTTTCAAAATGTTTTTGCCAATTAGTAGGCAGAATATATACTTGATTTTTAAATTTTGATTTTTTGAGAAGAATGACAGTGAACATTTTTTTCAGAGGTTTACTGGATTTGGGTATTCATATTATGAATTGAATGACGATACACTTTTTTTCCTGGTTTTATATTATTACGTTTCTATTATTTAAAAATTGATTTTTAAATTTCATTTATTTATTTATTTTTATTTATTTATTTTTGAGACGGAGTCTCCCTCTGCCGCCCAGGCTGGAGTACAGTGGTGCAATCTCGGCTCACTGCAAGCTCCGCCTCCTGGGTTCAGGTCATTCTCCTGTCTCAGCCTTCCGAGTAGCTGGGACTACAGGTGCCCACCACAATGCCCTACTAATTTTTTGTATTTTTTTTAGTAGAGACGGGGTAAGGGTATTGACCTCTGTCATAATGTGCAAACATATTTACCATGCTTTAAAAATCTATTTATTATTTTTTTCTTTTTAGGACTTTATTTGATTACAAGCACATGTATCTGTATATTCCATTATGACTTCTTAATATTATGCCGAGTCAACAAATGTGTTCTCTACTTCCAAATTATATATAAGGGAAAATTTTCTAAGAATGAAAATATAAAGTTTATTCAATGAAATCTACCACATTACTAGTTTTTATTAATATGAAGTTCTTCTTTCCTCCCCCAAAATTTAAAACTGCATTTATTACCCTTCTTTTAGCATGTTGGAGTCGTGTGATTAGTTCTGGATAATGGGCTGTGAAGAAGAATATCCTATTATTGTTAACTTGAAGAATGAAAAAGCTGTGTAAACTTTTTCAGACATTTTCTATACCATGGGAACAAAAAGACCACATGTTTAAAATATTGCAGATACAAGGAAGCACAGCCTCTTCCATGCCGGATCTCTCTGTATATATATTTCTGAGGATATCTGAGTCAAGATAGTCAATGTTATGCTAAGGTAACAAACAATTCTAACAATCTCAGAAGACAAAACAACACAACTTTATTTTTCTCTTTTACAATATATCTCTCGTGATTCTGAGGCAAAGCTCTGCTTGTTGTAGTACTTCAAAGATGCACACTGACGGAATAGTTCCCATTTTCAGTGTTACCAGTTGCAATGCCAGAGGGAAGATGTCTGGAGGTTCTCACACCAGGAATTAAATGTTGCAGTGCAATGCCTGCAATTTCTGCTTACAGGATATCTGGAAGAACTAATTAATTGCCCAGTGTAATTGCAAAAAAAGCATGCCTGTATAATTTTACCATGTGTCAGAGGGGGCAGGACCAGTATATTTGCTTAATAGCACTAATAGCATCAGAATGGAGCAGAGATCCCTGCTGAGCCAAGCTGGACATGTAGTATGGCTGAAAAATAAACTTTCACTGCACTATGCCACTGTGACTTTGGCATGTTCATTTGTTATTGCAGCATAACCTACTATATCTTAATTAATACAAATGGGAAATACACAAATGAGAGTGAAATAAGTAATTTTGAGATGGGAACACATGATCAGATGTCATGAGTTTAGAACTCTGTCTCAAAAAAAAAAAAAAAGAATGATATGTTAGACTTATTAAGCTAGAAAAAGTTTACATAAGTAGATGAGACACCAACCTAAAGATGAAAAATTGTTAAAATGCCACTTTTATCCTAGTAGTATAAAAGGTTCTTATTTATAAAATTAATTTTATACCAACTGTGTAGGATGAAAAATAAATTGCAATCCAGTTTATATTGTCTGTAGAAATTGTCTTAGGAATAGAGAGATCTGAATTCTAACTCAAATTCTGCAGTCAACTTGTGAGATTGGGGAAAAAGTCCTATATTTTCTCATGATCACAGTTTATATGAAAAAATAGAATTTTAAAATAGAATAATGCAAACTTAAATGTTCAAAAGAATTACCTGGTAAACTTAAACAAAATGCAGAGCCCGGGATTCTGCTCCCAAAATTTTCTTATTCAATAATCTTGGGTAGTGCCACCAAATCCATTATTATTATTACTACTACTATTATTGGAGACAGGGTCTTGCTCTTTTGCTCAGGCTGGGGTGCAGTGGTGCAATCACAGCTTTCTGCAACCTCTGTCTCCTGGGCTCAAGCAATCCTCCTGTCTCAGCCTCGTAAGTAGCTATGACTATAGGCATGTGCCACCACGCTTTGCTAATTTTTGTATTTTTTTGTAGAGACAGGATCTCATGTTGTTGCCCAGGCTGGTCTGGAATTCCTGAGCACAAGTGATTCTCCTGCCTTGTCCTCTCAAAGTGCTGGAATTACAGGTGTGAGCCATTGTGTCTGGCAAAGAAATCTATTTTTTAAAGACATTCTCCAGTTTGTCATCATGTGGTAGTCTAACACTTTGAGAATCACTGTAAGAAACAATGTGTAAGAAGCACTTGATCATTAGAAATAAACAGTAATTTAGAAAGTGTTGAGTTTTCAAATGATGACAGTCTATTTCTTTAAGAAAGTCCCTGAATATTTTTTCCTTCAATCATAGGTCACAGCTATTTTTTTATTACTTATAAAAATTATAAGCTATTTGCTGTCATTTTCCCATGGGCTGTTATAATAAATTGCCAAAATAAACATACTATAGTGCTCTAAATCACAAATACTTCTGATTAAAGTCATATGGCCAAAGGCTGAAATTGAACAGCCTTGGTAAACAATAAAATAAATGTTTTTGTTCAAAAGGAAACATCTAATTATATCATGGACCATAATACTGATTGAGACAGAAAGGAGAAAATGCTTGAGCAGGTAATAATGTATTCGTTAATACATAATACTGGGGGTAGGGAGGAGACAACATATTTACCATTGAAACATGCCTCATTGTTGAAGTCTTTTGTGTTACATAATTAGTGTAGGGCTGGGCCAACCGTTGCCATTGAGGAAGTTAGTATTAAAGTACAAACCATCATACACAGCAGAGTCAGCAGAAAATGATCACATCCCTCCAGGGCTTATAAGGGCAACATTGCAGAGCAAGGACAGTCTGTTTTTGATGTAATATTTATAGTAAATATGCAAAACTGATCATCACAAGAGTGTGTTTTTAAATTAGCACAGACATATCATTTCAATTGTGGCCATGACCTGTGATTCCCACCTACTTGTGTTCTGAGGTCCCATTTTGAATACATACAATTGTGAGTAGGTGGGATTTTGCTGTAACAGGGATATTTGAAGACAGAGAAATTTTTAATTGTGAAAAGAATTCCCAAATACTGTATAACTTCCTATTGTGAATTTTTGTTCTCTCAAATACATGTAATATCTAGTTTTTATTTAGTTATTCACAGCCACTGAGGTCTTCCCTGTTGTGGAAGATAATTATAGTGATAATATTATTTATAGTAATCAAAATTTAGAAATTTACTGTTCAAGTTAAAAGCCAGCTCTGGGGCTCAAGTATTACATTTCTTAGTTGTCCACTTTGTCAACAATATTGGTCCTTTTCTGGTTATTGTGGCTACATTTTGTGACCCATAAAGCAAGAAATACCTACAAATATGGGGGGCTTTTTAAGAGAAAAAAAGTCATTTGGTTCTGAAAACAATAAAATTTTTAATGTAAATAATGCACAAAATATTATTCATATCCGTAAGAAACTAACCCAAACTGTAGCATGGTAAGTGATCATCGTAGCCCTACAACTGACTAGAATTCAACCCACTCTGTCTTCTCATTGTATGGAAGTGAAAACTAGGACTCAGAAAGCTAAAGTGATATGCTCCTTAGTGATGAAACTGAGAATAGAATCCAACTTTCTTGAAACTCTGTCAAGTAAGATTTTCAGTTTATCATTTACAGAAATTACTCTTAGTTTGGAGAATTAAGAAGTTTCAGTACACTTACCTTCTCAGAAGAAAAGAAGATGCTGGTCAGATGAACCACTGCCATGATTTTGCCTCAAATTTGGCAGGCCACAAAACCAGCATCTTTTGTACACTCTCTCTTTTGATGTAGTGTAATGGAAAAAAAAAAAAAAATCACTGGATTGGGTGGGCTTCAGTGTATTCATGTAGTGATATGGTTGGCTGTGTCCCCAACCAAATCTCATCTTGAGTTGTAGATCCCATAATCCCCACATGCAGTGGGAGGTACCTGGTGGGAGGTAATTGAATCAGGGGAGTAGGTGTTTCCCCTGCTGTTCTTGTGATCGTGAATAAGTCTCATGAGATCTGATGGTTTTATAAACGGCAGATCTCCTGCACACACTCTCCTGCCAGCAGCCATGTAAGACATCCGCTTGCTCTCCTTCATCTTCTGCCATGATTGTGAGGCCTTCCCAGCCATGTGAATCTGTGAGTCCACTGAACCTCTTTCCTTTATAAATTACCCAGTCTCGGATATGTCTTTATTAGCATGTGAACAGCCTAATAAATATGGTCATGTATAAAACAAACTTGTAGCAACAATTAAGAAACATTAAAACATTAGTTATGTTTTTATATCAGATTATATAGTGGGAAAGACTGCATAGATCTTAGAAAGTGAGTCCGGCTGGGCGCGGTGGCTCAAGCCTGTAATCCCAGCACTTTGGGAGGCCGAGACGGGCGGATCACGAGGTCAGGAGATCGAGACCATCCTAGCTAACCCGGTGAAACCCCGTCTCTACTAAAAAATACAAAAAACTAGCCGGGCGAGGTGGCGGGCGCCTGTAGTCCCAGCTACTCAGGAGGCTGAGGCAGGAGAATGGCGTGAACCCGGGAGGTGGAGCTTGCAGTGAGCCGAGATCCGGCCACTGCACTCCAGCCTGGGCGACAGAGCCAGACTCCGTCTCAAAAAAAAAAAAAAAAAAAAAAAAAAAAAAAGAAAGTGAGTCCTACTTCTTTAGGAAGAAATATCCTCAGAGTAATGGAGCGCTCTTTGTTAGAGAACATAGAAATAACCCTTAAACCCTTCAAATCCCTTTGCACACAAAATAAACTTCTGGCCTATAATTTGATAAATGGAATGGATTTTCCCACTAGAAGGGTTATGCCCCATGAAGACAAATACTTCTGCATCTTAGGCCACATATATTTTTAATTTTGAATCAACTGCCATCCTGTTGTTTTTTGAGATAATCTCTGGTGAATCAGATCTGTTTTGATCCCTCAGATGATTGCTGAAAATATTGATGGTACAGAACTTCCCAATATGCAGTCATTTTATTAACTCTTGGAGTGATTTACTACCATGTTGGGCAGAAAAACAGTAAACAGATTTCCTATGCTTGACAAGTTCACAGAACCAATGAAAGACCATCACCCAGCAGTAATGCACAAAAGTCTCCTGCAATGGGAAGAATATTTAGATTACTCTTACAGGTTTTCAAATTCTGAGTTCTCATAAGAATCAAGAAAAATCATAGTTAAGAATAAGTGTTGCCTATTAATGACACATTATATAATGTATAACATGAAATGAACTTCAACAACTGACATCCATACTGCTTAAATTATAATCTAAATAGTACTCACTTAAGGTAAGCACAGACACTGAACAATAAAACTCTCTAAAAGAGATGTGTAGTGTTTGATTTTGTATATGCTTTTACAAGATCACAGTAAATCTTAAAGTTATATTTATATTTATGCAATAAAAATGTTAGTTTTTTTGGTAGGCTTTTTATTGTTTAGTGGGTAATAAGTGGGTTTATGCACATAATTAATATACTTTATTTGCAGTGTGACATACATTATATAACTTTAACTTAACAGTATGATCATAATAATCATTTTTCCTCTTTTATACTGAGGAAATTGAAGATAAGCAAACTTAAATGGGTGCCTAGTGTCACACAATGAATATATATTGGGGCCAGCAGGTTAAGTCAGGTGTCTTGATGCCAAGCTGGTATTCTTTTCACTAACTGAAGCAGCCCAAGATCCCCTAGCCAGTAAAAATACAACTAGGTCTTGTTTTCAGTTTTATAATTCTCATTTCAAGGGTGATTTCACCACTCTCTGCTATCTCATATTTGGCTTCCAAATGTATACATATACAGTCTTTTAGCAGAATTTGGATGTTACAAATTCATAGTAAACAAATGTGTTGAGTGCAAGTTCTCTCTCTTCTGTTCGAAAAGCCTCAGAAGATCTGAGCTTCTCCTAATTTTGAAAACTAATTTTATTGTAAGTGTAATAGACATTTAAAGCAACAACAAAAATGAAAATACAAAAGAAAAATACAGAAAGAAGGCAAAGAAAATAAAGAAGGAAAGAAGGAATAAGGAAGGAAGGAAGGAAGGAAGGAAGGAAGGAAGGAAGGAAGGAAGGAAGGAAGGAAGGAAGGAAGGAAGGAAGGAAGGAAGGAAGAGAGGGCACTCTGTCATCCAGGCTGGATGGAGTGAAGTGGCACAATGTCAGCTCATTGCAACCTCTACCTCCTGAGTTCAAGTGATTCTCCTGCCTCAGCCTCTCAAGTAGCTGGGATTACAGGCGCCCACCACTGCACTTGACTAATTTTTGTATTTTTAGTAGAGGCGAGGTTTCACCATGTTGGCCAGACTGGTCTCAAACCCTTCACCTCAAGTGATCTGACCACCTCGGCCTCCCAAAGTGCTGGGATTGCAGACATGAGCCACAACGCCCAGCCTGAAAACTTAGTTAATCAGATTTTAAATTGTAAAATTATCTAATGACCAAAAATCTCAAAACATCATCAATGAAGTCAGAATTCAGTCTAACATTGTTCTTCGGAGGTGTTCAATGATTTTAATTAAAAAATTTAATTAAAAATAGTAAAGTTTACAAGCCACTGAGAAAATAGGGAATTCGGATTTACAAATTCATAGTAAACAAATGTGTTGCGTGCAAGTTCTGTCTCCTCTTCTGTTCGAAAAGCATCAGAAGATCTGAGCTTTTCCTAATTTTGAAAACTAATTTTATTATAAGTGTAACATACATTTAAGACAACAACAAAAATGAAAATACGTAAGACAAATATAGAAGAAAGGCAAAGAAAAATAAGGAAGGAAAGAAGGAATAAGGAAGGAAGGAAGGAAGGAAGGAAGGAAGGAAGGAAGGAAGGAAGGAAGGAAGGAAGGAAGGAAGGAAGGAAGGAAGGAAAGAAAATAGGGAAAATATTGATATGTAGACATATTCGACCACCATTTCCTAAATATTTGTATTATTCCACAGATGTTACAAGTCCCCACACAGGGACGTGGATGCAGCTGGAAACCATCATTCTTAGCAAAGTATCACAAGAACAGAAAACCAAACACCGCATGTTCTCACTCATAGGTGGGAACTGAACAATGAGATCACTTGGACTCGGGAAGGGGAACATCACACACCGGGGCCTATCATGGGGAGCGGGGAGGGGGGAGGGATTGCATTGGGAGTTATACCTGATATAAATGATGAATTGATGGGTGCTGACGAGTTGATGGGTGCAGCACACCAACATGGCACAAATATACATATGTAGCAAACCTGCACGTTATGCACATGTACCCTAGAACTTAAAGTATAATAAAAAAAAAAAAAAGAAAAAAAAAGAGACAGACAAATACAGACAGAGACAGAGCAGGAGACAGGAATAGAGAGGGAGGGAAAGGGTGAAGGAAGAGAGAGTATAAAGATATTTAACTCTTCAAAGCTTTATAGGAGAATGTACACATAGTAGGTGAACAATGAATATTTATTGGATAAATCACTTTAGATTAGATGTTTTATAATGTCTTCGTTGTCTAGATTGTCAATCACAGTATTGTTTTTTGTAATAATGAGAAATTGAAAAGGAAATTAATTTCCAACAGACAAGGGCTGCTTTAAATATATATGATGCAACCATCCATTGAAAATGATGTTACAGATGTGCATTGACAGACACAAAAGATATTTAATATGTTAAAGATAAAAAGTGCTTTAAAAGCAATACAAATATTATCATCTAATTTTGATGCTTTTGGAGAGCTTTGATTGTATATTCAAATTTCCCCAGGAAATTTAAAGTTAGAAACGTACAATTTCATTCACACTTACATATTAGCTATATGAAATGTACATATAGTATATTTGTAGAAGAAAATGGTATTATAATTAAAACATGCAAGTACATCCTACTAATTTGATAATTTAGAAACTCCAATTTTAATTTTATTATATATTTGATTACCTTATTGTAACTATGAGTTTATAAGTTTCATAAACCAAGGAATGTATCTAATTTACCTGTAGAAACTTGACAATGTTCAGGCCAACATCACACACAACTTTTTGGGTGTTTTATAATGTTGTTGAAAAATGAAAGATAGAATGAGTGAACAATTAAGTAAAGTATTTGAAAAATCATGTATTTTGGATATTAGGAAGTTGTGAGTCTTGATTCATTCAGAAAGGAAGAGCACGAGTGAAGGCTGAAACAAATTGATAATTGGTATCCAGGTACAAAGAGCAGACTCAGTAAATTAAAGGAAGACATATACTATTGACAGTGCAATTAGGTTGATGTTAAAAGTTTAACAGGAGTGTTTAGAATTTAGATTTTAGTAACTATCTCTTGTAAAAGAACTGTCAACACTTAACATTTTGTCTGAAATAACAGAATGCATAGAAAAAAATGATGAGCTTCTGAAAGTCTCCAGAACATTTACCATATAATATAAAGTAAAATATGTCTTGTAACACCATGGGACATAGAGTGGAAGAGATAACACAAGAGACTGAATTACTTACAAATATTTTCTGTTTTTTATTTAAATTATATATACATATATATGTCTGGATATTTTAATATATTTATTAGTCATTCATTTATTAATTTGTTTATTCAAACACTCTTTGTATGCATAATCATGCCTATCATTCAGTTTCTATGCTGAAGAAACTCAATAGTCTTCCTGAAGGAGGCAGATCTTAACCAAATAGCCATATAATGAATGGAAAATTAAGATTTTGATATGTGTCAGAAGGAAAAAGTAAGTGTTGCTCCAAGAGTATGGAAGTATGAAATATGACATGTTGTTAATATATTATGAACCTAATACATCATTTTTCCTACCCACTTCATAGCTAGATAAAATGGCGAACAACATGTAATTTAGTGACATTTCACAAACAAGGCAAAATCAATGTGGTGCTGCTATCCTCTGTCTTTTGTTCTTTCACAAAAATACATCAATTTCCCAATACACAGATTTAAATTTAAGAGATTAAAACAAGAATAGGTTTGATGGGTGCATGAAAAGAAGCAGAAGACATGCCACCCTTTAACAATAATTTTTATATTAACATAAATATCTCTTTCTACTAGTTTTAGACCTGAACTAAATTCAAAAGCCACAATAATTTAAAAATGAACATCATCTATTATATGTATTGAAATTTTTTTGAGGGGGTAAGAAATTGTTTCAAACTTACAAGTCACAGGAAATGGGTTTTCTATTGTGAATCTGTACACAAATACAAGAAAAAGTGTAATAGGTATTTATTTGCATTATTTTTAAATGTTCTGAAGGTAATAACCAAAAGCTAATTACTATTGCTGTGTTATTCATGGAACATCATAACGAGAAGAAACTTTAGCTATCATAAATATGTTTTATATCTTCAGCATAATGACCTTGTTTATTCCATAAGGCATGTCATGACCAGAGGGGCTAACGATGATTACTAGAAATTAAAGTCTTCTACAAAGGATGAAAAAGAACAAGCATGATGGAGAAAAACATGTGTCTAGGAGGCAAGCAGATCTAGGTTTAAGTCCTCCCTCTGTCAACTATAATTTTTTTTGTCTTTTTTGAGAATGCCCTTGCAAATTGCTATTTGCCTAGTGAAAACCGTTTCATCTGTCAAGATTCATCTCAAGTTTAATTTGTATTATAACAATTTTGTCTCCACTGCTTCTGCTTTACTCTTAACTCTACTCTTTATTTGTGGTTCATAGTTGCCTACGTATCAGTTTTCCCTATCAAGAACACAGGGGAAAGGTGTTGGTCTTATTGTGGCTTATTGTCTTATTGTGGCTTGTCTTTGTACTCATTTTCACTTCTCTTGCAAATGTAAAATGTCTCAAAAATTTTATTCAATTCATGGCTCATAAGAAAAGATGTGAAAACGGTTCTGAAAATATTTGAAGAGATGGGGTTTTCTAGACTATTTAATAAAGGTAGGTTAGGATAAGAATGCTGGGTTAAATATGGACCTGATTAATATCTAACGGGAATAAACTGTTGTCTTCTATGCTTACCACTAGTCAGTTATGCATACGTTTACTAAACAAACATTTACTTTTTTTTTTTTTTTTTTTTTTGAGACAGAATCTCACTGTGTTACCCAGGCTGGAGTGCGGTGGCACAATCTTGGCTCACTGCAACCTCTGCCTTCTGGGTTCGAGAGATTCTCCTACCTCAGCCTCCAGAGTAGCTCGGATTAAAGGCGTGTTCCACCATGCCTGGCTAATTTTTCTATTTTTTAGTAGACATGGGGTTTCACCATGTTGGCCAGGCTGGTCTTGAGCTCCTGACCTCAGGTGATCCACCTGCCTCAGCCAACCAAAGTGCTGAGATTACAGGTGTGAGCCACCATGCCTGGCAACATTTACAATTTAATATGTCAATTCACTATGTAGGGCCTATATTTAATGATAAAAAATGATTTACTATACATTACCTATTATTTAGATGAGCCTATATCCATACCTGATACTGAAAAAAGTCATTTATATTTTTGTCTTATTTCAAAATTTGATTTTTTTTCAAGAAGTTTTACCTAAATATAAGTGTTTGTTAAATGGATGAATGAACAAACGTGTCAACAAAGTTTAGGGAAAAATATATGTATGTATATATCCAAACTCATTTCCTTACCTGTAATGAAAAATCATACATTTTACCTTATAGGCAAAACAGTAGATTATAAATGAGTATCACATGCCTAATGCTTGGCTCTCATTAAATGTTGCTTGTCTTTTGCTTCCCTTTCTCATTCTTAGTCCCCAACATGCCTTTTGTTGCTATATGAACCGCCCCCTAATGAGTGACATGTATTTTTTATTAATAGATAAAGTTCAGCTTTATCAAGCCTTTACTTGGTCACAGAAACTCTTGAAGTATGAAATACATAAAGTTGAGAGACCCATAGCAACATATATTACATCTGTAAGTTATTAACGTATTAGTGCTGCATCTTGACACTGTTTTCTTGTTTCTTATGTTATCCACCCAAGGCTATCCATGTTTTTTTCTTTTTCTCTTCAATTTCTCTACCTGTTAGTTTACTCACATATCCCACAGGGTTTCATCTCAGCCATATACTACTTTTTCTTAATTTATTATACTCCTGGCTGTGAAACAAGGATGGCCTGAAGCAATTTTAAATCAGGGACATGTGATGAAAATTATTTTTCCCTCATGTTTTGTTAGTAGCACAACCAGGCCTCCTGTTATTTTCCCATTAAACATATGGAGATTCTCGTCATCAGTTCACAGTATCTGCATTTTCATGGGACCGGATTGCGGTGTTGGTAACAATTAGTTGGTCATTAACTCCTGCAATATGCCTAGTCAGCCTACTTCTATTTGCATATTAAACTAATGACTGCAAGGACAGAGTGAAGAGGGCATGAAGGAGATCATTACCTTGGAATAAAAAATAATGGCCTTGCTTCTTGGAGAAAATACTTTTCTTAGTATTCTTTTGGTGAGTCAAAAGAAAAATGCAGGAATGGGAATCATGAAAGTATAATAAGAATGAGAATCTCAAAAATAATATAGGTATTATACAAGTTTCTTTAAAAAGTCTAAACCATTTGCCTTTTTAAGGAAAAGTTGATAGTTTTGTACCAAAACAAAACAAACCCAAAAAATAAAAACCACTCATCTCATTACCATTAGAAGTAGCTCTACACAGAATACTTTAAATGTCTGTTCCTTAAAATATTACAGAAATATGCACACATATAAAGTGTTACTTTCAAGTAACTTTGTGATTTATTCAAACTTTCATGAGCATGGTACATATATATTTTCTTTAACTTTTATTTTTAATTATTATGGATATGCAATAGTTGTAAATATTTATAGGGTACATGTTATATTTTGATACGTACAATGAGTATGTACACGAGTTTGATACATACTAGTTGTATGTATCATACTAGTTGTATGTATCAAAATATAACAGTATAAGTAAGCATCCAATGAGTGATGATCAAATCGAGGTAGTTGGGGTATTCATCACCTCAAGCATTTATCTTGTTTTTGTGTTAGAGACATTCTAATTCCACTCTTAGTTATTTTGAAATATACAACAAATTCTTGATAATTATACTCTATTATACTACCAAACACTAAATTTTATCCCAAATATCTAATTGTAGTTTTGTACACATTAACTATCTCTTTATCTTCCTCTCTGCCCTACCTTTACAATCTTCTGGTAAGCATCATTCTACTCCCTACTTCCATGAGATCAGATTTTTTAGCTCCCACATGAAAACACGTGATATTTATCTTTCTGTGCCTGGCTTATTTCACTTAATATGTTGTTGCAAAGGACAGGATTTCATTTTTTATAATGGCTGAATATACTTTATTGTATATATGTACCATATATTCTTTATCCATTCATCTGTTGATGAACACTTAGGTGGATTCTATAGCTTAGCTATTGTGAATAGTGTTGCAATAAACACGAGAGTGCAGAAATCCCTTCCACAAATTGATTTCCTTTCTTTTGGATATATACCTAGCAGGGAGATTGCAGGATCATGTGGTAGTTTTATTTTTAGTTTTTTGAGGAACCTCTACACTACTCTCCATATGGCTATACTAATTTACATTCTCACCAACAGTGTATGAGGGTTTCCCTTTCTCCATATCCTCGCCAGCATTCACAATTGCCTGTCTTTTGGATAAAAGCCATTGTAACTGCTGTGAGACAATATATCATTGTAATTTCAATTTGCATTTCCCTAATGATTAGTGATGTTGAACATTTTTTGTATGTCTGTTGGCCATTTATATGTCTTCTTTTGATCTAAATGTCTAGTTAGATCTTTTGCCCCTTTTAAATTGGATTATTATTATTATTTTTCCTATTGAGTTGTTTAAACTCCCTATGTATTCTATTAATCTCTTGTCAGATGGGTAGTTTGCAAATACTTTTTCCTATTCTGTGGGTAGTCTCTCACTTTCTTGATGATTTCTTTTTCTGTACAGAGACTTTTTAACTTGATGTGATTCCATCTGTCAGTTTTTGCTTTGGTTTCCTCCGCTTTTGAGATCTTACTCAAGAAATCTTTTTTTTTTTTAAATTCTTTTTTTTTTTTTTTTTTTTTTTTTTTTTTTTTTTGAGGAGGAGTCTCGCTCTGTCGGTCTGGAGTGCAGTGGCCAGATCTCAGCTCACTGCAAGCTCCGCCTCCCGGGTTTACGCCATTCTCCTGCCTCAGCCTCCCGATTACTCAAGAAATCTTTACCCAGACCAACGTCCTGAAATGTTTCCCCAGTCTTTTTTCCTAGTAGTTTTATTGTTTGATGTCTTAGATTAAGTCTAATCCATTTTGATTTAGTTTTCGTATATGGTGAGACATAAGGGTCTAATTTTATTATTCTGCATGTGGATATCCAGCCTTCCCAGCACCATTTATCAAAGAGACTATTCTTTCTCCAGTGCATGTTCTCGATACCCTTGTAAAAAATGAATTGACTATAAATGCGTGAATTTATTTTTGAGTTCTCTATTTTGTTACATTTGACACTGTGTGTATTTATGACCATACTGTCTGAACATGGTACATATTTAACCCCAGAATAGGTAGCCATGATAGAGGTATAGATGGCTTATTAAATAAAACTAATTATTTATTTATTTTTTTTTAGAATTAAAAGAAGACTAACGAGAGGAAAAATTTACAGCAGGGGAATGGTTAATGTTTTTAAAACTATTTGGTAAAATTCAGGAGTGTGGATATGAAGAACAAAGAATTTAGGGGCATAGGAATTAGAAAACAAAATAAAAAGAATATCTGTTTTTTATTCTACAAGTCCACAACAAATCAGGATGCTTACATAAGATTTATATTTTACACAAACTTTTACAGGTGAAATTTAAATTGATTTCCTTCTTCTCTACAATAAAATGGTGAAGAGTTGATTATCATAAAATAAATCTTTCAAATACTTGGAAACAGTTAAGTATCCTCTTAGCTCTCTTTCTCCAGTACAAAATTACTTATAAACTAACTTATGAATCATGCAAGTACCTTTAGAACAAGCACAGTACATAAATTAGCAATTCCCCTTGAGGAATAAACTCATGCATTCTTTTAAAATATATGCGACACTTTCCATTTATACAACATTTTTCTGCCAAGGTGCATGGGGAGCCTCACATATATCATTCTAATAGCAGTGCTTTGTTTACATTTAGCATCTTTATAGAAAGAATGCAAACCAGTTTGAAGACAAATTCACTCTTTCCAACTGCTCTCAGAGATAGGAAAAATTCTCTCTGAATTTAAGAACATTGTTAGTGTTTTCTTTTATAGACTTCCATGGATCAAAATTCAGGACAAAATTCTACAGTGGAAAGTAGGATAAGAAGGAAGGCAGAAAGAACGGGAGGGAAACAAAAGATAAAGTCTCAAAAGAAAAGTAAATACTATATCATTTTTTTCTTCACTATCGATTCTTTTCACTTCTTTCTGAATTTTATATCTTTCCTGTTTTGATGAATGCTCTGATTTTTCCATGCCCCCAAACTTACTCTTTTCAGAACTCAGACTCCTTCTCAACTTACATGTCATCAGCTTTCATTTCACTGTATAATTTAGAGTGTGACCTCTACTTCCTCAATACTGACTAAATTATATGATCACAACTCACTACCGCCTCAAAATTCTGGGCTCAAGTTATCCTCCTGGAACAGCCCACTGAGTAGCCAGGACTCGAGGTGCTTGCTGTAACACCCTGCTCATTAATTCCCTGTATTTCTTGAAACAAGCTAATTCAGTTTTCTATCTACGTTCCAGGCCACTCATATCTCTTCTAACCCCCAGTTTCCTTGATTCTCTAGGAGAGCCATAATAGATAAAAGACTTTAATAAATGATAGACATTAAACCCCTTAGAAAACGAAAAGATTATTCAAAAATAATGGTGTATGCTGCATTGGATTTCCATTGCTGCTGGAGTAAATTACCAAAAACTTAACCCCTTAAAACAAAACAAATTTACTGTCTCACAGTTCTGTAGGTTAGACCTCTAACATAGCTTTTACAGGACCAAAATCAAGGTGTCTTCAGGGTTCTGCTCCTTTTTAGAAAGTCTAAGGGAAAATCAATTTCCTAGCTTATTTGAATTCTTGGCATAATTCCGTATCTTACAATTACAGGATAGAGGTCCCAATTATTTTGCTGGCTGCCAGCTGAGGGCTGTTCCCAACATCTAGCACATTCCTTGGAACATGGTTCCTTCTTCCATCTTCAAAATCAGCAACAGTAGGTCAAGTTCCTCTTGTTTCTCTTCTCTTGATCCAGCTGGGACATGTTCTTTGCTTTTAAGAACTCATATGATTAGATTGGTCCCATTCAGATAATCTCTGTCAAGGTCTGTATCCTGAGTCAACATTTTGCAGCTTTTTTTTTTTTTTGATATGAAAGGCACATATTTATAGGTTCTGATGATTAAGAACAAAATTTTGAGAAGATAGTGTATTTATTATTCTATCTACCACAAATCTATTGGTCACCTATTTGAAAAGTCACTTATGACCAACTCCATGCATCCTATTCTAAAATATGTGGCACATATGAGTCATAAAAAAAGAAAACTGTATGTATAGATATTAACTTCAGCCAGGAGATTTCCCAAATAGAGAATACTGGAAACGATAAAGGAAAAGATAGTTTGGTTTGACTTGACTTCTATAAGATTTTTGTCTGAATGATTTTAGATCCCTCTATTCCCATGACATTTTCCCCACTCGTTATTGACCCCAGCTGGAAAATGTCATTTATCCCTGAGTTAAAACTCATTTACTGAGAAGTCAGTGATCATAACCTTCCTAAAGGAAGTTATGAGATTTTTTTGGTCTTCCTTACACCAAAAACATCCTATTTGCTGAAAATGTGCAGCCAAAATGCATAAAATTTGCTGTTTTACATTCTCAGAAATTCTTCTGCTTTTCCTCAGAGTGGCTCATCCCCCCAAATTTTATAAAACCTCCTCCCTGCGTAATTGTTTTGAAGCACTTTCTTTGAAGGATGTCTTCCTTCCTGTATGTCAGTCAGTTTAAAAAAATTCATTTTCCTTCACATTCCCTTGGACATTTCAAAACTACATAAATATGTGTACATCAAAACTATGAACACAATTATAAAGCAAATAAAGGCCGGATGCGGTGGCTGACACCTGTAATTCCAGCAATTTGGGAGGCCAAGCTGGGCGGATCATGAGGTCAAGAGATCAAGACCAACCTAACCAACATGGGGAAAATCCATCTCTACTAAAAATACAAAAATTAGTTGGAAGTGGTGGTGCATGCCTGTAGGCCCAACTACTTGGGAGGCTGAGGCAGGAAAATCACTTGAACCCAGGAGGCAGAGGTTGCAGTGAGCCGAGGTCGCACCACTGCACTCCAGTGTGGCAACAGAGCGAGACTCTGTCAAAAAAAAAAAAAAAAAAAAAAAAGCGAATAAAAATTAATAATAAAAACTTACAGCAAATATTCATTTAAAAGTCAACAAACAGGTATATTCTTTTCAATTAGTTAAAAAGAAAAACTCAATAAAGCCTATAGAAACAAATGGCAGGTAAAACACCTGGATAAACAATTTCCAGAAAGGAAAATATAAAATCTAAATAACCTATTTTAACATTTGATTCCACTTGTAAACAAAGAAATTCAAATGAAATTATCAAAATTTCATTTTTACTAAAACTGGTAAAACTCAAGAGACATGTTAATTCTCAAGTTTTATGAGAATATAGTTAGCAATACTCCCTCATATATTGCTGAAGATGATACAATTATTTTGGTAAAGAATATGACAATGTGTAGGGAAAGAAAAAGTCTTTAAAGCATGATTTTATTTCTAGGAATCTATCCCAGAGATACCATCGTAAGTGAGGACCATGATTTATGTCCAATATGTGCACTATAGGATTAATAAAAACAGTAAAATATTGGGGGGTGGGGTGAGGACCTCTAATGTTCAAAAATAGAACATGCCCTCCTGCACCCATCCCTAGTCACATTTCTAGAAGCCAACGTATCTCCTTGCTAATGTTAAGGGTGTGCTCGTTCTCCCATGCATTAGGAATCAGAATTTCTGTATCATCTTTGATTTTGTATTTCTATATTTATGTTTCCAAATTAGTTACAGTATCAAAATATTTAGCTCATCATTCTCTCCATTATAGTTTTAACAACAATCAAACTAGTTAAATTTCTGCTTTTTCTCTTATTGTAGTCAATCTTCATATCCATATATCTTGCTTTTCTCTTTATCATTCTATACACAATATTTCTATATTCATTTTCTAGACTATAAAAACCCAATGTTTCTGTTCCTTCCATATTAAATACACATTATTCACTCTGGCATGTATGGCCTTCAGTAGTATGTTCTTAGTATTTATTTCTAACTTCATCACTTATTATTTTCCTTATATTTTTTACCATTATAGATTTAGTGCTGCTCTGTGAAAATACCTGGCACTTTTCTTTTATACATTCTGGATCTTCCCCTTTGAACATGTTTAAAGGGGAAGATACAGTTTGGGTAGGAAACGTTTCCCCAGGGAAATTTTCCCCTTGACGTGTTTAAAACTTCTGTTACTAGTTGTTATTCATTAAAATCATATCCTGCAATTAATTGTAATTTTTTTCTTTTTTTTATTATACTTCTGCGGTACTTTTAAAATTAAGTTCTGCGGTACATGTGCAGAACGTGAAGTTCTGTTACATAGTTATGCGTGTGCCATGGTGGTTTGCTGCACCCATCAACCTGTCACCTACATTAAGTATTTCTCCTAATGCTATCCCACCCCTAGCCCCCAACACTCCAACAGTCGTTGGTGTGTGATGTTCCCCTACCCTGTGTCCATGTGTTCTCATTGTTCAACTCCCACTTATGAGTGAGAACATGTGGTGTTTGGTTTTCTGTTCTTGTGTTATTTTTCTGAGAATGATGGCTTCCAGCTTCATCCGTGTCCCTCCAAAGGACTTCTCATCCTGTTTTATGGTGTGTCTGTTCATATCCTTTGCTCACTTTTTGATGGGGTTGTTTGTTGTTTTCTTGTAAATTTGTTTAAGTTCTTTGTAGTTTCTGGATATTAGTGCTTTGTCAGATGGATAGATTGCAAAAATTTTCTCCCATTCTGTAGGTTGCCTATTTACTCTGATGATAGTTTCTTTTGCTGTGCAGAAGCGGTTTAGTTTAATTAGAAACCATTTGTCAGTTTTGGCTTTTGTTGCCATTGCTTTCGGTGTTTTAGACATGAAGTATTTGCCCACGCCTATGTCCTGAATGATATTGCCTAGGTTGTCTTCTAGGAATTTTATGGTTTTAGGTCTTACGTTTAAGCATTTAATCCATCTTGAGTTAATTATTGTATAAAGTGTAAGGAAGGGGTCCAGTTTCAGTTTTCTGCATATGGCTAGCCAGTTTTCCCAACACCATTTGTTAAATAGGGAATCCTTTTCCCATTGCTTGTTTGTGTCAGGTTTGTCAAAGATCAGATGGTGGTAGATGTGTGGTATTATTTCTGTGGCCTCTGTTCTGTTCCATTGGTCTGTATCTGTTTTGGTACCAGTACCATGCTGTTTTGGTTACTGTAGCCACGTAGTATAGTTTGAAGTCAGGTAGCGTAATGCCTCCAGTTTTGTTCTTTTTGCTTAGGATTGTCTTGGCTATGCAGGGTCTTTTTTGGTTATGTAATTTAAAGCAGTTTTTTCCAATTCTGTGAAGAAAGTCAATTGTAGCTTGATGGGGATGGCGTTGAATCTATAAACTGCTTTGAGCAGTATGATCATTTTCATGATATTGATTCTTCCTATCTATGAACATGGAACGTTTTTTAATTTGTTTGTGTCCTTTCTGTTTCCTAGAGCAGTGGTTTGCAGTTTTCCTTGAAGAGGTCCTTCACATCTCTTGTAAGTTGTATTCCTAGATATTTTATTTTCTTTGTAGCAATTGTGAATGGGAGTTCACTAATGGTTTGGCTATTTGTTATTTGTGTATAGAAATGCTTGTGATTTTTGCACATTGATTTTGTCTCCTGAGACTTCGCTGAAGTTGCTTATCAGTTTAAGGAGATTTTGGGCTGAGATGTTGGGACAATTTGACTTCCTGTCTTCCTTTATTTCTTTCTCTTGTCTGATTACCCTGGCCAGAACTTCCAGTATTATGTTGAAAAGGAGTGGCATTTTTAAAGTAATATTATGGGCATTCAACAAATGCCCAAAGTGTTCCCAGTTCCTTTAAATAAATGTCTTTTCTCCTTCCCTTGAATATCCATATCTTTTTTTATTGTTTTTTTAGAGGTGAAGTACCTACCTGTCATATATGTTTGTATATTCTTCTAATTCCCTTTATTAAATCTTAAAGTCATTGTGAATAAAAATGTTAGGGTAATGTGCACTATTCAATAAATGACTGTGGTGTTGTGATGTACCTCTACTTCGCTCGTAATCATACACAGAAAAAAAATGAAGAAGATTCAGACTGAACCACTTGTTCTGTTTTTGTTTTTGTTTTGTACTCTGTCCATCTTTAACTTAGATTTGCGTGATCAAAGACTAGCCTAGGAGATTCAATTTCCTAGATGCAAATTTTAAGTTCCTCAGCAAAATGCTTACTGCTCTGGAAGAGAAAGGCACACACTACTGTCACTGCAGTTGGGACTCCAAATCAAATTCATAGACATCTCTGTGGTTTAACCATGCCTCAAATCATACTTTTAAAGAAATTACACTATTACACATGTATTAATGCTTGTATCCTGAAAAGTACACCTGCAGTTTTCCAGCATCCCAGTTTGCCTCAGCCATTTTCTTTTGAAGTCTGTTAAGACAGAGAAGGTCTACCTGATACAGTTCTTCAGGCAGTTGTTTTTCTTTGGAGTCCAACATCATAGTACAAACTACTTTAAAATGTTGCTGAAAGTAATAAATCATTAATTTAAAATGAATCTTCATTACAAAAGCTTGAATGTACTTGAAATATCTGAGAAACTCTTGACGTTATGAATATATAAAACCTCAAATCTAGTCATTTTATAAATATAAATCATTAAATTTTAATCAAAAGAAGATTTCTTCAATGCAGGCTCCTAAATGTT
This sequence comes from Rhinopithecus roxellana, assembly GCF_007565055.1. Taxonomy (NCBI): domain Eukaryota; kingdom Metazoa; phylum Chordata; class Mammalia; order Primates; family Cercopithecidae; genus Rhinopithecus; species Rhinopithecus roxellana. The sequence goes on along the minus strand of NC_044549.1, from coordinate 66,704,840 downwards.
TTATATCTGATATTCAGTGAAAGGTTTGCTCTTTTTGACTGCTGTATCCTTGATTCCTTGCTCATTCTATTTACCTTAGTCTCAGATACTATTTCAGCATGTGTATGTAATTGATTTTGTGGAATTTAAAATCCTAACCTTGCATCCAGCATGACTTATACGGAAAACACAGTAGCTCATCTATTTTGTATATTTTGTTCTCATTTTATGTTGTTTCTTAATTATTTTTAATACACATCCTTGAACTTCCAAAAGAGAACTTTAGAAAGAATAGTTTGAGATGAGATTTCTTTTTCAAGTTTAGGTGAGTTATAGGATCTCATAAGATTCCTCTAGCAAGAGAAAGCAAGAGAAAGCATTGAAATTGGCAAGGATTTTTATTTCAGGTGATAAAAAGCCACATTCGCTTAGTATTTTCAAAATAATACTATTTTATTACCAAGAATGTAGACAATTATTTATTTAAAAGACATATTTTAAAGTCACATTTTGTAGCCAATTTCTTAATTGATATATGGAGTGTAGTTACAAATATTTAAACTTTTTTATACATTTTTGTGTCAATTAAAATACATAATAATACAGACAGCCTATAGGAAATATTTTCCGTATGTCATCTTTATATAAAATGTTTTGTTTTACAGAATTCTCCTTTTAATGATGCATGAAATAGAAAGACCAGAAAACCAAAAACATAAAACCTTTAAAAATTAATTGAAAAATAACTGCTATAATATTAGAATATCCAATGAACACTATAGACTTAAAACTATTATTACATGAATGCACATCCATGAAATTCTAGAATTTTAAAACTGTTCATGATGTAGCTATACACTAAACACAACTTTATTTTTTATGATGAATTTGAATATTTTCCCTTAAAAGGTCAGCATATATGGCCCTAATTAACTTTGTAAATAACGGAGGCTGTAAAACCAAAGGCAAAATGAACTGCACATGCGCACTCTAGTTGGGAAAGTTGTTTCCCACTGGGATACAAGTAAACAATTCAGGAACCCATATACATGTATATGAGAACTGAGCAAGCAAGTGAATCAATGGCAGCTAGCAAGGGATAGGTTTCTCTCATTGTTGGGGTGGGGATTAGAAACATGAAAGGGAGAACAACTTAGACTAAGCCATGTTATAATGAATTACAGTTGAAGGTATCAGTACAATTCATGTTTAGCATGATACTCAGGGAATTATTTATGATATGTGCATACATGTGAACTAGTATACACATATACATCCCCTTCTCCATCATCTGAGGGGACATGGAAGGAACAACACCCTGGTAACAGTGAGCACCTCTAGCACCCAGATCTTGGCTTCTCCACTCAAAGGAACCAGACCCCTTGGAGAAATGGTTGATTTGGGAGCTTGGACAGGGAATATATAAGATTACCCTGGGATAGCTTGTATTCCCAGAGAACAAGAAAGTGCCAGAAGTAAAGCAAAAATACACTAACCAACAGAACACAACAGTGTGGATATGTCAAAGGGACACAGTAGTCAACTGAAAGAGCTCCTAATGGCTGTAGCCAGTACAATGTGAGCAATGAAACTTAAATGTGCTATTAGATTTTAACCCAAAGTATAAAATATCTATGAATCCATAGTGATGTAAATTAATTATTACATTAATGCATAAATAAACAAATGAAGGGAACAGACAAATCCCTTGTCTACTCCAAATAATTTGTGTAGGTGTTCCCCACTAAACAAGGCAGGGCATAACTCCTTACTCTTTAAGCTTCACATAGTGACTTCCTCCTAAAAAGTATTTTAGAGACAAGGCGGGAAAGAATAACTTCACAGTGGACAAATCTGACAAACACTAAATCAGTTAAGTAATAAAAGTCAACAACAACAGTGATACATCATGTTGATAGCATATGGTCTTGATCTGATATGATGAGAACAGCACTTTATCTCTGTGTCTTTCTCCTAAAAATGCATGACCCCAGTCTAATCATAAGAAAACATCAGACAAATATTAAATGAGAGATGTTCTACAAAATATTTGACCAAGAGTCCTCAAAGTCATCAGGGTTATCAATACCAAGGAAAGTCTATGAAACTGTCACAGCCTAGAGGAGCCTGAGGAGACACAATGACTACATGTAAACATGGTATCTTGGATGAAATGCCAGCACAGAAAAAGATCACAGTGCCGTACTAATGTAAGATGCTAACAATAGGGAATATACTGGGTGGGTGGAGGGTACATGAGAACTTGTTGTATAACTAACTTTTCTCTAACTCTAAATCTATTCTAAATAAAAAGTTTATTTAAAGTTAATGGTGAACCATTTGGGTTATGGAAAATGTCTTGATTCTCATGTTGTTCACGTGAGTTTATAAGAATTCATAAAACTGAACATATAAGAAGGTAAAATTTATTCTATGTAAATTATATATATATATCCCAATAAAGTTAATGCTTTTAAAATGAGAAAAAAAGAGAGTTCCCATAGCAAGTGGCTTTCAGAAATGTGAATGTAATAAAGACCTCAGAATATAATCCTCTTGGCCGGGAGGGTTGGCTCAAGCCTGTAATCCCAGCACTTTGGGAGGCCGAGACGGGCGGATCACGAGGTCAGGAGATCGAGACCATCCTGGCGAACACAGTGAAACCCCGTCTCTACTAAAAAATACAAAAAACTAGCCGGGCGAGGTGGCGGGCGCCTGTAGTCCCAGCTACTAGGGAGGCTGAGGCAGGAGAATGGTGTAAACCCGGGAGGCAGAGCTTGCAGTGAGCTGAGATCCGGCCACTGCACTCCAGCCTGGGCCACATACCGAGACTCCGTCTCAAAAAAAAAAAAAAAAAAAAAAAAAAAGAATATAATCCTCTTTAGATAACAGTGATGAACAACAAAAAAGGGGTAACACTTTGTTGCATTACCTGGAGTGCGCTATGGCAGTGATTAGATCCTAGAACTTTTAATTGGTTTTGAATACATCACATATAGACTTAATTGTCAGGGACTAATTTCAAGTATTATCCATTCATTTTACATACACTGCAATGCGGAGAAATGGTTAGGAATACAGTGTTAGAGCCCATTTCCCCTTGGATTTGAGTTTCAGTTCTGGCATTTACTAGCTGTGCAAACTTGGGCAACTCATCTTAATCATCAAAGCCACAAGTTCCATATCAGCACAATGAGCATAATGATACTTGGGTCATACCAGCCTGGCCAACATGATGAAACCCCGTTTCTATTAAAAATATGAAAAAATTAGCCAGGCGTGGTGGTGCACACCTGTAATCCCAGCTACCCAGGAGGCTGAGGCACAAGAATTGCTTGAACCCGAAGACGCGGAGGTTGCAGTGAGCCAAGATCGCGTTGTTGCACTCCAGCCTGGATGACGGAGTGAGACTCCTTCTCAAGAAAACAAAAACAAAAACAAAAAACTTAGGTCGTAGATTGTTTTAAGGATTAAATCAGATAAATCAAATTTAGAGCTAAGTATCATCCATAAATTGGAGGAAGTGCTCTATTAGTGACAGAGCGCCATGATGTTTATTATGTTGTAATCTTAAGTTTGTAATAGTGTGTGTATAATGATAAGTAGGGAAGCAGAGTAGTGTGAAACACCAATTGAAAGGTAGGCCAACCACTTCTAATAGTTCTCACAATATAGTCTTTTTCTTACCCTGGCTTCTGATGTAATATTTAGCCAAGGACTGCTGCTAAATGTATGCGGGTCAGGTTGTAACAATCCCATTGCTGTTTGGGAGAATAAACAGCCTAATTAGTGAACTTTTACAATGACCAATTTGCTTCTCCTGGAAATCTAGACTAAAAGGCTCACTTACTGGTTTTTACCGACACAAAGGAAACTATTTTTTCCTTTCTGATAAATTGTGTAACTCAAAGGTCAATAATAGTGTCATGCATCACAAGTCCCTTCTCGTGCCTCACAGTGCCTCAGGGCACACATTCTAATGTGATCTGTCAGCCCCTACCTAACAGATTTAGTACTTACTTGTAATATATTAATAGCTTCATTTTTAGATTTTGCTTTCTTCTCAAACAGCACTAAGAAATTGATTGCCAGCTCGCTGAGTTGAGAATGGAAGCAGATTGTTGAGCATGAATTATGATCACGAAAATAGCATCAAGATTGCAGATTTGAATATGATAAATACGAGATAAGTTACAAAGAAGTTGGGGAGCCAGCCAGGGTGACTTTACTATTAGAAATGGAAGAGATGGGGCTTTCTAATATGTTTTAACCTTCAGAAAGAGTTGCCAAAGCATGTAATAAGGTATTTCTATCTACCTCAAAACATGTGAACATTTGTTTTTCCTCCTTTAGAAAAGTATAGTGGTTTTCACAGGTCCTTAAAATTTAAATGCAAGCAAACAGATCCTCATTTAATCTACCTTAAGTAAAAGAGAAGAACATAATATTGGATAGGGAATTAAAAGATCTATATTCATATTCTGCCTTATTACACTACCAATATAACATCATAAATGGTAAAGCCATTTCACCTGTCTAAATTAGCAGGTCTTCTACAGTCTGTATCAGGATTTTTTGAGATTTAAAGCAGTGAACAGTGCTTGGGAAATGACATTACACAATCATAATAAAGCGTTATGACTCATTAACCTAAATTTGAATCAAAATTCTACCACTTTCTAACTGTACACATTTACAAAAAATTACTCAATTTCTCAGTTTCTTCATTTACACAACAGAATTCATAACCACTTCACTATGTCATTTAGGGATCAAATAGGACAAATAGGAGAAAATAGGATGTTGTGAGGTTCATTAATTATTATTTATTACTATATTTTAAATTACAGGTCCATTATTCACCTTTGAGTATCTTTCTCTAGAATATGGAAAACTTGACAATATCTAACACACTGTTATAGGTTTTGACATGTTTTTAAAGTTCAGACCCTAAACAGTGTTTTAAAACGGCAGTGTGGCAATTTATTTTGTGGATATCAGAGAATTGATTCTAAAGTTTACATGGAGAGGCAAAAGACTCAGAATAACAGACCATACTGAAGGAGAACAAAGTTGAATGCCTAACACTACTTTACTTTAAGGATAATAGACAAATAGATCAATGGAACAGAATAGAAAGCTGAGAAACAACCTGCACAAATATAGTCAATTGATCTTTGAAAGGAACAAAAGCTTTACGATAGAGAAACATAGTCTTTTAAACAAATGGTCCTGGAACAACTGGACCTCCAAGTACAAAAGAATGAATCTGGAAACAGACCTTACACCCTTCACAGAAACTAACTTAAAATGGACCATTGAGCCAAATGTAAAATGCAAAGCCATAAAACTCCTAGAAGATAATACAAGAGAATATATAAATTACTGTGGGTGTCACAATGACTTTTTAGATGTAACAGTAAAGGCACAGTCCATGAAACAAAGAGTTGATATGCTGCACTTCATAAAATTAAAAACTTCTACTCTGAAAAAGACAGTGTCAAGAGAGTGAGAAGACAAACCACAAACTAAGAGAAAATATTTGCAAAAGACGTACCTGATACAGGACTGTCATTCAAAGTATACCAAGATATCTTAAAACTCAACAATAAGGAAATGAACAACCTGATCAAAAAATAGATAAAAGACCTTATTTTAAAACTATCACTAAAAAGATATACAGATAGCAAATAAGTATATAGAAAGATGCTTAACGTCATATGTCATTAAGAAATCGCAAATTAAAACATAAAGGAGATACCACTAGGGACCTATTAAAATGGCAAATGTACAAAGCACTGACAACATGGAAAGCTGGTGAGGAGGCAGAGCAATAGGAATTCTCATTTGTCACTGGTAGGAATGGAAAATGGTTCAGCCACTTTGAAAGAGAGTTTGGCAGTTTCTTACAAAACGAAACATACTCTTACCATAGAATTTAGTAATTGTGCTCTTTGGGACTTACCCAAACTTGTTAAAAAAAAACATGTCCACTAAATAAACCCCACATAGATGTTTATAGCAGCTTTATTCATAATTGCCAAAACTTGGAAGAAATAAAATTGTTCTTCATTCAGTGAAAGGATAAACTATATGAACATTCTGTAAAAAAAAATTAGCTAAGAATCCGTGAAAGGACGTGGAGTAAAACTTAAATGCATATTACTAAGTGAAAGAAGTCAATCTGAAAAGGCTACATACTGTATGATTCCAACGATATGATATTCTGGAAAAGGCAAAACTATGAAGACTGTAAAAAGATCAGTGGTTTTCAATCTTTAGGGGAGAGGAAGGAATGAATAGGCAGAGTACAGAAGATTTTTAGGGCACTGAAACGTTTTTCCAATACAGCAATGGTGGATACATGTTATTATACATTTGTCAAAATTCACAGAACACATAACACCAAGATTCAACCCTAATGTAAACTACAGACTTTGCACGATGATGATGCCTCAGTGTAGCTTCATCAATTGTAATAAATCTGCCACTCTGGTGTGAGACTCTCACAGTCAGCCAGGATGTGGGTGTTCAGGGGCAGGGAGCACATAGGAAATCTCTGTATTTTCCCTCATCTTTTCTGTGAAACTAAAACTGTTCTAAAAGAAATAAACTATTTTAAAAAGAGTTGGAGTCTGTAGATCACCTGCATTAGAATCAACTCATGGCAATTTTACTAGTTTTTAATACAGACTCCAAACCTTACCCCAGACCTACAGAAACTCAATCTTCTGACCTGAGATTAGATAATCTGAAATTTTAATGAGTTTACCAGATAATTTTCACGAATAGGGCAGCCATATAATTTATCATCCAAAGTGGAGATGCTGAGCATAGCAGGAAGTACCATGAATAATTACACCAGGACTCACTTAAGGCAAACTAGCATCTGTGGTTACCACACTTAAGAATATCAACTTGAGAAGTGCTGCCTACAACAGTGGTTCTCATTCCCAGATGCACACTGGAATCACCAGGGGTGCTTCTAAAAATAATATTTATACACAGGTCCTCTCCAAAGCAATTAAATCAGACACCAGTATTTTAAAATAGCCCCCCCAACAGATGATTCTAAGTGTAATTATCTGATTCTTATTAAATCCATGTTTATCTTTAAAAGAAAAAAAGGAAGAAAGCTTTGTTAGAAAAATAAGAATAATATTGTCACATAAAAAAGTCTGGGGACTACCACTGAGTGGAGGGAGGGAGGAAGGGAAAGGTTCGAAAACTACCTACTGGTACTTTGCTCAGTGACTGGGTAACAGGGTCATTCATACCCCAAACCACAGCATCACACAGTATGCCCAGGTAACCAACCTGCACATGTACCCCTTGAATCTAAAATAAAATAATAAAGTCAGGATCATCTTGCCCAAAGTTATTAGGTGCTTCCAATAGCTCATAAACCTCATATATGTAAACCAGGAGAGTATAATTTTAATACAGTACAACCAGAAGGTGCCTGTGGTTACCGGGGCTTCACGGGCTGAAGTAACAGGAACGACATAAATCTGCCTTCTAGAATCAGAAGAAAACATCTGGGAGCAATGGCACTGAACAAAGAAGACTTCCTTTACTCAGACAAATTACTTTTTCAGGCCTCTGGGGAGATCCGTGGCGAGAGAAACAGAAGGGCTGTTGATGGAAAGTGTGCTGTTAAAAAGGAGACAGAGAATTACTCAGAGGTGTGAAGCCAAGTTTCTCATGGAAAGGAAGAGCCTCATGGAGAAGCAGCTGGGAAAGAGGAAATGGTAGAGGTGGCTGCTTCCAAGGGGAGCTCATGATCACTTCATAAGGCCTGACATTGAGTTTCAGAGTCACGCAGCACCCTGGGGCATGAGTGAGTTCAGAAACTATTAGCTCAGATGTGAGGTTTGATGATTACCTAGTAAAATATAGTCCTTGACTTCTAGTCTCTTAAGTAATATCTCTCTCTTCTCTTGTCTACCTAGGGTCAAACAATGGAAATTGGTCTGAAATTGTAGGTGGTTTTGAGGGTGGAATTTATGATAGGGAACAGAGAGGGCAAGAAAATTGGGTATTAGCCTTAAAGACCAGCTTTGCAGAAAAGCAAAGGTGGGTTTGAATGTTGACTCTACCATGTATAAGCTATGGGATTCTTAGCCTTTTGTTTTCTCTTTTGCAAAACGATTAAATTGACCCCGAGCACAAAGTTGCTGAAAGGATTGAGATAAGCCATAAGTAGTGAATGGCACCATGGATGCTTAGCTAATTAACAGTATCGCTGCTCCTAAATAAGAAAAAGACTGCAGGAGTTTGAGAGTTATTTAACAGAAGAGATCAAAGCATCATCAAGTATATAGAAAGTAACTTGACAGGTCGGGCATGGTGGCTTATGCCTGTAATCCCAGCACTTTGGGAGGCTGACACGGGTGGATCACCTGAGGTCAGGAGTTCGAGAGCGGCCTGGCCAACATGGAGAAACCTCATCTCTACTAAAAATACAAAAATTAGTCAAGTGTGGTGGTGTGTGCCTGTAATCCCAGCTACTAGGGACGCTGAGGCAGGAGAAGTGCTTGAACCTGGGAGGTGGAGGTTGCAGTGAGCTGAGATTAAGCCATTGCACTCCAGCCTGGGCAACAGAGCCAGAGTCCATCTCAAAAAAAAAAAGTAACTTGACAGTCAAGAATATGAAATGATCAGGAGATGTCAGTGCCCAGAAATCTGAACTAACAGCTCAAGAAGGACTTCCTCAGATAAAAAAATAATTAAGTGGTCACAAATACACCATCCACGTGGTGAATGTAGAAACCTAGGAGGTAGAAGAATGAAGTTACCAGTTGATTATAATACAAAGGGTCTGTGAAAAATGTATATTTAGAATGCAGTATGTCAAAATGATTCTGACTTATTTTTCACTACTGTTTTAGGACTCTAAATTGATTTGTGGATAATGGTTTAATGGGTTAAACACAAGTATTTTTAGATCCATGGGCAAAAACATTTTCTGTTATCAAAAGACTTATCAGGGAAAATGATTCATTTAGAAGTATTTTCTTAGAAATGTATGCACTAAAGGGTCTGAGAAGGCATGCAGCCAAGCTTAATAAAGCACTTACCAAACCTTGGGCCCCGGCATGCTTTTTTCAAGCAATGCTTACATATTTTTCAAGCACTATTATACCTGCGGCCATTACTTTGGATGGAACCCAGTAGGTCATCTGGTCTAGATCATTCATTTGACAATTGAGTTTCTCTACCTAGAGTTAGGCAAATTTATTCAAAAACTGCATTATTAGCTTTAACCATAAGTTCTGTCAAATCAACATAGAGAAAATATTTTTCATTATTTTTGTGTTTTACAATAAAATTCATTTTGCATAAAAGTGGCCCATATAGCTCAGTACTATTTAAAGTAGTATTTGCTTATTTTTCTTCTACTCTTAAATATTTCTGTACTTCTTCATACAAACCTTTGTAAAAAAACAGGGTGGCTTTCTATATAAACTGATTTTATTGAGACTATCCTAGTCTTCTATTTTTCTCTGTATATGCCTTGATTTAGCATATTCATATTGATTATCTCTATTGACGCACTTAACATGTCAACAGCATAATATGTTTTTTCTTCTAATATGTAAAATTGACATTTTTTATGAAGCTACCAGAATTTTTCTGAAGTATTTATTTTCATCTCATTTATAATTGGCAGAATTTCTTGCTTCATACAATTTAGAGATGAAAGACTTTTTATTATTCTTTATAGTAAATGAAACAGCTTTCTGTGTTTCTAGATCTCATTTATTACATCCATTAGTTTGGGAGATTTTCATTTGTTTGGTTTGACAATTATGCTCATATAATCTTCTTAAGAAATATTCTGCTTAGTTGAAAATAAGGAACTAAATATAATAGAGCTTCTGTCTTGAACAATGCTATTTCTATTTAATTAGATGTATTTGAATTTTTCCCCAATTAACAATTTCTCAGATACTCTTATCCTATTCTCTTCCTTATTCCTCTTCTTAATTTGCTGAAAATATGGGCTACACCTGCTACTTTCATTGCTTATTTGTAACTCTGTAATAGGTCTCTGTCCTTTGTACTGACACTCTGTATTATGCAAACAATTGGCATCTATGTTTGTTTCCAATTGCTACTATAAAATTGTTACAACTCAGTGGATTAAAACAACACAAACTTATTTTCTTATATTTCTAGAGGTCAGAAGTCCAAATTGGATCTCACTGAGCTAAAATCAAGGTGTCAGCAGGTCTGTGTTCCTTTCTGGTGAATTAATTCCCTTGCTTTTCCAACCTCTAGAGTCGGCCTGCATCTTTTGGCTTCTGACACCTTCCATCTTAAAAGCTAGCAATGGCCAATCAAGCCTTTCTTACCCTGAATCACTCTGATGACTCTTCTGCTGCCCTCTTTCGCTTATAAAGGACAATTACGATTACATTGGTCCCATCTGGATAATTCAGAGCAGTCTAATTTTAAGGTCAGTTGATTATCAACCTAAAGTCCATCTGCAACCTTAATTCTCCCTTGCCATTTAGCATAACATAATCACTAATTTCAAGAATTAGAATGTGGGAATCTTTGGAGGCCATTATTTTGCCTAACTCAATTTTTCATCACCAACTTTAGTCACCTTTATCCCCTTCCTCTTAGGCTTTCATCACCTAAGTTGATTTCCTTTCTCTTATAATTCTCCAATGGATATATTCTCTTCATTCTTATATTGTTCTATATCATTCTCCATTTACGGTAATTCTTCCTCTGTTTTTGGAACTCAGTTGTGGGTGTTCTCTGAGATTTTCTTTTCTTTTCTTTTTTTTTTTTTTTTTTTTTTTTTTGAGACAGAGTCTCGCTCAGTCACCCAGGCTGGAGTGCAGTGGCGCAATCTTGGCTCACTGCAAGCTCCACCTCCCGGGTTCATGTCATTCTCCTGCCTCAGCCTCCTGAATAGCTGGGACTACAGGCGCTCGCCACCACACCCAGCTAATTTTGTTTTTGCATTTTTAGTAGAGATGGGGTTTCACCGTGTCAGCCAGGATGGTCTTGATCTCCTGACCTTGTGATCCGCCTGCCTCGGCCTCCCAAAGTGCTGGGATTACAGGCGTGAGCCACTGCTCCCGGCTGAGATTTTCTTTAATATTCCAATCTCCCTTCCTTATGTTTTCTTTTTTGAAGAAATTCTATATTTTTTCATCTGAAGATATGATTTTTCTCTCTAATGTGGACAATCCCAAAATTTATATTTTTAGTCGTGTTTTCTCTCTTGAAACCAAATCCTATATCTTATAAATTCTATTGAATTTATAATAGAACTCTGTAATAGGTCTCTGTCCTTTGTACTGACACTCTGTATCTATGCAAACAATTTCTTTTGGTTATTCTGCAGTCATTCTCCAGTTTCATTGCTGTTTCTCTTTAGGGCCCAGAGATAACTTAAAAGAAGACAAGAAACAGAGGTCAGAATATCAAAATACCTTATTGATAGAATTGAATCGAGATCACTGCAGGATATTATCATTTAGCCCAAAGATTTATTTAGGAAAAATATTTTAATATTTCCTTCTTTCTCTGCACAATTCTTTATAAGCAACATAACATCCCAAGGTATAAGTTAAGTGGTAAATAGGAACATTTCAATCAGGGGTGAGAAACATTGTCTTGCCCCAGCTTACTTTTCTCCTTCATTCAGAAATGTTTGTCTTTGGAATATCCAGATTTATTCACATTGTGTACTCACAATATGTCATATTCTACTAAAAAGCACTGAAGTATTCAAGTGCATTAGTCTGTTCTCATGCTGCTAATAGACATACCTGAGACTAGGTCATTTATAAAGCAAAAGAGGGCTAATGGACTAACAGTTTCACACGGCTGGGGAGGCCTCACAATCATGGTGGAAGGTGAAGTAGGAGCAAAGGCACATCTTAACATGATGGCAGGCAAGACAGCTTGTGCAGGGGAACTGGGAACTGCCCTTTATAAAACCATCAGATCTCATGAGACTTATTCACTAACATGCGACCGGTGTGGGGGAAAATGCCCTCATGATTCCTGGGCCCCTCCCATAACATATAGGGATTATGGAAACTACAATTCAAAATGAGATTTGGGTGGGGACACAGCCAAACCATATCACCAGGATTCACTATCTATCTTGATGTTTAATTCCCTCTTGCATGTCAACCACCAAAAGATAAGAAAAACACTCACCAAGACATGATTTTGCATAGCACCTAGATGAAAGGTGACATAATCCATGCCAAAGGGAGTTTTTTTGTTTTTTGTTTTTTTATAATCACTTTTTCACTCTCTTCACTGAGTTAGAAAATGCAAGATGAAAGCTGGAACATGATGCAATAATTAGCAAGTTATACCAGACATTTTAGGTGGAGGCATCAGAATAAGTCCACAATTTTAAAGCTCCTAAATTATTTGCAATATTCTTCCACAGTCTTACTATCTTGATTTGATCAGTTAAAGTATTAATCAGTGCCACATTTTATCTACTCATTCAGACATGGACTGTCTTGCCAGTTTTTACTACTTTCAACCTCCTTTTTCCTCCTCATCCACATCCATTAATCATCATGTCCTATGAAATAATTACTTCTCTTGGTGGCTCCCTTTTACATAGGTCCCTTCATTCTAATTCTTAATTATTTTTCAAAATTGAGATATCACAATATCTGGTCAATTGATTCCCTTGCCTCTATCTTTTTTCCTTATCTTTCAAATGAAGTCTAAATATGATTGTCAACTAATTTTTGTAATGCACCAGTTCCTCATTGTTCTACTTTAAACATCTTTAGTGGCTCTCCAGTATTTACAGTATAAAGCTCCAAATATTTAGAGTCTTGTTTATGAGTTTTTGCAATTGCTCAGAATTACCTTCATAATTTCATTTGTCATTAACAAATTACATAGCAACTACATCCCTTAGATTATCACAAAGTTCTTGTAAAAGCAAATCAAAGAAAACAAATTAAAAATAAAACATGCTCCCGCAGATTGGAAGAATAAAGATTTTAGAAAAATTAGACAGGCTTCTTTACTCTGGGTATGCTAATATGTATTATGAAACTTCAAGGTATGATTCTGATAAGCAGGGAATTCTGTACATTTAATTTAAAAAGCTTCTTTTGTTCACCAAACACTATCGACATTTTTGAGTGATACTAGTATTCCAAGGAAAAAGAAATTGAGAAATCTTCTCCACTGTACACTTGACTGGTTTCACCTCTTTGTGCCCCTGCATGATCTGCTGATTCCTGAGGTGTCTGCAGTTTGATGCAACTGGTTTGTCTTCACAGTCACTTCTTCCCTCTTATTAGTCGCGTGTAGACTCCCATCTTGGGAACAACATAAAATGCTATTTAAATGAGCAGCAGTAAAATGTTATTTGTTTTTTTAACCATAAAACTCTTAGAATTTGACTTAGTACTATCCTAACACGCTCTGGTGGTTTTAAAAGAAACTTACTCTCTCTCACTGTTAATCACTGGATGTTAAAGCTTAGGTGAATATCATTTTAAAAGCAAGAACTAAGTAAACAGGCATAATTTTGAGAAAATAAATTCAAGGATATTATATAAGTCAAACCGAAATTGACTATAGAGATTGTTATCTCACACACAGGGAATACAAACCATATTTTTAGGTCCTTAGGCAACACGGAGCCTACAGAATTACTAATCATAATTACTATTCACTGTGCTGAATGCCTACTATGTGTGAGAACTGTGCTATTGTCTTTGGTTTTTGCTAACATTATTTAATTCTTATAACAATCCCATGAAATCAGTAACACTGTCTTCATTTTACAGAATTACAATGAAAAATAATGGTTCATTAATTTACTAAAAGTCACACAACTACTAAATAGTAGAGTGGACTATGTCTTTACCATTTTTTAAACCACGAAGTTTCACCAAGTGCTGAGTTTTGGCCCTCCACTATTGAAGAAGTACAAGGAGATTCTAGTGATAATTCAGAAGAAAGTTTAAATTACTATACAAAGAAAATATATGAAAAGGCTGAACAAATATTTATCTAGCTAGAAAAGGAAAGGGAAAATTAGAGAAGTAAGTATACCATACATCCAGTAATGGTGCCAAAAGAGTGTAGGTTTAACAGTCATAGTCGTCAGTTGCTGCAGTAATTGACTAGGGCAGAATTAGCCAAAGAGAATCCATTGAATGGATGTCCAACAGATCAGAGTACTATGAGGAAGTCCAGAGAACTGAACTCAAAGATGGACAGAAATAAGAAAAAAATAGGCAGCCAAGAAGACAACAATAAAAATCTTCTCATAAAACTAAATCAGTGAGGATAACTACAGCTAGTTTCTGAAGAGCATATGCCACAGATGTCAAAGCTATAGCTACAGCACTGATCCATTTACCCTGCTGCTTCTGAAAGTCACATGTTTAGGCTGCTACTGTCTACTTTTGCAGTAGACATGCAGTCAATCCTTCAGCTTGGTGATTCTTTGCACCATCACCTCCTAATTTCAAGAGCAGTTGGAAGCATCCCATTGACTGATCCTCCCTAGTTTCAAGCGATGAATAAAACACTGGTATGTGCTAATTTCAACTTTTATAGAGTGAATATCTGCCATCTACTTACTCTTAAAGTGGCGAATTATCCAAAAAAAGATATATGGTATAGATGCTAAGTCATGAAAAAAGTAACAAACATCCTTTACACTACATGCTGTCTTATGACTTCTATTTATGTAAAATCTAGTATACAATCCATGAGTCTAAGTTGCAGCCACCATTTGAGGTATGTGGATAATTCATTCCACTATGTTAACATTGTGATCTTCTAATATATGTTTACAAATCAGTAATTTTGAACTTAGAAACAATCAATAAGTAGCTAAGCTAACTCTACCTTACACTTAAGGTAAAGTTAAAGTTTTTACTAAAAGGGATTGTTGAGACAACATTTATTAAAGTGCAAATATAATTTAAACAAATAAATGCAAATATGACAGACAAAAAATACTTTGAAAAATGTACAGAAAGTGTGCAAAAGCTAATATTATATAAACCAACTTCAAAAATATTTAATAATTCGCTTCAGCCTGAGATGTCAACCTTTTACATACAGTGAACAAATATTTAATGAATAAGTTTTATACAAAAAGCACTTAAAATGGGTTATGAATTTAAATAAAAAGAAGTGTGAAAGACAAACATGAATGTTTCACTCAAACAGCATACTTTTAGGGAAACTGAAAAATAAGAAGTGATGAATATCACAAGAAAGATTCAAGTAAAATAATGCACAGGTATTAATTTTACATGATAGAGTTAGAAAAGGCTGCATAAAATGTGGCATCTAAGAGAAATCTTGAAAAATGCATACAATTCAAATTAGAAGCAACAGAGAATTCAACGCAGTAGGAACAGCATGTGAAAGGCATAAATTAGGAGCTTGTGTGAGGCTCAATATATATCTCCACATAGCTAAAGAATAATGTTGCAAGGAGTTACTGAAAACAAGATTAGAATCACATTGTCTTGGCCCTTGAATAACTTGCTAAAGAGTTTGTATTCCTAGCTTCCAGAAAATGGTGGATAAGACATAAGACTAATGTGTAGCTCCCACTTGGATGGACAGAGCAGCATGTGGAGGACAGACACTCGCTCTGTCACCAAGGCTGGAGTGCAGTGGCATGATCTCAGCTCATTGCAATCTCCACCTCCTGGGTTGAAGCAATTCTCCTGCCTCAGACTCCCAAGTAGCTGGAATTACAGGTGCATACCAGCACACTAGGCTAATTTTTGTATTTTTAGCAGAGACTGGGTTTTGCCATGTGGGCCAGGCTAGTCTCAAACTCCTGACCTCAAGTGATCCACCTACCTTGGCCTCCCAAAGTGCTGGGATTACAGGTGTGAGCCACTGTACCTGGTCTGAATTAATCTTTACTACTCCTTTAAGGTATTCTTGTAAGGCAGGTTTAAATGAAATGAATTCCCTCAGCATTGGCTTGTCTGTGATGAATTTTATTTCTCCTTCTCTTATGAAGCTCAGTTTGGTGTGATATGAAATTATTGGTTGGAATTTCTTTTCTTTAAGGATGCTGAAAATAGGGCCCTTGTCTCTTCTGGTTTATAAAGTTTCTGCTGAGAGGTTTGCTGCTTAGTCTCTGCATGAGCTTCGCTCTGTATGTAGTTTAACCCTTATCTCTAGCTGCTTTTAAGATATTTTTTTGTGTGAGTGTGTTGACCTTGGTGAATCTGATGACAATACACGTTGGATATGGATCCCAGTGGTCCATGACAAGATACTATCTTCTATAGTATCTAGCTGGTCTTGTCTGTATTTATTGAATTTGCATGTCAACCTCTCTAGAGAGAATAGGGAAATTTTCATGGACTATATTCTCAAATATATTTTCCAAGTTTTATTCTCCCCTCTCAGGAAATGCCAATAAGTTGTCGATTTGGTCTCTTTATATAGTACCATAATTCTTGGAGAATTTGTTCATTTAAAAAATTCTTTTTTCTTTATTTTTTTCTGACTGAGTTGATTTGAATAACTGGTCTTCAAGCTCTGGGTTTCTTTCCTCAGATTGGTCTATTTTCCTACTACTACTGCTGATTGTATAATGAAATTCTTGTAGTGAACTTTTCAGTTCTAGAAGTTCAGTTTGGTTGTTTTTAAAACATTATTTCATCTTTCAGCTCTTGGGTTGTTTTACCAGATTCCTTAGATTTAGTTTCAACATTGTCTTGATTCTTGAACTTTCTTGTCATCCAGATTTAGAATTCTACTTATGTCATTTCAGTCATTTCAGACTGGTTAAGCACAATTGCTGTGGAGCTAGTGGACTCATTTGGGGGTAGGGGACACGGTGCCTTTTTAAATTGCCAGAGTTCTTGTCCACATTCTTTCTCATCTGGGAGAGTTGGTGTTCCTTTAACTATGGTATAAGTTGAGTATAGCCAATTGGCTTTGTTTCTGAATGTTTTCAGATGATCAAGATTCTATACAGGTTTTTATTTGTGGCTGAATTTTTGTCCTTGGTTTCACAGCAGGGTATATCATCAAAACACTTTTGGTGTTATTGTTTGGGCTGTGATCCAGTGGATAGTGCTTAAGACTAATGGACAGTAGACAGTCTCTTACTTAGCCACCTGGCTCCTCTGTATTTCCTCATGTTTCCAGTCATAATCTGCAGTGCAGTGGGGAGAGAGGTAATTCCTCACCAAGTCTGAACTTAGGCCTTGGTGGAGCCCCTTCTGATCACTGTTCTGGGACATGTGGCTCCCTGGGCAAAGAACGTAGCAGGGAGATAGGTCACCCTGTTTCTCGGCTGGTCCTAAGGAAGAAGGCAAGTTCTGTTTCTATTCCAGCTAATGAACTGACACACGTCACCCCTCTTAGTCCTCTGAGAGGGTGGGCTCTTCTCCCACTTGAGTACTGGCCACAAATTTCAGCTTTGCACTTCCGAGCTGCACACTGCAGCTCTGGGGCACTGGGATTGGCCTGCAGCTCCATCCTCTGGACCCCTAGATTCATGTTCCAGGTGTAATGGGGATCCAAAGTGCTCCCAGGCCACCGGGAACATAATCAGGTGGAGCAAACCACCCAGGCTGGGCAGTGGAGGCTGAGCCATGCATACTCTCCTGAAAAGCACCTGGACAGTGGCCCTGGGAGGGGCTGGTGAGCAGGAGGGCCTACAGAACAGACATGTACCAGTCCCACAGAGAAATCAGTCCTGTTTCCTCCTAGTCTGGTGGTCAGCTGGAGCTAGAGCTTCTCAGAGGGTGACTGGGGAGTCCTGGGGAGTGGGTAGCTATGTCTTTGTTTGGACAGAGCCTCACTGTGCACAAAGGCCTGTGGTTCCATGCTGGCTGGAGCTCCATCTCTGTCTACTCTCTGGAAGGATCCCTCTGTCTGCTCAAATGTCCATGGTGGATGTGGGGCCCCCATAGCCAGGATCCCAGCGGTCCATGACAAGGATAGGCAGTCCTGCAATTCTTCATTCACCCATTCCCAGGAGCCATTTGAGGTCAGTATTGGCTCAAGCATTGGCCTACCGTGCGCAAGGTTCCCAGCTTCCTACCTCCTCAGCCTCCACATCTGCATCAAATCTGCATTCACTGGGCATTTTCTCTTCAAAGATCTGTCCATGGTATGTTGGTTTACCTCAAACTTTGGTCTTTGGGGGCAGGAACAATGCTTCCTGGCTGTGTCTTGTTGGCTATATTGTCCTTTACATTAGTCTTAGAGTTGGTATACTATTTGATGGACAAACGCTGGAGGCATTTCCAGTAAGAATGGAAACATGACAAGAATGAACATTATCAATAATATAATTCAATTATTACTATTTTGACACACAATCAATATTAAACTTAAAATAGTGAGATATTTGACACTCAGTAAAGGAAACTTTTTGAATTAGTGATTATACTCATATTGCATCTTAGTTTGGATAAGATTTTACTAAAAATATCTGATCTGTAATTTAAAGTTCACAAAGTGTACTTTTTAAAGTCGATTTACATTTCCAAGTTGTTCCCAATATATTTAAGAGATTTCTGACAATTGAATCAAATACCAGCTTTTAGATTTAGATTAGATAATTAAAATTAAATATAATGTTAAAATTCAGTTCATTTGATAAAGGAAAAAGTACAAATATATAAAGTTAAAAATGATAAGAAAGAAGTTACTATTAAAACCACAGAGAATTTTAAAATGACAAGAAACTTCCTTCATTAATTTGACACAAATAAATTTGAAATCAAGGATGAATTAATTATTTTCTAGAGAAATGAAGGTTACTTGAATTTATCTTATTAGTGTTAGAAAGATTAAATTGACCAATTTAACAGAAGAAAAGTAGGAAACAATTAGATAAATACCACACAAAACAGCACCAAGCCCACATAGTTTCACAAGGTAATTATTCTAAAGGTTTAAATAGCAGATAGTCATAATGCTGTATGATTATTCAGAACATTGAAAGGGAAAGAAAACATCTTAATTCCTTTCATGAAGAAACTATAACACTGATACCTAAACCTGACAAAACAGTATAATGAAAGAAAACTATAGGTCAATATTACTCAAGAAAATAATGTAAAAATTTAAAATAAAAAAATAGCAAACTTAATCCAACACTGTATTAAGAAAATGACACACCATAACTAAATAGGATTTATTTTAGGAATGAAAGATTGCTTTACTATTGTAAAACCAATTCATTTCATATATACCCTGTTGACAATGTAGACGTATAATCATATTATCTTCACAGATGCTGAGAAAGCCTTTGACAACAACAATAAAATACACTAATTTATTTGGTTTTAAAAAACTCAAAGAAATAAGAATTTAGGGATCCTTTCTTAACGTAATGAAATATATTTGCCTTAAGCTTAAAGCTGGTATACTATTTGATGGAGAAACGCTAGAAGCATTTTCAGTAAGATTTGAAACAAAGCAAGAATACATATTATGACTAATACTATCCCATATTATGTCACAGTTTTTAGATGAGCACCAACCCAATTAGATGAGATAAATTATTGAAAAAGCATAAAAATAAAGAAGAAGTAAAACTACTTCTGTTTGCAATTTTTAAGATAATATATCTTGAAAATTCCAGAGGGTCAATGATAAAACTATGTCAAATACTCTAATGAATTAGCTGAACGCTAGATTAACATTAACAAATTAGTAGCCTTTATATACTCTTTAACAATGAACACTTAAGAGTAAATCCATGTATAAAAGCAATAAGAACACTAAATACTTAGAAATAAATGTAATGAAAATGTACAAATTTTGTGAAAGGAAAATTTTAACACTTACCAAGGACTCTAAAGAAGACTTTAAAAAGTAGGAAAGTATCCTGTATTTTTGGATAAAATGATTCAACACTATAAGGATGTAAATTCTCCATAAGCTGACCTATAAATTCATTCAAACCTAATAAAAATACCAACAAATTATGAAGTTAGGTAAATTGATACTAAAGTTCATATGGAATCACATGCATAGAAGAATAGTAAGGAAAATAATTTTGTAAAAAAAGAAATAAGAGGAAGACTAAATATTAAAAGATATTACAAAGCCTTTGTATTTAAAAAGATATCATACTGGCACATGAATTGACACATAAAGTAGCGGAAAAGAACAGAAGGTCCAGATTTAAAACTAAATATGAGAATTCAGTATATGACAATAGTAGCACTTCAAACCACTTAAAAATAGACTTAATAACAGGTGCTGGGACAACAGAGTAGCCATTTGCAAAAGGTAAATTTAGATCCATATCTTATATCATATGCAAGAATAATCTGCAAAAGAACTGGAATTCTGGTGTAAAAAATAAAATCAAACAAGTACTTGAAAAATTCATAAATTTCTCTTTAACCTTAGTGTAAGAAAAGGTCTTCTAACTGTGACTCAAATTCAGAGGCAATAAAAGAAAAATGTCAATGAATTTGACTATATCATTTTTCAAATTTTGCAGGAAAAAAACCCAGTATAGAAAAAAATCCAAAGACAGTCAATGAACTGGGAGAAAATATTTGCAACACTTACCACAGACAAAAGACTAGTGGTATATTCTCTCTCTCTCTCTCTCTCTCTCTCTCTCTCTCTCTCTCTCTCTCTCTCTCTCTCTCTCCACCCCCTCCCCCCACCTCCCCACCCCTGGCTCTCATCCCCTTAAGTGTGAACTAATGTTAAACTCAGAGAATTTAGGCAATCTGATCAAGATCATACGTGCAAATCATGATCTCCAGTTTACAACCAGTTCAGTATGACTTTACAAACCTCTTTTTTTTCTACCTTACCTGGCTATCAATTCAAGAAAGCCAACAAGTGGGGGGAAATTGAGTATTTATCAAAATTTCTACCCATTCCTTCACTAATTTCTCCACCACACTTAATAGTGAATAACAACTTCCATATAACACATTCTATTAGCATGTGATGTGCTTGACTAATCATAAATCAGCAAAGCTTTTAAAAATGCCCTTTTGCTTTAACTTAGGAACAAAATGGAATTAAACGTGACACTACAATCTGAGAGTGTCACACAAAATAAACCTTTAGTTAAGTTTCCATTCTTATAACTCCTAATTCTAAGATTCACAGTATATATTACTGTGCAAACATACAGCTCAAAGATAACCCACCTGTAATAATGCCAGTCTCTTACCATTTCTTTCTCTCTCCTTAAACTCTCAGAGAACTGGGAAAGTTTTTCTTACCTTCTGTGTAAGATTATTTCAAGTCCCTTTACTTATGAAGGTTTGAAGCTTAAGATACCTAGAAAAGAACTACCAGTAAGTAACCAAACTGGCAGGGGAAGGAGGGAGGAAGGCATTGAGGTCAAGTGAAATCAACACTAGACCGTGAGATGAAGCCCTGGCTTTTGGTTTCTGCTCCCACGCTGACACTTTACTCCTTGGGGTAAGTCATTGCCCTTTGGGTTTCAGGTTCTTTAAAAATAAAAGGAACAAGCATAAGCTGACTTAAAATTCCTGATTGTTTTAATAACTATAGCATTGTTTTGTTCTTTATATATATATGTCAGTACAATTTATGTTAAATGTTTGAAAAACTGTAAAAAACACAAATTAATAAATCGAGGATAACAACATTGTTATCCTTTGTGTTTCTCATCTCTTTTCTCCCTCTGCTCCAGCTATTTACTCGTCTGCCTTGATGACTATTCCCATAAAATTGTTTTGCTGGACAACTTCTCATCTATTTTTCCCCTCTGCTCCATGTATTTACTTGTCTGCCTTTATGACTATTTACATATCCAATTTAAGATCTAAAGGTGTAATAAACTCTATTTTCACATAAAATATGTTATGAACACTTTCTATGTGATTAAGAGAAAACTCTTCATGGTCACATGGTATTTCATTGATTAGATATCCATGGGATATCTAATCAATGCTTGTTTTGTTTTAAGATAGCTATATAAAATTTTTATTTTTCATTTGTTTTACTTAAGATGAAATTTTGAAGTAGAATTGAATCATTAATATTTTATAATAGTGCCCTCAACTTTATAAGTTCAGTAGTCTTGGGCTAGAATTTCAATGTAAAATTTGGCTGCAATGGCATCATCATCTTCAGAGGCTTGAGTCCGCCCAAAGGATAAAATGCCTAATACATATATCTGTGAAATCAAACTTAAGCTAAGTCAGTTTCAAAATTTCAATAAGAGTAAATTAATGTGAGTGAAAATTTGGAACACAAGTGATATGCTTCATGCACTAACTGTTGATGCCCTAAGGGAACAGCTATTCTACTTTGTATTTTATCAAGATTGTGTTATGAATTACAAATCCCATTGACTTTTTAGCAATCATATTAGAGAAATATTATTAGCTTCTGAACTTAATAACCCCTCAATGAGTCATTGTTGAGATCTCTGTCAATTCAGTTGAAAATACAAATGCTAATATCTTGACTTTTCATTCTACCGGTGACCTCAGCTGGATAACACAGATGCTTTTAAAACGATAAAATAGTGTGATCATAGTGTAGCTAAAAACAAGATATTTAAAGGCATTTATATGTTTCCAGAATTTGAAGGCTTAAAATATGTACGTCAAGGTAGGCAATGAATGTATCTAAGATTTATTTTAGAGCAGCTGAAATTATAAGAACAAAGTAAATGAGAAACATTGTTAACATGAAATTTAGCCAAGGGGTCACTATTCTTATAAGAAATGAAATGATGGCAAAATAATCCTTAATTCATTTTCCATGTACAACGCCTATCAAAGGCATTATTACTATTTGCATTCAAACAAAATCTTACACATTTTTCTATTTTCTGTCTCTGGAGCAAGGGCACTTCTAATCAGTGTCACTATGTTTGGAAACTTGTACAAATGACCAGTGTCTTCTCCAAGTGCTGGTTATAAGTGCACTTAATTCAGAGTACAAATTTGACGACTGTAAAATATCACACATGCAAAATGCTTCCAGGCTGCTATGCCTGCCATGATATTGGTATAAGATTTCTCAATTACTTGTGAATTTTGTTATGCAATTATATCCTAGAAAAATTGATGCAGTGAAAATAGGAAACACTTGTATATTCTAACAGCGTATCATGAAAGCTTTTAATTGGGCATAAAATTCTGTTCTTATTCTATCAACAAGGGGAAAAAATAAAACTTACCTACCCTCTATCACCCTTAGTTATGGATTCTTGAAAAATCTCACTAAGTTTTTCAACAAACCAAAAAGATGGTTTTTTGAAGAGAATAGGACTCACCTATCTGCAACTTCCTAAATCCAAATCTAGACATACTTCTTTTTTGACAGTTGAAATTCTCAGATGATCCTATGTTATGTGGGTAGTCTAGCATTTGAACATTGAGTTATTTGGGGATGATCTCATTTGATCATGCAACTATAATTATATAAAAATTTGAAATGGGCTGGGCTGGGCGCGGTGACTCACGCCTGTAATCCCGGCACTTTGGGAGGCGGAGGCGGGCGGATCACGGTCAGGAGACCGAGACCATCACGGCTAACACGGTGAAACCCTGTCTCTACCAAAAATAAAAAATAAAAAAAAAAAGAAAAAAGAAAAATTAGCCGGGCGTGGTGGCGGGCGCCTGTAGTCCCAGCTACTCTGTAGGCTGAGAGAGAATGGAGTGAACCCCAGAAACAGAGCTTTCAGTGAGCCGAGATCGTGCCACTGCACTCCAGTCTGGGAGACAGCGAGACTCGGTCTCAAAAAAAAAAAAAAAAAAAAAAAAAAAAGAGTAAATGAACACTTCACAGCCAAAACTTTCAGAATATTTGTGTTCTAAGTTTTACTGAATACATTGTTTTAGCCTTAGATTTAATACAATAATTGAATATAAAATACAAATTTTGTAACTATCATCACGGCTTCACTTGAATAAAACTGGACTAAATTCCCTGATCCATCACTCAATAATTGTGGAAACTGGGAAAAGTTATTTAATAATTGAAGCTGTTATTGTAGATTAGTAATAATACACATTTCCTTGTAATATACTGAGTTTAGTATCAATTAAATAATAATGCAAACCTCTTAGGACAGTTCATATCACACAATGAACAACCAATAAATTTCAGTTGTTATTTTGTTGAAACACTTTTTCAAAAACAGTATACTAGACACAAAACTAGGTTTCATAATTAAATCACATAGAAATTTAGATCGGTTCTCAGCATAATTTTAAACATTAATTGCCTGAAGATATGGATAATTTAGCTTCTCTAAAATGTGTTTGCCAAATATTCAGAACCAGCAATGTCTTACAAGATAAACATTAAGATGAATATAAAAAATAAATAAAATGTGCATAAAAACTCCTAAATTTATGCAGATATTCCACCCTCAAAGAAGAGGGAATAACTCCTTACTTTTTAAGTGTGGGCTGTACATGTGGCTACCCTTCGAAGAGTCCAGTATGGAAACAGAGAGCAAAAAAAAAAAGAATGATTCAGCAGCAGAGAAAACTGACAAACACTATCTCAGTCAGGCAAGCAAGGTCAATATCAAGTTGTAAATCGTGTTAATAGTATATACCCATAACATGATGGGATGAACATTACACTTTATATCTGTGATCTTCCCTCCCAAGAAACCATTACCCCAGTTTAATCATGAGAGAAACATCAGACAAATTGCAATAGAAAGACATCCAACAAAATACCTAACCAATACTAAAACAAAAAATTGCTAATGTCATCAAAAACGAGGAAAAGTATGAGAGATGGTCACAACCTAGAAGAGTGTAGGGGACATGACAACTAAATAAAACTAGATGGTATCCTCCAACATAGAAAACCAAGTAAAAATTGGGATATCTGAATAAATCTATGGTATTTAGTTAATAATAATGCATTAATACTGTTTTATTAATGGTAACAAATACACCACACTAATGCAAGATGTTAATAGTGACAATTTAGTGAAAGTTATTTAGGAACTCTCTATATCCTATGTTTTTAATTTTTCTGTAAATTTAAAACTGTTCTAATAAAAAGTTGTTAAAAAACAAAACAAAACTCTACTCAGACCAATGTTTGGAAGTTGAGACAGGCTCTGTAAATGAATGTCTTCTCTACACAGAGCAGTGTGAGAGGAATATATTCTGAAACTCTAGGGGATCCTGCTGTAGAGAGATAACTGCCTAAGTTAAACAGCGTTTGTTTTGCCAAGTATAAAACTGTATAATCAGAAAAAAAATGCAATTATGTGGGATTTAGGACATAAGACCAAAATTAACATTCAAAATCAGAAAGATAAATAATTGTTTAATTATGTTGCACACTTTAGGACATTTTTGTGACTTTTTCTGGTACTATTTTTATTATTTTACCCATTAGAAAGAGTGACATATTTTTAATTCAAAAGCTGCTAAACATTATGAATTTGGATGTTACAAAAGAGACAAAAATGACCATTGACTTGAATTAATCATTGGATTGTAGTGCAATGATCCAGCTGTTGAAAACATAAATGAAGGGAGGTTATACATATAATTAACTGTGCCTTATTTTGTGTCACTGTAGACATGGTTAAAATAGAGTGAGACACAGTTAACTTATAAATATTATATTAGCTATGTAATTGCAATAAAAAAGACATGAAAAAGAAGTTGCTTAAACAAGATGAAAGTTTTCTTCTTTCTCACAGAACAGTTCAAAATAGTCTATCCATCTTTAACACCTGCCTCCCTTTTCTGGGTCCAATTTTGCTGTTCAAATTTTTACCATCATGAGATGGCATCAAGTGGAAAAAGGACCTAGAAAGTTCAAATACATTCACTTTCTAGGTGTGATCTGGAAATCCTAGACTTCAGTACACTCATACGCCTCTGGTCAGAATTTAGTCCCTTGGCTATGCCAAAGTGCAAGCAAAACTAGGTTTTGCATTTTTTTTTTTTTTTTTTTTTTTTTTTTGGTGGGTAACCTGGTAACCAGCTAAAATTAGGAAGTTCTATTATTAAACAAAAAGAGGACACTTTTTGGTAGCTATTTAGCCATCTTTGCTATTGTGATTTTTGGGTCCCACAAGTTCAAAATTTGCAATAACAACAGCAAAAAAATGGCACTTGAAGATGGTGTTCAAATGCTGGCTGTCATTTAGTAGGTCTGAGATAGTGCCAGCGGTTATGCTTCTAACAGGCTTCTAATTGGTGTCAATACTGATAACCCAAGGTCCAAACTTTGACTTGTAAGATTCTAAGCTATGCCTTACCTAGAAGAACTGCTATTGAACCAGATCTGGAAGGAGCCAGTGTTCATATTAAATAATAATTTTGTTCTTTGGTTTGCCTTTTTTTTTCCTTGTGGGTAGAATGTTAGTAATGGTGGTAATAGAACTCACAAATAAAGCACCTGCTTTGTGAATAAAATTAGAAATAATTGGACTCTATACAAGAAAATTTGGGGATATATTTTCTCATTGTTAAAGTATATGTAATTTACCACTGAGACAGTTAATCTTAACAAATGAACTAAGAAACAGGATAAAATTGTGGAAAGGTGGTATGTGGGTGAATACATATTCAAAAGGATGAGAAGAAAAATTTAAATTTGTATATGAACTAAAAAAATACAGCATATTTCAAAGATCAAAAGAGGAGCTATTAAGAAGTGTTTCTACTCATTAAAAATATATCCAATTTTCTATTGTATGTCTCTCAGTACAGCTGAAACTCTTATTTTTGCGTGCAGCATAGCATATTGACAGCAGAACTATCACATGATTTTTGTCTGTTTTGCAAATATATATCCCCCATTCAACAAGTGAAAACTGGAATGGATAGAAACACATGATACAAACATGTCCACAGGATATTCACAGTTGAAGCAAGGACAATTATCAGATAATGAGCATGGCTTTAGAACTGCAAAAACTCCCTCAACATTCCTAGCACATGAATGTAACCTTTTTGGTTCACCTGCATAATCAGTTCAAAGTAAACATACGTTATTTATTCATCAACATCAAACCCCCTAACATGATTTCTAGAAATAAGATAATCAAAGAGGTTTTTGTACTTTATTTTCTGAAGAAGCTATTCACTTTAAGAGTAGGCCTGTGAATCACCACGGTGCCTAAGCTTAGGGTCTGCGGGGCTAGGGTCATTACATAATCAGTACACGATAGGTGATGGTTAGGATAAAGAAAGGAACATGAAACTTCCTGAAGGTTGCTAAAAAATCTATTGACTCATTCTACATAATTTGAGTACTTATCACAAGGAAAATATGGACACTCTAATATAGAGACTGAATTACGGCACATCTCTTCCCTCTTATAATTTATAATCTAGCGGGGAATATGAGACGTTGATGTATGAAAATTGTTATAGAATAAAAAATATCTTTGATTAGGTCCCAATGCCTATTTAAAACCATGCATGTCGTAGGCATTTTACAAAATGATCAATACTAGTGGGAATGATTAGAAATGAGTTCATCAAATTATAGAATAAGGAGACATTTGCAGGTCTATATACATGCCACTACTCATTCAGTCTCATCTGGGTTACTCTACTGCATTTTTGCCAAACTCATACATAACAACATAAAGGAGTGACAAAGACTTCACCTGTTAAGGTATGTCATTTGAGCAGCTGTGAGATTCAATATTCCGATAAAGAAGCTTAGATTTAAATGTGTTAAAGGAAGCAAAATTGCAACTAGCTAGGAGGAATAAGTTCTAGTGTTCTATACCACTGTGGGATGACTATAGTTAACATTAATATATTAAATAGTTTTAAACAGCTGGAGGGAGAATATTGAATGTTCCCATGCAAAGAAATGATAAACGTTTGAGATGATGGGTATGGTAATTATTCCAATCAGATCACTATATACTGTATATATATGAAACATCAATATCTACCCTATGAATATGTACAATTATTATTTTTCAATTAAAATAACATTTTAAAAGCCTAGATTTAACCTCTGCATTGACGAATAAATAGGAATTCAACAAGACAAGATTATCCCAGGGAGAAGGGATCTAGGAAGTTATGTAGAAAAGCACAAGTAAATATCAAAGGAGAGAATTTGACAATGAATGTCAAGAGTGAAAAAAGCATGAATAGACTAACTTTTACACATTATTGAATGTAAGCTAAGGATTAGGCTGAATCTTAGAGTAAAAGAATACTCACTGAGGACTGTAGAGAAAGCACATAACAGGAGAGATGATGTGCTTTAAGAGTATTCATCTGTCAGTGTCATTTCAGGCAGACTGAGAAAGAGCACAAAGTGAAGACAAGCCAAAAGAGGAATAGTCAAACGTGAGAGAGAGAAAGGCTTGAAGTGTGTGATGACAGTAGCACTAACCCTCGGGTAAACTGTATTGGATGCTGTGAATACCTGCATCCATTATACACATTCTTTTTAGATGAACAACAGGCTTCCAGCTACCAAAATCTGCATCTCCTGGTCCAGAATATTTTCCCAGAAGGTCACTTTGCTTGCTAAATCTGTGAGGAAAATTAGCATTCCAACACATCAGTTGTAACCTAATGAGGATGTCAAGGAGTATTTAAGTACTCCAAGTCCACTGTCCATCAGGTGGAATATTTCTGATGTAGTGTTTTACATTGTTTCCCAGTCTTCACTATGGAATTATTCAGTCACCAAATGTGGTTTATTATCACATTGTTGGCTGCCTATTCCTTCTTGCACCACTTTCCCATTTCCCTCTTGTTTCCCATTCCTAGAAATAAAAATAAAATACTAACACTTGAATATTAAAATTAGGGTTTGCTTCTGAGGGAGCCCAAACTAAAGCATTCATTTTTTTTTTTTTTTTTCAAAATGGAGAAAAAACACTTTTGATGAACATTTGCACTTGGAAGACAATTAGAGCAATGTAAAAGATTTTGAAGAGTGCAAGATCAGGCAATTGATTCATTTACTTATGCAGTACTTCTGAGTGCCTACTGTGTGCTAAGCACTTCATAATAGGCTAAAAATAAAATGATGAGCAAAAGCAAACATCCACTTTATTTTTAAAAATCAGCTTTGGCCAGGCGCGGTGGCTCAAGCCTGTAATCCCAGCACTTTGGGAGGCCGAGACGGGCGGATCACGAGCTCAGGAGATCGAGACCATCCTGGCTAACACGGTGAAACCCCGTCTCTACTAAAAATACAAAAAACTAGCCGGGCGAGGTGGCGGCGCCTGTAGTCCCAGCTACTCGGGAGGCTGAGGCAGGAGAATGGCGTGAACCCGGGAGGCGGAGCTTGCAGTGAGCTGAGATCTGGCCACTGCACTCCAGCCTGGGTGACAGAGCGAGACTCCGTCTCAAAAAATAAAAAATAAAAAAATAAAAAAAATAAAAATCAGCTTTATTATCATAAAGCTAATATTGTATTGAGTGCTTCACGTAATAAACAAATGTAAAAATTGCAGCAGATACAAGTGCTACAGAGTACAGGTGCATGTAGGATGTGACTATGAGAATACGTAACATAGAAAACTGACTCGCATAAGCTGGGTAAGAATTTGATAAGGAAATCACAATTTACTGAGACCAGAAGGAAGAATAGAATAGTAGGCAAAACATAAAAGTATGTGCAAAACTATATTTTAGAAGGAAACATATGGCATTCAAGAGATAGAAGGAACACTTCTATGAGCTAAAGAAGAGCAATGTGCTTGATATGGCCGGAAATGCAGGTCTTACACGGTATCTTAAGAGATAGGTTTGCAGCAGAGAAAATTAACTGTTTACTAAAAACTGTGTCCCACAATTTACAGTGGAAAATTTTTCTGAGAAGTGACTGCCATTTGAAGGAATATATCTCCAGACATAAATGCCGATATATATGGCTATTAGGCTAATTCTGGCCAATCAGGAGTATTAAACCACTATAGAAAAGAGTATGGAGGTTCCTCAAAACTACAAGTAGAACTATCATATGATTCAGAAATCCCACTGCTGGGTATATATCCAAAAGAAGGTAAATCAGTGTATTGAAAAGATATTTGCATTCCCATATTAATTACAGCAATATTCACAATAGCCAAGTTAATGAAATCATCCTTAGTGTCTATCAACAGATGAATAAAGAAAACGTGGTACATATACACGATACAATATTATTCAGCCACAAGGAATGAAACCCTGTCATTTGCAACAACATGGATAGAACTGAAGGACATTATGTTAAGAGAAATAATCCAGGTTCAGAGACAAATATCACATGATCTCATATGTGGGAGCTAAAATAATTGATCTCATGGAGGTGGAGAGTAGAATGTTACCAGAAACTGAGAAGAGTAGTGGGACATGTTTAAAGAGGAGTGGGTTAGTGGGGACAAAAACACAGTTGGATAGTAGGAATAAGATCTTGTGTTCAGCAGCAAAATAGAGAGGATATAGTTAACAACAATCTATTGTATATTTCAAAATAACCAGAAGAATGGGTTTGGAATGTTCACAGCACAAAGAAATGATAAATGTCTGAGGTGTTGGATACACTAATCACCCTAATTTGATCATTACACATTGTATGCTTATATCAAATATTACATTTATTCCACGTGTATGTACAACTATTATGTACTCATAAAAATTGAAAGTAAAATAAATGATGTACACATCTGGAATAACACATTTAAGAATTTATGTGACTCCTTCATTCTTTTTAACTTCTTTTATCAGAATGCAGAGAACGCTGTGTCAGTAAGTGATAGAACATTGGTTCTTGTGTCATAATTAGGCTGCTTCTCACATACCAGAAATATGTTTTGTACTGTCGGATGAATGAAAGAGAATCTTTTATGTTATGCCAATAAAATGTAGATTTTTTTTTGTTATGGAAGCTACTTTTTTTCCTAACTAATATGACTATCCTAAGAGAAGTTTGGAGCCATTGAGCAGTTTTAAGGAATAAAATAGATGCCATTATAATTGATTTTAGAAAGATATTCTTCTGGCTACAGATTGAAGATGGAATTTGAGACTAGCAAAGTGGATGCAGATATTCCAACTAGGAGACTTTTGCAGTAGTTATGATGAGTTGATGATAGCTTGGAACTTGAACAAGACCAAATCTTGATTAGCGATACCTGTGCTTAAGCTTTGCTTACAATAGAAAAAAAAAAAAAAAAAAAAAAAAAAAGATTCATCACTTACTACTTGTTCTTTCTTGATGCAGACAATCTTATTATTTCCTATTGTCATGGCAGGTGTTCAATATAACTAATGGAAATATCATTAACTAATGAAAGTCATAGGTGAAAAAGACTCATGAACTTGTAATCTGCAATTTGTAAAATATAAAATGTACATTCGCATATTCATCCAATTTCTTCATGTATTGCAAACTGTCAATTAAATCAATGTTTCTGAAAACCATTAATTTAATGAAATAGCACATGTGTTAAAAGTTATAAAATATGTTTATCAGGATAATTAAGCATAGCAACATATTCTTTAAACCTAAAATATACCTCAATTAGTCACCGGTGTAGCAGTTCATAAAAATGACATCAATATGGTAAAGAATTCATATTGATGATACTAAATTCAGGAAGTGAATGAATATGGCAAATTTCAAATTTGTGCTGCTTGATTAAAAAATATCTTAAGAATTGCTATCACCCTTTTCTTTGTGTTTTTACGTATTGGAAGCGCCACAATGATAACAATAAGAATTTTTTTCATATCATCTGGTAAAATCACTACTCCTAATGCTGGTGTAGCCCTAACAGCATAGAATTTCTACTGCCCCCTTTCTGTACTACCAGATGCCAC